>NC_082347.1:38020692-38668907 GCF_027477595.1 Haemorhous mexicanus
AGGGCACAAGAACCAGCACCAGGTTGGTTTCTGGTGCTGACAAAGCACCACAGCCACGAGGCTGACTTCTGGTGACTTCTGCTCATGTGGGTCACAGAAAAATGGGAATGAGAGCCTTCTGGGGGAAAAAAAAGCCAGCAAGAAAACACCTTAAAAACCCAACAAGCGATGACTCAACATGGAAAAGAGCAAGGCGTTACTACTTAAGCAGAAATCATTACTTGCACAAAAGCAGAAGAAATTATTGGCTGCCTCAGCAAAACGAGTTGTTGGGTAAAGCAGACTGAGCCAGGGTTATTCTGGGGGGAAAGGGAGAGTGGGGAGAGGATAAGCAGAAGTGAGCCTGGAGGACCTGCACTTCAGGAAGACCACGCAGATTGCACAGAATCCAAGATCTCCAAAGCTGTGGAGGAAAATGGGACACGTTGGAGTTCTCAGGAGACACCGGGATGACGACAAGCGCTCGAGAACATGAAACGTGCTTTGAAGACAAGTGGAACCATTTGCTTTCTATGTCCCGGGTAAATAGGACAAAGGCAATATCTGATGTTGAAAGATTAGAGATTAGGAAAACAAAGCAACAGGCTGTCCAGAGGCGATGCCGAAATACAGCAGTGGAGATCTGCGAGGACAAGTTACACAAACATCTGTCAGGAATGACAAACGTATAGTGGGCCCTGCCATAGGCCCATCAGATGGACTGGATGTGTTCCTAAGCTTTTTCCAGACGTTTTTCCTATGATTCTAGTCTAAAGTAATTTACATAACCCTAAAGGCCTTTTCAGGTTAACTTTGAGATCATTCCAGGTCTATGAGCAGTACTGGGTTGGGAAGGCTCGACGGTCAAACACACGCAAGAAAGAAAGCAATATCCTTTTCCAGGCTTGGAATTGCAGCCCAGAACCTCCCTCTTGAATTTGCAAACACGTATCCAGTCCAAGCCACCCAGCACTCTGCAGTGGCAGCCAGCCCACCTCCAACTGGTCTTGTGAAATCATGTATGAATGAGGCAGGAAAAGATGCAGGGAGTGCTGGATGAGGTGAAAATGTAACAGGACACAGGGCTACATCCATGGCTCCAGAGAGAGAGCATATTCCTTCCATATCTCTCAGCCAGCCCTGAAGGTGCCACTTTTTAGAGTAAGCCTTAAAACCAGAACCCAGATAAATTTACAGCTGCTACTAAAGCCAAAGAATCCTTTTCAACCAGATCTACTGGGCAAATGATGATCATAAAAAACACCACCTCTTTACTCAGGCTCTCCTGTCATCTCCATTGTGAAAAGGCTTTCCCAAAGCTGCTCCACAATACATTTTTTATTTATCTGACAATTCAAAAAAAAATAGAACACAATGTTGAGGAGCCACATAGAGCAATTCAAATATTTTTTTTTTCTACAAAGAAGCAATAACAAATACCAAAATCTTGTTTTGAAATGGTCAAATCCAGTTGTTGCAACTTTCCTGTCTAACTGCTTTGTTCTTTTTTTGCTCCTGTTAAACATTTCATTTCTCAGAAGTAATAGGAGTTTGTAGAATATTTCTGGGACACCAAGTATTGTCTCTCAAAAGAAATTTCCACCAAAAGAATCAACATTTCCATCGCTTGTGATTTTCCTCAAAGGTGCACGTGGTTCAGTGATAAGAGGACTGATTCCTGTGTGAATACCCTAATCAGTGTGTTCCTTGCTAAAACTAATAATATCTCAGACCTCTGAAAGAAAGCTCTTCAAATAAAGCCTTCCTGCATTCACATACCCCAACCTGAAGCAGTGCTAGGCAGGACCTTTGGATAATTGGATGGCTGTTTGCACATCCCCCGTGGGTCCTCATTCCCTCCACAGAGAGCTATTGCAGGGAACCTAATTCACTCTCAGACACATCATCTGAAATCTGCCATCGACAGTTTCTCCTCTCCTGACCTACATAGCATGGCTGGGAATCAAACTGAGCCAGCAAATGAGAACCACCAGGAGCTCCACACCCCTCCCTCACGTGCAATTGCTGCTGAAACACAAACACTGCCCCTCAACCTGCCACGCGCCGTCCCTCGACACTAGAAACATCCTGAGAAATAAACAAGAACTCCTGAAAGATGTGTTTCTTTTTAGTTACATAATTCCAGGCATAATGGCAGGAGAGCCAGGATTTCATAGGATACATAGCTTAGCTGCGTGTAACCTCAGAGGACAATGACAAACAGAATAAGAAGTGAACTTGAGCGGGATTTCATAATTGAATAAATTCCATCTGTCCCCTGAACCATTTTTCCTGATCAGCAGCTTGTGGGGGGGAGACAATTTACCTACCTCATTAGTTGTGAGAGTGAGAATCCGATCCAAGTCCTCCACCAACTGTTTGAAAGTGGGTCTGTGAGAAGGCACAGCATGCCAGCAATCTCTCATCATCATATAGCTGGAAGAAACACACATTTGCTTGGCTTAATTAAAATCACACATCCTCCTCACAAACCTTTCCATGCACAGTCAGTGCTGCCCTTCACAAGGCAAGCAGTGAGCACACACAGCTCTGCTCATGGACCACTGAAAATCCCCAAACCTGGCCAACACTCCCTGCCCTCAGAGGGGCTTCCTACTCCTGACTCTCCCTTGCTCAAAGTCTAAATTACCTTTTTGTGGGCCCAGTTCTGTGGCCCAGCAACTTCAAAGGTATTAAATTGCAGTATTTTTTACATGTCAGTGATTGCAGTCTTTGTGAAGAAATTAAAATGCAAAAAAAATTAACTGTCATTAAGGTCTGTATTGCAATACCTGAAATCACACTCCCCACACAACCAGGAGATAATGTTCTGTTAACACAGGGGCTCCCAGATGTATTTTGTTATGTATAAAAGCAGCCTGATGTACCTCACATTTGATTAGTGGTATGTGCAACATTTATGAATTTCCATGTTGGTAACATTAATATCAAACAAATATGGGTGTAAAAACACTGACAGAGACTGGCTTGTAGATGATTTCTTCTTTCTGCAATAGGATCACAGCAGGGTGTGCATCCTCTGCCAAACATTTCCTGAAATCCTTCCCCTACCTTATCCTTACACATCTATACCCTCACAAACATGCTGAATTTTAGAGTCAAGTAGTTCTGGAAGTGTTTGATTCTTCTGGGGGTAGCACTGAGCACATGAACTCAGCACAGCTGTGCCCTTCAGCCCTGTCACAGCAAAGCAGGGTCCTTACAGCTCGTTGGTGCAGTTGGCAGGTTTATCCATCCGGTGCCCTTCTTTAAGCAGCTTAAAAAGTTCCTCCACTGGGATTCCTGGGTAGGGTGACCCTCCTAAGGTGAAGATCTCCCACATCAACACACCAAATGACCAACTGCAAATCAAAGAGAAAACTGCATTAGTAGACTTGCCTGGAAGCAGGGAATCCCATCCCTCCCAGAGATGTTTAAACCAGGCTCTGCCCAGTCTGCCTGCCCAGAGCAGGACAGGGATCTGGGAAGTGCATCAGATGCATGGACAGCATTTAGGATGGGGTCTGACCCCAGCATGTTCCCAAATACTCTTTTCCTCTCTCTGGTGTGCTCTGAGCACTCAGGGGCTACTGCCCAGCACTGCATCTTCACAGATTAATGACTTACAGAGCCCTCACAGCTCAGCTGGGGTACAATCATGTGGCAGGATATTTTGGAAAAAGCAGACTGCTCAAAACAAAAATATTTTGCGTCACCCTGACTGCCTTTTATGTTTTTTCTCTCTTTTGTTGCTAACTTCTGCTAGGAAATGAAGGGGGATCATTTTTGAGCCAGTTTTCCTGCCTCATCCTGCCTGGCTGGCAAGCTGGGGCTCTGTGGCAGGCAGCTCTGCCAGGTGAGCACCAGCACACAGCCTGCACTGGCTCCCCAGCTCCTCTGCAGCTCCCCCCGCTCTGCAGCACTGCATCTTAGTAAACTGTTTGCACAAACTTACAATAATATTATCTTTAGCCATCTTCAAAGCCACCATGGGGCCAAGAGTCTCCAAGCCCCAGCACTGAAATCCTCGTGCTCCCTGGCTGCTGAGGAGCTCAGGCTGACTCTCAGTCCCGAGCCAGTGAAGTGGTTTACTTCACGTTCACTTAAATATTTTGCCAAGATGTTATTTTAAAACTCAAGTTTGATCCACCCTTAACCTGTGTATATAGTTTCCTTTGTAAATGATGTAGAGATTGCAGGAAACGCCTCAGCAAATGATTTTCTTAAGGAGAGAGCAACTTGGAAACTGCACCCAGGTTAAAGAAAGAGGAGATACTTCTCATTTTCTCCATCCTGCCTTTTTCCTTTTTAACCCTGCACTGACTTGCATAACCTTTTGCTCCTCTGCTGGGAAGCATCCAGCCCTTTACAGTTAATAGCTTTTCTTGGAGAAATAAAAAACAGAATCTTCATCTGTATTGCATAAGAAATAAATGTCTACTTCAAGCACATAGAACTGTAATAGGAAGCAGAATAAACCCTGAGCAGTTGCATCAGCCAGTGGCTCTGTGCACACATTAAAAGAGTTTTGAAGTGTCAGAGTCCAATGATTTCCTATTACATGTGAAGTACTGCTGGGAAGCAACACCACTTCTGAAAATCAGAGAAAACTTTTCCAGTGTACCCAGCCTACGTTTTACTGCAGCGAATCTTAGCACAGATTTTTATAAGAAGTTTTCAGGAACTTTCTCTTTTTTTTTTTTTGGCCATTCTTTTCTCTCTCTCTCCTTTTATTTTTTTAAACCTGAAGGAAGTCCAGAGCATGTCAAAAGGCAAGCAAATTAGATAGACTCTTTGTAGCTGCACATCCGTAAATAAGTTCAAGGGGGGAAACTTCCGCAGTGACAGAAGGAGGTTAGCATTTTCCACCTTTCATGTGCTTTGAAGCTGGGCAGATTAGTAACAGAGCACTGGTTAGCAGTCTACCATAAAATCCTCACTTTCTAAGGGCAAGTCCTGTTCCATCTATTAATATGTGAAACAGAATGAAAACTCTTAAAGGTAAAGGAAAACAGCGAAACACATATGAAATACCCCAAATTTTAACAAACACAAAGCAAAACAAGCCCCCTTCCCATCCCCAAAACCCCACTGAAATCAGGCCACTTACACATCACTTTGATGTGTGTAAACTCTGTCAAACAGAGCTTCTGGAGCCATCCACTTTACTGGAAGCCGTCCCTGTGAGTTTGGAGAGGAAGAGGAATTAAAATGGCAGCAATTTACAGGATGATTTCTCTAAGAGCTGTCTGCTAAAGCAAACCAGCACATAATTTACCTTGAACATTTTCAGTGAGAGAACAGCAAGATAGGCCCAAGTACAGAGACTCTTATAAAAATGGATACAAGCATTGAAGATAAAATTAAAAGTAATGAGAGTTCCCAAAACTTTCCCAGACTGCTTGCTAGGAGAATGACGGGATAAGCAGATCAAAATCAAAAGTAACATTCTGCTATGGCTCTTTAAAGACAAGAAACCTCCACAATTAATAAACTTCTGAAAAACAAGCCTGCCTGCAGAAATAAATTGATTACTAAACCAAATAATTTTGGTTTCCTGTCCCTTTTGCAATGACCCAAAGCTCACAGTCAGAGGTGCCTGTTGCTTTGCACACATAGAACTGGGAATTGCACTGAGTCTGAAATGAAGAAGGTTCAATGCCCTCCAATGCTGCTGTACATGGTGGTTTTGGCTTCTGGAAGTAGGCAGGTGTTACCATAAAAATGGCACTAATCACTTAGTGATTTTCACAAATAAGCCACTTAACATGATTGTTAATAAGAAGTGATATTTATACAAATAAAATCTGTAGAACTCAACGAGTTCTGCAGAGCTCCCATCAAAACCCAAGTCCAGCAGGACCTTTAAGAGATCCCCTGAGGAGGTGTCAGGACCTCAAACCAGGTATCAATGCTACATCCCACATGTTTTATCTTCCTGATTTGGTACAGGCTAAGCAGCAAAACAGTGACAGTGTGGGGAGTAAAATTAATTTTCTCTATCTCTAGCCCCACTTTGAGATCACCACCACAACCTGTTCCTAACAAGCTAAGCACAGGCACAGGCAGAAGGCTGAATGTGACATCACCACAAGTAAACAGGATTTTTATTGTGGTTGTTGCTGGCATTGTTTGTATTGCAAGATCCTAGGTTGGGTGCTAAACCAGCTGGGATCAGCAGGAATATTTCCACCTATTACAACTGACTGGCGTCAGGGACACAATAAAAAAAAAAATTATTGTATTTTAGCCTTTCTAATCCTCCAAAAAGCAGCCTCTTTGCTTATCTCTTGAACCAACTATCCCTGTAAGAGGAGACAGAAATGCTCATGTCCTTGATCCCTGCTTTTTTGTCTGGGATGAAAAAGTGAGTCTGCTGTATAAGAAGCCCATTAACTTTACAACCAAATGAATCACTAAAAGAAACACTTGTTTCCAGAGATTAGAAAACCATCCACTTACATTAGTAGTCTTTTTATAATAATCTATATTGTTGATGTCTCTGGCTAAACCAAAGTCTGCTATTTTCATGACATTGTTTTCTGTTACCAAAACATTTCTTGCGGCCAAGTCTCGATGGATGCACTGGAAACAAAAAAAGAAGAAAAAAACAGCCCACTGAAATAAACTGCAGCAAAAGTGGAAGTGCTTCAACACCACAATTAAATCTCCTTTATAGATTTTAACCTAAATGACCAGGTGGGAAAGCCACACATCCACTACAAGCCTGTGAAATATGATTTTTCTTAATCATTGCAATCCACCCCCTCAGCTGGTGTCTCCAAGCTGAACAATGGCCCTAAGAAGTGTCTTAGAAAGTCCTGGTCTGCTTAAATCTTTTATTTTTGCTAAGGCTGAAAGCTGGGTGGTGACCCAGGCTGTGCCAAGCATTTTGTGATGTACTCTCCTTTACATGTGCCCAGCTACAGGTATAGCAGTTTCACCAGAAATACTGCTAATGAACATTTTTATTGTATGGCTTCTCTAAATTATATTATCTCACCAGAGATAAAAGCTGGCATGCAGTCTGAATCAGTGCAACTGTTTTTAATATTAAAGATATTAATACAGGATGTCTAGGGGGTGTATAATTATTTCGACCACAAGACTATAAAAATGCAATTATGAAAAGGAAAAGAAAAAAAAAAACCCAAAACAATCAGGGTTTGACTGTTTGTTTTTAAGATAGTTTTGATACTGAAACTAAACCTATTGCCTCCTGAGAGATGTTTTCTTCATGTCAGCATTATTCTGGCACTGAGGGGACTCTGTGACTGCTCTGGGTGCTATTCCTGTGTTCAAGTAGCTTTATTAGGGTTGATACAAGGTGGCAGTGAGGGCATGGTAAGAAACACTGCACTTTGAATCCTAGCAGGGTATTTTATTTATTTTCAACTTAAATATATTTTTCCCCTCCTCAGTTTTGGATAACTCTTGACATTGCACATTTTATTTCAGTATGTGCATAGACACACTACAAAAAGCTATATAACAACCAGTCTTTTTTCTTGCTCTTTTCTTGCCCCAGCAAACTGCTGAGATCTCTTATCCCACATGGGTAAAATGAAGTTTCCCACATGGGGAACTGCCAGGAAAAACCTGCTCCAGCAATGCCTTAGGAGCACAGGACCAGCCAACAGTGCATGATTTCAGCACCCCATCAGTCCTCCAACTCAGCATCAGCAATGCTGTGGTGGCAGAAACAGCATGGGCCAAGCTTCCTACTTTTAAAATCATCCATCCAACCTCAGAAATGGGATACTGGTTCTAAGTACAACTGCTTGTAAGGCAAAAACTTCTTGTAATGCAAAGGGTAGGTGAACAAACATCACCTTCAGCATTTTCCTTATTGAAGTCTCAGTGAGCCCCTTCATTGGACTGAAATAGCAAGAACCCTGCCCTTCTCACAGCTCATGCATGATGGCAATCCCATGAGAAGAGCAGCTCTCTTATTATTCCAGCTCAGTAAATGGATCCCTGAGGGGAGAGGAATGGGTGAAATACAAACAGAAGTGGTGGGATATCTGGAGCACAGGAATGCACAGCTCTACTCTGTGCTGCCCCTGCCTTGGGCAATGCCTCTCAATCTGTCCAGCTCAGCACAGCACCAACCAAGAGCTTTTGCAAACAGAAAAGGCTGCAGTGGCTCCTGGGAGTGTCCTACAGCAGCACTTCAGAGCTCCTCAGGAGGACACTTGCTCTTAAGATGGCTGATGAAAAGATTTATGTTTTCCTTTCACATCAGCTCTGTTTTCCTGGGACCTGGCTCGCTGCCAGGCAGGAGCTGCAATAATTTCAGAAAGAGATATCCTGAGGTGTGTCACCTAATCAATAGCCCTGCTTTTCTCCATTAGGAGAGTTGTGCCTCGCTGTCATGCACGTCACCCTGCTGGGCTAAGATTTACTGTTTCAAAACAAAAAGAATAAAAGCAAAATTAAACCTGGATTCCCTCTCTTCCCCAACCTCTACAAGCGCAGAAAAAACAGTAACAAAATCATGACTCCACACAACAGGAATGGAAGGCTACACTCAGCCCTGGTCTTTGGTTAAAAACAGATCCATACTTGGGAGTGGACATGACTGGAAATCTGTATAAATCCCACTAACCACCCCACACCCTGCAGGAAGTACTTATCATTGCTATCTGCTGCTGTGATTTAGCCTTTGGGTCCAAACATCACCCAGGGTATCCAGGATGGCTCGTCCACTAAGCCACACTGTGTTTACAGAGTTAGTTATACAGGGCTATTTAAGGCTTTATAACTATGATTTAATCAAAGTGCTGGTTAAAAAGAAATGCTTGAAGACAGGTTTTAGAAATAAGTGTCTGGGGGCATGACAGGATAAATAAATTCTTTCAATCAGCTCACTTTCCTGAAACACCAGTTTACATTAAAGTGTATAACTGAAGTGACTAATACCCTCCACTTATTCTTGCCTCCTCTGCCCACTCTTTTTGCCCTGCTGCCTTGGGTCTTCTCAGCCCTGCCTGTTGTTATTCTGGAAGTCCTTTCAGCCACTGAAAGAATTTGTTTTACACCACAATGTGAAAGGATTTGGTTGGTCTGACTGGAAACAGAAGGCAAACAGAGGCTGCTGCCTCATGGGTGGAGTGATGTGACTCGTGTAACCAAGTGACCACCTGTGCTCCTGCATGCAAACTGCAGATACATGCACAGCATTCACTTTAAATGATCCACTCCAAGCCTCATTTCAGCAATACTGCTAAACAAAGATGAAAAACCATTGAAGTGCATGAATTCTCCCACTGATCTGCAGGGCTGTGGACTCCACAACCTCTTTGAGGCAGCTCCTTCTCCCAGCAAATTCCTGAACGCGACAAGCGCAAAATCAAACTGAGAAGAAAAGCTCTGTGTTTGCTGATTTCCACCTACTTTTTGGGAAGCCAGGTACTCCATGCCTCGTGCCAGCTGGTAGGTGCAGGACACCAGGTCCTTGAATGTCATCTGCTCCTCGGGCACCCTGTTGATGTCGAAGGAGTACTCCATGCCGGGCGGGCGGCGCGCTCGCAGGTACTCCCGCAGGTTCCCCTTGGAAGCATATTCCACTATCACATACAAAGGACCTTGGCATGAAAAGAACCATGGCAAAAGCAGGGTTAGGTACCAGGGTAAAGTGGTTTTTATGTAAAAAACAGCTTTTAGTGTGCTATAATTAATTAAATGAATCAATGAAACGGGAAAATGGCAAGCACTGCTTTAAAAAAATAAAAGGTTTGGATATCACTTCCGCAAGTGATTGCCCAAAGCTCCACAGCAGGAGTGGCAGAGCCACAATTAGTGCCTTAAAGTACCTAACCCTGCCCCAGTGCCTGCTCCTTTCAGACTATGCCATGTACTGAAAACCAAATATTTTCAATCAAAAAATAGCCTGAGATCTCCAACAAAGGGAAAGCACTTCTTGAATTTTTTTTTAATTTCCAGACTGTTATGCCATTCTGCATCACTTTATGTAGCATAATTAGCTTTTCCAGGAGTGAAAGTACTCATTTCAAATTTGTGGGCTGCAAGTTCTCCTAAAGCAGGGCTGACAATTCAGAACAGCAGACATGGGTAAAGGCCCTGCAAAAGGTCATTTGTTCCTTACAGCAAGGGATTAGAGAGTTTTCATATGATACAGGACCCTTTCTCATATTAAGGCTGCAACTATAATGAGAAACAGAAGTTAAAATATTGCTGTTAAGCTAAAGAAATACCTAAAAATCCTATCACGGCATGACTGCTTCCTTAAAACCTCTTGAAAAATTATGATTAATGAGACTTTCACAGACCTCTTGGAAAGTCCTGGTTTACTTTTTCTTTACTCTACTCACCATCCTGGGTACAGGCTCCAAGAAGATTGATGATATTTTTATGCTTCCCAATCATCTTCATCATCTCCATCTCTGACACCAGGTCAGACAGGTCTTTTTCTGTGGCATCATCTGTAGAAGACACAGGTTCAGTTCATAAATTTTAGTGTGCCAGCCTCAGCTTCAGTAAGGCTCATCAGCTGGTGTAAAATATGTGTGGCTCAAAATGCAAAAAAAAGGGATTTGTTTTCCAATTTGCATATCATATATTATGGCCTGCCAAAAAATAATCTCAGCCTCTTTGGTGGACTGACCAACTCTTCAGTGTTCTTATGTAAAGTGGCAGCACAGCAAGATCAGATATAAAAAAGCACAGCAAGACCAGACATAAAAAGCTGTCCTTAGCTATCAAACCTCCAATAACACTGCCTTTCCTGCACACTAACCTTACAATTAAATTCAAAATAAATTGGTACCAACCACCTGGACTGAATGGGCTCAGATCTACACAAGGATAGCTCTGACACGAAATAAACCGAAAGCAGAGAGACCCACACGACGCTAATACATCTCCTGGCTCCCAAATACTCGCTGCTCAAGATAAACAGGCTGTCAAGGGTGCAGATTTACACCCCAAACTGCTGAAGGCTGAGGTCAGCTATGTGCTCTTTGACCCACCCCGCAACGATGACAGAGTTCAGATGCCACAAAAGAAAATTCTCTGGCTGAGAGCCGCCACACTGCCCGTTCTGATCCCTAATCACCCAATTTTCTTACCTTTCAACATCTTCACTGCCACGGTCACTGCTTCTTTTGGCCTGTCTTTGTCAATCCCCACCGCTTCGGCCATGACCACTTGCCCAAAGCAGCCTTCTCCCAAGGGTTTGCCCAGCGTCAGCCTGGAGGTGCAAACAGCAGATTAACACACAGCATCTGCTGGAGGGGTGCAGCCAGCGAAATTCCAGGGCTAAATATAAAAACCTTTCAACTAAAAACCTTTCAACAACTTGCTGCAGCGTGAGGCGTTTATCATATGGAAGCAATAAGGGCCCGGGTGCGCGTTGGTTTCCGTGCGCGCCGGGGTGTGTTTTCTTAGGGGTGGTGCAGTGAGCAGCTCAGAAAGGCACAGCAGTCACTAAACCCAGCTTCTGAGCTCTCCTCAAGCCTGATGGCTTGTGGGGAGATGCAGCGTGGAGGGGCAGAGCTTTGGAAGAACATCAGAGTGGATGGAATGGGGGAGCAGCCAGCAGCAGGCCAGCGTCTGCTGTCACTGTGACAGGGTTGGTGTCACCTTTGTGTCCACGCTGACTGCAAGGAGGTGAGAGTCAAGTTTCAGCCACAGAGGGTCCAGCATGTGGCTCTTTCTTGGCTGCAGGCTCTTTGCAGCCACAAGAGTCTTGGCTGAAGGGACCAGAAGGTGCCTCCTGCCTGCAGAGCCCAGGCTCTGCTCAGAGAGGGGAGGCAGAGGCTGGGAAAAATAAACTCGGTTGTAATCACAGCACCAACATCAAACCCTCCTAAAAGGAGCAGTCACTCAGTGGGCTCTGCAGAATGCATTTTGTGGAGCATATTTCTGGTTGCAAAACCTGCTTAGATCTAACAGACAGAAAGAGGGACGCTGATCTCAGCTTCATGAGGAGAAAGAGATGAAACAAAACAGAAACCTGAAAGCCTCTGGGGAAAATCTTTTTGATTCCAGCCTAAATGCTTAAGGGCTAGAGCCAGGCTCCTTTACTTGCAGGGAATACCTTGTGACATCCAGCAGCAGTGCTGTGGCAAGAATCAGGGAGGATGCTCAGTGAGTGTGACACTGATAATGTTATCCAACATAGGGGCCAGATTCAAGCATTTTTTGTAAACAAATTCTTAAGGACTTGACTTTCCATGGTCAACAGGAGGATTTCACAGATATCACAGATGTTGGGACTCATTCTTAAAAGCATGGACACCTGTCTTCCACCATGAAGTACAGGGAGAGGCTGTCATGCCATCAGCAGCAAAGTTAGATGAGGGATAAGTGATTTGAAACCCTGCTTATCTGCTTGGGCACGGGACAGAAGTGAGGTGGCTCCTCCTGAGGGCAGCCAGCTCACTCTGTGATATGTGGGCTCTGGCTTGGTGAGAACTCCTGGAGCTGTTTTGGGCTGGTTTCTCAAGCAAAGGCAAGTTTTAAAAAGGTGCAAAGACTGAAGGGCAGCATATGCTATGTTGAGGTCACCCTGCCTTTTCTCCAGAGCTAAAACTGAATTTAGGGTCTTGGCAGAGAACAAACATTTGCATTGGTTAATTTATGTGCTATTGCCCTGCTAGGACCAAAGTTACAAACCCCTCATTGTGTGCCTGCTGCCCCCCAGCCTAATAAACTGCCTCTAAATAGCCTCCTTTCATTGCAAATCTGCTCCACCTACATTTGTGCTGAGCACTGGGTTTAAATGTTTAGCAACTCTAAAATTTTCCGCATTTAGTGGATCCCCCCAGGGCACGGGCTGACAGGAGCACATATACAGACCCCACTGTTGACCAGAATGCTGCAGGTGGCAATTACAGCCTTTTACTCTTGTTTGCAGCTAAACCAATCAAATAATTTCCAGAAGAGTTATCAGAGAGCCCAAAATTACAGTTTGTCTATTCAAGTTACAGCCCTGGACTTTTAAAGAGAACTGTCCATGATAAAAGGTGCTATTTTCCCAAAGTACCCTAAAAACTTCTTAAAGCTAGCACTAATTCTGATAAATAATCATGTTCATAAAGGTTCTACCTTTGTTAACATTATCTCTCTTTTGCATGTCTTTTTCTATATTAAGCAATACAATTACAGATTTAATTAGATTATCCAAAAGCTCATTTTGCATGTTAGTCAACAGACTTTGAAGAAAATATTTTGTAGCCATGTGAATTTGAATAATTCAAAATTCAGCATGCTCTGCTTGAAACCCAACACTTTTAAGCCACAGAAATTGCACATACATGCACCCAACATGCAAAATGTTCCCCTAAATTAAAAATAATCATCTCTATTAATACATGGTATAAGCTGCCCAGAGACAGAAACATTGTCCAATAGCTTAATTTAGACTTTCTCTATTTCCTACATATTATATTAGCTTTTTTTTTTTTTTAAATATTAGCCAATTAAGTAGTCAACTAAGAAACATGGTTTAATGTTCAGAGGTATTGCTTGGGGAAATCACATTGTTTTTCAACAGTAATTGCATGTGGATATTTTTCCCAGTCTAGATCACACCGAGTTTTCCTAACTCACTTCATTTCAGCAGAGCATCTGAAAACCTGCAATAAATCTGAAAATATAATCGAGGCTGCAGGCAGAAGAAATTTCATTTCTCTTTCACCAAACTGATCACAGACAATGGAATTGAATCTTGATCTTCAGAGCAGCTTCAGGTAACTGAGATTTTCCTTTCAGCCAGAGGAACCCTGGGAGGCATGAGGAGAGATGCTTCCTCCTGCCATGCTGTTTAGGGTCATTCAGACATGCAGAAGTGGTGTCAGAGGAAGCAAGCCACGTACTTATCTCTTGGGAACTCCCACTTTGGGTCTTCTGGCAGTTCATACTCCGAGACTCCTGCCAGCATGGGGGCATCAGCAGTGGAGGAGAGGCGGGTGGTGATCCTCACCAGGGGCGTGTTGGAGTTCATGGAGGAGCTCGAGTCGGCCGACACCTGTGGTTGCAATGCAAGATGCAACAAGGAAAAAAAAGAGATGGAGATGTAATCTTGGCCCAAAATCTGAAAAACACCAGCACCTGATACCAAGCCAGCTCATAACCATGGTGTTAGGAAGGGGCTGAATCTACAGTCTTGATTCTAGTGCTCTGTTCTCACATTTACCTCCCCTGTAAGCACAATATTGGTTCTACTGTTCCATAAATCAAAAACCACATAAGTTTTAAATTTATTCCCTCAGAAGATATTTTTGTTTATCGTATTAATTAATTTTTAAATAAACTGGCAGTATTTACATCACTACCCTCAGATATCCAAGTGAACAGCTTATACCATGAACCGGTGACCAATAAATTCTCTTTTTCCACTCCTAGTTGTCCATGTCACCACGACTATTCCTGAATCAGCACACCCAGGTGGGGTCCATCTCTTCTCCCAAGGAAAAGCAACAGCACAAGAGCAAATGGCCTCCAGGGGAGGTTTGGATTGGAAGTTAAGAACAGCTCCTTCAATGGTTGGACTGTCAGGCTGCCCAGGGCAGCAGTGGAGTCACCAGCCTCAGAGGGATTTAAAATATGTGTAGATGTGGCATGTGGGACATGGTTTAGTGGTGGTCTTGGCAGGGCTTACATTTGGACTCAATGATCTTTTAAAGGTCTTTTCCAGCCTATATGATTCTGTTACTTTCTATTTTCCAAGCACTCAATACTGAAAGCATCAAAAAGCTATCACAACACTTCAGTTTTCAATTAACTACATTCTTAGCTAAAGACTCTACAGGAAATGTGGGGAAGAGGTCCTAAAAATAACTCAGTTTTGAAACTCTGGAGTGTGATTTCTCATCAGCACCAATATCTGCTTTAGAGTATCAAAGGTACTTATTGATAATATTCTGAAAAAAGAGGCTGCTGCTCCATCCATGTAATTTGTTTGGGTATAAACCTTCCATAAGGCTCTTTCCTCAATCCTGCAAACAGCAGCCTGACATCTGCTGCCCTCAGAGCTTCAAGTGAATACTAACACAAAATAGAAATGCTTGTATTGTCAGTCTTCCCCTTCCCAGTGTGAATCCTCCTTCTCTCTTCACGTCACGATCGCGTCTTGGCCAAGCCCAAATCTGGCAGCCAGGCTGGGATGAAAGATGTCACAAAGCCATCACTGGCACCCATCCTCACACCAGGCAGCAGGAAGTTCTTTTCCTGGACCCAGCTGGAAGCCTGGAGCACCAGAGTACCCACACCCTCATCACCTGGACGAGGATCAACTTGGCCACCAGGTTTGCTTATGTAAAATGTCACCAGGCATCAGCTTTGTTCCACGAAATTAGATTTAAAAAGGCATCTTTGTAAAGCCAGAGGTTAGGAGTGCAGAGAGGTTTCATAAGGAAGAAAATGTTAAGGGCTGCTATCAAAAAATTATTCTTGGTAACCAGATTTGCAGCTGACAGACCTTTCCTGATATCAGAAACAGCTCCTGCACACAAGATGTGACCGTGGAGAGAGAAAGTGAAACTGCACAAACACAAGGCCACCACTCAAAAAAGAAAGGTGGACTGCTTCTGCCCCATTCATCCCACCACCATGAATGCTAATATTTACTTCCAGCAAATATAAGTACCTGGCACATTCCTCTAGAAAAATAAATCCAGCGACCACTCGGGACACAAAGAGAAAAGCACTATTAAGGCAGACGATGGAGATGTAAATAAATCAGTGAGTGAATACTGAATGGAGTCCTGAGAGAGAGATGCTGCCATGCCCAGCCTGCAGAAGGGAATTCACCTGCTGGACCAGTCAGCTGGAGAACCCAGGATGGAATCTGATCTGCCTTTTTTTTTTTTTTTTCCCCCCTTCCCATTTTCATTATTTCACTACAGTTTGAAAATGAAGCTTCATGAAATGAACCAGCTCAGCACCAAGAAGTGTGCCAATCTCCAGTGTGGCAGCTCCTCTGCCCCCAACCCTACTTTCCTGAATTCCACTTTTCTGCTATTTCTGGCTTCCACTTTTTCATCTCTCAGCACAAACCTATCAATACTCTATGACCACTTCCTCCATATTTCCAAACTCTACTTACATTCTACCAAGATCTTCATTCAAGTTTTGATTCTTATATTCTTTATTAGTTAACATTCCCTTTTCTTCTGCACCTGGCTTTTTCCATTACAGCCATTGTTTTCAAGGGACAGAAGTGAAGCTACAAAATTTAGATACCTTATGCATCAGACACAGTCCAGAATTCTGGGTTCTGGGGTCTTGTTTTTTGGTTTTGGTTTTGTTTTGTTTTTTTTTTTTTTCATGAATACTATCATTGTACTAGACACTGTCTGGATCTCTTCCAAAGTTTCATCTCTTCACTAGTTTTCACACTCACCATTCAGCAGCCTTAGCCTGGTTAAAGCCTATAAATATAAACTTGCAATAAACTGCAATACTCTGGTGATACATTTTAAACACAGAGCTTAAATAGCAATAATGTATAGAAAAAAGCAGATTAA
The DNA here is from genome assembly GCF_027477595.1 of Haemorhous mexicanus. Lineage (NCBI taxonomy): Eukaryota > Metazoa > Chordata > Aves > Passeriformes > Fringillidae > Haemorhous > Haemorhous mexicanus. The sequence goes on from NC_082347.1 coordinate 38,037,165, forward strand.
AGGCTCTGCCAGTTTCCCTTTTAACACAACTCCACGTCTTTACTTCACAGCAGAACTGTGTGATGGGCCAGAGATACAGGAGGTAACCAAAGTGCATTAATGTGGACAGGAGTGATGAGAAATCCAGAGGAACTGCTCCGTGCCTGGGAGAAGACAAATGGACTGCACTCCCAGGGAATATTCTCCTGACTGATTAACTGGAGCAGTACAAGGAGTTACAGCAGCTCAAGGGCTATAAAAATCTGCTCCAGAAAAGATGAAGCCAACCCAGCCTGGCCTGTGGCTGGGGGAGATTTTCTGGTTTGAAATGGCCTCTCACCTTTCCTGCAATAAGAAAGAATTAACCTTTGATCTCCTCCCTCGAGCATTTTTTTTTCACTGCCTTAGAGCACACTATAAAAGACTGAGGAAAATCCTACCAATTCCAAGGTCAGCAGACATGGTCAGCTTTAATCTACATTTAAGTGGCAGCTTTCTATTTGCTTTTTCTCTTTTTTCCAGCTTGCCACGTGCAGCTCTGCTCTCCAACCCCTCACCATGCAGGTTCACCTGACACAGGTGAATTAAACATCGTGGGGGCCCACTCAGTGTGCTGACACCCTGTTTTAGGTGATGACACTGCTCTAGGGAGCTATTTCATTTCTTAATTAAAGAAAGAAAGGTGAAAGCCAGTTTGAGTTGACAGAACCATTATGGTAGATGTTAACCTCAACAGGAAGGCAGAACTCCACCAGAAAATATTCCTTGTGTGCTTCTTCCTTTGTGCTTTTAGCAGGCCAGAAGTGAGAACAGCACCAGCCTCAGACAGACCTTTAGCTCCAAATCTGCACTGGAGAAGGAGAAAAGCCCCCAAACCTCACCCATCAATGCATGATTATATCCCCACTTTAACTACATCTTCTCTCCCTGACCAACACACTGTGCTTCATCAGCTCTCAGTTAGTGCTCTACAAGCATTTCTAAGCAGCAGAGCATTTAAAACAAACAAATCTTTGCTGGAATCTCTAAATGCCATGTGGCAAAATCAGCTGCAGAGCAGTGTGTAATTGTCTGTAATTGATTATGAAGGGTGTTTTCCTCCACTGATAATTCATACCATGTCCTGGAGCCTAGATCTGTCAGTTCTGGCACTCATGCTGGGACATTTTAGCAGGCCTGCAGTGATTTCCTATAACTGTCAGCCTTTTTGAAGGCTCTGCAGTAAAAGTTAATTTGAAATCATATGCATATTTGTACATTATAATTAGTAAATAATGCTGTTAGCTGCTGGTAGGAACAGCCCACCTGAGAGACCAGATGCAGGAAAACACAAGGTTAAATGCACTACACAAAATTGAGTAATCCTAATGTTAAGTACTGGCATTTAAAACACATGCACCACCCCTCCATGAAAAGCACTCATTTGGAAACACTTATACACAAAAACATATCCAATGAGTACCACTAGGCAAGACAGTGGTTTCCAAGCATAAAACAAATCCAAGCATAAAGAAAAAAATAAAATAAATATTTAAGGAAAATTCCATTCAACAATATCTTATTGACAGTTGTGTATTAATCTTTGTACCCTAGTCTATTCCACTAAAAAAATTATCATTTTACTGCTCAATATTGCATGAAATGCTATATTACTTTCCTTTTTCCTGATCACTTTTCTTTTTTTTTTTACAATTCTGCTGCCATCATCATTTGAATTATTGAAGTACCATTTTGAACTGTTCTGCTGGGTGAGCTCAAGCTTTGCTTTAAATTGATCAGTCTTTGTTCATCACAAATACACCCTTTATATCTTTATGAAGGATTAGACTCCACAGCAACAATACACATAAATTAATGGGAGTGTTTTTTAAATACAAATCATTAAAAGGATCACTGCTTCCTGTTTAAGATCCATGCATGTTGAGGGGGTCCAAATTTGACAGATTGACTGTGACAGCCCTAACAAAAACCTTTAGTGATGACAAACATTTGTACTTGACTTTGAGCGAGTCACAAGAGATGGGATTGTCTTTTTGTCTGCTTCAATTACAAATTATTTGTTAAAACAAAGGTTCTACAAAACAGATGTACATCCTATTGAAGGCTACTCTGTAGTCTTTTGGTTCAAGGGCCCTGTCACTTAAAGCCTGACCTGCAAATCAGCTTGTGAGGCTCAATCCCACAAATTCTTCAACCCCTCCCACTCAAGCTGGTACCTCCACACAGACCACGGGTAACACTTGAACTGCTTTGATAAAAAGAGGAGCTGCCTGCTGGATTTCCCTGGAAAAACCTGAAAATTGAGTACCACATCCTGGTGAGGATGAGGATTGAAGGGGATGGGAGCTGATAATTCCTGACTTCACCCTGACCCTTCCTACGAATGCAAAAAGAACTGTATTCTGGCAGAGAGAAAATGCCTGCATGTGGGGAATGATAAAATCCTGTGGTAGCTCAAGCTAAACAGTGCAGGAGGATCCAAACCAAACCATATGTTACTCAGCAAGACTCTTCTCCTGCTCAGACAAGATGGCATCAGAGCTGTGCAAACGTCTCTCTGTGAACCAGGATTATTTTCCAGCCCAGATCCTCAGGGACCCTGACCCAGCAGCAGAAGAGCTTTGAAAACAATATCAAGAATTTCCCAATCTGTGGCCTCATTTCTCTGGAATTCCAACAAATCCCATCACCCAGCCCTGGATCCCTGCCCCAGTCTCACAGCCTACCTGCCACAAGCATCTCCTTCCCTCCCATCCTCCCACCTCATCCCTCCCACACACAGCACAAAGGGAAACAAACCTTCTGTGATCCACAGATAAATAAAGGTTTAGTGACAAAACCCCACCAAGTTTAAATACAACCCTCTGAAATACAAATAAACTGGAACAAAGTGAGCTTGGTGGCACAATAAAATGGGGTTGAACGATCCAGAAACACACACCCTTTAAATAAAACATCTGGATTATTTTTCAGTTCTTCACTTGTGACAACAGCCCTGAAATCCAAAACCAGATTTAAAAGATGCAGAAACTGAAGAGCTGCTGCAGCCTCAGCACCAAGGAGAAATGAAGGAATATTCACAAGCAAATCTTCAGGGGCTGCTTGTCTCATCCTGCCTTTGCAAACTGACCAGTGAAATCATCAAACCAGAAATACAGATTGCAGACCATGCTTACAGTAGTTACATTTTCTTCCATGCAGACATCAAAAGCAGGGAGACCTTCAATGAGCAACTGCTGCTAACAAAACAGTACCAGGAACAATTGGGAGCAGTGGGATTTTTGCTTAGGGTTTGAAATACCATTTGCACTTTCAAATACAAATCTTTTTTTTAAAAAAAAGTATTCCCAGTTTTAAAAGCAAAATGCCATTTCGGCTAAAAAAATGTAAAAACACTGAAATAAACTGATAAACCCCAACGTGACAAACATGTTGTAAGACAGTTTTTTTCCCCTGTGAAAACAATAGCTTTGGAGAAGGTCCATATTGCATCATTTAAGGATAAAGAGCTAAACTGAGGGCAGTGGTTGGCACTGCTGTCACATGAAATGAAATAACACTCTGCTCCCCGAGGAACCATTTCCAGCTGACACAACTGAGCTCACACCAAACCCTAGGTATTTTTTATACTATCAACTTGTCTCTGAGTCATTAGGCTTTTATATTCAGGCAGAAATCTAATAAATGTCTCCTATCTAAGCAGTTGATATGTATCTCTCTCTCTCTCTGGCTAAGCACACAACATCTGAAAGGCCTCCTTTGTCCAAAAAGCTACACAGATTTCTAGCCAGAGAGATGTGTGAATATTGAGCTGAGGGCTTCTCATCAGTCTTTCTGAAACACTCAGGGTGAAAACTCCCTCTTTGTCCCAGTGATACTCAAGCAAATTAGTAAAATCATAAAATTACAAAAAAAAACCACCAAAGAACCCACAAAAAATACCCCAGAAAACCAACCTAAAGTGGCAAAGAAAGTCAGAAAAAAATAAGAATTAACATTTTTTTGTTCATAAGACGTAAGACAAACCAAATATCTTTCAGACTGAAAAACATTCAGGTGCTCCACCTCAAGATTCAGTAAAATACTGAGTTCAGAGGAAGGTAGCTAAAGCATTCCACTCCCTGGTATTTTTAACCAAGGAAATTCAGACACCATGAAACAAGGGTCCAGAAAAATGCAATGCTGTTCAGAGTCTCCCACTCTGTGTGCCCATGCATCTCATTTCAAACACTTACCCATGCTGCAGAACCCTTTTTAAGGTACATGCATTACTCTGCCAGTGACAAGATTCTGGACAGGCTGCAAAAACAAATCTGCAGAACTCCTGCACCACTTCCTCATGGTGCAGATGGACAGAAAGTGAACCCTCACATCCCAATTCCCTGGGCAGAGCCTGGATCCAACCCCCCCAGACAGTTTTTTTGGCTGCTGAGGTGACCCACAGCCTCAGATTCCAACACGCCCCATCCTGCAGAGCTGAAACCTGGGGGTGCAGAGGTCTGGCCTCAAGACCTATTGCAAGAAAATCAAAACCTATTAAACTCCAGCTTCTAAAAACACCACAAACCCTTCAGGAGAGGACAGTGTGTGGGAATGGAGGCTGTTTTGGCAAGTGGTGGGCTGTGATAAAGCCAAAGTCCTGTTACTTGCTTAACTGGTTTGTTGCTCGTGGCATCATCCTCTCCAGAATTGCTCATTGCCAGCCACAAACAATTGTAAAATGTATTTCATGTGATGCTGTTGTGTGCATTTTAAATCTGGCACTTGCTTTTGTTTCTTGCTCAAAAGCATCATTATCTTAATCAAGCTGTCCAAGATCTGATATAGTATCTCCCCTATTTTTACTTTATTGCAGTCTTTTTTCTATTTTGGGGTGTTTTCTGGATGCCTGGTTATGAAAGTCCCTCCCTTCAGTCTCCAAAAGTCTTCCTGAAAAATACCTCTCTGTATCTGGTACCTAGTTACCACAATAATAATCACCTTAGAAACATCATAAATATACAATTAAATAGGATTCTGTTCCAAAGCCCATGAAGGCAGTGACATTTTTTCCATTGACTCCAACAAGCTGTGGGATCAGGCCCCAAAATACTTGAAATACTTTTTTATTTTTTCCTCATCTCCAGACTGCTAATACAGAACATATTTCAGTTTTTACATTTCTCCCTTCCCTACCAGCCCTGATTTCCTTGAGACACCCATCGCTGTGCTAAGACCTTCTCTCCATCCCACCCGCAATCTGCTATAATTTATTACCTCCCTTCTTCCCTTTCCTCAGCAGGAGGATGTGCTGGCTTAGTTGTTGGGGTAGAAAGAAAAGTTTTCTGAAACTCTTTATCTACTTTCTGTTACCTGTCTGCGCAGGGGGATTCGCTTGGTCAGCTTGTGGACGGCGGGCTGGCTGCTGAAATCCGGCTTCTTGGTGGTGTTCTTCATGCGGCACATGATCACTGTCAGCACCATGCAGGCTATCAGGAACACCCCTATGCAGTAAATTGCTATTTCCAGGTAGTCTGGAGAGGTTGGGTATTCCTTTTCTTTCTCAGGAGCTGGATGGGAAGGTTTTGGGAGGGAACAATCAGGCCACAGGGTTAGCAAACACGGCAGCGCTTGGAGCAAGTAAGGGTAAAATATAAAATACAACCAATTCTTGTGGGATATTCAGAGCACTGGATGTTTAGGCCATCTTGTAATCTGAGAGTAATTATTTTTTCCTGATTACTGCTTTGATTTTTATCTGAGAGTAATTCTTTTTTCCTGATTACTACTTTGATTTTTCAGTTTGCACTGGGTGTGAGCTTGTGCATCGATGTATGCATACACAAACATACACACGTGTCTGCCTAGGTAGGTACGTACGTATACATTGAAATATTGCATGATCAAGGATAATTTTAGAGGGAAGAAAAAAACTGTTCAAACTCGGCTCGGGTTCATTCTGTTACTCGAGTCAAAATGCAAAAACACTGCAATTCTTGTGAACCACACAAAAGCACATCCAAAGATAAAACTGTGAATTAGCTAGCCTGAATGAAAAGTGTCTAAATTTGAAAATAAACGTTTGGGCTTGAGCCTGCTTGAGTCTGTTTTTTCAAAATTTGCAGTAGGATCTCAAAATACAGAGGGAAAGGAGGATGAATCAGTCCCCCATCATGTCTATAAACTCAGCTTAGGGGTTTCAAAAGGGTTTCAAGGATCTGGCTGTCCAGCTGCTCAACCAGCTGTGCTTCATGCTGGATGCCCAACTCCCCTGAGGTCCTTTGAGGAGCCCAGTGCTGGGTTAAAATGCATAATTGAAGTGAAGAACAAATTGGCAGCAAGACGTTAATTAACGAGCCCTCTTCTGCGAGGACTGCAGACTTTCAAGTAACCTCATCAGTGGTTACTGGCCTATGAGATTAGATTTGGGAGGGAGTGGCTCTCCAGAGCTGTTACTCTGATTGAAACCATTTTGAAGCTATCTTCAAGACAGTTATATGTGCAAACAGTGTCCCTAATCCCTTATCTGGGATTCAACCCCCGGATAAACAGCATTCCACAGCCATCAGCGGTCACTCCGCAAGCAATGCACGTTTCAAGCTGAAATTTTCTTGTGCCTTTCCAGGCTTAGAAAAATACTTTGTTCAAGAAAATTGGTTAACAAAAAAAAAATGCTGTTCAAGCACTTGCAAAATGCAAACACTGCCAGCAGAAGCAAGCTCTACACAAGCACTGCTCTGCCTGCTTGGTGACACCTCACAGGCTCAGGGTTCAGTTCAGAGTGAGATGGAATAAAGCTGCCTTGTTCAATATATTTCAATAAAAGGTAAGAATTTATCTGCAGACACTGGGAATGTTTAACTCCCACACTGTGAGCCTCAGCAATGTGCACATGCAGGTTTTGTACCTCTTACTTAGGATTAACAATTAATAAATGTTAAGCACAAGATGACCCAGCAAACCTCAGGTGGTTCATGTTTTTTTCCAAAAGAACTCCTGAGGCAGCTGCCAACAATTATAAATGAGTAAATTTGACTAATGTCAAAACCAACTATGGTTACATCTTCTAACAGCTGATAATAATTTTCAGGCAATAAAGCACATTGATGTTTGTTTCTTCTAAGGACAGAAACATCATCAACCCCAGAACAGCAAGACATGCTTTGCAGTAAAAGCAAATGACTACTTGTTTCCTTAGAGCATGCAATGTTTAAAGATGCACGGAGCCGATTCCCAAGATATGGAAGGCACTGCTTCTGTACATGGATCCTCTGGCATTGAAATGGGAATTTCCATGAGAGATTTGCATGATAGGTAAAAGTGAATTGAAGTACACTGAACAGCTCAGGCATTTTAATGAGCCAGTACATAACTACGGCCAAATTAGTTCCAAACTTTGTAACGAACTGAATTTCATCCTCTTGACAAAGTTTACAATGATTTACAGGCTGATTTTCAGTTGTCTCATTGAAGTGCTAAGGAAACGCAGCTCCTTAGCATTTCTGCTGATGTAAAAACATTTCAATGAAGTGCAATAGCCACACACCCCACAACATTTTTTGTTGTTGTTGCTGTTTGGTTTTTGGAGTTGCAAACACGTGACAGAACAACTCACCGGCTTGAGACAACTGCACTTAAAAAAACCAAAATCATTGTAAAAGTCTTTTTTTTTTTTTTTTTTTTTGAGACAGAAGCCGTGCTAATTCTGCAGCAATCAACAAGGGGAAGGGGGGAAAAAAAAAGAGGAAAAACCACAGAAAGAGAGCAGTGTATACCTGGCAGAACTGTCAACCATGCAGTGTGAAAGGATATCCCAATAGAATTACCCGCCAAGCATGTATACTCCCCAGCATCCTCAAAAGTTACATTCCGTATATAGAGAACCTCAATTTCTTTGTCCGTGGTGTTAACACCGGCAGCCTAAAAAAAAACAAGAGGGAAGCAAGAGAAAAAGCTAGACACTGAGAGAATTTTTGTGGATAGGGAGATGGAGCCACAGGGCTTTGCACTTGGTAAAGGCAGAGGTGGAGAGATGCAAAGCTCCTTCCCCATCCACAATCCCTCATCCAAAAGGCGTTTACCAACAGGTCCCAGCTCACCTCAGAAAGTAATCAACACCCTTCACCAGACCTAAACTCACCACCTAAACATGCATGCAATCAAAAGACATGGAAAAATTCACCCACAAATCCTTTTTTTTTTCCTTCTTTTTTTATGACAAGAAAAAGTTGAAAGAAAAACAAAGGGAAAACAAAGTAGGACAGAATGTGGGATCCTTCACGTGTAGAGACCTGTTTCAGAGGAAAGAATTTACCATAAAAGCATACTCTAAAATGATAAAGAAGGGGTGAATTCTGCTCCAAAAGACAACTTAGTAGCTGTCTTAGATTGTATGATCCTTGCGCCACCCACTGCACTGCACTTTTGAGTAGTAACTACTGCTGTATATTGTTTAAATCTCAAATCTGGAAATATTTGATGGTTTGCCTAGAAGCACAGTGGAAAGTATCCCAATTCTTGCTCAAAAATCAGAGATCTTGTTGAGTTGTGGCTCTCGCAGGTAGAACAGAAAATACTTCAAAGGTGTGAGAACCAGGAGATGAAAATAAAACATATTTTTCTACATCTTAAAGATTTAGGGGAAAAAAAAAAAACTCTGCATGCTTTGTGGTTTTTACTGGTCATCTTCCAGACTTGTTGCTTGACATTGTACACCAATCCAAGTAGCAGTGATTATCCAAACTCACACAAATGGAGTAAATCTTAGGTCTGGAACTTCCCAGCTGCCCTGAGATGGGCACATCAGGGCATCAGCAAGATGCCCTGATCAACAAGATCTCAGTGATGAAGGTTTAGAGAAATTAATGTTTGCTACTTTTGATCTCTGTTCCATTCAAAAATGTTACTTTGAAATACACAATCAGGAAATAAATACCTTTTTATTGGACAATTTGGAGGTAAATTTAGTTGTAGGCTGCAGTCATACGGTTGCCTGTCTTTATTGTTACTGCTGACTAAAACCCAGTTAGTAACGGGTGAGTAAGACCTGGAAAAATCCTCCCACCTGCACAGTCACAGTGACTAAACTGACTTATGCTCCAGGGGGTTTTTATGTGAACAGGTCATATTATACACACCTATGTGTATCTATAAATACACACTGCTAGGCTGTAATTACATTATTCTAGGAGTAGCCTCTGTGTGAACTGCAGAGTGTGCAGAGTTAGCAACAAAACTGTCCAACACACACAGACACAAAGACACCAAAGAGAGAATAAAGATCAGCAAACAGAAACCAAAGCAGTACTTCTGGTACAGAGAATATTGTGGGAATTTTTCCATGGCTGCTGGTGCAACACCAGCTGCATCACCAAAGGAGGATTACACATATACCACCAAGGCCAGAGAGTATCCTACAAGCTGCCTGCAGTCTCCCAAAGCACCATTTTTTCCAGCTTGCTTTAAAAAACATTGTTACCTTGTACACTTGGCAGAACAGAGAGCCAGGCAGACTGGTTGGCCTCCCCTATATAATTGGAGACCTTACAAATATATTCTCCAGCGTCCGCCTCTGTCACATTGTACAGTGTCAGCACCTCAGCATTGGAACTATTTATCCCCGAGTGCTAGAACAGACCAATAACACAGGAGAACAAGGTCACTGCTGCCCAGAATGGACACCAATCTGTCTATGGTCCCACCACCAACACGTCACCAGAATATTCCACACCAGCCTCTAAACATTGAAGGGTTTGGGGTTTTGTTATTGTTGGGTTTTTTTCCTTTTGGTTGTTGCTGTTCGGTTTTCTTACATCTGCAGCATCACACGAGGAGTTAGAAAACAGCAGCGTGGGGGATAAAGGAATCCTCCTGGGCAGGTACTGCATGGGACAGGCAGGTACAGAGCTGGCAGTCCTGCCTGTCAGAGTTTTGGCAATGCCACCCAGCCTGGAAAGCTTCAGTTTCCCTGGTCAGGCTTGCTCCAAACTGGCAGGAATGACAGTACCAGTACACTGCTCCAAACCAGACATCTCTGCAGGCTCAGCATCCAGACAGCCCAGTCCTCCAGCAAGCTTTTGGCAGCAGCTGCCATGTTTCTTTGAAATCAAGAGGCTGAAGAAGCATGAAAGAAATGGAGTAGATTGTCCCAGGTATGTTTTGGATGCTTTCTACCCATACAAACATGTCAATGATGTTCTTTAGAAGGATTTTCAATTTTTTCTGAGCAATTCATGCCTGAAACATTCAGATATAAAGGACTTTTCATGGAAGTAAAAAGGAGCAAAACAGTGTCTATAAGCTGCACAGTTAGCATTCAGACAAACAAATGTTTATCTAACTCATCATTTCACTTCTAATATAAACATCTCCACTTTCAAAAGAAGCTCAGAACTCGAAATCCTTGGATTTACACCACGCTCTAAAGAAGGCATCACCGCTGCCGGCATCTGCGAAGCCTCACCTTTAAAACCTGGAGATAAGGCAGCCCATCTGGCCCGTATTTACTGCCGTTCTTCTCCACGTGCTTTATCCACTGGATGTGGGGCTGGGCATCGCTGTAGACCTTGCAGACAAACTCCACATCCCCCCCGACCACGGCGGAGGCGTTGGCGGGGAGCCCCGCCTGCAGGATGGGCCGGTGCGGGGAGCGCTCTGCTCCAGCAGGGAACGGCAGGGAGAGAGAGAGGGAGAAATAAAGATGCATAAATAAGCAGGGCTGCCAAGAAAACTGTAAGTGAACCCCAGCCAAAAAGCCCTGTAAGCCTGTTGGCTGACTCCTCCGAAATAACACCGCAGCCAAAGCGTGTAACAAAACCTGCAGTTCAAAGGAGATGGCTTGAGCACTACACTTGTAATTTAAAGAATAGCCATTTGTGGGGAGGGGGGGAAAAACCCTGCTTAAACACTTTGCTCATTTTCCATGGTTTAACTCAGCTCTAATTAGGTAAAATGTCTCCTTTTGGGTTTTTTTAAGCTACTGTAATTAAGTTACCCCTGAGTTCTAAAATGTCTTGACTCAACTGGACCTCCACACATTAAGAAGAAATATTGTTGAATAATTTTGATTAATTAATTGATTCTTTTTGATTAAGAAGAAATATTATTGACACACATGAAGAATAAATATTATTTATTAATTTTGGATAATTATTGATTTAAAACATGTTAAAATAAACCAAAAGGAATTTCTCAAAGTAGCAGCAGAAGCCTCAGTGTGCAGGATGCACATATGAGGCAGCTCAACCTCCTAAAATGCTCTAATCAATGCCACCACCACCACTGCTCTCTGCTTCACCCAGATACAGCAGCAGAAACACTGCTTCATTCTTATTCTCACCAAGACACAGGCAAATACAGAATTCTCTGGAAAACTGAAGTGTATTTAATGTGAGCCAATCCAGCTTCTAATCTATGCCTGTGCATAAGCATTTCTCACTCATTTTTAGGCAACCTCTCATGGGGAGCAGCTGAGGGAATTGGGGTTCTTAGCCTGCAGAAAAGGAGGTTCAGGAGGAATGTTCTCGCTCTCTACAACTCCCCAGCAGGAGGTTTTAGCCAGGTGGGAGTCAGGCTCTTCTCACAGGTGACAGGGGACAAGTGACAGGATGAGAGGAAATGGCCTCAGGTTGTACAAGAGGAGGTTTGGATTGGCTATCAGGGAAAAATCCCTCACCAAAAGGGTTGCCCAGCTTTGGAACACACTGTCCAAGGAGGGCATCTAAAAGTCATGTGTGTACACCTGGGGACATAGTTTAGTGGTGGCCTTGGCAGTGCTGGGTTAATGGTTGGACTCAATGATTTCAGAAGGCTTTTCCAACCTAAACAATGCTATGAATCAGAAGTGAAATGTTCACTGGCCATCCCCAGCCTCAGCTCCCCGTTCTCCCCTGCTCCAGGAATTCTTTCAAAGATAAGTAAAAAACAGCAGACCTAAATATTTATTTTTAGAGGCTATATACTGTAAAAGCTCTGACATTACAAGCCAAATCAGCTGAATTTCAAACCAAGCATTCCTCCTTAAACATACTTGTCTCCAATAAATTGTTTCACAAGCAAACATTGTGAGTATAATAGCAAATAATGATGCCATCGAACAATGGGATCTTTTATACAGTCCAATATATTTGGCATGCAGCAAACATCTACTGGGAATTTATTCACTGAGGCTATGCTGGCAGCACACTACAAAGCAGCAGTCTTATTTTACTTGTGGCAAAAGTGCATTTGCATTGCAGTTACTAAATTATTCCATGGCTATGTGTGTCATTTTCGAAGATCTAGGAACAGTTTCATATTTTTTAATTCGTAAATTGCAGTAGAACATATAAATTATTATTTTACAGTTCTGGAGAGAACTTTTAGTTTCTCACCTTATACTAAATAAGCTCTAATTCCATCTCCCTCATTCCTTCATTTGGGTACAAAACCAGCAAGCAAAAATCTCTCTTTAATAGAAACCTTACACCATCTTCCAAAACTTATTACAGCTGCCTTTGGTATAAAATGAAACCTTAGAGAATGTTATTTAAAATGTTTTTTAGAAGTCAGTAGGCCTCATGTTTCATTTCTCCACATCAGGGTTTGATTTCCTTTGTGACCTTATTCTCTGCCCTTTAACAAACCAGAGAATGAGGCCTGAAACATCTTGGAAAAGTTCCTACTATGCCAGCATCCACACACGAGATGTGTTTAGTTTATCCTGATAGCCATCAATGATTTAATCTTTTATTGATGACTGTCAAGCATTTCCTCTACCAAAAAAGAGGAGGCAAAGCAAAGGAGTAAAGGCAGAGTTCTCACACTCTTGGCCCCCAATTTCATTAAAAAAAAATAAAGTGTGTACATATGGATGAGTATATATGTTTGTGAAATTTCTTCTCTAAAGGCAAATGTGTTAAAAATAAACTTTTGTTGCCCTCCCACATATGGATCAGTGCTCACCAACTCCTCCACTTCAGCAGAGGGGAGCAGTCCTGTGTCCACACAGGCAAACAGCACAGGAGAACAAAACCATCACCATGCAAATCCAGCAGGGCTCCATGGCAAACCTGGGGTCCAAAGAGCCCTCAAAGTACACTCAGAACTGGGGAAAACAGCTACAAAGAAACTTCTACTAATTACCAATGACCCAGCTTAATTTTGGACAGCACCTTTTCCTGGAAATCCTCATTTCAGGATGTTACCCAAACACATCCCGAAGTTATCCTACTTCTCTCCAAACCCACACACATCTAAGGACTCTGTTAAGCACAGGTACTGTCAAAGCCATATTCATAAATCTCACATCACTATTCAGCATTTAAAATACAAGCTGTACATTTGTAAGCAGATATCATCACTCTAACAGCTAGCTGCACTAATATTAGATGGAAACAGTGTGTTCCTTTTTACTGAGCAGAAGCAAAGGAGTCAAAGTTGCCTCCAAAAAATCTCAAAGGCTGCTGAAAATGATATTATCATTACCTAATAATTATAATCAGGATCATCACTAAAACATTGTGACCATACACATCTCTAGTTATTTAAACAATATTTTCATACAAAACAAGCTGGCAACAAATCTCATAGCTCTGGAGTCTGATTTCACTATTCCTCTTGTTCATTAATACTGGAGAAACACCTTGAGAAATAAATATATGCTGCCTGAACACTGACATTTCAGTGTTACAATCTCACTGATGACACAATTTGTTGTAAAATCAAGTCAAAGACATATACTGTAATACAGAAAAACACCCCCAACATGCTTCATGCTGGTTCCCACCATAAGAGACAGACACCAGCTTGCAGTTTAGATACAAAACCAACACCATCCCCATCTGAGGAATTAGTTATCTCCAAAATACAGAGTCAAAATGATGGCTCACATGAGATATAACAGATTCAAGGCCACAAGCACCTAAATTTTACACCACCATAAAAGTGCCCAGGGCTTGAGCACTTCTGCTCACTAATCTGCAGACAAACAGAGCTGCTATCTGAAGGGTTGACTGACAAAGAGACCTTGCCCAAAAGGCTTAGAGGAAACTGTCATTTAGCCTGTTAATGTTAAAACTTCAAAATATCTCCCTCCAAGAGATAAAACTACAAAGAATCCAGGAAAGCTGGAAAATTCCAAGTTAAAAAAAAAAAAAGGCCAAAAATAAGCTGGCACAATGGAAGGAGCTCCCCAGGAAGTTCCCAGCACTGCAGGAGCCCTAGAGATGGTGGGAGCCTGCCCTGCTACTGGAAATGAGTGTTGGAGCCTACACACTCCACAAGGAATCCTGAGAACTGGCTCCTTGAGGAATTTAAGCCCCTGAAGAGAGGATTCTTACAAAAGGGGAAGTCTCTTCCCCATGCTGGGGTGTGGAGGTGGGTGGCAGGGGCCAAACCCCAACTCTCAGAGCCAAGGGAGACCAGCAGACACGAGCCCATCCATCACTGCAGGATGGAGCAGCCATGGGAAGGGAGGCTGCTCACCAAGCACCAGGCAGAGGGGTGATGCAGGGCAGGAATTGCTGCTGTCAGAGGCCACTGGAGAGGGACTGTGGCTGAGAGAGTGGCACTGCTGCCACCAGAGAGCCTTGGCAGGGACAGCAGACAATAACCCCGGAAGGGGGGAGCTCCAGGACTTGGCCAGGCCAAGTCTCCTTAGCAACCTGGCTGTGCCAGGGGCTGAGAAGAGCTCTGGGAATTGTCTCTCCAAGCCTCCTTGTCACCCCAGCACAGATAGTTCAGGACCTTTCACGGGAGCTAAAAGCCAGAACCAAAGCCCATTGAAGTCAGGGGGAAAACTCACAGGGAACTCAATGGGCTTTGCATAAGGCATCCCATTCATTGAAAAAAAAGAAAATGAAAACTACTCTTATTTTCTGCCTTTGAATGTGCTTGTTTCCTCTCCTTGCAAATGTGTGATCCAAGTGTGGGCTAGAAAAATAAAAGCTTAATAGCAAATGCAAGACCAAGCATGAGTTCTGGGGACAATGGAGAGATCCTCAGTTAAGGGGGGAAGTGAGGGAGAAAAAGATTACCTAATTTTTAGCTAGACACATTTATCAGAGCCTTCAATCACAGTTTTGAAATGCTGCTGACTTCTAAGGGCTCATCTTGATGGCTGCCACTGAGCAACTACAGAGGGATCCCTCAAATGATGCCTCTGAGCACCAGCTCTGGATCAACAACCCCTGGGAGAGGTTCTGGGCATTCAGTCATCACCAAATGAGAAATGAAGTAGCTCCAGCTGTCACTGAAAACACAGACCTGCCAAACCCTCTTCCTGCCCTGGTCAGCACAGCACCCTCAGCTCTAGTTGCTTATTTTGCCTGACTGCAAGCCTGGGAAACATTCAGCAGCAGCCTGGACCCTGTTTGGAGAAAACACTACCCACTCCCAGCCACCTTCCCTCAGAAGCTGCAACATCTGCTGCTTTGGAAGATGCTAATTATGCTGTAAATTATGGGTCTCAAAAGCATCCTCCAGCATTTTAGGCCAGACTGTAATCACCTCTTGCATTGGCTTTGGCTTCACATTGTGAACTTGCAAGATTGAGTTGCAAGCCCTAAAAAAATTAACCACAGCCTTTTCATGGCAGGCTTGGACTGAAACATTCCTCCCCTGTGTTTCATCTTCACCAACGTGCAGCACCTTCCCACCATTTCCACTGAAGTGCCACCCATCTCTGGGGCATCTCTGAGACACCCAGAGCCCTCTCCAGCAATGCCACCCATCTCTGGGTCACCCAGAGCCCTCTCCAGCAATGCCACCCATCTCTGGGACACCCAGAGCCCTCTCCAGCAGTGCCACCCATCTCTGGGACACCCAGAGCCCTCTCCAGCAGTGCCACCCATCTCTGGGACACCCAGAGCCCTCTCCAGCAGTGCCACCCATCTCTGGGTCACCCAGAGCCCTCTCCAGCAGTGCCACCCATCTCTGGGTCACCCAGAGCCCTCTCCAGCAGTGCCACCCATCTCTGGGACACCCAGAGCCCTCTCCAGCAGTGCCACCCATCTCTGGGACACCCAGAGCCCTCTCCAGCAGTGCCACCCATCTCTGGGACACCCAGAGCCCTCTCCTCATGCCCTCATCCAACCATACCCATGGGATTTCCAAAACTGCTCCACCAGGAAGGGCAGGTCTGTGGTAACTTTTCAGGTGACTTAACCCCTGAAGACAGGATGGTGAACCCTCCCAGGTGTAGCTCCAGCTTCACACAGGTCACCCTGCAACACCTCAAAGCTGAAACATGATTTCTTCTCAGAAGTGGCCCTAGTGACCATTTCAGTCACAGCCTGAGGGAACAACTCCCTCCCTCTGTGCAAGCCACTCTGTCTCTGTGCTCCTTTTCTGACATCCCTGTGGAGACTGTACATGCAGGCACTGCTCCTGCTGGCTCTGATGCTGGTTTTGGTGATGTGGGTACCTGCTACAGGACTGGAGCATTTATGAAAGCCAAGGGGCCAGCCACAGGGTATCAGTGCCTGATCAGCATCTATTTGGGCTAAATATCAACCATTAGAAGAAAGATAAGATTATTAAACCCTTACTGGTTAGGGAGCAATGAGTTTCAGGTTTCTATCCTGTATCCTGTTCTAGCTAAATGCAAAGGAACCAGTTTGCCAGGAGAAACACAAAGATCACCACCCTTCAGGAAAGATCCCACCTACACTGACTGCAAATCCATTCACAAGCACTCAGGCTGGATTAATCACTGCTCTCTGGATCAGAGAGCCTTTCTGAGGTAGTTCCAGGAGCAGCTGCAGAATGAGGAATTGCAGCTTGGGTTTCTCCATAAATCCATTATCCCAGTTCATACACTGGACCCCGTCTGGAACCAGACTTGACTCCACACCCCGAGGTGGAGAGGTGGAGGAGGGGTCCAGCCAAAGAGATGCCAGCCCCCACAGGAATTTCCTCCCTCAAGGTAGCTCTCTGCACATGGGCCAAGGCAAACCTTCACTTCTTCTCCCCAGCACAAATCCATTGCTCAGGGGAACCTGTGCTCCCTGAAATCCTGGAAGCAGAACACTCCTAACTCCACCACTGCTCTGTGGTGTGGAGGAGGAAGGCTGAGCACTGGCTGCTCTTTCAGAAGATCAGCAAGAACCAAGCAGGTGCAGGCAGAACACCTCTGCTCATTAATGTCACACACCAGACACCCACGAGGCAGGAGCTGAGCAGGCTCCACCAGCTGCACCTCACTTTGGGTTCCTCTCTGCACAAAGTGAGGCACTGTGTGCTGTTTACAGCCAGTTTTCAGAAGTGCTGCTCAGCTGTCATGTTCCATTTAAACAGACACACAGACAAACCCCTCCAGTCATC
Source organism: Haemorhous mexicanus (assembly GCF_027477595.1). Taxonomy (NCBI): domain Eukaryota; kingdom Metazoa; phylum Chordata; class Aves; order Passeriformes; family Fringillidae; genus Haemorhous; species Haemorhous mexicanus. The sequence continues at coordinate 38,054,424 of NC_082347.1, forward strand.
ATTTCCTGGGAAATTTACACATGCCAAGGTAGAGCCCACAGCAAGTGAGGGATGATGCTCTCCTCCTAAACTCTGCAAAATCACAAGATGCTTGAAGGCTGGAAGGATTAACATCACTGTCATGAAACAGCAAGAGATAAAGACCATCCCTGGCAAGAACACTTGATAAAGAACAGGAGCCTCTCAGGCAGACTGCAGAACAGTTTATGGATCAGACAGCACTACAGTACTGATGATATCACACCTCACAAATTTTGGCATCTTCTAACCAGTAGGTACTAGCCAACAAACGGCTCATGGTACTCCACGTTCCAGTACAGCAGGAGTCTCCATGGGCAGCATTTCCTACTGGCCCAACACTACCTGAAGAAATCCTTTCAGTGGCCAAAGCTCAGAGGGGCATCATTGTAACTGGAGGTCCAGTGAGCCTGGCACAGTGACCTGGGGCCAGCCTCCATCACCATTATCTAAGCTCCCTTTGTCCTTTAATTTAGAAGCCCTTTACACAAATTTGAGGCACTTCTTGCTGCTTTGTGTCTCTCACTCTGGGCCCCACCACCCTGCTCTGCTCTGGTTTTTGGGCAGTACCAGCAGTCAGCAGAGATCAAGACAGCAGGGAAGCAGACTCCACATATCCCTGCTGTCACTGAATACTTTCACAAGAAGTTAAACATTTGAACATTATTAAAGAATTCTAATGCTAAAGATTAAAGTTCTGTCACATAACCCATAGCAAAATCCATAGCAAAGCCTCTGCCACCCCATCCAACCTCCTTGAGACACTCAAGCCCTTCTACTCACCAAGGCCAGCCAAGTTAAAGGCAGTGCCTTTTAAAAATCTTCACAGAAGTTAAGCAGGTGTGTTCAAACTCTTTGTCCTTGGCTTCACCACCTTCACCTCTAATTTTAAGTAATGGCACTGTTTCCCAAGCAGGCAAAGCTCCCACTGATGTTACCCATCTGTCTCCTTGGATAGCTCTACAGCAGAGCTTCAGCTCTCTGTCCTAACTGCATTTTAGCTAAAAATCCATCTCTGCACACCTTTACACCACTTCCTCTCAGGGCAGCAAGATGGGGAAGAGACAGCAAGCAAGACTGACCTATTTGGCTTGATACAAAGCCCAGTTGTTGTCAATGAAAACAGTACCAAAAAAATTAAAAAATCAGAATCAGAACTAGTTAAAAGCTGTCTTTTCAAATCACACATATATCTGAGGGTTAAAAGAGACAGGGACATCCAGCAAGCCTGAGGCTACGGCAGGAAACATGAATGCTCTTGTTTTAAAACATGAAATTATCAACAGGGTTTTAAGACCAGTTTGCCCTTAAAAGCAAAGCCCTATTGTCAGGCTGACAGCGTGGGCTTCATCAGCCCCAAGGAGCAGAAAAAGTCATAGCAGCAAGAGTTGTACAACACTAATGTTGGAGCTCCCTTGCAGGGTCCCTCACACAGTGCATGCATAAGCAAATACTTCATACATGTCTGAACAAAGGGTGGAGGAGAGGCCTTATTTTAGTGTGAAAAAATTATGGCAAACAGAACAATGAGAGGCTACAGTTTTCATTGATATTCTTTTCAGGGTACCCTAAAAGAAAAAGGCTACAAGAGAATATGAAAAACAGCTTGTGACTTCTCACAGACAAGTGGTAAAATTTTATTGTTCTGGCTGTTCCCAGAGACTGCATTAATTTTTACACCCAGAGATATCATCCTTTGTACTGTGCACAGCTCCCAGCACTCAGCTGCTGTATAATAACCAGAGACAATGCTGGGTCCAGCATCACTGGAATGGGCTCTCCAGCAGGCTCTGCCAAAGTTTTACTGCACGCCTGGCAAACAGCATCCCTCCCACAGGGATGATGTCCTCTCCCAGCTGCAGTGGCTTTAGCTCACCAGTGCACCCAGTGATGCCATAAAGCACACAGGGGGAGTTATTATTTCTGCTGGTATTGTGACCCAGCTACAGATTTCTCATCTGCCAAATTTCCTTGCCTGAAAACAGCTCTGCCTTTAAAGTAAAATGGAAAAGATTATGTAAAGCTTTAAAAGCACTCCTTACATTTCTACACTTCTCCCCCCTTTTCTTACACAGCACACTTGCTCTATTGGGCAATGCAGGTGTGAAATTATTGGAAGCACTGTGGAATTCACCCTTCCCCAGCTCCCTGCCTGACACAGCCAACCAGGAGCTGACTGACCATACTTACTGTGCAGGTCTCAGGGCAGAAAAGAAGCTCCAGCAGCCAGAATTTCAGTGCTGGACAGTCCTGGCTCAGCCTCATGACATTTTCTGTGTCAGCCCTCACTGAGCCCTTTGGGCTTCCCTTCCTTGGTGGTGAAGTTTGGAGACATCCCTCCATCAGCACCACATTCCCCTCTGCAACACACATCCACCGCTCTGAAAGCTGGGCCAGATGCTGAAGACTGCTCATGGGAAGACCCTGATTATACATATTTGTCATTTTGTTTCCAGTAATTTGGGTAAATCCAAGTAAATTTCACAAGATGCAGCAGCGTTCACAGGCTGGCCACACTTGGACACAAACTTGGTGCTCCACAACTACAAAGCTGATTTATTAACTTTCCACAGCTCTTGTCTGGTCCTGGCTGGGGTAGGTAATTTTCCTCCTAGCACTGGTACAGTGCCCTGTCTGGATTAAGGATGAGAATAATGTTGAGAACACACTGATGGTTTGGTGGTTGCTGAGCAGCTCTCACTCTCAGTCAAGGACCTGTCAGCTCCTCCTGCTGCCCTGCCAGGGGAGATAACTGGGGGGCACAAAGAGCTGGGGTGGGACACAGCCAGGACAGCTGACCAAAGAGATATTCCAGACCAAATACTCAGTGCATAAATTGTGGGGAAAGCTGGCCAGGAGCCACTCAGGAACTGGCTGAGCACTGGTCAGTCAGTGGTGAGCAACTGTTTTTCATTTGCATCACTTGATTTTCTTGAGCTTTATTTCTCTCTCTTCTCCTTATTTTCTTTTTCATTATTGTCATTACATTTAAATTATTAAACTGTTCTTATCTCAGCCCACTAGTCCTCAGTTCTGCCATTCTGATTCTCTCCCCCATCCCATGGCAAGAGTTGTGTGGGGCTTGGTTGCCTGTTGGGGATAATCCACACCATTCCTGCACCCCCATTTTCCTGCCTTTCAGCAAAAATGGACAGCTTCCTAGGAAGCAGGGACAGGAGCACCACCAACAGCCTCTGGCTGAGCAGCAGGTGCCAGAGCTTTCTGAGAAAATGTCACTGAAGAGCAGCTGGGGCAGTAAAACCCATTTGCTGGAATATTCACTCAAATGTAGACAGAGGTATGCTCATAAATACCCTAGGTGCACAAATATCAAAGGAAAGCAACTGCTGCTATGAAATTATGTTGCTTGGTAATGCACATAATCCAACTGAATAGCAGACACAGTGCTGCAGGTATGAACACTAAGGAATGCATGGAGATTCACTTATAAATGCAGAATACAAAATAATTGATGCTTTGATCACATTATTTGTGATGGTGATTAGGAACCCCCTAAAATTATATGTCATTTTAGACTTTTATAAGCATCTTGTAAAAAAGATCAATTACTTCATGCCAACTAATACACTGTCATGTTGGATTCTTCCCTTTGCTAAAGTTCTGACAGCATCAGTGTTTTTACTTAAATGAAAAGTCAAAAATTTCAGCATAATCATGCTACCTTTCAAAGAGCAATCTGAAAAAAATAAACTCAGTATCTTAAATGTACAGAGCAGCTCAATATTCAAACCTGTTTACCAAACTCTGGTTTTTAATGTGCCTTTTATGTTTAAATGGAACAACAGCTGTGGAAGCTGCACTGCAGGAACGGTAGCAATCCAAAGATGACATAATGGCTTAAAACCCTCAAAAGCTGTAAATCACAGCCACCTCTGGATGTCAGGTCACACAGAGTGGTCTGCAGAGCAAAGAGAGGAGAGGAGACCAACACTAAGTGCGACCTTTTTCTTCATTAGACACAGAATTTTACATTTCACTGATTTGTCCATGCTTTCCTACTGCCTGATTTCCTCTCACCTTTCTCACCTTGGTAACAACCCTTATTTGTTTTTTTCTCCTGGATTGTAAACCTTGTGTTTGTCTTTAATATGTCATCATCCAACTTGTATCACAATTCATTTACAACTTTTCTATATTTATAATAATTTTTTTAGCTTGGGGTTTTTTCTGTATTTTTAAGACATAGCTTTACCAATTTACTGCCAATTACACTTCCATTTTTTCACTGATAAAGCTGTGAGAAAAGCCTGGATCAGGTCAGAAAGCCCCTCCTATTAGGCACAGGTATGGCTTTTGACACGTGCCAACTGCACATTAACAAGGCAACGGTCCCATGTTTGCATCTTCAGACAACTCCTGCAAATTCCTACTTGCACTTCCACAAGTAGGATACAACACAAATTAGAAGGCATGATTAAAAATTATAATAACAGAGCTGAAACAATATCCTGTTCATCACTCATCAAAAGAAAGAGAAATAACTGCCTTGGGGCTGCAATAAGACAGAAAGTGGGACAGGGAGACCAGTCCTCCCCAGCAGACTCTGCAGGAAGCATTCCAAACATGACAAATTCACTGTTCACCCAGCAGATGAAGTAATGACACCAGTATTTGTCCATAAAATGTAATTTAGCCAGACTACTCCAATGAAATCAGAAGCTTTAATGCTATAAAACTACAGGGTTGGAATATTTGTACCTTATTAAGGAAGTGGAGGGGGGAGCCCATAGGCTTTCATTTTGCCTGAGCTGAACCATCACAGTGTGGGCTTTGTTTTCAGGAGCAAACCACACAGCCCCCAGCACTAAACAATTTGCGTAATTCCTCCCGAGATGCACACACCTTGCCAAAAGCCTGGTGCCAGGTGTAAAGTCCACATTCTGGGCTTATCAGCACATTAAAATAAAAGCATCTTCCCTCTCAGCTTAACCAGATACCTGAGGGCAGGCATCAGCCTGGATTCCTTCGTGCCTTCTGTCCCTGCCTCATCTTGTCCCGCGCCGCAAGCGCCGGGGTGAAGACATCAAGCCAAAGCTTGTCCTTGTAAAGAGCCAGTCAACAACTACAAGAACATCTGCCAGAAATGCAAGTTTAGGCTTGGTTGTAATACCTGCCCTTAACTCCTGCCAGACATTAATGATGCAACACCCAAGGCATGTTATTGAGTTGGTGTCAGTTCCTTTTTTCGTATGCAACCCGAATCCTAAAAACAATTCTTTGGAAGTTAAGGGGAGAACTGTACTTGAGTCAAACTAATTCTGAGCTTTATTTCAACAAGCCTCAGCAAAAGGCAAACAACAATCCATATGTTTCTATGAATTTGGGAATGACAAAATGGAAACATGTCTTTTAAAAAAAAAAAAAATGTGCTCATGCCATGTTCGCAGCTAGAAACTGGGAGAGCACATGAAAGTCCAAAAATAAAACTTGACTGGAAGCAAAAGCAGAAGTTTTTCCTTCTGTCTAAATGAAGGGAAACATAAACAGTGAAGAACCAACAGCAAAATGTCGATTCCATTTTAGCAAGATTTTTAATGGCGTGCCATAAAAAAACAAGAACAAAATTTATCCTATAGCAAATAGGATAACTTATAATATCCTAAAATATATCCTCTAAAACCACCAAGAGTTCAGAATAAAAGTGTTTTTCTGCACAACCACCAGTAAAATCACTCATACATGAGATTTCTGAGGTACAAGCTATAAACTGAGAGTCATTTAAAATGCTTTCTGGGTGAGAAGTTACTCTCACACTGGTTTTATATGAAAATATGAATTACTGTTAAGGGACAGCTGTGTGGTGCTCTGCCACCCCTGGAGCTCACTCCTCAGCAAGAGAGCCAAAGGAATGGCTATTAGGCAAATTAGGAACTGTTTAAAGTACTGCTAACCTGGCTGAAAAAGGGCTTCTTTTGGAAAAAAACAAGTATTTGCAACATTTTCATTTTTATAGCAAATAGCAGGGTCAGCATATATTCTTTGTAGAGGTGTTGTGCTATAGCAGCTGCTTATAAATCCCACTAAATGAGGTAATGTGGCAAACTTCACCTGAAACCAAACCATCTTTTGTCTCCCAGGACGACAGCATTAAATAGGGCAGAAATGGCTACCTGGAGCAGGACTGCTCAAAGAGTAACCTTCTTTTCCTTCTGCTGTTAAAACCCAAATTCAATTAGCTCCTCCATGCTCAAACAGAACTGCTGCTGCTGAAATTGTACTCCAGCAATAATTGCCATCCAAGAGTGATCTAATTATACACAAGTCTCAGTGGCTGCATTCCCACGTTGCTTCCTCCAACCCGGATTCACTACAATACAACTCGTGAGTGAAAACCACATCGTTTTCAGTCCTTCTCCCTCCAGACTGCACGGCTTTAAATACGTGTACTGAGAGTGGAGCGAGTCTATTAGTAAGCTTGCCATAAAAACCCAAGTTTCTACCTACTGTTAAATACAAAGGAGGAGAAAAGGCACTTCAGCTGCATGTAAAAAACCAGCTAATGGGCTAAGCTATACAAGGGAAAGAAAGTTCTTTTAATTAAGGTACTGGATTAGGATTCAAAGACCAGCTTTGCTTCTTGGCTCTGTCACCAGCTCCCTGTGTGACCCAGGGCAAGAAATTTCATCACTTCACAGCTTGGGTTTTCATCTCTAAAATGGACAGTGACATTTCCCTCTCCTGGCCTTGCTGTATTTCTGTTGTAAGCAACTCCTGTGTGTTGGCATGTTGCCCTGGACAATAAGTATCCAATATTAATTGAAGAGTCTGTGTATTACTCTAATAAAAAGCTAAAATCGACTAGTCTCCCTTTCACAGCATCCTGGTGGAGTTTTGTATCACCACCATTTGCCACTACTGCAAACACATCTGAGTCCCTGAGCAAAGCCCTGCTTCAATCCCCACTTGGAAATGGAGAAGGAAGGAAAAGCCATTGACTGGGGTATCCCAAACATTCAAAGAATAACTTTGTCCAGCACAGAACATCCTGGCCAACTTGAATGGGCCATTCCCTGCTTACACAGTCACTGTGCACAAACAAGTATCCTGTGCAGTAGAGAGGCTGCCAATGACTTGCTTTTTTTTTTCTTCTTTATTTTCTACTCACACTGTTAAAAAAAAAAAATCAGTGCAAGGGTTTTGCCAGGTCTGTAAATTTGAACTAGACCATCTGAGCTGACTCTTAAGAGTTCTTGCAAGTAATTACAAGGTAAAAATGAGAATACTTCACACCTACATTCTGACTGAAAACTTCTCAGCCCTGCTGGCTCCAGGCTTTTAATTGTCAAAAGAGTTCAAGGTTTGGAAAGTTATTGGCATATTCCTAACTAGCATTGTGTCACCATTTGGCACGATTTTTGCTGGGATACCTCCCAACTCTGTGACATAATCAGAGGGTTCTCTACATTACACCATATAGTCAGATGCTCATGTTAGTGTAATATGTTACCATGTTTAATACCATTTGCTATTACTTACACTTAATCAGCTCTGGAACCAGTTAAACCATATAGGAAAAGTAATTTCAGAGGCTTTCAACTGACAGTTTTCTACACAGAACTTGACCTAAAATTACGACCTGAAGTTAGTAAGATGCAGTCTACGTAGGCAATTGCCTCTAAACAAACATTCATAACTCTCCACAACCCTGTGGGAACTGAACATTCATATGAAAACAGAAAAAGGGAACTGAAAATTCATATGAAAACAGAAAAAAGGGCATAAAGTTAATTCTGTAGAACTGTCTCAACTAGAAAAACTGTCAGAGTTTCCCCTTCTGGCCAGCCTTAATTTACTGCTTCAGCAATTTTATGCTCCAAATTACTGCAAACCTCCAGCCACAGAGGAATGGCTGAGTGCTCCAACATCAACCCCCCTTTAGGTTAAAATCCCAATCTCCTGAGAGATTCACACTAAACTCAACCCAAGGTGCACATTCCCATGCACAGGTTTTCAAACAGACTCACAATTATTCCCTTGAACTCATCAAATGAAATTTTTTAAAAAGAGTGGTGAAATTACTAAGTATGCAGGACTCCAATACGCAGGTTGTGACTTGCAAAAATAATTTTTGGACTTCTGGTTTCATTTCTTACAGGACACAAGCAGGGTCCTCTCGGTGCCATCAGCTGGGTACCCAAAACCTCTCATCACTTTTGAAAACCTCATTATTTACTTTCCTGCCTCTCTATAGGAAAGGACTAGACATTTAAATAAATGACATAATCCTTACTACCATTCCATTCATTCATGCAGGTCACTATAATTTACTGCCAGGAAAAATAAACTTCTGCTAAATATTCCTCAATGCAAGACATTCAAAAGGCTCAAAGCAGGAGAGGAGGTGAGAGGGCTTCTAACAAATATTTGCTCAAATGACTGCATCATCCATGAACACATTTGCTAGGAAAAAAAAATGGGTGAAGAAATTTATGGTCAACATGAAACACGCCAGGCTGGGACAGGAAAACGAAGAGGGGGTAGAGAAGGGGAATTTTTAACCAGTTTCATTTCAGCAAGGAAAGGTTTTTAGAGCCTGGCAAGCCCTTCCAGGCAGCCTGAGCCCTGGGTGAGGTGGCCAGCAGAGGACCACACCACGCAGAACACAGCTCACTACACCACTGACATCCATCCCCGGCAGCCGTTGCTGCTGCACCCTCCATAAATTCTGTTTAAACAAGTGTTCAAACAAAAATGGCTTTGCCAGCTCACCTCAACCATCCCCAGAGCTCACCCTGTGACAAAATATTGCCAAGGCCATGAAAATCCTCACTGCTCTCAGTGCTGACTGCCCACACTCAAGTCCAGGTGAGCCGGGTGGTTCAGGGGCTCTGAAGGACGAGGGCTGGTGCTGGGGCTCTGGTCTGATGGCATCCTCAGCCCAACGTGATCTTTCTCCTCCCCTGCTCCACAAAGGCCAGCTCTCCTTGGCATTTTCACAGGGAATGTTTGCCTTTTGTGCCACCCAAGAAGCTGGCACTTTGTTTTCTCTTGGATTTGGGTGTTTAAGCAGATTTAGGTGGTCTCAGATGAAACAAGACACTACTTTTAAAGGCCATACAAAACAAGGGATATATTTTTACTCATGTAAAACCAATCAAGAACGAGGGAAATTTAACACTTTGTCATCATTTAAGTCCTATAAGCCCTTACAGTAAGATATAACACTTACAGTAAGATATTCCACAAAGAATCTATGGAGTTGGGCTGACTGCCACCAGCCAAAATAGCATACAATAATCAAATTAATTTTTGCTTTCAGTAGTGATTGACCAAAAGTCCTATTCACAGAGGTTGTAATGCTCAGATCACCTCACAAAAGGTGGAGAGAGCAAGCCCATTCAAGACATACTTCAGAAACCATGGCTCAGATCCCTAAAGGTCCTACAAGAAAAGCCACACTGGTTATTTTGGACAGCAATGCCTTCAGAGTCAATAAAATTGCTCACACTCATCCAGGCTAATCAGCAAAACTAGAGGTGAACAGAAATTATTCCTGAGATTTCAAGCTCTAATTTAGCTAACCACTTAAATAAATATCTGTAAGCCTTATTAAAGTCAACAGGATTTAGGTATTAAAAAGGTAATAATATTAAGCCTGTGTTTTAATAGTCCTGCGTAATCACAGCTTTGCTACTACTTAAAAATTCACACAGCTGTTTAGAATTTGTCCTCAGGTAAAACACTTCTGAATTTTTATCATCTGTGTTTTGGGGACTGCTCAGAGCCCACCCAAAAGGCTCCAGTCAGATTTCTGTTAGACTGTTGTGAATGCAAACTGCCTTTCCTGAAGCTCCAGATCTGCTCTAGCTGCAAAGCCAGTATCTAGCTTTTCATTAAAAAAAAAATCATTTCAGCTATAATACTATAATAATAGGACTCTAAAGGATTGCTTGACAGTTTTCATAACTGCAGCTATTAAAGTCTGTGTTAGTACAATTGTACAAGTAATAATTAAATTGTAATACTAATGATTAAAGTTGCATCAGCATGTGTTATTTGGTCGTCATGGCAAACTTGTGGGTGGATATTGCACATGGATATTACACTTTTTGCCAAGGCAGGGGTAGATTAATCCTACAGGCACGAGTGAGACAGATGAATCTATAAAGTTATGAAGCAATTGGCTGTGCAGTGAAATCTTATCTTTGGAGTACTGCGAAATCATCTCCAAAGTAAACGCAGAACGTATCAGCTCAGTTCCAAATGCCTTCACAGAGAAAGTCATTAGTGAAAACCAGTGTCCTGCCCATGAGAGCTTCACTTACCAACCACGTCCAGGTGGTAGGTGTGGTTGATGGAGCCGTACTGGTTCTCCACTATGCACGTGTAGTTCCCCTTGTCCGACGGCACCACGCTCTCCATGATGAGGCTCCAGTGCTGGTTACGGACCTGGGGGATGCAACCAGACACGTTGGGATCTTCTCAAGCAGAGTTTTACCCTCTCCCCTTCCAAAAGAAATGTCCCTGAATAATTATCCTTGTGTAATTCATAGCTGGAAGCCTCTTCTGGGCTTGTCTGACAGTTCTGGATGCTGAAATGATTTATGCTTGATTCAGGACAGCACGGCTGCAGAGTGAAAGCTTTCACACCCTCTGCTATAGATCTACCTGGCCCCTGCTCCAAGCACAGTCCTCCCAGCACATCTCAGTCCTCCCAGGCTGAGCAGGATGGCACCAATTAGCAGCAGTTATCTTACTGGCTTTACCTTTCAATCCACTCCAAAGTGAATGCACACCCTCAGGCTATTCCCCATCTGTCTCCAAACAGCCACCTGGGAATAACTACCCATCAGCAAGACAGGATGGATATGATCCCCTAAACAGCCAGGTCTTCATCCTTCCTAAAAGCTCAATGATACAGCTCACATTTTAAAGAAACTGAGGGGTGATGTTTGGGATTCCTCCCAAACACCTCCTGCTGCTCTGGGGTACCCCAAAAAAAAAAATGAATCCTAGAATCATGCTGCCTCATGGAAAATGCCTGAAAAAAATCCTCATGGAAAGAGAGCATTTATCTCACAGAATCCCCCTCAGACAGAATTTATTAAAGTACTGATTCTGCTCCCATTTGAACTCCAAAGGAGCACTGGCTTTGGTCTCACAGAAAATAGGATCCAGCCCAGTACTGGAAGGATACAGAGCCATCCTGTACACACATATATTTCCTGCATCAGAAGTTGGCTCCCAAAATGACCTTTTGTTGGCTATGGACTAATTCCTTGTTTTAGCATTACATTTTTGACAAAGTGCTCAGAAAGATTAACATTCTCTGTAACTGCAATGTACAATTCTTCAACTGCAAAGTACATATTTCAGCAAATGGAATAAAACACTATCTGCTACAGTCATTTTAATCAGCCAAATGGAAAGCAGCAATTCAGTGCTGTACACCAGAAAAATTTATGGACCATTCAGTGACACTTCCAGTAACCATACATTCTTAAAAGACCATTACAACTATAGCTATGAAATCTTGCACTGTGCCTGACTATTTTGTAGGTCCTTATGCAGCAGAAAAAGCTGCACAGGGCCACATCCCAGTGCCAAGAGCACTTGCTGGAGGTAAAAATGCCTTCAGTTCAAAGCTTGGAAGAGAAGTTCTCTCCATAGGCAGCTCCTGGCTTTCCTGGTTTCCCTAGCTAGTAATTATCTCAATAGCTGGATATGTCTCTTATTGCTCAGTTGTGGACTAATAATATTAGCTAATGACTGGCCATGTGGGCTTTGAAAAGCAAAGAAAGTGTGGGCAAGACTCCAGCAGGAGAAGGTGCTAAGCTGATGTCAGAGAAATGTGTGACACAGCCTCAAAATCTCCAGCCCAAACTTCAGGCTTCTCTCCTCAGCCTCTCGTGTTGATGGTCAAACAATTATAGTGGTCTCATCAAAATGATATCTTGATTTTTCTTCACACTGTGAAGAGCTAAGGGTAAGTTTATAGAACTAGAAAGACTTTATCTTGTTGTTCTGCTAAGCAACTCTGAAAGTCAAAGTTTGGGTCAGGAAGAGCTGCTGTCATAAACTGTTGGTAAATAACAAATAGAGCAGCTACATATTTTGAGTATTAAATACTTTGTGATTTATTTTGAAGGACACTTGGTCAAAGTGACCTGAACTTTCTGCCATTACAAGTTAAAAACTTCTTGGAATCAGAGCAAGAGTTTTTAACCAATCTGACTGTAAAACAGGAAGAACAGATCACAGTTCCACAAAAGTTAAAACAAATAAAAATTGCAAATAAGCTGCAGGTAATTAATTTGACAGGAAAACACAAGAAAATGTTTATGTTTAATAAGAAAACATAACTTACAGCCACAAGTGGATATACTGGATGGGAATATTAAAAAGTATTTGTGCAATTTCCCTTCTTGTAACTCCATGGACAGAGATAATATCTTTATAACAAAACAACAGCTTAAGCCACTTTGGGTTAAGCTAAACAACTGCTGCAGAGGTCCAAAGCAGTTATGACACATTGTCAGACAACTGGATTTATGGCAGGGATCTGGATCCAACGAGATTGTTGGCTTAGTGCTTTGTGCAAGCAAGTGCAGCATTGCAAAGTCCAGGAAAATCCCCCTTTGCTGGGGATGAGCAGCCTCTTCTCTCACTGAAGATTTCCAAATTCAACATTTCATTCTCAGACGTGCAAGAGTCCAGCCACATCCCTGCACCCACACAGCTTGAAACACAGGCTTTGATAATGTGGCCTTTTTATGTGACATGCCACATCCCTTAGTCCAGGTGTTTTCCTGACTAGTTATGGACACTTCTAGCACTTTACTGGGGGGGAAATCTTCTCCATCAAGGTTTCAACCATTCCTCCAAACAACCTCTCCAAAAGATTCCATTTTTAAACTGAATTATCAGTATCAAATGCATACAAACTGCACTCTTAACTCATAGCTTGGAGGTGGGAAATAAACTGGAATCAAAATGCCAAGGAATATTGACCAGAGAACTGGGAAAGGGCAAGGAATTTTTCATATAAACTTTGCTTTTGGAGTATCCCATAAAGAACAGTGGACAGTTCTGTTCAGTCTTAAAATGTGTGTCTTCACTGGAGAGATAATGTCATGAAAAGTTGTCACTTACCTAAAAATGGATCAATTTTAAACCCATTTCAAAGGAAAGAAGGATTAGAAATGAAAATACAGCTCTCCACAAAAGCAGCACAGTTCAGACTGTGAGAGGTACTGCTCAGACAGAGAGAACAAGTACAGAACACCCTTGGCAAAGGCCCTAGGCCAGTGCAGTTGTTCCTGTAATGATAAATTTTCTTACTCTGCATTTACCTGGCTGAATTTAAACGTGTTTAAGACAACTGCAGTGATGAAGCTTATCCAAATGCACAGGTGCAAACACACACGTGTTAATGCTTTAACAGTACCAGCTGATAGAAGGGCATTTGCTTTCTGGGTGGTGTACAGGAAAGAAAAGGCTCCTGTGGTCTCAGAGAAGATTTAGATTATCAACTCAAAGAAAATATAAAATGCCTCTAAAAGCACAAACAAGAGTTATCATCACCTCAAAAAATCAGAGTAAAAAGGATTTAGATATTCAATAACTGGTCCTGCTCTCTTTATTTTAAGGAAGTTGGGTATATCTTGAAAGATCATAAAAGGATCAATTTTGAAATTCACCACCCAGAATTAGTCACAGGGCAGGAATTCCACCCTGGAAGCTATCTTGGCCAGAACATACACCCTCCTGCTAGCCTGCCTGAGTGCATATTGACTCAAGACATTCCCCAGTCGCAGGGACAAAGTGCTACAGGCCACTATCTGATTTTGATAAAAACAATACACCAAGGGATTTCTCAGCTCTTAGCAGGAAAGAGGTGGCTGAAGGATTACTGGGAAGCTTCACGTTTTCTTTCCCTTCCCTTTGTCCCTTAAGGCTTCAAGGGATGATTGTCTCTTCTGTCAGATATGGCCAGGTTTGGATCCAGCTATTCTATCCCAAATATTGGGAATATCTCCAGCAAAAATGCCTTGCAGAAAGCAACAGCCAGATTCAAGACAAGTTAATGTGCAAGATTTACCACGAGCTGCTGTGATACCTGGTTAAACACAGACCAACACTGATAGACTCAGTCCTTTGAATGGAGGACTCCATTCAAAGTTCATTGGCATAGTGATGTCAAGAAATACAATTCTCTCTATTCTAGTATCATTTTGCATGAGCCCACAGTGACTTCATCCTGCCCCTCAAACAGGATGAGGACACAGCTCAAAAAAAAAAAGATCTGGAGTCCTCACTCTTTAACACCCATTCACTGGGAACAAGCTTCCATCTTCAAAGATGATTATTCAAAATGACAGAATATAGAATATACATGGATTCGGTTGATTTGACAATGGTAAGTAAATCCTACAAGATAATTTAAAACTTAATCTCTTTATGAGCAACAAGAAAGTCTGAAATCCTCAGCTGTGTGCCCTTTTTTTTTTTTCCTTTGGACTAAAGAGACAGAAGAAGTTATGATTTAGAATTAGAGGTACAGACTTCACAGGTATCCCCCTGGCTTTAGGAGCAGGCATCTGTGGTTCCTTCCCAGAGTACATACACACCTAGGAAACTGTATAGATTTAATACACATGACCAAAAGTTTAATTTGTGCCACTTAATGGGCACAACTCTAAATGATCTCACCCAGCTCCCTAACACTAGCACAGAGCCCTACACAAGCTGATTTACCCCACCAAAGATCTCCCTCCCAAAGCAGACACCAGGTATCTCCATCCTGCCTCTCTGCACACACATTTTCCTTCATGGTCTTCAAGAGTGATATCTTCATTTCCCCTTCATCAGATGCAAAGTGTTCAAAATAACAGCCTGGTTACTACCAGAACAGTTACTATTATTTTCCAAGACAGGATTGGTTTGGTTGGGGATTTTTTTTTCCTTAATTGGTGCCTTTTTTTTGTTTTTAAAAAAGCACTAAGAAGGGCAAAAATCACTGAATGGGAGCCAATTCATTAACACTCCACAGCATTATGAAAGGCAGAAGGTGTTGCCAGGTGTACACTCATAAGCAACAGAAATTTATGGTGTAAGCAAACATAGATGGAAAAGTCTACTTAGATAATTAGTGCTCATGCAGGGAGACTTTCTGGGCTCTGCTCTCTGCTAACACAAATGTTGGAAAAATTGACACTTTCTACAGTAAATCCAGCTAGAGAGGAAAGGAGACTGAGGCTTGTCCTCCTCTGCATTGGAAAACAGATTTTTTTGCACCAGGCAGGACCTGAATCAACAGCTCAGAAAGCAATGGCTCAACCAAGGCAGCCCCCCAAAACACTGCAACCACGGGGGCAAGGCAGTGGTGCAGGACTGGGGGGCAGCCTCAGGACTCAGAACTGAGCTCTGTCTAGCAAAGACAGTTAACCTGTGTCTAACAACCATTGCAAACTGCTGGGAGCAGCTCAGCACAAGCTCCAGGATGGGGATTCCAACCCTGACACAATGGGACTGCCTCAGAAACTTCTCCTCCCGGGGGAGGAGCTGCTGAGGTGTCGGGGACATGAGGAAACTGCTGAGAGAAGACTCAGACAGGAGGTGAAGGGGGAGTCAGAAATGGCCATGCTTGAACAGCAATTTGCCACCAAAGTCACGCATTCCCAGTTCCTTGGAGGAGAGGGATCAGATGACCGAATCCTGACTTCTGACCCGACCCAGGCAGATACCACGAGGTTAAAGGTCTGTGCACTAACATACAGAGCAAGCTGGCCTCCCTAAAACTCTCTCTTAATCAGTAACCACCACCTCAGAATAAGACATCTAATCTGAAGCTATTTAAAATTCAAACAAACCCTTCCAAGTAATTGCTGTTACTTTCCCCTCAAATTCTTCTTCCCATTTCAGTTTCACAGGCCATAAACTCTATAGAAAATAATAACTTTTGACTTCCAAGGCTTCCTTTATTAAACTGCCTTACACTCACCAGAGCGGATGGCCATGTTTTTAACAATGCAGCCAAAATAGTCTTAATGTGCTTTGCTAAGTCAGTCTTTAGTTTTCCAAATACGTCTCTATAAATAATCCTTAGCTGCACTGCTAGGCTAGACGCTTAAATTTCAGAAAAAAAAATAAATAATTAGTGCTTAGTAACCGCCAAAGAAACCACCCACCCTTCCCCAGAAGAAAACAACCACGTCTTTTTGCTTCCACGTTTGATCCAAGGCCATTAAAATATTTTCTGTTGACTTCAGCAAGTTTTTGGTAAGTTTTTGGGGTTTTTTGAGAGGGAGGAGGGCTGGTTTTGGGTTGTTTGGTTGGGGGTTTTTTTTATCAGCTTTGGTCAAGAAGAGAAATCACAAAATGCCATCGTGAGCCCTTACCTTGTAGCCACCAATGCGATGCTCCTGCTTGAACTCCTTCCCGTTCTTCAGCCAGCGCATGGTCGGCGTTGGGTTGCCCATGGCTGGGCAGCGGAACTTGACGGTGTTGGCGGCCGGCACGGCGTGCAGCCTCTTCTCCATCTTGTCCGTGTGTGTCCAGTAAGGTGCCCCTGTTCCAAAGGGACACATCCAGAAACATCAGCACTTGGAAACTGAGCTCCCCCTCCAGCCCCTTCCACCGGCATAGAGAGCCGCAGGAACCCGCTTCAAGCACGGTTTGGAGAGAGCACAGCACACGAGTGGGGATCAGCTGCTGCAAGTGTCAGCCAGGGTTCTGCAAAGGGCTCAGTCTGCTGCTCTGGGTATTTCATGTGTGACAAATTTCCAATAATTAACCACAGACAGCTTTTGTTTTGCGTACGTCAAGCAAGACACGGGACCGGGTTGTCATCAGACACTTCGGACCTCGAGCTGAGTTACTGCGATGGTTCAAACTCAGAACTTTTGGCCCTCAGCTGAGTTACTGCAATGGTTCAAACTCAGAACTTTTGGCCCTCAGCTGAGTTACTGCAATGGTTCAAACTCAGAATTTTTGGCCCTCAGCTGTGAAGCCAGACAGACCAAGACAGAAGATGCTTGGAAGCATCAGCTCCTTCCACTTCTGTGAGAAGGGGGATAAAACCACCCACCAGTGTGACAGCAGCTAAAGCCTGGAGGGTGGGATGCCAAGGTGAACTGTGCTGCTACTGCCATAGAAACCACAGAAATTTACAAATGGAACATGTTTGTGAAATCTTAACCTCCTCTCTTGGAGGAAACCAAAGGAGTAAATGTGGATCAGCAAAAAACATTTATCATTTTGGAGGGGTTTCCCACACTTATGAGCCTCCTGAAGTCCAAAGGGTCAGTGACATCCAAAAACATGGCATAAAATCAGAGTGCCTCTTTCCCAACACACATTTTTTGAGGTGATCATTTTCCCAGACCCTGACATGGCTCTCCTGGCTCTCGCTCACTCCTTGCCATGTCCTGGCCCAGCCTGTGCCCACATGAACATCATGAGAAGCACATTTGTCATGTACCAGCAGAGGAAACACAGCAGAACAAAATTTGCAACTTCCCATATGTTTTTACCCTCACAGAAGTAAACTTGGATACACAGACCCAAAGACAAAATTATCCCATGCTCTGGATCCTTGCAGCACTTCATCTACATTTCTCAACTTCATGGCATTGCTTCAGTCATCTCACCATAACAGTTGTTTTTTTTTTTAGTTAAAGATTCAAGATCTATTTAATAGTAGGAAACATTAATTTCTTTTACAATGGAGTTTTCCTGAAGCAAATCAGATTAGCGTGGAATTTTTAGGACTAGAGGGGTCCAGAAAAATAACTCCATTTCTCTCAGCACTGTTTCATTTCCTTCATTAGCAGGCCAACACTCCACTATAAATAAATTCTTCCGTTCCTCAAATATTTATAGCAGTTCTTACAATCAGTGCAAACTCAGAAATCCTGCTCCCCCCCCTCTCTAAATAAAAATACAGCTGGACAGAAAATACAGGAATAAATCCTTTAACAAAGTCTCTCTCAGTATAAAGAAAACATTCTAAAAGCAAGTCCTATAATGATGCTATGAACGATAAGTGTTTGGGTTTTTTTTTTTTTTTGCCCGAAGTGGCAATTAGTGTTAAAATTAATGAAGTAGAAAAGCAAAGCAAATTTATGCATGTAATCAAAATAGAAAATCAAGTAACTATTGAAAATTTAACTGCAACACTGAGAAATTGTTACACAGACTAAAGTGAATTAGAGATGCAAGGAAAATCACTGTTAACATTATTTGCTAAAAGCAGGATCACATTAAAGCAACAGAAGACTTTAAACAAAGCCAACCAGAGGAATTAACTGCTACACGCAAAGGCCAAATTACATTACAATACACCAGGCAAAGGCAGAATTACATGCTGGTACTGAGGGATTAAAAAGCTGTTTTCCCTGGACTGCTCAAAAGTCTTCCACAAGGCAACAACTGCTGGGCCCTACTTGCAGCTCCCACAAAGTCAAAGCAAACTGGGGCTGGTCAAAGACAATCAACCATCCAAACCAGTTGTGTCAGCACCCCAGGCAGAGCAGAGGGTTTGCTTCAGCCCAAGTGAGCACTGCCAACCCAGCAACTCTGCAGCCAGCAGGGTCACTTCTCTCCACATCCATCACACCAACCTCTCTCACAGTACAGAGCACCAAGAGCTCACATGCAGCCACTGGCCAGCACAGCCCCTGAGCCACGAGCTCCACAGCTCACCCATGGCAAAGCTGCCCTGCAGCCCAGGGGCTGGAAGGGCCAAGCTCTGGGAAGCTCCCATCAGGCTGCAGAGTGGGACCAGGGCACTGGAGTCAGCCAGGATGCAGCACCAGCAGCTCCCCAGACAAAGCTCTTCACACAGCCAGGTTTGTACTGTTATGGTCCAGCCCATCCTCTGGTTTTCTTGAAAATAACTATCCAGTCCATCAACAACCTGCTAGTGGAAATGCTCCAATACAACAAATGAACAGAGGGAAATCTCTGACAGAGATGGGTGCAGAAATGAGGCCAAGCAGATGCAGGCAGGACTGAAGAGAAGCAGCTCCATTTTGTCCCACAGGAGGGGAAAGGAAACACCCCAGAATGGGAGAAAGGTCTGTTTGGAAAGCTTCCCCTCACACAACCCTCAGCACAACCTGCAATGCTCCTAAAATTACAGGTCAGCTTGCAGAAAAAATGTGCAGACATCACATATGGAAAGCACCATCTGAAAATGCTTCAAGACATCCTACATTTGGCAGCTCCTCAGCATGTTCAAGGAAAAGAGGAAAAGGCAGCAACATCCACAAACCATCACACTTGCCCTCAAATTGTGCTTTCATCCAGTGATTGATCTGATTAACACACAGCATTCTTCTTTATAGATTAAATCATCATAACCTAAAACACCTTTTAGTGCTTCTACTTCTCTTGAGAGGAAAAACACTGAGCTTCAATAAAACTGATAATGAACACAGGTAATGAGCAGACACCACCAGGTGAGACTGCTCTCATGGGCCACGTCCATCACATCCCATCACTGCCACCAGGACAGGTGAAGTAGGTGGCACCACTGCTAAAAGTTCACAGGGCAGACTCCAGCATGAAGCAGCAAGGAGCAGCAGGGGAATGGGTGGGAATTCCTGATTGCTCAGAGTTCTCATTAGTGAAGAAAATATCCTGCTGACCCACACTGCACAGACATTACATCTAATCAGCCAAATCTCCTGCATGTGAAATTGAAATTAGGAAGCCCAGGGGACCACTTCACTTCAGGACTCTTCAGTTTTTATTTGGACTTATCTAATACAAAGAAACACAAAAGTAGTCAACTGCAAGCCTGCCTGACAAGCACCTCAAGCAGGCAACAGAGCACCATAAGTGACCACATCAAACTCCTCCAAGGTTTTCAGCACTATTGTATTTGACCTTTAATTAAAAAACACTTCTAGGCAACATCCAATTTTTGCTGCTCCCCTGAGTGGGTTTCCACTCTACAGGATTTGATGAATTTGAACCTTGTTTCATCCTTTCTGAAACTCTTCAAGGCATGAAAGGAACAGCATGTGGATTACATTTAGATACTTTTTGTTCTTGGTGCCAATTTACCATTGCTTGGCCCAGAAGAAATTGTTTAAAGGGTGATAAGAAAAAAAAAAGTCATAAAGCCTGCAGTTGCCTGACCAGAATTCAAGGCAGAGCAGCAGCATCTTCAGGGCTACCCAGAGGTCTTCAGAATAAATTAGTTGGTGGACTTGATTGCAACCACCACAACAGCTGCTGCCTTGCCAGCATCAGATCAGGATTACAGAAATCCTTCAAATTAGGGCTACCTCTCAAAATCACAACAAGGACAAGGCAGTAAGTGCCAGCAATGTCTTTTCCACTGCTGCCAGAATGATGACCAGCACTTAAGCTTGTAAAAGAAACTCCTTGGAGATGACCCTCCAAGAACCAAGCTAAGGCCCATCTTTAGGGTAACAAGGGGGAAAACTCGAGTTGCCAACAAAGCCATTTTGTGGAGAAAGGGGACTGTTTTGCAGTGGCACCAATCCTGCACCTTCCCCACCAGCACTAATCCCTTCAACAAAAGCTGGAAGTAATAAAAAGCTATTCAGGATGCAGTCTGGAACAAATCTACCACAGTGGTTTTTTTTTCAGACAGTTAAAGTATCTGTCAAGCTGAAGGGACAGCAAACACAGAGTGAAATCTGCTCTGCGTGCCTCTTACTGAAAAATACACACATGGCCAGTGGTCAAATGGCACGTGGGTACACACCAGTGCCCTCCTCTCCCAAGGAAGAGCTGCTCCTCACATCTACAGAGTCACCTACAGCCCCCACTGCCTTCAAGAGCAGTTGTATTTTCTGGGCAGCCTTGAAAATTACACTAGATTTCCTCAACAGCCTCTCCACCTGCATTCGGAAACCTCGGCCTCTGAAATGTGTATTTGCAACAGAGGCAAAGAAAATAAAACAGCTTAAAAGAATACTTAGCAGTGTAAATAAAACAGTTCTAAAAGGTTTGTTTTAGTTTTAAGTATGCAGGAATGAGAATGCCAAGGTTCAGCTTCCTGTTGAAGGCACTACAGCCATTTCCTGCCTCATCTCATCATAATTAACATGCCAAGACAGCTGGACTTTATCAGAATTGTTTCATCAAAAAGCAACAACCTTTGAAGACTATGGCCTTTTGTTTCCATCAGTAAAGGCATAACCAGGCCAATTTCCATTGCTTATCCTTAATGATCACAGCTATAATTTGTATGTAAATTATCAGTTAAATCATTTGAGATCTGCAAAGCTCAAACCATGACTGAGGAAACACTTAAAAGACTTCTGTAGAAGAGCAGCAGCCAGGGACTATTGTGAGGTCGTGGACTTTGCCAGGCTCAACATCCCACAGGCAGGGAAGTAAAGGGCATTTGGCCATTGTGTACACTGCCTGCCCCACAGCACACCCAGGGAAGACAGCTCCTGGTTCATTCCTCCATCTGCCTTCTAACACAGTACCTTCAATTACATGTGGCCTCTTGGATGTGATAGAAAATTTGTAAGAGGAAAAGAAGGCTTACAAGGCACACCACACCAAGTCCCACCCCTGACTTTCACATATAACTTGCCAAATCACAACCCTCCTTCAGCAGCCCTGTATTAGTCCAAGGGAGTTACTGTGACGCAACTTTTCACTGAACACGGAACGCTTGGAGGGACACGGTGCCGCGACCCTTCAGCCACCCTCCTGCTTCCAGCTCAGACCCTGCGAGGCTGTGCTGCTTCCTCAGCAGACAGTGGGCACCTTTTAAAGAGCAAACCAACAAGGAGTTGCTTGTGGAATGCTCAGCTCAGGCCCAAATCTGTCTTTTGCAGTTTCCTCCCTTCCATCTCCACGGCTGCGCTTTCCCCGCCGTCCGCGATGTTTGAACGTTCACGCCTGAGAGGAATCTTTCACTCAGGGCAGGGAAAGTGTGCTGGTCCCTGCTGCAGCACACACCCCTGTCCCAGCAGATGGACACTGTCAAGGGCCTTTCACCAGCTCCCCAATCAAGATTGATTAACAGTAGCTTAAAATGATAGCTCGTTTTACAAGAACGTCATTAGCGCAACCGCTGGGCACTGCTCCCTGTGGCTGGAAGGGCAGGAATCCTTCTGAGGCCATCACAGAGCACAGCTGCCTTGAGAGCAGGTCATTCACTTCTCCCAAAAGCTATTTATGCTCACAATGGATCACCAAAGCCACCACTGCAGATCAGAAGCACAACTGTCACCGACAATATCACAAGCCCTTTTCTGACCAACAGCAGTAAAGCTTTAAGGAGCAGCAAACATCAGAAATGTTTCCCAACAGGAATTTCTAACCATGGCTCCATTTCACGGCAGAGCTAATAGTGCCTGGATTGGTGGGTTTTGCCTAGACAACCTCTTCTAAAAGCAGTGTCCCTTTTCCAAGCTCTCCAATTCTCTTTACCCCTACATTCCTCTGTCAGGGCAGCCTCCAGCTGCCTGATCTCAGCCCCTTCCAGAGGCACCTGTGCATCAGCCCGGGGTTAATCACACTAACAGATGGCAGAGGCCAAACAGGCAGCTAGGAACTTATATCTCTTTAAATAGCATCTAAAGTTTCACAGCTTCAGGCCGGGGGCAGCCACACACAGAAGGCACTAAATGGGGCAGCCAAAATCAGGCTGGTGCTTTCTCACCTGAACAAGTGCTCCAAGCTGCAGTGCAGCTGCCAGCTGCTGACCAGGCAGAGCAGCACCCTGCCCACTGTGGGTGCTGCTCACTGACATCTCCCCCAAAGGATTTCTGTGCTCTCTCTCTCTGTTAGGGACTTTACCAGGCACCAGTGACAGCAAACCACCAGTCACTGAGGGGGTTTTGCAGCACTGCACAGTGGCATCAGGAGCCAATATCAATTTTACATACTTTTTTTTTTCCTCTTAGAGAGTGCTCTATTTAGAGCTTATTAATAGCTTTATGAATTCTCTAAAGGGACAAAGTTTAGCACATTCAGATAGGTCTAAGACACTTTCAGCCCATTTTCATCACACATAAGTAACACAAAATGTGGGTTTAGCACTGAATCGCTTTCTTTGCAACAAACCTTAAGGTCTTTGCAGACAAAAGAACCTCATTGTCTCCAAATTCATTCTCCTTGACGAGATTTCTGGTGAGATTAGGGATTGAAGGATTTTCCTCATCACAACTTAGTTTTTTTTAAGTTTTCATACCACCTTTTAACAAAATGAGCTGGATCATTGTTTCTTCTGTTGAATTTCTGCTCAGGTTCAGGAAAAGTTAGTTCATCTGTCAGAGTCTAAACCAGACACAGACCAAACTTCGATTCAGAAAGAAAGGAAACTGCAGAAATGCCAGGAAGAAGGGAAAAAAGAAAGTACAGACCAGAAAAGCACGTTCAAAAGAATATTAGTTTATTTTTCTTTTTCTTTTCCAAGTTACGAGCTACATGAAACAGAAAACAGAGGAGGACAAAGATTTGACAGTACATGCAGTTAACAATCAAGAAGCTCTGAAGACAGGAGTGCAAGAGATGGGACATAATTTTCCACGTGGATCTTGCTAGTGACTTCTGGAAGTTTGCTGTTACTTACTCATCTGGTTGCTGTCATTCACAAAGTCCTCGGACCCATCATTGTCATCTTCATCATCCCCAGAGGAAAGAGCATCTGCACATTAAAAACAACCAAGTCTTTACACCAGCTTTTTTTTTTTTTTACAGAAAAACAAATTGATAAGCTACATCTTAAGACTGTATATTAAGAAGAACAAGTGTTTATGTTAGTTGTGCAGAAGCTAGAGAAAAAGAAAATCCAGCCACAAAATGTGCAATTTCCATGTAAAATTGTAACAAAACTAGCTAATAGTCCTGAAGTGCTACAGAGTTTCCCAAGGGAGTTTTCTAATTGCAAAAATCGCTTTCTGTTTAATATTTTAACTTCTGTTACAGAAATGCTGTTGAACAGAACTGAGCATCTCCAGAACAATTTATCTGTAACCTTGAAGGATATAAGAACACATTTTCCTCTTCTGATGCAGGGGGCAAAAATCTGTATTCATTCTAATGGCTTTATCATCATCACAGCAACTCTGTCTAATTTAATCCTGTCAGAGTGGCATAAAAGAGAGAGCTCTACAACAGCTGTTAATCTCTGTAGAGCTCATGGAGCCAAATGGAGTAGATACAAACAGCCCATTTCAGGGTCAGGACAAGGAGGAAAAAAACCCCAAAATTTGGGGAGAAAATTTAAAATGCGGGGATAAAATTTACAGCTACAGAACTCAACTCACTGTGCCCTAGTGGACAGTTTCATATTAGGTCATTACTTGTCTTAACACCACATCTTACAGCTTCTGCATGCAAAAACCTGTGTTTGACTCACTCACCTGTAACATTTACAATGAAGTACAGAGTATCACTGTCTAGGGTCCTAACAGCAGTGCAAGCATAGAGGCCCGAATCTCTGGCTGTGGCATCCTTAATTTGTAAGTACTCCCCAATAATCACTGTCCTATTGTCAGGCCCCAAAGGGAGCCCATCCTTAGTCCAACTGATCATGACGGCGTCTCTCAATTGACAGCGCAACTCAAGCGTCTCTCCTGGAAGTGCTGAGTAAACATCTGGCTGAGAGATTTGGTATTTGGTTGGCGGCTCTGCGAA
Source organism: Haemorhous mexicanus (assembly GCF_027477595.1). Lineage (NCBI taxonomy): Eukaryota > Metazoa > Chordata > Aves > Passeriformes > Fringillidae > Haemorhous > Haemorhous mexicanus. The sequence goes on from NC_082347.1 coordinate 38,079,045, forward strand.
GGTGGAAGGAAAGGAGGAAAAAATAGAAGAAAGAGAAGGGAAAGGAGAGAATTTCCAACACAGGTCAGTGAAGGCCCTTTTGATCCACGGAAATCAAGTTACGTTAAATTTAAAAAAAAAGTTTCGTCCAGATTAGCCCAGTGTTCTGTGTTATTAAACTGAAGTTATTTTCAAGAAGTTATTTTCAAGAAGTTCACCACGAGTAAAGCTCAGGCACTTTTGATCAGTGTCTTGGCATGTCCCTTGTCCCCAGCACCACACCAACACATGACACTTCTCATCAGTCACAAAGAGCAGGGGACAATGAGGTTTGCAGAACCTGGAGGCTTCAAAGGACTTGTAGGAGCAGGAGGGGTTCAAAAGGCAAATTCCATTTTCTGTCTTAGCATTTGGGTCCACAATTCAAATGAATAATTATCTTTCTCCACCTGCCTTTATTTTAGGTTGCTTTTTAATTTTTAAAACCTGGGAAGCACAGTTTTTAAAGAAAAGGATGCCCAAAACCCCCTTCACTCACTAAGCTAATAACCACGGGTTCCTATACACAGTATATATGATGCCTTTTATGTTTCTCCCTGTGCCCATCACAAAGTCTCCACATTTGCCTTCTGCACTGCCAGCACTTCTCTCCATGGCAGTAACTTTTCCCTTTAAATTCTTTTTTGCTTCATTACTTATTTCACAACCTCTCCCAAGTGAATCCAGCAGGAACCCAGGAGCACAAGCAAAGCTTTCAAAGTCGAAGTATGCGCAGAAGTTCCGAAGGCAATGGCTCATCCCTCAGCTCCCTTTGGTAAGGAGAAGAATGTCAAACCACAGTCTTTTTCCAAAAAAACATCCTTGGAAAACTACATCTGCCTATAGTTACTAGAGCTTCACGCCCCCTTGCAGGGCCAGCTCTCAGCAGGGGGAAGAACCAGCAGCCCCGGGCACTCCAGACTGTCTCCACAGTGCAGTGGGAAGGCTCCACACACCTACGATGAGCTCAGGCTGTCCCACAGACAGGCACTGCTTCTGGAACTGGCTTGTCCCTACCACCACACTATCCCTCTCCCAAGGGCCTCGCCAAGGGTGGCAGGAATGGTAAATAAAGGAAAGAAGCACAGAGGCATCTTCTGTTTGCTCTTGGGGAGGGTTAGAGCACACAGACAGCTGCTCCCCGTGCACCCCGGACACGTCCTGCCCTGCACAGGCACCAACTGTGTGGATAAATAGGAATAAATAAAACACCTCTCTGTCTGCTTGGGACTCTGAGGGAGTACTGAAACGTGGCTCTTTGATGTCCACACTTCCCTCTAAGAATGCCAAACCCCTGAAACCAGTGTTCCTCCTCCTTGGCTTGTCATTTTTCGTATCACACTTTCAACAGGGATGCCTGAAACAAGCACCACGTCCAAGCAGGCATGGAGATGGGAGTCTGGAAATCCTGAAGTTGTGTCAGTAGGTGAGGTTTGTGCAGCCCTGAAAGGAACAGAGAGTTGGACCTCATGGGTCCCTTCCAGCTCAAAATATGATTCCATGAGCACCAGAAGGGTCCAGCATGGTGGGGCACTCATGCATTTAGGTATCAGGTTCTACTGATGGACTTGGAGACTCAATTTCTCTCCCACTCATCCTGCAATCCTGTCATTACAGGAATGTGCCTTATCAAAGCTTCTCCTGCCTTTTCATTAGGGCAAACATGTTTTCTCAAACAACAGATTTGACACACACATCACACCAAGGTGGCACATGAAACCCATCCCAACACGACCAGTTAGAGACTGTAAACTTCTTGGATTTAGATTTTATAACAAGGTCTCTAAACTTCCTAGCATGCAGAGTTCCATCTCAAGAGTCTAGGACAGGCTCCAGTCCAGATTTATACCTCTTATAAACTAATTCAATCTTTCTGATACAGTCACGAACCCACAGGTCTGCAAAGCAGGTGTTTCACTGAGTGCTACATTATGCTCTTAGAAATTGAATTTCCAGAATGAGCATGGACTCCTTTCTACATATATTTCATCCCAGTAATGAGCGTGTTTAAGTCTACTTGAGAAATTTTTTTTAATTATATTTTATTGTCAAATAAAAAAGGTACCTGATGCCAGGCACCTAATTTACTTTGAAGTTAGTAAGACTTCTTTGTAATGCTCTACCTGCAAAAAAAAATTCTTTTACAGAGTTTACACTGTGCCAGCAATATAGTGGAGTCTAAAAATGTCTGTTTAAACTTCTTTAAAAGCCACCTTAGGTGATGATACCTCAAACCTCCTTTAAGTGCATTAGAGCCTTCTGCTGAACAGTGCCAGGAAACTCACAGGATGAGCCCACACACAATTAAAAGGAAATTAAAATGAAAATAATTTTTTCACATCACATCCCTGATTTCATCTCTTTTTTAAACTACTAACTCCAAATTTTCACTGTGTCTTTAAACACAAATCCAAATCCAAACTTGAGAACAGCAATTTATTTCAAAGTTACAATTAAAAAAATCCTTTTGCAAAGAAAATCACTGGTACACTAAAGAAAAGTTTCAAACAGGTATTAGCATTTGGTATACATTATCCTCCTCCACTTCTTTCTCTTTAGAGTATCAAGGAAGATGCAGCAAAGTGTTGTCATGATATAATGAAGTCATGTTTGGAAATTGTGAGTTATTTCAGGTAAGCCTTTGTGTTGCCAAACTAGAATGTAGCAGCACTTAAGACTGTCACTTTTTATAATGTTTGCCTATAAACTTTTTTCCAGTGTGGGTTTGAAATGGTGCCCAAAAGCAAACAGAGAACAGGTGGGATTCTGAGGCATGAATCCACCCAAAAGCTACACTGCAAAAATCAACCAGTTCAAACTGTTCAGAAATTTCCAGCAGCACATAAACAACTTATGCTGCAAAGTTAACTCTCCCTGGGACACTACACAGGGATATTTGCACTGCTCTGAAATTTAGGGACAAATTTTGAGCTCATGTCCATGCTGTACCATCGAGCCAGTGGCTCCCCTGTGGCTGACAGCAGGATTCTGTCCCTGTTCCACAGGCAAGGCTTGATGACCTGCTATCACACCCAGCTCCTCCAGCCCTCTTGGAAGCTCTGCCTTGGAACTGGGCCCTCAGCCATCACCAGAGGCCTGTGAACCAGCCTTTTGCTGGGTTTGATATGAAGAAGTTTCTACAATGAGGATGGCACTGGCACAAGTTGCCCAGAGAGGCTGTGGATGCTCCATCCCTGGAAACATTTAAGGCCAGGCTGGACAGGGCTCTGAGCAGACTGCTCTGGCTGAAGATGTCCCAGCTCATTGCAGAGAGGTCCAAACCATCTAAGGAGGCAAGGATTCCTTTTTAAGCAAATCCTGCAAATCCTGTAACTGTGGCATTGGTTCCTCCTGCAGAGATGCACTACCTGACATGAATTACACCTGTCTGCCACCCCTCACAACACCAAATAAGCAACAAAGGCACATGCAGAATGACTCGGGGTGTTCTTAAACACTGCAGGACAGGGGACACTGCTTCTGCTACTTTCTGCCTCAGCCACATCCTTATTTGTAACAGTGGTGCACACAACGTATTTAAACTTTATAGGTGGAGCTGTTGAACAATACTGCCATGGAAAACCAAGCTGCTGTTACATAAACAGCTGTGAACTTTTTCTCTGCCTGCTCATGCAGCCTCACAGCATGGTTTATGCCATCCAGCCATCAAGGGGAGTAAAGACTGTTTGTATAAAAGCCATGACCACAATAGAGGACTGGGGACACTCTGACTGCTCTATTTCAGATTATTAAGATATGCAATTGTATTCCAAATCACATTTCTGTTCCAAATTGTGTCACTGAGAGGTTTATACTTCCTTAGGTTTTAAATTATTATTATCATTATTATTAGTCTCCATTTAATAAAATGCTAACAAAGAGCTGCTTATCTTAAGTCTCAAGTCATTTAGTTACTTAGTTACAGAGCCAAATAATGAAACCATCAGCTAATAGCTAACCCCAGCAAAGATTCTCACACAGCTCTCCAGAACACAAAAGCCTCAGACCCCATCAAGCCACTTTCACTTCAAAAGGCTTTAGTAAATAACTAAACACTCACCACAGTGTGCCCAGAAGGGTCAACAGACCTGACCTGTCAAGAATCCAAGAGGTTCATTGCAAAACTGAATGTCCCCACAGGGAACACCAGGCTGCCAACCACCACCACCACCACCACTGCTGCTTCTCCTGCCCCTCCTCATGGTTCTCCTGTCGTTGAGGGAAGTCCAGCAAGACCACACTGGATGAACAACGTGGAATGGGGATGTCAAATTGGTCTCATGACTTTGCAAGGCTTTAGGCTCTCTGCAGGAGGCAGCCCAGGTATCACCAGTCAGGTGTGCAGCCTTCCCTCCCACCTCCCAGGGACAAGGTGATGTGACTCTCCCTTAATTTAAGCTGGCAGACCAATATCAAGGGGATCTCCATGCCCTCTTCTGACAATGGGTGATAAAATCAGCCTGCAAAAGACTCAGAGAGTCATTCCTGGCCATGGTGACCATCTCCCATTAGCCAACAGCAAAACAAAGGCTCCTTAGACAAAGGGACACAAAACAGTGTTTGCAATTCATCCATCAGCTGCTCCAAAGCCACTGGATTCCTGCTGTCCCATTTGTACTGTTACTATCAGCCAGCTGCCAGCTCTGCCCAGCTCTGCCTCTGCCAGGCACCATCAGGAAGTCTCTGTTCTGATAAAACACTTTCCTTTCCAAATTGCTACAGTACCTCCCATAACTTTAAAACACTAACAGTTTATTATTTTTTAAATCCCTTGTCCCTAAACAAGGCTCCAAAGAGCACGAATCATTTCCCCCCATCTAATGTATAAAAACATTAGCTGCTCAAATCTGAAGAAAAAGATATGGGCCTTGTAGAAAAGCTTCAAACACAAAACTTAAAAAGAGCTATCCATGATAGTTACAAACATAAATATGTAGCAGGTCCTACATCTTCACTTGTTCCTTTAACAGAAACTCCTGGGCTGCTCTGTTTGACAGACTTTCACAAAACAAAGGGCCAGATTCTCCAAAATAACTTTTTCCTGGCATGTTCATTAGTATTGTTATCCTTATAGAATAAGGAAATAATCATCTGATGGGTAAAGAGATGAAACCAGACCAAAAAAAATTACGTAAGAAACAGGAATAATCCTCTTGCCCTGGAAATGAACATTTGCAAAATAAAGTTGCCACATCATACGTGGCTGGTGCTCCAGCAAGTGTCGAGCTTCCAGCCACACTGACCTGGACCATGTCAGCTCCTACTGAGTGCTACATATACTAAAACCATCTAAAAAAAAGTGAATCTCCTCCAATTGCAATAACTTGCCAATGTCATCATGGGTAAGGGAAAATATTACACTGCACTATATCTTGTTTTCCTAAGCTTTGAAGGCTTAGAAAAATAAAAAATTCTGGTGAGCAACAAAGCGTTTTGCCACTCGCGGACTCCTTGGACAAGAAAAAATCTCTGCTAAAACCAAAAATTATCCCCATGTGATTATATCCTATCTGTCTTGGGTCATACTCCTTGGCAGCAAGTAACAGTCCCCAAGCAGCATCTGGCTGTGGCTACAGCCACCCAGACCTCATCACACCCAGCAGAGGAGGGCAGTGGGACCAAACCTCACGAGGATGTTGGTTGACACAGGGTGAGGGACATGAAAAGTTTCATCAGGGCTTTGACCAAGCCAAGCAGTTGGGCGAATGTGTCTCACTCACCCCGTGGTTAAGGAAAGATTCATTCCCAAAGAAAAAGAAATTATACCTGTCTAGGCTTCGTGCAGAGATTAGAAATTCCTACAACTCGTAGCCTGCCTGCTCCTACCTGTCTTTATAGACGTGGTTGTTGAGTTACGGCTGCACAGCCGCGCAACCTGCGTCAAAAACGCCAAGTATCACATGCTCCTGGGCTTGGCCCTGTGCTCTGTGCTGCTGGAAGCCAGGCCAGGGAAGACTCAGAGCATGCCAAGTTCAAAGTAAACAGCAGAGAGACCAGCGAGGCCACCTCCTGCTGCTGGGAACTGCCCTGCCACTTCTTCCTGTTTGTCCCCATTCCGCACAGCCTGCTCCTTGCAGGATGAAGAGTTCTCCACACAGCAGCACCACAGGACTGGTCTGCAGACAGGGCAAGAAACAGGAAAGAACCAGGATGGCTTCTGCACAAAGACTTGGCAACCATGGAGGGAATGAGTACCCCCAGCCTTGAGAAGCCACACCAAACCCCCTAAAATTACTGTGCTGCCTTCTCTAATTTCATCACTTGGATGAGAAACTAAAGGCCATCTTCAGGATGTGAATGCTTTGTTCCAGGCACTAAATCTTGACCATTTCTGTTCAAGTCATAAACTCCACCATCTGCCTAAAGTAACAGAGTGGGAGTCTCTGCTGAGTGAACTGAGGAGTACAACAAACCTAAGACACATGTAACACAATCTCAAAAATAATTAACTGCTCTTCAAACTCATTACAGAAGAGTCTTCTCATGTAATCTATTATACAATACAAAGGGGAAATGAATCACGTTTTGCCAGAACCTCAAATGAAAAGCTGAAAAAAAAAAAAATTAATCTTCTCTTTCTAAAAAAGCAGAATTTGAAACTAGGAACATTTTCTTATTGTTTCTTCTTTCAGCAAGACCAGAACTTCAAATCTCCCTGACTGAACTCTGCACGTAACCAAGTGGCAGAGCAATTAAACCAGCTCCTGTTGTTCAACCCAGCCTTAAAGTCTGCTTGGGAAAGGCTCCATAATAAGATGTACAGCCTTGGGAAAGCATACAAGCACGTATATTTGGTTGCAAAAGGTTTTTCTTGGGCTTAGTATTTTCTTCCATCTATTCCAATCTGTAGCTCTTTTTCAGGTTCTTTATTTGCATTTCAAGAGCAACATAAAATCTGAACAAATCATAGCATAGATCCAAACATAAAAACAGAACCTTTTTCTTCCAGGTTTGCCAAAGTCCATGCTCAAGACTATTACTGTTCAATGTGCAAAAGAAATAAATTACAACTGGGAGGTTAAAAATTGCACAATTCAATGTTGCAGTGTTAGTTCTGGATGCAGAGAACATCTATTCAGATTCCCTACAAGCAAGTCAGCAGTTGTTTCTTTTGTACACGGTCCCATTTTTACTTGACTATACAAATCCTCTTAATTTTAGCAGCTCGTCTGGAAGTCTCATCTTGCCTGTTCCCCTGAAATTCATCTCCCCCCACTTCCTAAAGCGGGATTTGAAAATAGGCACTGGAAACAATATCCCCAAAACATCCTCTCAGCATTTTTGAGAGTCCCATCCACAACACACATGGGTATAAACCACGGGATATTCTCCAAACACTTCAAAGCCTCAAGGCATACCAGGCTCCCTTTCAACCCAGAGCAATGTTTAGGCAAGAGGCATCATAGCTTGTTTAATTCCAGCTCCACACAGAGGACAGTCTCCAGTGAGGACAAAGAAAGAGCAGCACAAGCCCAGAAGTGAAAAGCCAGGCTGGCTACCTGCCCTTCCAGGTGGCACACAAGCTCTCACACAATGCTTCACCTGAAATTCCAAACACCTCCATCACTCCTGATGGTACTAGTGACTCCTGGGCACTCTGCCATACTAATGGAAGAGTGCTCAAACCTTCTGAACTGCCAGAAGAGCTATTACTGAGCTGTGGTTCACTGCAGATTTGTTAGAGTCTCCATGTTAATCCTGCACGGCTGAAATACCTGTGCTACCCTGCTGAGTAAACAATATCAGGGAAATCTGGGTACTGTATATATAAATACTGTAGTATCTCAACAGCACTAATTTTCATAAATAAACAATGTTTAACAGAACCATGCTCAAGAAGTACTCAAAATTTGAACTGGGTGTTTAAAATTATTTTCAAGAACTGTCAGGTGGCATTCAGGATTAGAAGTCATATTACTTTCCTTGAAACAAATTAAATATTGCAACACTGAGCCACTGAGCAGGGCGCTTTCCAAACTTGCAAAGCCAGTCTCCCAGAGCAGGTTCTGCTCCTGCCCAGCAGCAGGTCCTGCCAGCAGCTCACCTCTCCACACAGCCCATCCTAAAGGAAGCATAGCATGACTTTTTCTACTCCACAACTTTTTATACAGTTTAAAAACTAAGTCGTTGCATGGTGTTCTGATCAATTTCTGTCCGTCCAACCACAACAGAACCTCCTCCAGCCTTGTTCTGGTGGGTGCAGACCACCAAGGCATCCCCAGCCACAGCATCCCACTCAGAACCAGACACAGGTCCCCTGGGAGAAAGCCTGAGGTGTCACAAAACTATTTTCCTGCCTTTTCCTTCCATGTAACAAAACTCTATTCAAAAAAGAACAGCTAAGAGGAAAAAAAAAAATCAAATACAACCAAACTATGATTTTCTTGTCCTCAACCAGCCTCTTCTGCTCATTTTTCTCCCTTCCTGTCCTCCAACACATTTCCCTTTCCAGTAAACCCTCACAAATGCAAGCCATTTCTTTGGTACAAAGGAATTTTCCCCTCTTCCCAGTTCTTGTGGCTTTGCTTGACAGGGTCAATGTCCCAAACTGATGAGCCAGTTCTTTTGTGGGGGAGGAAAAGCAATAATTACACACAACCTGCAACGTGTGAGGAGGGGAATGAAAGTAGGTCAGGTCTCAACTCCTCAGCTTCACTGGGGTTCACCAAATGCTTTCACTTACAGTCACTTTAAAAATACAATTAAAATAATAATAGCACAGCAAGTGAACAAAGCAGCACTGTAGAATTCAGCTTTCTGTCCCTTTCTTTGATATGGATAATTGCATTTGTGTGGTGACGAGAGGCACAAAAACCTGAACCAGCAGAAAATGAAGCCCACAAGACACATCCCAGTATCAGGTGCTCTGATATTCAGAAGCCCAAGAAAAAAAAAAACATTATAAAAGGGTTCTTTGGAAAAAAAAAAACCACTAAAGAAACCACCAATGATTACTAAGAGATGGGAAAGGACAATCTGGAGACATACACAGTCGGTTCATAAATTATAAGGTGGTTTTGAAAGTTTAAAAAAAAAATCCACATTTAAAAAAAATCCACTCCTCTTACAGAATCTCTTGTTTTGCAACTGTTCTGGTTGGGAAGCACAGTCCCCAAGGAGCAAATGCCAAGGCAGTTCTGCTGACGCTCCCAGCCCCGACTGAAACCCGAAGGGCCAAACTTCCAGAACAGCTCTGGCACTCCCAGCGCACGTTTCGTAATTATAACAGGAGCTGCTGGCTGCTGAACTCCTGCAAATCTGGTCCTTATTTAAGATCTGACTCTTACAAAGTCGCTCCAAAGTTGCTCAGTTGCTCCAACTTCTCTTTCAATCAGCTGAAAAGTCAGTTTAGTCCCTGGTACTGCAAGACAGCGTCTGTGATTTGGGGAGCATGCTGCGCCAAATCTCCCCCAAAAAAACCCACTCCAAACACACCCTGCAATGTGCTGAACCTCGACTCAAAGGTCTCTGCTCCAAATCAGTCCCCAAATTGCTCAGAGGATGATTTTACACTGGAAGGCTCCATGCCAAACCAAATACTGCCCTGTTTCCCACCACCAACACAAATCAGTGTCCTCTGCAGAAGATGCTCCCACTTGTCCAGCTGGGATTCTTGGTCCCTTTTCAGCCTGAATTTTGCACTTCTTTAACTACACTGAAATAAATTTTCTCCTCTAGTCAAACCAGGTGTGCTATTACACACAGACAAGACATAACTTGCTAAAGTGGGTGATGGTTCTTTTAAAAACACAAGATTTAAACAGCTCAGGAGCACTGCTTCGAAGAAAGTCTCTTCCACTCTAAAGCTTCAATTTTGAAGAGTCTCAAAATGTTTTACAGTTGAAAATTTGACACTTCCAATAAGGAATTTTTCTCTAGAAATGACAGAAAAAGACATAGTTCAGTATTTTTCTAGCATTCCCATCCGATCCAAAACTAAATACTCGCTTTAAGAAAACACAATCTCTGAATGTTTTTGTTTAAAGCCATTTAAAGATCATTTCTTGTGAAGCTGGATATAGAAATAAGCTCATTAAGGGCTACGCTATGGTTATTATTAAAACACCACAATAGTCCATCTTCTCATGCATACACAACCTTGCATAACTGGAGATGTCAGCATTTTCATTGTAAATTCTGCTTTCAGAGGTTTCAAATTTGCCTGTAAAAAAGTTGCTATGGGCTGAAATTTGTTGCTATTTCCCTGCCAAGGAAGAACTATTTTAATATTAGGAAACTATGCATTCATTGAAGTTGGCCACTGGTTTGGGGTTTTATCTATACAAGTGGTTTAAAAAAAAAATAAAAAGATAAAAAAACCTCACAACTCAGCATCTTTGAAAATCTTCTGGCTCAAAAAAAAAACCTAAAGAAACAAACTCTCACTAAAGGAATCAAATTCCCAAAAGTTAATAACTATTATACTCCTTCAAAAAGCTTCAGCTGGATGGCAGATAAGCCTAAAACATGCAATTATTTCTGCTACTTTGCAAAATAGTAGCCACACTGAGAGACTACCAACTCCCAATGTCTCATCAACACTGACTGTAAATAACAACCCTACCCATGTCCAATTAGTTTGAAGCTCAAGACCATGCCCCTGCTAAAGGGCTGCAGATTTTAAACACAGAATGGACACATTAAGACTGATTTAATCTGGCTGCTTGTACAATTCCCCAGAATCTCAGCTAGCAAATCCTGTACTGGGCCAAATAACTTACTGAACCAGATCCCTGAAAGGGCAGCCAGCCCTCACCCGAAGCTGTGGGGATGTCACATTCCTCCATAATGGGCTTTAATAATTGCCCTTCCATGAAATAAAATTAAAAGGGAAAGAAATTAAAAAGATAAAGCCGACTCTGATTTAACTAATAGGTTTGAATTTTTAATTTAACTCACAGATATCAAAGCCACTGTTCTCGTTTAAAAAAGAAAAAGCCAAAATAAAACAGCCAAAAGAGAACCCTGGGTGAACCATTTGCTTTATTTTTTTCCTACCAAACTAGAAGCAGTACTCTGGTGCTTCTACACCACCTCTGTGCCAGGAAAATGATGGATGTGCAGGGTCCCCCCAGCCCTGTGACCTCTCAGCAGGGCGGCACTGGCTGGAGACAACCCATGGGGACACCCCAGGATGGGGAGTGGGACAGGGGACATCCCACCACCACAGCATCCCTCCTCCACACACTGGAGCACCTCACAAAATCCCACATCCTGACCCAGGCAGGTCACAGCAGCTAAAGAAGGATCTCCGAGTGGACAGTGCTGACCACTGTGACCACAGGTGACGTCAATCTTTAAGCACTGCCAACATTTTGACAAAAATGAAGGTACATTGCTCATATGATTCGACACTTTTGCAGAAAGGAAGGAGCTGTGCTGAACATACTTATTTTTGGATGTTGTTTAGTGTCAGCAAGTGGCCATGACTGAGTAAATCCCAAAGAAAAACTCTTTATTCACTTCCACCATAAGCACACGTCACCCCTTAAAGGGGATCTCTCCCCATCCCTGCTGCCCCTGGGAACCTCCCAAATTTAGGACCATTCTGATCTACTGTGTTTTCCACAGGACACAGAAATAGGCTGTCCCTTGTGGAAAGCTTAAATTAATCCTTTGAAATTTGACCTAAATTAAAAGAATTGAAACGCGTTGTCACCACACCGGGCAGGGGCTTTGAGTGGGTGCTCCAAGGACGGTGTCAAGGCATTGCATGAGGGTAAGAGACCAAATTAGCTCCCCAGCAGGATGATAACACACAGCCTGGCCAAGGGGAGGTCAAGGGAGAGCTCACTATTTATCAAATAGATGTCTAAACTAATTATTCAGCTCACAAAGTAAGCCTTCAACCCATGTGTGCGGTCAGAGCCCTTGTGAAACGCTGGCTATCATCAAAGGCCTGGGCACACACAGGCTGAGAGAATGGTGCCTTTGTACACGCTGGGGGAGACTTGTTTCTAAATATTTAAAAGCAGAAAAAGTCTCTCTGCTCCCCTAGGACAAAAAACATGTATGTAAACACTTGATGTGAGATATGATCTGAGAGCTGACAGTCCCCACAGAAGTCCTACAGGTCCTGTTTCTGCTCACACAGCTCAACAGCCCCAGGTTTTGCCATCACTGCTTGGGAATAAAGCACCACAGCTGAGATCCACCACACTCAGGATCCCACAACATCAGCACCAACATTACCACTCACAGTGGATCAAGATGCCATTTTCAGTGTAAACACTTTCATACGGAGCAGAGTAATACCCAGTGGTCACAGAGGGATATTTATTTACTCAAGACTGACTGAGAAGAGCCAAAAAGCACAGCACCCCCTTAATGCATGACATCTTGCACATATCCATCAGCTGATCACCCTGCTAGATAAATATTGCTGGAACTAAAGCACATACTCTAGTATTTTTAATACACAGCCAGACACCCTGAAGGAAATGATTTCAAATGCCCCTACAGTTACACATAGCTGAGAGAAGGTATTTTTCTCTGTTACACCCAAAGGAAGAAATCTCAATTCCTGTTAATGTTGTGTACAACTTTTCCAATAGTTTGAGTCACTAAGACAATAAACAATAACAATCCAAGCACCTTGTATTAAAAATAAATAAATAAATGCAGACAATTCAGGGCATGCCCGTGAAGGAAGACTCAGGAGCAGATCAGCAAATGTCACCAAAGGTCATGGCCCTGCCGAGCTCCTCAGCTGGCATGAAATGTCATAGCTCTAATGACTGCAGTCAGCACCCCCACTAAAAATTTACATTATTGAGCACCTGACCCCCAAATTAGCTGAGTCCAAAACGTTTTGGCATTTACTAAATCAAAAAAGAAGTCTGCTCTGTCTTTGAAGAGATCTTTTGAAGGGTTTTTTTGGTTTGGGCTTGGAGAGCTTGTGGGTGGCAGTGACAGAACCCAGAGAAGGTGATTGTGTAAAAACTTGGTTGTGTTTTGGTTTGTTGTTTCTTATCAAAGGGTTTAATGAAATACATAAAGGAGGTTTTATTTCCCAAATCTCAGATATAAATCCCACACAATTCCCTGTATTCTGCAGCATAAAAGCTCTTATTATGCTATTAACTTAGAAGCGTTTTCTGATTTTTTTTTCTTGTTTCTGGTAATGATTTGGGTTCTCACATCTAAAATTGTTTCACATCAGTAACATTCCTGCCCAGGAAAGAAGTTTTAAATCTTTTTTAACAATTTACTCTTTGATAAAACCCAGATTCCACCCCCAACATATTCAGTGTGTAAGAGACACATATTCTCAAACTGTGCTTTCCAAAATAATAAAAGCTATTCTTTCCCTCAAAAGTTGCAAAATTATCAGTCATCATTCAAAAAATATTACTCTTCTTCCTGTAAAACACTTCACCAGTCTTCAATTACATTATTTCTGACTTAACCCAAAAAATTAGGGGACCTCACTACAAAGCTAGTCTAAAACCAGAATTATTCATGATTTTGTCATTCTCCTGAAAAGCCAAAAAGGCACCAGATGTTCAATTAACAAATCATACAGTAAGTGGCAACAAGAGTTGGGCTTTTTTTTTTTTTAAGTCTCAGGTTACCTTCAAAAGAAAAAAAAAAAAACAAGCATTTTTGCTATCAACAGTCTCTGTGGCTGACAGATGACAATATTGCTATTCTTTGAGAATTATTTTCAGGAATGTTTGCTAGGGAAGAGGGCTCATCATCTCTAAATAGTTCATCCCCTGCCATCAATAAAAATGTACTTGGAGTGGATTCTAAAATGCGTTAGCTGGTGACGTCTATTTTTAGAGGCAGTGGATAGAAACAAATAAGTTTTGCATGAAGAATTATTAAATAAAAACGAAGCTGTGTCCATGGACATGAGTAGCAGAATGTGTAAAGGCCAAACTCTCTGCAGCAAGCTTGCCAGGTCAGAAATGCTCTGTGGACTATTAGATCAGCTTGACAGCTGAGTTATTGGAACTGTGATCACTCCTCCAAAGACAGATACAACCTTATGAAAGAAGCCTCACTTCCTCCCCCAGATGCTCAGAGAGCAGAAATGATCCAGCACAACACAGTAAAATCATTCTTCAACACAATCAGCCCACAACAATAAAAAAGCAGCCCCTCCTGAGCTCCAGAGAAGAAAACCACTTTGCAAAGCTTGAGGAACAGACAAACCTAGAAGAACATACCAACAAGTGCAGGCTTAAAACAGATTTTATCAAAACACTTCTTTCAACGTGAAGGTCTAGATTGGCCTTTGCTCTCACAGTAATAAACTCCAGTCCTTCTATTGAGATCTCAGCATTCACACCTTCAGAACTTGTGATCCAGACAATGCACCACCAATTGTGCCTGGATATTAACAGCAGCAGGGAAGTTTGTCCTGAGTACAAACACCAACAAAGCTGCAATACCATTTTTGCAGAGTGCCTGGCAAAACTGAACATTCACAAATGAAAACTACTAAGATTCATTTTTCTCTGGACTCCTCAGGTTAAGACAATCTCAAAGAGCAGCAGCCACTTCGTTCCTTGAGACAGCAACACACAACAGCACAAAAGTGCCACGGACTGGTTTCCTTAAAGACCCGTTCCTGAAAACTTTCATCTGTACACTTTGATTATACAACGTGATGACAGTCCCAAGTGAAATCACTGACACCACTGGCTTGCACAAGAATAAACAAACTCACGCTTGTACAAACACAGCCCGGGCGAGAGCAGGGAAAGTCAGAAACCGTAACTCTCCAGGGCTGCTCTGTTACTTGCCTTAGATTTACCAGAGCACATGGAAAGATCTTGACTTCTATTTCAGATGTCTAAGCATTTAAAATTAACTTCTTTTAAGGAATTAAGTATTTGAGAGTGATTTACCTTCGGGTTCCACCGTGGTGTCTTCAACAACTAAATTAAATGAAGGTCGAGCCAGGGAAAGTCCAGCCATGGTGACCACCACCAGGCAGATAAGGCAACCCGAATCCCAGCTGACCATCTTTTTAGAGTAAATTCCTGGTCCATTTCCATATCTCCATGTGGACTTTAATCCCATCTGAGCACCTCTAGAGAAGCATGGAGAGAAAGCTGTGCCTTCGGCCAGGGTACTGCCTCCTCCCTTGGAACGACGGCTGCTGCTGCGGGGAGGAGAGAGATTTAACACTGTCAGCAAAAACATCTCCAAACACAAACCAAAAACCTTCATAAAGCCTCAAACAGAGCTGAGGTTTGAGGGAGGGGAGCAGGAGGATGGGAAAAATAGTTTTCCAGCTTCAAGAATATGTGAAAAGTGAGTGACTTTTCATCTTCTGTTAGCAGTTTCCATCATCACCTGAGGCGTAACCAAGTCCTCCTTGTTTTCACAAAATCACTTCTCAGCACATATTGAGAGCTATTTTACTGACAGAAAAACATACAGGTTTTCAAAAATGAGAGGCACACACATGTGCAGGCACATAACCTGTAATGCTGCAAAATTACCACAATTATACAAATTATATTCTTGTTATTGTTTGAAGGTTTATGTAAGTTTGCCTTGTTTTTCATTCCTACACCTAGGCAGTTCTGCAGCCAGACAAATTTGCAGTAATTTTCCATAAGAAAAACAGTTGAAAAAATATACTGCTTAGACTTGGAAAAATCTGTAAGACTATTTCAACTCAGGACTTCCAGCTCCCCCATGGATGTACCTTCTTCTGACTCAGTTTAGTGTCCTTTGGAAGCCCCTGAGTCCTGGTCAGGTGAAAGGCTCAAGTCTTTGCAGTGATATTGGTTTGCTACAGTGCATTAATTAAATCTGTATAAAATATGGTACAGATTGCAGTTTCACAGAGACCTGCCCAGCACCACTTTCCATCCACACATGCCAAGCTATGTGCACAAAACTTTCTTTGCTCAGTCACTCAATGATGCTTATTGAGATATATTTTTCAGAGGTGGGGGGGGAAGTCTATCTTATTCACAATAAAATGAATTTAAATGGATGGAGTTAAGTGCCAATCCAGCCATGGACTGACAGAGAAGTGGCAGCAAAGGAACTGGCACTCCCTTCAGGGGACCCTGTTGCCTCCATACAGATGCTAGGTGAGGGTCAGAAGAGCATCCTCCTCACAGGGTGATTTAACAGCTCAAGCAGAAAATTAGACCTGATTTTCCGCTTCAGAAATAAAAGTAAAACCTCAGTAAATGGATAAAACAAGTAACTGCAGCAACTGTTCTAATCTGGTCAATGATTCATCTTAGATGTGATGAAACTCAACTGCAATTTGGAGAGCGCTTGTCTGGAAGGGGAAAAAAATAACACAAAACCTCTTTTTCCCTCCCGCCCTCAACACTTGAAAATTAAAAAACTAAAAAAAACTAAAAAAACCGAAAAAGTCAGGGAGTGTGGAGATAAAGTAAACCTTCTCCAAACTCCTTGTCATTGGGATTTGGTGTGGTACCTCAGCAAGCTGAAACAGGGACACAGATTCTCCCTTTATAAAGCCAACCATTTAAAAAGTTGATTCTGATTTTTATTAGCCCTGTGCTAGCTGCCACGAAGTTCACAAATGCTGTTGAGGTATCTTTTATCTTGGGTACTATACACAGTAACTTCTGGAGTCAGTAGAAACAGGTTTTGGATGGCATAAAGAAGTCACTTGAGGAAAACAATACAAGGTGAATCCCTGCTACTTCAGGGCAAGCTTTTTCCAGCTCCATTGGTATCACCTCAAAGCCCTGTCCCTCCTGTAAAGATTTCAGCCTGGCTCCAGCACCCCAGACCACAAGCTAGCAACTACCATTAAATTTCCAGTGAAAACACCACCAGACCACTGCACAAACATTTGCCAAGAGCTTGCCCAGCCCTTCTCTAAATAAGCACGGAGCAGGTGTAGAGCTGAAGAGAGCTCTGTCTTTGGGACCAGTTTGTGTGTGGAGCAGGAGTGGAGCAAACCCCCCTGGATGCCACCACCCAGGTCCACTGCCCACCTCGCTGTCTGGCAGCCACAGCCCTACAGCTCAGTTTATCCAGCTGTAAAGTGAGTAGAAACCCCTAATTAACAGCCTGGGTGTAATGCTGATTTAATTTCCATAAATCATCCTGTAAACTCCGATTAAAGTCTATGTTGATAAATGCAAAATCCCATCGTGGTTTTGCAGAAAGAAAACATACCAGAACGACAGCCTGTATTTCAGACTCCGAGAGCATTAATTCCATTGACATTCCTGCAGTTTCAGATTTTCAGACTTCACTAAACCCCACTGAAAGCACATTTGAGGTTCTTATCCTTATCCTAAATCCTGAAGTGCAGCACAAGGCTACTTGGCCACGCGTCTCCTCACCTGAAGATTCTTGTTGCCACTTGCACCTCAACATCTGCCGGCAGAAAGAAGGGATTCTTCACCCACAGGGCAGCAGCGAACCCAAAATCCTGGCTTGTGAAGGTGCAACAACGCACAAATCAGAGCTCTGCACCCATCCATGGAGCCAAAGCACTCTACCACCAGGACAGCAAACAGGCTTCAAGGGTTGCCCTCTCCCAAATGAAGTGGAGTCCAGAGAAGATGAAACGAAACCAAATTCTTTTCATAGTTTAATTGCCACAGTTGCTGGGGGACGAGTCCCTGGAAAGACCTCCTGTGCTGGATAATTATGTACCTCTATCTCAATGTTTGGAACACAGCCCCAGCATGCTTTTTGGCCTCCACAATTCTGGCTTCCTGACTACAATACCATAATCCCTCCTGGAGTCTCAGACTCAGTGAAAGCCACACGTAGTGTTTATTTTTCCCCTTGAAAGGGAACTCTGTCTCTCTTCTCAGCCTACACTTTGGGGAGGAGTTGTCAGCCCCCAATGATTGATGGCTCTCCTTGCCACTCGCTCATCAAGTCAATTTTCACCTCGTCACATACCTGCCCAAATTTTCTTTGCCAAACTGACAAGCATGGGAAAGCAGACTGGTTTGGGAGCCCAACCAAATTCCTCCAAGCTGTACTTCAGTTTAAACACACTCGCACACACAAACAAGTAGTACTTGTTCAGCAGTGGCATTAATTAAATTCAATGCTCAGTGTTCTTTTTAATCTACTTGCATTGTTGTTTATAAGATGTTTATCACTCCCCAGGGACAGTACGATTTGTAGAGTATGTTAACCAAATCAATACATTGCTCACTGTATAACTTTTCAACATCTTTCTCAATTAGGCGGGGAATAGCAAAATCTGAGTGAAATATGGATCTTCCCTCCACAAAGAAACCTCAAGCGCTCAAAAGCTCAGTAGGTTCGTCAGAAAAATCCAGGTAGATGAAGCTTTGAAGCTAACAGCTTTACATACACAATGACAGAGGAATTGTGTATGGACAGAAAATGCAGAAATATACATCCGTCAATAAAAATATATATACACATATATATCTAACAAGACTCTTCAGCAGAGTTCAATCTCCAAGCAAATCTGAGCATCACAGCTATTAAACATTAATTCTGATGGACTAATGGGAACCGGCTGGCAGCTTCAGTACTTTTTCATTGTTTGAACTTCTTTCATTTGCTTTCCAGGACTATCCTGTTTTTCTCAAGTCTTTTGCCACCAAGAGATCGGGGAGGGGGTGGGGGGGGGGGGGGAAATCTGCATTTTAATTGACATTCCAGAGAGCGGGAGAAGTCCAGAGGCTGCTGATTGCTGTCTATTCAGCCCAAACAGGCTTTTCAGATGAAAATGAGAAAAGGCTAGTGGAAGATTTACAGGGATTTGGTACAAAGGAGACAATAAAGTTTTAAATGTTGATAGCGTTTCACACCAAACGCATAATGGGTCCCAGTTAGAAGGGGCCGTTTTGCATTTAAATATATATTTCATTGACGATTTCTCTCCCCCCGTATCTCAGACGGGGCGCTTGTGCCCCTCGGCCCCGCTCCCGCAGCACGGCGGGGCAGCACGGGGCTCCGAGCCGGGGCCGGTACCGAGGCGGAGCTGCTCCTCCGGGGCCGAGCCCCCCGTCCTCAGCCCGTGCTGCCCGTCCTGCTGTCACCGCTGGAACCGTCCCCAAAGACACCCGCGGGGATGCGGGGAAGGCAGGGGAACAGCGCTGCTGCTCGGGCTTCCCGCACCGCAGCGGCGACCGAGTGACCACAACCCGACCCGCAGCTCCACCGGGGAGCAGAACGGAGCCCCGCACCGGCACATCCCGCCTCGAGCCCCGCACCGGGGGAATCCCCGAGCCCCGCGGAGCGCTGGAGCGCGCACACAGCGCCGAGAGCGCGGCGGGACCCCCAGCCCGGCCCCGGGGCCGCCCCTTCCCCGGCCCGCCCGCTGCCTTTACCTGCGGCGAGAGCGCCGGGCGGGCTCCGCTCCGCGGCGGCTCCCGGGCTGGGGCGCGGTGCCGAGCGGCGGCTCCCGGGACGGGGCGAAACTCCCGTCGCTGCGGCCGCGGTCACTGCGCGGGCGGCCCCGGCTGGCGAGCCCGCAGCGGCGCAGCGCCGCGCATCCCCCGCGGGACGCGCCCGGGGCAGGCAGAAGGGCGGCGAGGCGAGGCAGGAGCCGGCCCGGCGCCCCGTCCCGTGCCGTGCCCTGGCTCGGCCGCAGCGGCTACCGACTCAGAGGGGCGAGCCCGCCGTGCCCGGCGCCAGCTGCCTCCTCCCCCGCGCGGGCATCGCCGAGCAGCGCGCCGCGGGTCCCGCTCCGCTCCATCCAGCCGCCCGCCCCGAGCCGCCGCAGCTTTGTCACGCCGACAGCCCCCTCGGGTGGGAGGTGGGTTTTCTCTCCCCCCTTTCCCCCTCTCGGCGCACTCCTCCGGCTCCTTCCTCCTCCCCCGGTCACTCCCCCCGCTGCAACCCGAGCCGTTTCCTGGACGGCGCTGCCGGGCTCTGCCAATCGCCGCCGAGCCCCTTCCCCCGCCCGGCCCTCGGAGGTGCGGAGCCGGGAGCCCCCACCCCGCCCGAGGGTCGCGGATGCCCCCGCGGCGCGGACCTGGAGCACTTGGCGGCCCCGGAGAGGGGCAGGAGGGGAGCGGGGACTCCCCGCTCCAGCCACTGCCTGCCCGGAGGAGCGGGACAGCTCATCCCGGTGCGACCGCAGGGCTGAAGGGGAGGAACCCCGCGCAGCTCCCGGACGGTTGCTCCGCTGAAAGTTTTCCAGCGGGTTGGAATGGAAAGGAAAGGAAAGGTGGGGAGCGCGGAAAGCGCCACCGCTGAGAGTGAGCCTGGGCTATGGCACCGGCACCCGGGCACTGAGCAGCATCTGCATCCTCACGCGAAAATGGTTCCAGCTCAGCAGCGGTCCCCGAAACCTCTCCTGAAGTGTTTCTGGCTCAGAAGCCATGGCTGGCCTGTGGCCAGTTCCATCTAGAGAGGGTGGTCGGATAACACCCGCTCCAAAAATCACTCTCATGAGCTTCTCAGTCCAAAGCTTGATTGCAGCTGCCCCGTGAATTGGTCTGACAGTGCACTTTTAATACCTGTGTGGTGCCCAAATGGGGAAAGTTGTCAAAAAGTTATGCAAACATCATTTATTTAGACACACAGATTTAAAACTGCATAATATGGGTATTTAGAATTCAATATAGCTTAGCCTGATCCTTGCTTAATAAAACATTTGCTTTAGATACCATCAACTAAAAGGTTTTGAATATGGAGTCTGTGTAATACTTGCTCGTGTAGAGTCAGATTGACAACAAAATCAATAAGTGGCGGTTGCCTCAAATTTAATCAGTGTTGATCAATTTAATGTTACTTTATTTAAGCTCTACTGTACATTTTATATGTTGTGTGTGGCATTGATCAAGGGGATTTTCAAGGACTGAGGCCACACGTCGTAGTGTAAGACTATTTACACACACCTAGACACCAAAAACTTGAAAAGAAGTTTTCTGTAGAGTATGTACTTACCTCCCAGCATGTATTTCCCCACCCCTACTGCAGCCTTTATGAGGGATGGCAGACAAATTTGTAATTGACTGGAAACACAGGTTTAGTTTTTTGTTTTTGTGGAGTGTTTTTTTGTTGTTCCTAAAGCAACAGACATCTGAATGTTCTAATTGAGAAGCTGAGATGTCACAGTCAAGATCCAATTTTCCCAGCACCGAGCATGTCCATCGCCCATTGAAAACATTGTTAACACATTCTCACATAAATTATTGTCTGGCACAGGAAGCTGCAATACCTTTCCCCATTCATCGATATCTTTGCATACTCTCAAAGAAAAGGAAGCATTCCACTAAAAATGACAAATCAGAACACCTATTTCCAAGGTCTGGAAGCACTTGTCAGAATTTATTCTTTTGGAGGATGAAAAGATAGCAGTCTATCAATAGCAGCCTTTTCTCTTAAATGAGCCACATTCTCCTAAAGTGGCCCACAACAGCCCAGCTCCTCTATCTGAGAAAAGCAGAAGCATGTTTGGAATTAAAGGGGGGGGGGGGAGATCAATTCTGTCATCATATTTAGGCTTCAAGAGATCTCAGTGGGCCCAGGGAGCCTTTCATAGCAGTTAGGCTGCTGAATGAGAGCATAATCTCTTTACAGTTTTTTCCTCCTCCTCTCAAAGTGGCTGGGATCCTTTCTGTGAGCCCTCCTGCACGTGAATGGTGTGGCTAATAAGCCTATTAATGAGGTTCCACAGCAGAGTGTGAATAGGTAAATAAGCCCCAATCTGTTGAGGTTCAGGAGCAAGGGCAGTAAAGCCATCATGAACTAAAGGTGACAGTTTGAACTGAAATAGGAACAACAGCTCCAGGTTTCAAGCGAAAGAATAGACAGACAAGGCACACATTCAGGCTCCTTCTACCCCCTACCGAGTCCTATTTTCTCTCCCATTCTTCCTCCTTTATAAAATGTCTTGAGTAGTCACCCATTTTTTCAAAAGCTCTTGAGACGTCCTTTTTCATCCTGGCAATGATACATCAATAGGGAGGAAGGAAAATGAGGACACCAATGCTCCTTTGCCCCGCAAGTTTCAAAAGCAGGAACAGCGCTGTGTGCCCTCGCATATGGAAGCGGGGGAGGAGAAAGAAAGTTAAATTAAATCTTTCAGCCCTGCCAGCTCTTTGTCGCTGCTGTCAGCCGAGCTCCGGTCCTCCCTCTACACGCAGGCAGGGATACAGTTAATGTTCAACAGGGGCAGGGTCCGAGCCCTGCTCCAGCTGCAGCGGGGGCACAGCTGGGCTCGGCCAAATCCCCAGCGAGGGGCACGCAGAGGGGAGGAGATGGATTCATTGCTGCCCAACAGCTCTTCTACCTGGCGGGGTAAGGTGGAGATGTGCCTGACTTGAGGCTGCTCCTGGCCTGGACCCAGCCGAGCCCAGCTCATCCATAAAAGCCCAGCTGGAAGGGATGAAGGCAGAAGGTTCAGCAGGTGACAAACAGCTCGAGAGATGGGGTGAGATGGGCAACCAGCCCCTCCGAGTAATGGCGGAAAAGTCACCTCGGAAAAAAGCACAGCACAGAGCTGCTGAGAGCTCTCAGTTCTACTCCTCGCAGACTCTCTGACATTTCTTTTAAGTGCTGGAGATATCAGGGCAGCCAGGGCTCCACGGAACCCGGCTCCTCCGTGGAATTCCAGCGAGGAAGCAGCCCCGGCTC
Organism: Haemorhous mexicanus; assembly: GCF_027477595.1. Classification (NCBI taxonomy): domain Eukaryota; kingdom Metazoa; phylum Chordata; class Aves; order Passeriformes; family Fringillidae; genus Haemorhous; species Haemorhous mexicanus. The sequence continues at coordinate 38,101,605 of NC_082347.1, forward strand.
CTGGCACGGTGCAGACAGATGGCAGGGGAGGCCATGGGTACCCCGGGGAAGGAAGTTCTGCAGCACTCGTCTATTCTCCAGGTGCAGGACCTGCTAACATGCCACAGTTCCATCTGATGAAAACAGGAATAAAATACAGGAAGTTAAATTAGGAATAAAATGAAAGAAAATGAAAGCCCACACATTCAAGTCTTAGAGGTCTAAGGGGAGAAACCCTCTAGATCCAAATTCAACCACACATATCACCGAGGCTTTTCTCCATGAAAGACAATGGGAATCAACAATTCTTCCCTGTTATTCCAACTGTCCCATCCAAAAAATTTCTCCTGCCCATGCTAGATATGATTAAATGCTTGTCTAAGATTTCTTTTTATTTTTTAAAATTTTCTTTTCTTTGAAGTTATTCCAAAGCTAAGTGTCTAAACCCAAACTTTGGCAGCTAAAATGTTTACCTGGTTTCCAAAGTGCTTATGGTTCTCTTTCCAGGCATCTCCAAACTATTTTTTAGGGTACCAAAGAGCTAATCATAGGAACCCACTTCTGAAAATATTTTTTTTTCAAAGACAGGCAAAATTGCTTTATAGATTTTTCAGTGTCTTAGGGAAAAGGAATTTCATAAAAGACCAATCCTGTTCTAAAATAAAAGCCACTACTAAAAGAGAGGCTTCCATAGTAGTTCTCACCAGGTATTACTTCAAGAGGCTGCTAAACTGAAAAATTGAGATAACAATTAATTATTTTAATGCAAATAAATCCAGTAATTATCCATGAAAGTGTGAAGTAGATGGGCTACCAAGTTCTCTTGCAGGAAAATGTGTGTGGGAAGGGGGGGCTGCAGTTCTTGGCCCATCAAAGGATAGTTTTACTGGGTGTTTATCAAATAAGGAAACCTCATTTTGGTTAAGCTAGAGAAGGGGGCAAATTAATTGCTTTTGTCTACCAATTTTTTGATCTTCCTCTGCATTATGAACAATTGAATATTCTAGGAAATACTTCTTCAGGCAGTAAGACTAAGAAGTTGAGAAAAAAATTCATATTTTGACTGCTGCTGTGTCAATGTCTTGTAATGGCACTTGAGTATCTACACTCCCCTTGTATTGTTATGCCTTGTAGCCATGTAACCTTTCTGCTGCTCCTCTCATTTTGTGTGTCTTAAGGAAAATATTCCAAACAAATATTTGTTGTTTTCATTACAGTGTTGCAAGATATATTTAAACAGGAAATGTGCTGTGTTTTGAGCAGGGTTTTACAGTGGGATCCTGAACATTCTGTGATTTCTGCCCTTCTCCACTGGCTTTCCTGGGAAAGGCACTTAATTTGTCTGTGTCCAAACTCTCCAGCTATGAAATGAGAATAATAGATGCTTCCTGTCTCCCACCCTTTATCCAGTTCATCTATTTAGATGGTAAGCTCCTCATCTCTGACCATGTTTTTATGCATGGCTTAGAACAATAGGGCACTGATCTCAGCTGGAACCTCCAGGCACTTCCATAATGCAAATATTGAATACTAAATAATCAAAATAAAAGAAAATCCTCAATTTATTATGTATTCCCTCATAAAGAATTTGTCACACACTGTCCTGGTAGAGCACCCCTGGCTCCTGGGGAACAGTATCATTTCTAAACAGTGGAAATCTTCATCCATTGGAGAAGATCTTTTAGCAGTAAGCTCCTTTAAAGCAGACTGCAGAGAAACCCTATGAATAAACTTCTGAGTGCTGAGCAGGGCACAGCAAGCGAGCCAGACTTGTAAAAACGAGAAGACAAAGGCTGCAAAGAAAATTTCTCCCTCTGTTACAGAACTTGGGTATATTTTGCTTGTTGGCCCGAGCACTTCTCATTTCTGTTCCCAGCTGATCAATACCCACTGGTTTGTTTTACTGGAGCCCTGTGTCTCACTGGACCAGCTGGTGGTTATGGCAGCTTCCCCTGCTGTGTTACATCAGATCAGATTCCTCTCTGGTGACACCGCAGGGTTCAGCAGAGGTGCTCCAACTTCCAGGCACAGCCTCGGAGCAGGAGGTGTGAAGTCAGGGCTCGTGTTACAGTTTAAACCCTGGAAGGAGCAGGAAACTGGAAGGCAGGAACCCACAGTGTGGGCACTCTATTCTTTCTGGGCAGGGTGCTGTGACCCAGCTGTCCCACAGCACCAAACCCCAACAGATCCCTCCTGCTTCCCAAATCCTGTGCTGCAGTGCCAAGCTCTTCATTCCCAGTTTACTCTCCCACAGGCCCAGGTGCAGACACAAGCAGGCACAGTCACTCTGTAGCAGTTAAAAATATAAAATAAAAGTAATTCTTCTACTTCCCACCTTGGGTAATAAAGCACTAAATGCCTACAACTATTTCCCTGCCTCATTCTTCTTAACCCTCAAACATCTTTCAAGTCAGCATTCTCCACACAGTTAATATTCTTTCTCCTCTCCCCATCCTTTGCACATAATTTCCTTTCCCTATCTCCTACCATAGTTTTCAGAGGAATTTGCTTCTTCCTCTATGTGTCTCTCTCAGTGAAAGCCATGCCTTTTATCAGCTCCAGTCCCCACTGGAAGATGGCCTCCTCCTCCACTTTGCCAGGTGATTGTGGTACCCACAATTTCACTGGATTGCCTTGGAGAGCAGCCAGAGATCTGCCCAAGAAAATCTCCACATAAACAGAGATGCATGGAGGTTTAACAGCCTTCATTTGTTAACTGTGTAACCACTTTCACAAGCTGCAGTCCCCAAAAATGGGATGGCAAGGTGATGGTCAGGCAGATAAAGTCCAAAGACAATTTGATACAGGCATGGGGAGTTTCTTAAGGCGAAGTCACAGAAAGGTTTCCCACACACAGACCCAAAGTGTCCTTTTCCCTGCTCCCACAGACCCAGAAACACCCTTTTCTCCTTCATTCATTTCTGTTTTAAATAAAGGGTTGCAGGGAAGCTTGCTTTGCATGAAATCCAGACTTGTATTACTGAATACTCATATGCATATGAATGAATATTCATATATGTATAAACACACAGCCATATTTCAGGGCTTGAAGAGAAAGGCCTGCTTTTGATTTAGATAGCCAAGCTGAGGTCAGATTCCATTTCTTAAAGGACAGCAAAGGTCGTGTTGGTGATTGCTGGATGAGAAAAACCCAAAATCCCTCACGCTGCTCTCCTGATGCCAACTGAACAGAGATCCTGCTGGAGACTCCCAGGGCTGCTGAACTCAATGGGTCAGGAAATGTTTTGCACTGTGGGTACAAGTAAAGAGGCCAGCAACTTGATTACAGGGGAGACTTAGTTAAATATTCACTGGGATTCATTATGTGAAAACCACTAGAAAGGAACAAGTTTCTACAGGAAGGGTAGGGCTGTTTTATTCTTGCTTCTGCTGTGAAATGCTCCTGGTGGCTGCCGAGCCCAGCTGCTGTCCTCTAGTGGGAGGAATACAGCAGGTCCGTGAGGATGTGCAGCGTGCTTTTGCTGGTTTTTAATCCCGGTGCTCCTTTAATTTCCCAAAGAGAGCCTTGTAGACCCAACCCTGTCCCACGGGTGTCCTCCACGGGGGTTTCGTGACAAATAGCCTCTCCCTACCTTTCCCAGCTGGATGGATCCCAAAATTTGGCAGGTCCTTTGAAAAGGGCCACGATGCTGATTGGTAAGAAATGATAAATCTCAAAAATCTCTTAAAAAAGGGAGATTTTAAACAGGGCTCCAAATTTTTACTGGAATATTCAGCCTCCTTATCTGCAAATTAGAGTAGCAACATATCTGAAAGCAACAAATTCAATTTTGGCTGAGAAAAGGGCAGTAAGGATTGAGGAACTAGAGAAACACCGATCCCAGATTTATAGAAAGCACTAGCTCTAAAAAGAGTTTTTCATGGCGTGCAAAGGGTGAAATCCTGTGTTGGCCAGCAATGTAGCTCTGCCTTAAAAACACACAAGGCAATTTCTCTCCTGTAAATTTTATTCCCTGAAGCCTTACATTCAGCAATCTACTTTCTAGGGGGAAAAAAAAGAAAAGAAAAAAAAAAAAAAGGCATCAGCAGTCCCGCCCTGCTCCACATGTAGCAACAAGCTCCTGGTTAATTCTAGAAAAGAGAGAAACTGAAACATTTTAAACAGAAACTGCTGTGATCGCCAGAGTACAACCAAGGGGGGAAGGGGGGGAAGAACAAGCAGTGAAAAATTGAGCTAAAAGCAAAGGAGCTGCATTTGTATTTGTGTTCAACAGGAAAAACATCATTTGCAGATAAGAAATAATGCAGGTTTAACCCTGTCTATGCAAACAAACAGGCGGGAGCAACTACCAGCAATGGGTCTCTTTCCATGCCACAGGGGTGCCCAGGGGTCAAGGGAAGGGACAAAAGAGGAAAGAAGCTGAAGGAGAAAAGGAGGGTGCTCTTATGGTGCTCTCACTAAAATCGTCATGGAGCCAGGACATGATGGAGAAATACAAGGTTTCTTTGGGGAATACAAGGTTTCTTTTCTTTCTTCATTACTGCCTTGAATAACCAGGTTTCTGATTGTTTAAGGGGTAAGGAGCAGACCAGGAGTGTTTTCCAGAGGCATGTGAAAAATGGGGTTAACCATTTAACAGCAGCTTGCAAAAGATCCCAGAGGAAAATCGTGCTATGATCCCGTGTGCTTAGGGACAGCCAGCTGCTTTGTACTCCAGGAAAATCTGTCTGGTCGTTGGATATATTGAATGCTGGGTTTAGTACTGAGACTTCCTTTTCTTGGATGCTGAAAAAATCACCAAACTGGCCCAGCAGAAAAAACCTCCTAATGCCCTTGCATCCAAAACTCTGGCAAAATTGCCACCCATTTGGAGCCCTTCTGTTAATAGAGACAATGGTGGGAGAAGGGAATTAACTTCACTAGAGGGAAAAGCTCTTCAAATTCCTCATATCCATGTTAGAATCATGGCATGGTTTGAGTTGGAAGAACCTTTAAAGGTCAGCTAGTCCAACTCCCCCTGCCATGGGCACCTTCCACTGTCTCAGGTTGCTCCAAACCCTGTCCAGCCTGGCCTTGGACACTACAGGGATGGGGCACCACAGCTTCTGTGGGTGCCCTGTGAGTGCTGGGTCATGTCCAGTTTTCCTCCCCCTTTCCAGCCTGCTGCACAGAGCTCCAGCTGCAGGAAGGGATAAGCCCACTGGCCTGATGCTGGAGGAGAGGCAGGAGCCTCCAGGCACTGCAGACCCCACTCCTGGGGGGCTGTGCTGCCTGTCCCCATGGGATCTGTGGGCTGGGAGCTGAATCTCATCACCAGAGCAGTGAGGAGAAGCAGTGCACAGCTGTTTGCATGATACATATCTTTGGAATAAATAAACCTCATCTCCAGTGCTGCTGCTTTCTAAACATCTATAGAGACATGCATTCACTCCAAACATTCAGAAAATAAACAGAAAGGGAGCTGCTCAGTAAACCCTCCTCCAGCCAAAAGCCAGCCCTGCAAAAGTGTCATCTCTCAACAGAATCCAAAATCTCTTCACACACTGAAATTTGTCTTTTTAAGAAATGTTCTGTCTCCATTTTCTGATGCAGAGACACCTTGGAGGCTCTAGGCTTAGGTTTCCTAAACCTGATGAATGTTTTTCCACAAATACAGAGGCAGAAGGAGGTAAAGAATAGTTAAATGCAGCACAATTGAAAATTAGCTCAAAATGCCTCAAGCTGCAATTCAGATGGATTACAAGATAACCTCAGTAGTTTCAAGAATTTAACAAGAACAGCCCTAAATCAACATAAATACTTGCTCAACCATTTTCATCTCAGGATTAATGTCAGATTTTTTTGTTGTTGTTGTAGTTCTTTTCTCTTGTGACATTAAAACCATTTTCCAGCTTTTATTTTTTGGCGAAGTATTTGTGGTTACTTGGAAAGGGGGGTGAGAATGTTGATGGGGCAGGGGCAGGGGGGTCTGTACCTCCTCTGCAGAGTGGGAATGGAGCTGGACAGGTGAAGTCTGGTGCTGGTGGGTGCACTTGGGGGATTTGCTGGGGTTTGAAGGGGAGACAGGCAGATGCCTCCTGCCAACCCCTCTTTGTTTTTGCCTGCTGAGTTTTGTCACAAGGCAGCTGTGACCATTTTCACTGCTCTTGAAGGTTTAAGTCCTGGTGGGCCATGCCCACACTACATTCCCACTCACACTCAGCAGCACTGACAGCCTCAGAAGCCCTTTATTCTGGGGTAACTTCTGGAGATCTCTTTATACTCAGAGAAAAAAAAAAATCCCCAGAGAGCCACCTGTGGCCTCTGAGATAAATTTCTGCTTTATGGTTGCCCGCAAGCTGGCCTGGAGACACACCCTTGCTTGCTGGAGTACAGATAAGCTTCCAAGGACTTCAAAGGGATTGCTGAAGCAGACTGCAGTGGATTTCTGCAGAAATGTAATGCACAGCATGTGTCTGAGGGGATGGAGAAGAGCTGGGGTGGTTTAGATTAGATAGCACTATTTGGCTTTCGAGGGACTTGAGGAAGTGAAAGACACATAATTGTCTTTTAGAGTGGAATATTTGACTTCAGCTCACCCAGCATTGCAGAAGAGCTTGTAGATAAGCAGGAGAAATTATTTCCTTGTGAGGACTGGGTACCACTTCCATATGACGAATCTCCCTTAGAGCAGTTTTCCATCCAGGGTGTCATTGCGCTGGAGTAAGGCTCAGTTATAAACCTGTCCAGTCCTAAAAATTTATAATTGAATTCATTATTGCTATAGAGCACCCCAGGGCCACATCTTCTTTTATTCTTTCTATAATTACAGAGTCCTAAAATATTTGGGTTGGAAGGGACATTAAAGATAATTTCATTCCAATCCCCAGCCACGGGCAGGGACAGCTTCCACTAGACCAGGTTGCTCCAACCCCAACCAACCTGGCCTTGAACACTTCCAGGGATGGGGCGGCTTCTCTGGGCTACCTGGGCCAGTGTTTCACACACTCATTGGAAAAAAAAAAAAAATTCCTTACATCAAACTTCTTTTAGTTTGAAACCACCCCCTCTTATCTGATCACAGCCAGCCCTGCTAAAAAGCTCATCCCCAACCATTCTGGGCCATTGCACATTGCCTCTTCTACTGCAAGGTTTCTGATGGTATTTATTCATTGTTTGGTTCCAGCTCTGCTCTGTGAATACACATAGACAGGAGTTTACATATTTGTCAGGAGATTGTGGTCTGCTCTCAATGTTTTTTCTTTCTATTTAAAGTCAATAATATCTTTCAAGAGTTAAAGAGTGGGATGAGTTTCTTCCCTTGAAAGAAGGTACACCCAAATAACCAACAGCCAACCTTTACTCAGCTCCTCCTTAGGTGAATATTCCCTATTTGATATCCAGATTTATTTTCCTTGAAGAAATGTGCCAGACCATGCCAACAACATGAAAAATCGCTGTGAATTTGTCAGCAAGAACATTTGCTCTGGAGTGAGTATGAGCTTGAAGAGTAGAGCCAGAGTCAAGGCTGGGACTGAAGATAAACTGTTTGTTCCATTAAATAATTTACTGGCCAAACACAAAGCAGTGTAAAGTGTGTGTGTCTCAGGCCAATAAAGAAACATCTGCCCAGGAAAATTTACCTGTATGCACTCCTCAATTGCAGGCTTTGAAATTCATTGTATAAATCTCACCTCCTTGCCTATCCAGAGGGTTTTATTCCCACTCTCCTGGTGAGCTACAATCTTCAAATGCCACCCTGTGCATCTCTGCTGATGAAAGCCACAAAGGCAGAGGAACATAAGAACTTTCACAGCTGCCAGCTCACAACCCACCAGAGCTTTTCAGGTCTGTGCCTCACCATCAGTAAAGAGAACCTCTGTAAGGAAGATTTTTCTGCCTATTTTCAGTAAACACCGGGAGATAAACATATGCAGTTTTTGCCAAAACACTCTCCAGCAAAGTACTGGTTTTTCTTCAAAAAGTAAAATTCTTGCTGGTAAATAAATTTGTTTCTCCTAAGTGAGCAACTTTCTAAATGAAAGCATGAGTTTTTCAGTTCATTTCAATAACTACTGGGCAGTAAGGTTGAGAAGCAATAATTTGTGAAGCTGTGTTGTACACAATGAAGAATAATTTAGCACTGGCAAAAGGATGGATCCTGGCTTTAGCATACTGACAAATGAAAGAATAATTTTCCAGTATTTAATCCCTTGGATATTGCCTGCTTTTCACATGAGGCAAATTGGTATTTCAGTTCTCCTCTAACCCTGCTTTGCTCACAGGTTAAAAAAAATAACATTTATTGGAATGAGCTCCTAAAGCACAAGAGAGGGAGTCTGACTGATGTCATTTTGGGGACGTGGTCTGAGGGTTCATCAAACCCACTGACTGAATAAATCTAAGTGTAAAATCATGGCAAATACTGGAGTCACTACGTCTATGTCCCCCAAAACACTTTCTTGTTTACCTACTAATTCCAGAGTATTAAGAGAAGACTCATTATTCACAGACAACGTAATTATGTTTGGCATTCCCTGTAGACATTCATTCACCACTATTACAGAAACAGAGAAAAGTCAAGTAGACCTCACATACAGGCCTTTATCTTCATTTTCCTTCAAGGTCCTTGTACAGAAACAGCTGAAACCAGTACAAGGGTTCATCTAGATCATGAGCACTGGAACAATTTAATAGATTTATGCAATGCTGGAAGAGTTTGTAGGGTACTCTTGGGTTGTAGGGGTGGTTTCTATGGGATTGTTTCAAAGGTCCTCTTCTTGCCTTTTTTTCCCCTTCTCATCACAAGCCTGTTACTGATGTTCAGCACTGCTGTGGTGACAACCCTGGCAACTCCTGGCAGCCCAGGTATTCCCAGTGATGTAGAAATTTTCCATGCCCATACCCTCCCCAGCTCATCTGCAGAGGCTCGGGAGCCACTTGGGCAGGTAGCAGTGGTTTGGATGTCACTGCAGTTCATCCACAGCTCCTCCACAATGGGCCAGGAGGAGGAGGAGGAGAAATCCTCCTCCAGCCAGGGAGGTCTGTGCCCTGCCCACCATAGGGGCTTTTGTAAAATTCCCTTCAATGCTAAGAGAAGAGAAGAAAAATATACTTAGCAACTCCAAAAGTCACTACCACCACTGTATTTTGCATTCCTTAAATATCTAAGCACACAAGGATTGTTTTTGCAGGAAAATGAGTAGAAAGAGGGCTGCTGTGCAGTTCATTGCTTGGCCTGGGGTATTTCCTGGTGAATTATCCCTTAGCACTGGTGTTCCATCAGGCAAGCAGTAACCCATTCCCCAGGACAAGAAAAGTTATCAGGAGGCTCTCTAAAGGTGAGACAATTCCCTTTAAGCCAAGTCATATTTAATGTCAGGGAGAAGTTATTGGAGGAATAGATACAGAAGTAAAAGCACATCACAGAAAAATTCAGAAAATGCCATTTGTTCTCACTTTTCCCCCACTTCATGCAGGAAAGATTGAGTTAAGACTTAAAGCACGAAGGTAAGCAATGCTTTAGTACAGTATTTAAAACATTTTATTTCACCCAAGTGGAGACTTGCAGCATCTCGTCTGAACTCCTGCATTGCCTGGGTCAGGCACTTGCTACCAGAACCTCCAGCATTAAGACCATAACTTCTGGTTGAACCAGATTGTTTAGAAAAAAAAAATAACCCATCTTAATTTAAGTTTTCAAAGAGAGAATTCGTCATATCCCTAGGCAAATTGTTTCAGATATTAAATTCTCCAGTGGCCAAGAATGCACACCTTATTATTGGTCTGAATTCTTCAGCTTCAGCTTTCAGCCACAAAACCTCATTATAATTTTGCTTCATTAAAGAGCCCATTCCCCTCACCAGAACCCTTTGGCACTAATGGTTTGTCACACAGAGAAGCATGGGGTGATGCACATACTGTCAGGGAGAGACTGCACGCAATAGCCAGTAAACTGTGCAAATTTGCTACATTTACAGGAATTTCCTGAGTAACCTAAATCAATGCCAGTTATCCAGTCTTTTATTTAGGCCAATTAAACATTTGGAAAAAAAAAAAAAAACCAAGGCATAGTCGGTTGTGCTTTTAGCATGCACCAACAGCAGGGACGGCACTGCATCAAACATCATTAAAATTAGATATTTATGGAAAGGTTTAGGTGGGGTATCGATATTTTTCACCCAGAGGATGGTTGAGCCCTGGAACAGGAGCAGTGGCCAGAGCACCAAGCCTGACAGAGCTCAGGAAGAGTTTGGACAATACTCTTGGGCACAGGATGGGATAGCTGGGCTGTCCTGCACAGGGCCAGGAGCTGGATTTGATGGTCCTGATGGATCCCTTCCAACTCAGCACACTCTGTGACTCCATGAAATGACAATATCAACACAAACCTGAAGCACCACGGCTGTGCTGTCCCCACAACCCCAAAGTACAAAAAGCCCTGAGCTGCAGCATCACAAACCAGCAGGAGCACGCAGTGCCAGTGGGCCGCTCCTGTGCCTGTCTGCACCTCACAGCTCAGGGAATTTCTGTTGTGTTTGGCACGGGAGGTTTGAAGGCAAACAATGCAGCACCTGATTGTTATTTTCCACTGGCCTTTGGGAGGCTGCAGAAGGAGCAGCGGGGTGAGGCCAAGCCGCGCCGGGAGCGCCGCCATGGCTGCGGCGTGTTGCAGCTTGACGGCTCCGGCGCGTGGGCCCCGCTCCTCCTCACAGGCTGGCTGGCAGCTCCAAGCCATGGCAGAGCACAAAGTTAACTCCCTGCCTGCCTCCCAGAGCACCACACGGGCTGGAAGGATGGCCTGCACCACAATGGTGCCACTGCCTCGCTCCTTCCCCTAGCGAGGCTCACACAGGCCTCAGAGGGCTGTGGGGGGCTGACGGTCGCTTCGCTGGGTGAAGGAGGGCACAGGTGAAAGAGAAAAGCCCCTGGGAACAGCAAGAGCTCTGGGTTTCCACGTGATGTTTGTTCCACGTGAACGTCTTTGGAGGCGATGGTTTCTGCTGGGGTCAGTGGTGGTGGCGTTGCAGCTGCCATCGGCGTTCCCAGAGGAAGCTCTGCTCCAAAGCAGGGCCTCCTCGGTGCTGAGGGCACATCTTCAAGGAATTAAACTGTACTGACAAACAGCAGCTGTGTGGCAACACACCCAATCTATACCTTCATCCAGGGTTCAGTCAATGAGGTACTGGGGGCTCTTGGTGGTAAACATCCCATGAGCTATGATTTTTATAAACCCAGCAATTTTGCAGAAGGCACAATTCATTTTCTCCCTCAACTTTTTATTATTAAGATGGGTTTTGGCTCAGAGACATTTCCAGCTTCAAGAATTCTGCTGGTTTTGGGCATTTTTTTTCATTTTACAAAGGCATGTAGTGACCAGACAAGAGGGAATGGCTTCAAATTGACAGAGGGCAGGTTTAGATGAGATATTAGGAAGAAATTATTTACTGTGAGGTTCATGAGGCCCTGGCACAGGGTGCCCAGAGAAGCTGTGCCTGCCCCATCCCTGTGAGCTCCAGGCCAGGCTGCACAGGGCTTGGAGCAACCTGGGACAGTGGAAGGTGTCCCTGCCCCAGGCAGGGGTGAAATGGGATGAGGTTTAAGGTCCCTCCCAACCCAAATCATTCAGTGATTCTATGACCAGTACATTTTAAAGAAATCTGGTTTTTGGTCTTCACCCACCTTTTGAGCAGAGGAATGGGTAGAGCCCAGGATTTCCTGCAACTCTTTCAGAAGAGAGCTAGGAAGGAGTTCTTAGGGAAGCTGGAGGTGTCATCTCATACTGACAGGAGGGACATCAACATAGAGAGAGTTGAACAGGAGGGTTCCCAGACACTGAGTGTTGGGTTATTAGATAATTAGCTGAATAGTTATATTAGGTATTAGACCAATATTAGATATTTTCATTAATATTCTTGGCACAGGAAAGAGGAGCACGTTGAGTTTTGTGGATAGCATAAGACTGGAAAGGACTGTCAAACACAGGAAGATGGGAATATCTATTCAGGGAGAATGGGATCAGATCAGACAAGACTAAAAAGACTGAATTCACTGGTACAATGAATAGAGTTGTGCTGCTCAGGATTAACAGTGACAGTTATGCCAAACTTTACCAGCTGGCAATGACAAGAAAATGTAGAACACATGGAAGTTAGAAAGTTTTGAGCTATTGAGATAGATTCTGGAGGAACTTTCTAGATAGTAGAGAGGGCAAATTCCTGCCTAACCTCAGGCTGACAGTGATACACAAACGACTACATGAGGATATGATGACCTGATGATGGGGTTCAACATCCCAGGTAGGAGCAGCAACTTCAAATTGAAGCTGTTCCTGTCTGCTCTACAAATCAGTGAGTGCTTTGCTAATTAAACCCTTTTTGTGATTACTATCTCCACTTCCATTTACATTTTTTAGGGTCACCACTATAATCAAGCTGAACACTATGTCTCCATATATACATTTCTTTGCAAAATATTCATTCAGAAATGTTCAAAGCAGGTCTGGCTCCAGACTGAGGCCTTTTCTTACCTGACAGCAGAGATCTTCCTCACCCTCAGCAACTGACTGAGGAAACATTTGTCTACAAACAGGTAATTTGGGGTGATGATAGCCTTTGTGTATACAAAACACTGCTGCATTAAACACATCACACACTTCAGAAGGAAAAGGCAAAGTACATCAGGTCAGCAGCTTCTGAAGTTTCTGCAGCACAGCTGGATGAAAGTAAGAGCCACCCTTAGCAAGGGGGGTGATACTGAGCCAACCCAAGAACACTAAGAGTAGAGCTGGGGTGTAGGTAAAGACAGGAATATATTCAATTCTCAGCAATTTGCACTCAGTACATGAAGGCTCTATTTCTCCTCTGAGCAGTAAGATGTTTCCAGCAAAACCTGGGTTAGAAATAGAGATATTTGCAATGCTTTTATTACCATTATAGTTCATCCAAGATGATGTGTCTGGTTTGAAAGTTGCAAAAAAACATATTCTTGTTAAAAATGCTGCCAAGAGGCTAAATGAAAACAGCCCACTGCTGAATCCCATGTTTGCAGCATTACCAGTGGGTTTTTTCAAGGGTGTTTATATAGACAAAGTTTCATTTAACAAGGCAAAAGCCGGAGCTCTCACATACTCCATTATTTCTCTGCAGGTCCTTCTCACCAGGGTTAAGTCTTTACACTACTTCCAAGCAAAGCAGCCAAGAAAAAGAAGAAACAAACGCTACTACTACTGAGCACAGAGGCCTCCTTTGCAAGAAATGTGATTTATGGAATGAAGTTCCTGGCATGTCTGCCGCCGGCTGTCACAACGTGTGCCTAAAATCCAGGGCTGAAATATGATCCCCGCTCCTTCCAAGATGCATTGTGGCTTCTAGCAAGTTCTTCTGGAAGCACAGGCAGCTCTTTGCTCAGGAGCTGGGCTCCTCCTGTGTGTTGTCTCTCTGAGAGCTCTTTGGGGGTGAAGACCCTCCTAATTTGCTACAAACTGGTGTTGGTGAGCCCTGCTTTGCTGAAAGTTCTGGAAACTTTTCCATGTAGTTTGGAGAACTGATGCACTTGGAGAGACACAGGGCAAAGCTCGTCCTGGTATCCAGAAAAGGCTTTGTGTTTTTCCTGTCTTTAGCTCCTCACGTTTGTACATCAGAAACCCAGTCTCTGTGAACTGAACCATGGTGGAGACCTCTTTCCTTATGTTCACAAAATGGCAAGGAAACAACAGCAGCTTGGGAGCTCTCTGGCCTTTGCTAGCCCTGTTAAGGTTGAAGGTATTTTCATTCTCTTTCTTTGGGTTTTCCTTTTCTTCTACATGAAGGAAATGCCTTTTCACCATTAAACCTTTCCTCAGCTGCATTTCAAACCCAGAAAATATTTTACCTCTAGCAAATTTTACCCCCTCATCATTTTTCTGCTGTCTTCAAAGCCAGTGAGACAGCAGCATTTTTACCACCACAATCTGCCTCAACTTGCAGCAACAAAAACCCCACTACTGTGAGACCCCTTTTTGCCAGCCTTTTCCCAGCCCTTGCTCATAGATGATCCCATGGGAGACATCCCCCTCTGGGACTGGAACTGCTGAGAGTGGAGGCCACCAGCTCCTGCTGGACTTCATTAGTGAAAACACACTGTGGTTTTGGATAAAACCCGTGATTTTAGAGAAATCCCAGCATATCAGTTGCACAGGGGAGTTGCTAATGTGCATTATCTGCTGATGAACAGGTATTTTCTAGGAGCAGGAACAAACAAACCCACAAAAACTTTCTGCAAAACAAAAGAGCCAACAGAACGAGTCAAACCAAGCCTGCCTGACCGTTGACTCTGTGCTTGCTTCAGCAGGTTCTGGCTCTGGCCCCACTTGAGCCACAGAGTTTTGAAATCCATGCGTTTCTTCGTTCTCATCTTTCAGCTTTGCAGTAGACTTTTTTCCCCCCACAAACATCTCTGAGGCCGTGTGGGATGTGGTCCAGCTCCCATTAAGGTCAGTGGGAGAGCTGCCACTGCTTCCCTGTGGGTCTCAGCCCTATCCCATTGTATTACATTTCTAACTGCAATTGGATACAGATTATTTCAATTTTTTTTCCTCTCCTAGTGCCCACAATGGGCAAAGTATTTTCCAAACAGAAAAGGTCCCACTGCTTGTCCCTAAATCTCTAGAGGTACTGGAAAAAGTCTTCTAATTAAATACATTTGACATGCGAGATCATAACTGTTCTCTAATAATTTTTTTAAAGACCTCTCTCATGGAACTTTTCTTAACTCTACAATAGCAGGGATTAAATCCTGATTCTGCTGAAGTTCATGGAAGTTTTCCCTATTAGCTTTGTTGGAGCCATATTGTCTTGCTTCATCTCCATCTTTAACACTACTGGGCCACTACTGAAAATGTTCTGACAGGAACCATCACAGAAATGTCTGGTTTGGGTGACTGGGTTAATCTTCAGAAAAAAGAAAAAAAACAAGTTTTCCCCAGAGAGCAAAATAATAAATAGTAAGATGTTAGTTACACTGTCTGATGTGAAGTGTTAAGGAAAACAACAACTACCAGGTGCCAACCTTGACCTTTATATGAAGATTTGGAGACAGAAAGTTTAAAGACATCATGGACATCCCAAAGTATGGATTTCATGAAGGAAACACAAATTTACAGAGTTTGTGAATGAAGAATTCACTCTTTTTTTCTATATACAAGCTGACCAGGGGGAAGTTTGGAACTGTTTGGGACTCAGTCTAGTTAGGAAGATTCAAGTGGTACCTGCTAGCAACCAGGAAAAAAACTGACAGTGACTAATTTAGGGAAAGATACGGATTTGTTGCTACTGTGCACACATTGCAGTGCCACAGATGAATTTCCTCACACAGCAGTGCTGTGCTGCTTTGTCACCAGTCAGCTCCTCCTCATCTGGAGTTTTTACTGACTGACAGAGCCTGCTCTGCTTGCAAGGGCTGACCCTAAGAGCAGGTTGTGATTGATGGCAGGTCCCTGCTGCCAGAGCAGCCTCTCCAAGTCACCAGCGGCGCGCTGGCCTCAAGTTTACACACGAGCTCATCAGTATTTACTGAGGTCAAGCAGGCTGCATGCATGCTGTATTTACCAAAAAAATATCCATGTTTGGGTGGCATGAACCCAAAGGAGGAACTCTGAAACCGCTTCCTGCTGCTGCTGCTGGAAAGGGCAGAGCCTGGATGCCTCCTGCTTGGACACATCTTGTGGGAAGGAGCCCTAGCAGGGTTCCAGCAGAGCCAGCATGAAGGTGTGTGGGAGAGGCTGCTTTTGCACACTGATTTCTGGCCATACTCACTGCCATTTAGATCAGCCTTTAGGTTAATTAACTGCTGTGGCAAAAGGAGAAAAAAAAAATGGTTTGGGCATACTTAGAGAGACATAAAGAATGCAATTAATTAAAAGAGGTGCCTGGAGCTGGCACAGCAATATCTAAAGTGATGAACATCACTGGGGATAAGTCTCTTCTCCCAAGTAACAAACAACAGGACAAGAAAAAATGGTCTCAAGTTGTGCCAGAGAGGTTTAAATATCAGGAAAAGTTTCTTATCTAAAAGGTGGTCAAGCATTGGCACAGGCTGCCCAGGGCAGTGGTGGTGTCATCATTCCTGGAAGATTTAAACATCTGGATGTGGCTCTTGGGGACATGGGTTAGTGGTGGCCTTGGCCAGGCTCAGTTAATATGGGGCTCACTGGAGGCTTTTTCCAACCTTAATGATGTTTTCATTCTGGGATTGTCTGATGATGATATTGATGGCAAACAATCAGCCAAATCAGACATCTCCAGGGAATCTGAGAGGGAGAAACATACTTTGTCTATTTCTTTATTATTTTTAAGCCTGGAGAACACTACTTTGAACACCCACAGTGGTTTTATCTGTAGCTCTTAGGACAAATGCCATTGTTCTTGACCTAAAAAGCAAACCTGGAACCTAAACTCAGCAGAGCTTTCATTGTACATAGTTATTGAACACACATGTAAGCCCCACTGAAACTAATAACCTCAAAGATATACTCAATTTATTTGTTCAACAGGGATCAGGGATGTACTTGAAATATTTCCAAAGTTCAAGGAACTGAGCTAAAATCACAAATCTATCTTTTATTCTCATGATTAATACACTCATTAGGAAAATTCTTCATTCTTTCTGTGTCATCTTTTATAATAAAGGCTCCCCACAACAGCTGTAGACAAAATTCCTCTCCTGTTTAAGGGCATATGATCCTCAGCATGGGCAATATAAACAGGTTCAGCCACATAAAACAAATATGGATTTTGCTGGTACTTTTCCCATATCTAAGAAAACCTACACTAGGTTTTTTTTGTTGTTTCTTTTAAACATCAAAAGCATTTGGCTGCACAAGCAGCCAAGAGTGGTTATATACTTTGTAAATATATTAAAAGTCAGAATAGTTGCTCATGAACATACTGAATGGATTTTACTCGTTTCCCATAATGGAGCCCAGGCTGGCATTGCTTTAGACATTTTAGTGCAGAAGAAATGTCAAGCATGCACTCATCCCCTGACTGAAGTTCAAATCAAACAAACCAGGCTAGACAAGCTAATAACAAGCTTTGTTCACTCCAGAATGGCAGCTATGGAAATATGCCTCATTTTATATATTATTACATGCACAAGCTGAAGAGGCCACTGAAAAAGCAACCAGCATTGTTTTTCATCTTTAAATAACCAGTTCCAAGCTAGTTATCTAACCAAGAATAATAATTAAAAAAAGAAATCGTGTTGTATTTTCAGCATGGATGTCTTCATAATTCACTTTTCCCTCTCATAAATTATGAAGGGAGATTCATGTAAGGAGACTTTTTTACTGCTAGAAACTGGGAACATACATTGAAACCAGTATTACCAAAATTTGAAAGTCAATTAGAGCCACTTTTGGGGGGTTAATTTATAAAGGCAATATGACATGCCTTGTTGTTTGCAGCTCTAGTGTCAAAATAAAGAGCAAGAACAACTTATAGTTTGCTTCTTATATAAAATTAACATTCAAACTTGAATTATTTTACAGCTATACTTAAGAGATGGTCTGGAGATGGGAGAACACTGAGAATGCTGCTGCTCAGTCTTCAGGGGTGGTTTGCAATTTCCCTTTCCAGGAAGCAAAAGCACCTTTTCAGCTGGTGTCTGACAGCTTTGCAGGGCTCCTGACTGAAGATGGCAGGAAGGCACATTCCCCTCCATGTGCATCCCTCTGCTGTAGAGAAAATAAACTGGAAGCAGCCCTGGCATGGCTGGAGATGCCTCCAGAACTGCTCTCTCAAAACCAGCAACCCAGTGCCTTGAAGAAGTACATACATCAACCTCTTTCCTTCTAAATTCCTACGCCTACATTCCAAATATTTACCCTAGCAAACATTGCCCAGCCTATGGATTGCAGCTGCAATCAGCATCCTTCCTCCCTTTGCCTGGATGGTTTGGAGGCCTTTCCAAAGGCCCCTGGATGCCCAAAGCATCAGACCTGCTTTCCTCCAAAACAGCTTCTTATCACAGCAACACAAAAGGTCACAGTAAAAAGTCTGCAGCCTCTCTCAGCAAAGGGAATAAATGTGCAAACAAAGCCATTAGCAGTTTCCAAAATAAACCCCTTTTCTCAGTCACCAGGAGCACAGAGTGCCACATATACACTGCACAGAAATGCCTGCTCACGTGGCAGCTGAGCAGCTGTGGGGAGCTGGGAGCCAAAGCAAAGCTCTCCCTTTGACCGCAGAAATGCCGCCCTAATTAATTATCTTGATTCTCTGTGCTTAAAAGCATTAAAGATAAGCACAGGGAGATCAAGAGGAGGGCTTTCACCTGCCAGACCACTTTGTTGCCCTCTCCAGTTAATAACCACGTACGACAGGTGTCACTTTAAAAAAATGTAAAATTTAAATAGCTGCCCTGGAGGACATACAGAGAAATTACCAGGGAGCCCTCTGTGCCACAAAACTTTCAGCAGAGACACAGCAGCCAGACAAAAAGAGAATCAACAGCAATAATAGCAAACATTCCGAGGTAAGAAATGGCAAAAATGTTTAGGTCAGCACTAATAAAGATTTTTGCAGGTTATTATTTTCCTTATCAGCCTGGCAGGAGCAATTCACCCCTCTTACACTCCCCCAGTGATCCAGGGCAGGGGACCTTCTCTCCCCTCTGGCATCCCTGTGGAACTCACTGCCCAGGAATGTCTCATTTATCTGTCCTCTGTCCCAAAGTTTGTTTTCCTGCTGCTATGGTTCTCGTGTTGCTGAAATAAACACAAGCTGAAGTCTCCTGCATGACTCAGGCTCCATTTGCTTTGGTGGGAACTCCTTGGCACATCTGGGAGACTCAAACCAGGTCCTCCAAACCCCAATCTTCTCAATCCTGGGCTTGCCCTCTGCCTAGAAATTTCCCATGGATTTTGCAGCATGAAACCAAAACTCACCATCCTCCTTGTCGCCCACTTAATCTCTTACCTTCAGATTACAGGGCTCATGGAGCAGAAAACACATCTTCTGGTTTAAAAAGCTCCTGCTAGCTTCTGGTCAGAAACAAACAAACAAACAAATCCGTGTAAGGCTCAATTTGAAATGAGCATTCAAACAGCTGAGGAGGAATTAAATAATTGATAGTGGCAGGTATTAATGGGGCAAACAAATTTAGAGAGGCTGCAATTATACCCAGGTTGTACTTGTTTGAAATGTTAACTGTTTGATGAGACTTAACACCCAGCTAATGAGCTTGTAAAAGTAATTTCCACATGCAGCCACCTTCCTTTGCTCACAGAAGGGAAGCAGAGTGTCTGGCAATTGCCAGGGCCATCAATCCAGGGCTAGCAGCTAATCCTGTTTTATTACCATCATTAGCCAAATACACGGAGCATCCACAGAGCAGCTGCCTGCTCTTCCCCTTTCTCCCTCTCTTCCTCTCCCTGTTCTGCAGCCTCTGCATCCTCACACACAAGATAATGCTGCCAGTCCATACAGGTTGCTTTCTCCAGGTGCTGCTTTTCTCCCTGTTATCCATCCCCCAGGACATGTGTTCAGGTGACACAGCTGGCCTGAGTGTCTGCCTCCTGTTCCTGCACATACACCTCCTCCACCTGGAGCTCCAGGAGGGGCTTCCTCACAGCTTATTTAGTTCTGAAAACTGAACTCCCGTTCCTAAGGCTGGATGAGGCCACTATTCCCCAAAAACTGTAGCTCTGTATCCAGCAGCTCTAACCTAGGCTCACTCAGCCATCCTCACAACTGCCCTTACACTTTGTCCTCCCCCAAATTCTCTGTGATTCCATTAAACTTGCACTAAAAGGGTCTAAAATCAAAAAGTGCTTATAAAAAAAATCCTTACAAAGTTTAAAATACAAAAGACTAACAGAACCAAGAAGAGAGCATGTACAGAGTCTGCACTCAGGGGGAGTCCGTGGGGATTTGCAACACCTGAGAGGTGAAAATGTGCAAAGATCTAGGCCAGGAAGCAAAACTGGGGAGAGTAATCCATGAACATTCAGTTTAGGTTATTTCAGGGGGAGGTGAGGTGAATAAATGAAAACCATCCTTAGAGCCTTGCATGAAACAGTTTGCAGGTTTTATTTATTCAACTTTAGCTGGTCCTTGGACTTCTTTTTTTTCCAAAAGATGTTTGTGCCTTCATTAAAAAGGTGCCTAAAGAATATTCTTTGGTATTGGAGTTATGCTACCTGCATGGCAAGGAGCACGCAGGCTTCCTTCCAGCCTGCAGCAAGAAACAAAGACCCAGCTCACACACCTGCATCTCATGCCAAAGAAAGTAAACAAATGCACTGTGAGTTATGGGACCTTCATTCTCTCAGCTGCCTTTGCTTGTTTGCTTGCCCAGCTCCATTTCTTCATGGCAACGGGCCATTAAAAAAAAAATTCTTTATCTGCTATTTACACTCAGATTTTGGTTTTACAAAGTGTGTCACGGAGAACACAAACCAACACCTTCAAGCCCAGGTGCCTACTGCTGGGTTTCTCATTGTGTGCTGTGCAGAACTATCCAGTTCCTCAGAGTATAAATCCTCATCAGACCATTTTTTATACAGGTGTCAGTTACCTTTCCTCCATTCTGCATGCTTTAAGCCAGTCATTCTGTTTTTGATACTTTCAAAGCCTGCCTAAGATGAGTCACCCCGAAAATTTCTGGGTGTATTGATCCCTGGGCACTTGTCAACTGGGCCAGCACTGGTGCTGATGTGGCAGGAATTCCACCATCCTGGGGCTGCCTGATAATCAGGAATATCAGCAGATGAAAGGAACAGAGTGGTCTTCCACCAGACTGCAGGGGACAGAAAAAGGGAGCAGAAAATGCCATAAAATGATGGCATTACCACCATCATGTGCTAACTTGGCTGGCTAAAAGCACTTTTTTCCTGCATTCTTCACCCAGCATCAAATGGCAGAACCAATAATGTTATCATGTGCCAGCCTGCACAAGCCAAGCCTTGCTAATCTCTCCTCACTGATTCTCTCTGCCCTGTGCCGCTGTCCCAAAGGGCTGAATTGTCCCTTTGTCACCTCAGGTACAGTCACCAGCCCTGGTACAACCCCACTCCCCCTCTCCAGAGTCCCCATTGTCCCGGGTTGTTTACTGTGGGTGCATTTGCTGTGGGACAGCTGGTGGCTTGTGGCACTGGGCATTGTCCTGCTGCCCAGCAGGGCACCGAACAAAGCTCAGCAGTGTCTGTGTGCACCAGCAGCTCGGATGGGGAGGGACAAGAGAAAGGAGGTGGCTGAAGCCCTGGCTTATCTTGCATTTCCTTCATGATATCATAACCTTAGAGAGGAAGGAGCTGCGTCAGTGTAAGAAATTCAGCTGCCTGCATCCTGCACTCCCCCAGCCACAAGAGATAAAGTGATGCTCAGCCAGCCAGCAGTGCCGGGCTCTGTTTGCAAGGTATATTATATATATTCTCACATCACACCGTGTAATGCAGTGATCCCAGGCCAAAACCCAGACTCAAAACAACCAGAGGGTGGGGGGGTCAAATTAAAACAGAGTGGTGGGAAGAGTTTTCAGACACTCAGCAGTGGCCTTGGTGCTGGTTGAGCCCCAGTTTCACCACGAGGGTCTGTGATAAAGGACCAAGCACTTTGGAAATGTCCTACCAACCTTTCCTGCTTGGGGGAAAGGTTTTCTGCAGTGCTTATTCT
The DNA here is from genome assembly GCF_027477595.1 of Haemorhous mexicanus. NCBI lineage: Eukaryota > Metazoa > Chordata > Aves > Passeriformes > Fringillidae > Haemorhous > Haemorhous mexicanus. The sequence continues at coordinate 38,123,178 of NC_082347.1, forward strand.
CCTCTATGTAGAGAGGAGGAGACCAAGGGACAAGGAGAGCCAGAGTATTTGGGGTTGTCAGGAATGGGAGAAAGCAAAAGCAAATTAATAAATCCTTTACTTTTAGATGTATGAGACAACTTTACAGACAGAAAGCCACAGGCACAGCCCTGAGGAGCAGCAAAACAAAACTTCCCATTAACACAGCGGGAGAAAGATAGTATTAGACAGAAAGGAAGAAACTGAGAGATGAAAAGGTTGAAGAACTGGGTCACCTCATCAGTAAGGCAAATCCATACCTTGAATTAACTGCATTTATGCAGTCTGTAGCAGTTTGTAATTATGTTTTGTAATTGTTTTATTCCTGACAGGTGGCTTGATTGAAAAGCATGTAAGGGTGGCTGAGTCAGATCCATCCCACTTCCCACAGGACCAGCACTGGATTCCTGGTCCTCCCAGCTCCTACCAACTGCCTGGGAGCTTTCTCAGCAGCTTTTTTCACCTGAGTCATTGCATTTCACAACAAGTGATGATGAATCCAGCTTTCATTCATTTTCTTTGTTAATTTAAAAAAATAATTTCTATTTTTGCCCTTCACAATATCCTGTGGAAGCGAGTCCCACCACTAATTTTGTGGTAGGCAAAAATATTTTTTCCTTTACTTGCCTTACGTGCTGCTTGATCTTTGTACTACTTATGTTTGTTTTTGTTGTAACAGTCAATAACTGTGCTCTAATTGCATTTGCCTCATGGACCTGATCAGGTTTTCCTCTCTCCTCCAGATCAGTAGGAGTACTGTTCAGCAAACAGCTTTGGAAAGAGGATATTTCCTCAAGCAGTAGGCAGCAAGGAAGAAGGCAGAAAAAAGAGACATAAAGAGCAACATAACGGAAAGAGCAAGACTCTGGGAATTGAAAAGGTGTGAGGCACGGCTTGGGGTTGAGTGATTGATGTGAGGTCTTAAAGCAAAGCCCAGAATGTGATGAGTTTCATTTTCATAAAAAACACTGCAGTCATTATGTGTGGCCAGGAGGCTGCACAGCACTAAATATTGCTGATGTTTAAGAGCTTCTTTTTAAGAGCTCAGGCCTTAAAATATCACATGTGGGCAGCAGCAAGCAGTTATTTGTGGTGAGTGGTTACCAATGGACAGAGAGCCCAGCTCATTGCAACTTTATTTTCTTCCTTTGTACTGCTCTTCCCCAAAATGTGCCAAATAAAACACGTCCTCCCAAACAGACCCACTATTATTTTATGGTCTCACCATGCTGGGTTAGAAATTGCAGTGTCATGAAAACATCCTTTAAATAAATAATAAAACAGGATATTCCTAAGACAGGGCCTTGCATCTTGAAGGAGCCTGCACAGCCTCACAAACCCCCACCAGAGCCACTGCTGGGAGAGGTAACAGCCCTCAGCAACGTTGCTTAGTGGCTCAGGCCAGCAAATGTGGAATAAATATTACATGGTGTTTAACAAGGCATTTTCCAACCTAAATGATTCTGTGGAATACAAATTCCACTCCCTTTCCAAGCTCTGCATTCATCTGCAATAAAGAGCTTTTCCCTGTGGACACCCCAGCAGCCCATGAGAGCACACAATGTGCCTTCTGCGCTGTGGCTTGCTTATCACCCTGGGTGTGTTTTTGTAGAAGGAAAATTTCTGCCCCACTGGTTTTACAATCTGAATTGCAACAAGGCAAGGTAATGGAAAGAAGAAAATGAATATCAAGACATAGAAATACAAATGTTATCATACCAAATGTACGCATGATACAGGTTCCAGACTGAAGGGGAAGATGGAGAGGAGAAACAGAAGCCTACCAAGATGGAATCATGAGAAGAGATTTACTGAGTTTCCCCAGGAGAGGAAAAAGACTCTGATTCCTGACTCATTTGAATGCATCAGACAAAAAAAACCAAAAAACCCAAAACCAAACCCAACAAAAAACCCCAAACAAACAAAGAAATAAACAAACAAAAGCAAGCTCAATGCCCAGTTATATAAAAAAATCTAAATTTGTAGATTGGACACAGCATTATCATGATCTAGACTGAGAACTGCTGCTGAGAGCACAGCCCCAGAGCAAAATGCATCTCCCCTCCCATGCCTGACTGCAAGTGATGCTTTCCTGGCATGGGTTGGCTTCTCTGGGGAAGTCTCCTGCCCGCAGCCATGGTTGGTGTGTTTGGGCATTAGGATCACCCCCAGCCAACATTCACTTCCAGCTGGGAATCAGTCAGATCACTGGGATCACAGTCCCACAGGACGGGGGAGAGCACATCCAAAGCCTGATGAAGCATCAGCTGCTTCTGTGCAGAGACTTGATTTTTTTTTAATAAAATAAGACAGCACCTGTGCGAGTCATGTACTTCAGAGTAAGTCCAATCATTTTGCTCCATTGCACTTCGTCCTGTGAGTTGAATCCATCATTCTGTGAATGAAGTAGATCTGATATGATGGGATCCAGCAGTAAACACAAACATCAGTGATTTCTTCAAGGAGTATCCCAGCAAAAATATACCTTCTCCTTCCATACTTATTACATACATTTAGGAAATAAATTAATTAATTAAAAATCATATCTTTTTTCACTTTACTTCCCTGACTTTTTTTTTGAGATGTGCAGTGACATTTCAGGTAAGGCAGCAGACCAGAGCACCATTTCCCCCATCATTATGCAGAGAACAGGGGCTGCACTTTTAAAATTTATCTTTTTTTAACCAGTGACAACAAGAGCAAGCAGACCATGCCATAAAGCTCCTCCATGTCTTCTTCCAAATTCTGCGGCAGCACAAATGCCAGTAAAAATAACAATTTTCTGCTGGGCTGTGTGGAGCAATATTCCCTTGGAAGCAATGTTGAGGCTCTGGCTGTGCACAGGCAAGGCCCTGAGCCATGGATGCTGCATACAAAATGTTCCTGAAGTTTGGATTTGGAAAATAAAATAAATATATTTTAAGGAATCCTCAATAACTTAAGTCTCATTTTTGGAAGCTTGGGGATTTAGGGGTTTCGTGTAGTGGTAGTAACAACAATAAGAGTAACAATAATTTCATTTGGAGCAGCATATCAGAGCACTTAATTTAGGAAAGCAGCCTGTGATAAATGGGAAAGCTCCAGGGAACACTTAGAGATCCCAAAGGAATGACCAGGAGATAAGGAGCACAGGAATCTGCTCACCCAGGATGTGTGCACAGGACCCAAAGCCTTTTAATGCTCTGCCCATAATCAGCGGTGGGAAAAGCTGAACACATCCAGACCTTTAATTACCTAACTGTTCTCTTGGATTAGGCAGAGGTGGTGTTGGTGCTGCAGCAGATGGGATCTGCAGATCCCAGCTCACATCTGATTACAGGCTCAAATCTGTGGGTGCAAAATTAAAGGCTGAATTCCAACCAACTTTTAAAAGTTGCCTTTCAAGTGGTGAAACGAGAGCCTCCACCCATTCCCCAGCTGCCTGTGATTTATCTGGGCTGAAAGCTTGCCCAGCATCATTGGCAGGTAAAGAGGCCCTCAAGCCTGGTATTCGGGGCTAGAGAGAGTTAAGGGTACTTTTCCATGTAAAGTGGGTTTGGGAAAGGAATGCCTTGAATTTTGATGATATTGGCCCGGTTCTCAGCTCCAGGGCGGTAATGCAAAGCAGCACTACTGCATTCCACTTGCTGTGCAGAGGAGCAAGGATTAACCACAAGTGAGCAGTGAAGGCAAGTGATTAAACAGCAGGGCTGCCCTCCCTGTCCCTCCCCAGTGAGGATGAACAATGATGCAGCAAATAACAGGAAGGTTACAACAGTCAGGCAGAAGCTGAAACATTTTTTTAAAAAAAGAATTATGAAGTCACTTTTTCTTCCTGGCTTAGGAGACTCAGACAAAAACTGTTTCCTTCACATTGGATGAGCTCTGTGGGGTCATGTCCATAGCAGGTATTTTCAGTGCTGAACTCCTGTTAACCAGCCTTTCCAAAACTGGGCCAGGACAACACCCGCCTCTCCTAATCCTAATTCTGAGCTCCTTGCAGTGGCGAGCAGAAATCAGGATGGCTTTGGACAACATTCTGGGAAGGTTGGGCACAGCTGAAGGTTGGCAGAGGAGAGACAGCTTCTGGGCAGAAAGCTGTGAGGAGCTTTGCTCAGTGCTGTGCAGAGCTCAGTCTTTCCATTCACAGGGCCAGGCCTGAATGCAGCGCCCAAATCCTCTCTCACCCTGCAGAGAGCCACATGCTTGTTTTCGTGGGAGGGGATAACACCAGAGGCTCTGGAATGGCAGTGGCTCCTTAGCTCAGCAGCTCAGATACTGTCTCATGGGCAGGGCTGGATGTGGAGGAAGGTAGAAGCTCTCTCTAACAAACTCCAAGGCCACATCCAGGTTTTAAAACATAAGTAAGACCTAGAGGGAAGCCTGCTCCAGTCCCACATAATATTTTTGTGACTCTCAGCAGCTCTGCTGCTCCTCTCCCATCCTCTGCTGGCACTCACCAATGCTGTCAGCTTGTTTACCATGTCAGGGGAAACCAAACCAGATCAAACTATTCATTCTGCCAAAAGGAGAGGAAACATCTCTCATCCCTTTGCCAGGAGCCAGCCATGCAACTCCACCAGACTTCTCCCACCAGCAGCCTCCAGTGCAGCAAATCCAGCTCTGCCTCAGCCCTGTAATTCCATGGGAATAGGGCTGCTCCCTGTGTGCTCTCCCAAGGAGACTGGGAGCACCTGGCAGAGGTGCCTGCAGCCATGGAGGAGACAAAGTCCTCTTCAAGGTCTGCTCCATTACTGAGGACTGTCTAAGATGCTGCTGAAAATCCCAAGGTAGAATTTGGCTCCCCAGACGTGAAATAGAACAATGAAATCTGGGTGCCATAGACCCAGCACAGGCAGGAAATGCCTAATGTTTGGGGAGTAAAGAACTGGCCCAGTCACTGCCCTCCCTGCAGAGAGATTCAGCTGCTCACTCCATAAATGCTTTCCAACCCTCTGACATCACAAATGAAGCTCTCGGGTATTCATAGAACCAGAGTGGTTTATACTGGGAGGGAAATTAAAGTTCCCACACAGGTCCAGACCTCTGCCATGGGCAGTCATTTTTGTCTCCAAGTGATGAACACTAGTAGAAGAGACTTTTCCCTTTTCTTTTCTCCTGTTGATATCACCACTTCAGACAAAAGCCAAGGTCTTTTGGGAACTAGCTTCTTTTTAGAATTTAACCCTGGTGACTCTTCAATCCTCAGGAGCTTGAGACAGTCCCTGGAAAGCCTCACCCTCAAATCCTGCATTTTGATAATATTATGCTCTCTTATATGAATGCTCCTTCAGTTTTCCAGGTAGACTCCTGCCAGCAGGCTGGGAATGCATCATCAGAGCTGGAGAGGAGAAGGCGATGACTGAGGCTGTGGGGAGAGAACCACGTCAGGACAGGAATCAGGAGGAGGAGTGGTCCCTCTGAGTCACTGCTTCCCCTGGCAGGATGGATTTATCCCAAACCAGGCTCCAAAGACAACGCTGCAGCCTCTCCTCCTTCAGTGCCCAAGCCCTGTGCCACATCCCTGGGCCATGCCCACAGGGTCACATCACCTTTGCTAGCAGCCCAAAGGGAAGGAGGTGTCCCAGTGGCCACATTGGGGTGGCACTGAGCTGGCCCATGGCTGATGATTTCACTGGCCATTTCCTTGATAGCCATTATGATTTGGATGACAATTCTCATTTCAAATCCCTTATTTTAATTACATTTAATGACAGGCCTTTTCTTTCTCCCTGCTTTCTCCCTGGTTACTCACGGTGAACTGAAGAGCCAAATTGCAAAATTAACTCCGGTTTCCAAATTGCCTTTCACACTTGCTGTTAATACCATTAGTACTTCATGTTATTCCCATAGATACATGACCAGGCAAACACACACAGTCCCTGCCCTGCAGAAATTTTGGTAGAGACTTGAGATGTGACAAGGAACAAGCCCTGACAGGGCGGGGGCTGGAGTGAATGAGGTAATGAGTCTGCAGGCACGTGCTCAGCACCGTGCCTTTCTGCTGGGAGATTAAACAATTTCTGTTGTTGTTGTTGTTATTTATTTAATTATTAAGCTCAGAAGAATTTCTATCAGTCCACATGGGGTCTGGAACCACAGTTTTGATTCAGGTCTATTGCTTGTGTCTAAACTAAAAATGGAAAACAGATGGTGGGTTATTAGATGGCTGCAGCAGAAGCTGACAATCTGCTCTGTCCCTGCGTCAGCAGGGGAGCGAGTGCTGCAAGATGTGGAATCCATCCTTAGCTGTGTGTCACAGGTGTGGATCCAGTGTCTCTGCACAGAAAGGAAGGAGCCAGACTTATGTCCTCCAGCCAGACTGGCTCTGAAGGTTACTTACAAAGGAAAAGAAGATAAAAGGGCTCAGTTCGTGTCCATCCCCAGTGTTCACCAAACCTAAAACCCCTCAGTGCAGCCAGAATCAAAACCTGCTCTGTCTGCAGGAAATGGAAGCTGGGGTATTTAATGTTTAAAAACTCAATATATTAAAATATTATCAAATCTTCTGTTTCACTGTAACTGTGTTATCAACAGAGGCAAGGAGAAGGTGATAAAAGATGTAGGCTGAATGAAGAAACCAGTCTTTCAAGGAGCAACAAATAAATCAGGTTAACACCCAGGGAAGGGCAGTATTGGACAATGCTTGTGAGAGGAGGTGGATACAGCTCAGGTGTGCTTCTGCAGTGAAGGACAAGGAGAGGCTGAGCTACAAGGTTTTTTACATGGATGTGCAGTATCTCCTTAAACAGCTTAGGGAACAAAATATAGTGCCAAAATGATTTGTGAAATCACACAGGCCACCAAAAAAATCAATATTTTTCCTTCTGTTAAATACATGTTGCACACACAACTCACCTTGGCAGCATCCCTGCCGTGGGCTCCCTTCCAGACCAATCACTCCTTTTGAAATCTCCATATCCCAAGTCCTCGTGGTGAGAATTTCCCAAGTGCTTTGGATGTGACATAAATCCCTATCCAGCACTGCATGGGCAGTGCTGGAAAACCTTCCCCAACCAGGCAGGAGCATTTTCTGGGCCAAACAGAAGAAACTGCACACTCTCAGGGTGATGCTGCACATTTGGGCTTATTTAGCTGAAACCTTTGGAACAAGGGAAAGGAGTTGTGATGCTGGTGAGGGTCTGGTAAGACCAAAGTTCAGAATTCATCTCTGCCCCATTGAGACACTGCACAAGGCATTTAATTCTGCTTTTCAGGTCTTCTCTGTAAAGGAGGAGCAGTGGGATTCTTCCTCTCAAATGGAGATGCAGCAGCCAGGTCATCACCACATGGCAGATGCTGCACAAATGGGGACCATGATTGCTGCAGAAAAGTGCTTTAAGTTGAGGTCCTTTAAAACTTTCTTACCAAATGAAGGCTGAGATACACTTAAGACTTGAGGAAATTTAATGCAATATCTTCTAGAACTGTCTGTAGAGAGGGGTAGGACAGTTTCTCACTCATTGCCCTCATCAGGGTAGAGCCTGCACCACAGATGCTGCAGAGCAGCAAAAGCTGCACATCCCTGTTCTCTGCAGAGTGGAATTAAGAGATATTTCTTGCACTTCAGGAATTGTGAACTTCAGCAGGCACTCCCTGCACTCTCAGCCTGCTGAACACCTGCCAAAAAAAGAAGCCTATCATTTCTGTAACAGCATGCATCTTTTGTTTGCCATGGTATTTTTCAGGGGGAACATTGAATCTGCTTTAGTAAAAAATTAACATCTGGAGATTCTCAGTTTTGAAAGAGCAGGTGATGTGTTTGGCAAAGGACAAATCCATGACAAAGAATTTAATAAAAGAGGGAGACAGGATAGCTCATGGGACCATTACTTTAAACTTCCAACTGCAGTGTGAAATGGTGCTTACCAATAGCAAATGGTGGAGTACTGCTCAATGTTAATATCCTCTGCATCACACCACTCTCCTCCTATTTACATATATATTAAAATGACCACGACTTCCCTGTTTGTGCTTTCTTGCTGGAAACATTCTGAGGAAACAAGATTATTAATGGAAAATTCATAAAACCAAGGAATCACATGGAAATATCGGAGGGCATTTTTAAAATGTGAATTCCTGACTCACAAGCATTCCCATTTTCTCAGGAAATCTGCTCCCAAGAGTTGCCTTTGTGACCAGTGTTGGGTGTTCACACAAATACACGATATATCCACAGTGATCCATTGCCTAGCAGCACACAGGAGCCTGCAGGGAAGGGGAGTTTGAAAGGGTAAGATTGCTGTAATAAATAAACAGCCAGCCAATCTAGGGGCTTATCTCCCTTTACATATTCTTGTAAAAGTTATGATGTATTTAATTTGCCTGTGGATAACATACATAGCTACTGAAAAGTTCTGGTTTTAATTTCTGCTTTGTACTTGCTCTGGACAACTAAGTACCTTGGTCTCTGTAGCCACAGATTGTCTGGGACAACCCAAGAATCAGATCAGCCTCTTCCATCCCAAGGACAGACAACTCCTTGTGCACTACAATACAAAACAAAAGTATTTTTACCACTCCTTTTGCAGCTTCTTTCTGCTTTCAAAGTTTAGACTGGAGCAAACCTTGTATATTTAGGAGCCTTGAAAGCACCCAGGAGCTTAGAACATGCAATAAAGATAGTTTATAAACCAAATTAATCCTGGCAGCTCCTCCACAAGTGAGGAGTTTTCCTTGGTGGATCCATTTGGCTCCAGGTGCCTGCAGCCACTGCCATGTGCTGAAATGTGTCAAACCCAATCTCACTCACCCATTTCCCACGTGCTCTTCCAACAGGACACTGGTCCAGTGGCCACCCTGCAGAGAAGCTGCTCATTGCCAGGGGCCACCACAGCACAATCACACTCTTGCTGTCTGAAGGACAGGTGAAAGTGAAGGAGTCAAGGTCAAGACTTTCCTTGTCAAAGGAAAAGGTGAGAATGACATTTTCTCTCTCCCCTTTAACTGGTTTTAGGGTAGAACAAATTAACTTGGGCTACAAAATTGTTCCTAAGCCTTGGAGACCATAGGGAAAGAGAAGGAACTTTTTCTGTCATCTGAAAAACCAAATGAAGTGAAATGCTAAAACCACAAGATTTGTTTAATACAGGAAGCACTTACATTTCCAGAACTGAGAGCAGTTTCTTCACAGCCCTGATTAAAATTACTCATCAAATCATTACACAGATTCAACTTCATTTCATACGGTGAGCAATTATGCAGCTTGGGTGGAGTGGAAAATATCCAGCGTGTTATTAGTTGTGTTCAGCAGAGGCATGTGGTAAAATGTCTCCATTTTCCTGTCTAAGAGCTGAGTGCCAATGTAGACTTCTACCAAGAAAAGCAAAGGTGAGTGGGGATGAATTGGAGCTGGAAAAGCTCAGACTTTAAAACAGCAACACAGGAATGAACAGCACTGAAACAAAGAGTATTTCAAGGACAAGTTTTGCTCCTTGTTCCTCCTATAAACCCATTTCAGAACCAAACCAGACAGAGAAAATAGGTTGTGTGGTGCATGATATGAAGAGTTTCTTACAGAACAAACAGCTCTTTCTTCACAAATTCTCTTGGATATTAGAGAGCTGGGACAGGGTTTAGATGAACCCTCCTGTCCTCAGCTCCTGCCCATGCCATGATGTGACAACGCCATTTGAAAGAAAACTCATGCATTTTGATTTTGATTAAGCCATTTATGCATCCTCCTCTAGCAAAGTCACAAGATGAGGTTTCTTACAATGCCTTTAAGTGGTGCTAAAGAAAGCTTGACAGGCAGCTCACTTAGGAAAGAGAAACACAGAAAATAGATCCAGTGCAAACTCAGGCATGGCTGGGACCTGACTGTTCTGGTGCTGCTTGTTTTAGTAGCACAGCTTGGACTAGGACACTGTTTTTCAAGTAACTACTGAAATAAGGCACGATTTTTCTAATCCAGAGTGGATTAACATTTCACCTAAGGCATAAAGGCTTATTGTCATAAATCCATCACAAAATTACTGCAATTATAAATGAGAAATGCACTTCAAGAAAACGAACTTATTTTAGGCAGGAGGGGGAATATTTACTAGGGCACCACAGCTGAAAAAACCTCATGCTGACAAAGCATGTTAAAGATTTCATGTAGAACTCTTATCATAGCCAGCTCGTGTTTGCACAGCCTTTCAGTCAAATGGGTTTTACTAAAGGATATTTGAACAAGAAAAGAACCCTTGAATCAGGCAGACACCACAGATGAAAGACTCACAATTTTGACAAAGCTCACACACACAAGCTTAAAACAAAAGCATGAAACTCCTCCAGCTTTATGGCCGACTTTATTCCTTTCATAGCACTGGCTTTCAAATGCTTTGTGAAAAAAATGTTGTCATAACAATAAAGCGTGAATAGGCAAATCCATGTATTCCCAGTTGTTGTCCCAAGCAAACAAGAAAAACATTTCACACTTCACGATTAATACAATGTCCCTTTGTCCCAACACATGAAAGAGCTATTTAAAACAAATAAATAAAGAGATAGCTACATTTTCATGGAAGTCTGGAATTTTTTTTTTTTTAATTATTCAATGTATTTTCACATTTTGTTTTGCAATTGAATCATTTCCACCAGCTCCAACCACACAATACCACCAGAAAATGCCAGAGGAGCTATAGAAGAGCAATATGTTGTGTGCTTCAGTTGCTTGTCATCAACTGAGAATATATTAAGGTAATTAAAAACCCTGCTGAGAAACCCTGGGGCCTCTGCCCTCGAGTGGTGAAGACTGGTGCCAATGCATTGACAGAATAAAACCCAGAATATGCCCCAGGATGTCAATCTCTAAATAGTTATTGATATATGGCTTTATTGACAAACTGGTTCAGACAGGAACAGCTTCAGTCTCTTCCAACTGGACATTCCTGGTGTATCCACCAGCAGCACTTTGAAAGCTAGCTTGTGGCTTCAGCTGGGATTTTGGAAGACCAAGGCCCACAGGGCATCTGACATCCCTGAAATCCTTCCAGCATTTCATGCTGTGACCACCTGAAAGGCCACTTTCTGTGCATGGAGGGGTGGTGGTGGTGAATTCCCTGGAAAAACTCAGCTCCTCTGCCCCAGGAACAGCTGAAAACCCATCAGGCAGAAGTTTGGAAAGCTGAAGGTCCCAGTGCCAACGAGGACAGACAGAGCTTGGCTGGTTGCACAGGTGTTAGGCTTTTCTTCTTTCCACAGACATTTAAATACAAGTTTTAGTGTTCAGTTAATAAACACACACTGTTCTTTTATTATTACTCTGTAGCTAAACCAAACATTGGAAGGTGGATTAAAATAAAGGGATTCTGCATTTTTCTCCTACCTCTCCCTTTCTTTTGTGTCTTTGCAAAGCAAATAGCATTTTATAGAGTCACAGTTTAGCTCACCTGGGTCACAACCAGAGCAGCCAACTCTGTGCATAGAACACAGCTCAGTGCAGGATGTGTGCATTTCTCTGAATGCTGTCTTGTTTCCTGATTTTTAAGTATTCAGGTTTTTTTCCTAAGCTCACACAGAATTTTGAAATAAAGATGATCCATGAGTACTGAGGGAAAAAAACCTGCTTGATCTACTACTCATTGCTCTCATTACCTGCATCTGTGTCCTTACTTCTGTGCTCTATTTTCATGCTTTATGCTGCCTAAAGTAGCCAAAAATTACTACTGTGAAACTACACAAGCAGGCAAAGATCAGTAATGATGAAAGCTTAGCCTGTACCAATTCTTCATTTCTCATCCATTAATTTCTTGCTCAATACAACCATTTTCTTCCTGGCATATTACTCTCACTTTACAGTGTGGTTAATGGCATAACTAACACTGCTCCAGCATAACTAACATAACACATAACATAATAACATAACATTTAAGATTATGTAAGATTGTCCAGAGAAGCTGCCACAAACCTGGAGGTGTCCAAGGCCAGGCTGGACAGGGCTTGGAGCACCCTGGGATAGCTGAAGGTGTCCCTGCCCATGGGAGGGGTGGAACAAGATGAATTTTAAATGTCCTTTCCAGCCCAAACCATTCTGTGATTCCATGATAACAAACTCCATGAAGCAGTAGAGCTACAGCTTTTTGGACCATAAGACTTTATTAATATTCAACACAAATTTCCCCCCCACCAATTCTGAACACTTCCCCACAGCATTCATCTTTCCAGAGCTGCCTTAGGAGAATGACAAATTCATGGGGAGAAGGCAGGAACTGAATTTTGAGTCTAGAACTCGGGGTCTGAGCCAGGGGCCTCTGCAGGAGGCAAAGATGAAACGACAGGAGGATACAAGTGGAGGAGTTTAGAAGCTGGAATGAGCTGGCACTCTCTGCCCTGCCTGAGTCACATCTCAGGGCTCTTCTGTCCCTCCTGTATGAGACAGAAAGAGCAGGAATTCCCAGTTCTCTCTCCCTGCCCCTCAAGGAGCTGTTGATAGCGTTACAGGCAATTCCTCCAGCCCCACTCCCATGCCCTCCTGCCCAGGCTGAAGCCTCTATGTGTTAATTAAGCCTCAGCCGGGGGGATGTGGAGCAGTCACAGTCCCAGCACCCCAGAGCCCAGCCCCCGTATGGGCAGCAGTGAAAGCCCAGCGCTCAATGAAGACACTGGGAGTTCTTAAGACATCTTTTGAAAGAGATTAAACAGACCCACATTGGATTAGAAAGATGATGCCTGACACATTTAGTTTCCGTTACCTTTTGTGTGCCCGCTCAGCGCGCAGACCTGCACCAAACACTGCATTATAATGCAGATTTCCCCGAATCTCTCTGGGATTTCACAGAATCCCTAAGACCTTCCCAGCAGGAAACTCCATTCTTGCTCTCCCCTGCACATATCCTGCGTAAGCTGTGCCTAAGGGCCATCTAGAGGATGCTGAGCTACCAGAAAGCAAAGGGGTCAGGGGTTTGTGGTGAGAAAAAGAACTTTAATCTCGGGTGCCAGAAAGTGGGAGTGAGCAAAAGCGCCTCAGCATTCCTCAGTTTTCCCTATTCCTCCATCTGCTGAAGTATGTTGTGGAGTAAATTAGGAAAATTCCCAGGCTGGGTTGTGTGATTAGGCGAAATTATTTGTTGCCAGAGGAATCACTTCATCTAAAAGTGACAAAGAATAGATAAGGCTGAGCAAAATAACCCAAGAAAATACTACCATGAAGTTCCCCTCAGCGAAAACATTTTAATATACTTCTTTTCTGCAGTGCAAGGAAAAGAAGGCTCTGGTGATATTTCCAAGAGAAATATGTATTTAATAGCTCTCATGCACTTCCTTGAAGGAAACCACTCAAAAATCTGAACCCTGTCTTTTAAAAACGGGGGAAGGGGAAAGAAGTAATCACGCAAACCATTTATCTCACATGTGCTGCGGAGAAGGAACAATTTCTGCCCTCAGCCCATGACCACAGAGTTATTTTGAGGGAGGTCTGCTATTCAAGCCATGCTGTTCTCTTATTTTTACTGGCATCAGGGAGGCAGGAGGTTGTGTGTGGAAGGGAAAGGTTTTTGTGCCTCTGCTGGAAGTGCCAGGAGAGGAGACACGGCCGCCACGCAGGCTCCAGCCCCACTCCCACCAGCCAGGCTGACATCCAGCCCTGGCCCAAGCAGCTGATCAAACTCCATTTTCTTCAACCAAGACATGAAAATGTTATAAATTAAAAGTCAACCAGCTGGCTAAATCCAAGCTTAACCCTCAGCATCTCCACATGTTCTCCCCCAAGCGCTCCACCCAGAGGGAGTCTGAGCCTGGTGGGAGATGCTCCACAACTTTCCTGCTGAATGAGCCAAAGCAAACAGGGAAGGGGGAGCTTTCAGAGCCCTCTCCACAAGCCTTGCGTAAGGCAAACAGAAACAGGTCTTTCTACACACCTAAAAATCTTGCTTTTCAGACTTTCTGCTATTCTTTCTTGCCCTTGATTCATTTCACGCTCCAAGAGATGCTGGCAGGCAGAAATGTTAGTTTAGCTGTCATACCCTGCAGGAAAAAATGAAAAAAAAGAGGCAGAGTGGTTCGTTTTCTCTACTCAAGACACAGAAAGCTTGCCACGGACAAAGCTTTAAAAATAAAGGAGTGGACAAAGCTTTATTCATGGATTCATATTTATTCACTGCCATTAACTGAATTCAATGAGAAGTAGAGAAGTTCATTTTCTAGAGCAAACCCCTCAAAGCCTAGGCAAAATCTGACAGGCCAAAACAATCACAGATTGCAGTAGCTTTGTAAGGGACACCATTGCATCTTCATTTGTTGATCCTACTCCTTTTGTACACCTTCACACACACATTCTGTGTTCCTCCTTGGCTACTTGGCTTTAGAGGCTCTCAGTGTACTGAAACCTCAAATAAAACAAACAGAATTAAGGTGTTGTCTACAAGATAAACATAAATCTCTTAGATAAGGTGGGGTTTGCATGCTGAGAAACAAAACATGCTGTGTCTCATCCTTCTTGGCTCCATTTAATAGGATGCTAATAAAGTATAAAGAGATGGCAGGTAGAGAATTGAAGGTATTTCTGGTGAGCCAAAGAGAGAGCAGAGGTCAGAAGACATCTCTTACTGTGTCTCTAACCTCATGATCATGACCATTCCTGGAAGAAGATTTGGCACTGCTGTTGCTTGTACTGCCTTCCCATGCCCTCATAAGGTTCATGAAGCTTCCTTGATAAAACAGCATCATGAATTCACTTTATAATTGATACTAATATAGGTCCTGTGTAAAGATTTTCCTTTGATGTGTGTTTTTTTCTGGGTGACTGGTCTTTGTGAATAACTCTTGAGCAACGTTGCCCTCCAAATGTGGATTTTGGTTTTTAAGCTACAGTACATTGCAAATTAACCCAGTGGAATGCACAAGGGGCTTACAGGAGGTGTCAGAAGCAGAGCTATTGTATCTGGGCTGATTTATGACCATCTTTAAGGCTCCACCTTGGCTGCACTTAGCTCAGGGAAACCTGCTGTAGCAGGGAATCAGACAAGGATGTGAGCAGAAACCAAAAACACAAGAGTTGAGACCTAACCTTGTTTGATACATTTTACTCCCCACAAAATCAAATAACAAAATGTGCATATGTGGAGGCTCCTCTTACTTGTAATTGCCTTGCAGGTTCAGCAGCACCATCTGGGACTGATAGTGAGTAGAAAGCTTTTGAGGATAACAAATTTTGCACCAAGCAGATACTGCCAAAAGGTACAAGAATTGTTATTTCAACCCCTCCAAGAGCTCAGTAGGATGGACAAATTATCTGTATGAAAATAGCACCTGAACCATAAGTCACCTTTCCCATCAATATCCACAAGACCTTTCCAAGAGAAATCAAAACAAGCATCCACCTGTGACCTGCATTTAGGACCACTTGGCCAACCAGAGGGTGGAGGGCTCAGTAAGGGGATCCTAATTCCCTGTGAAAGCCAACACCACATCCCCCCTCCTGTATTTAATTGAATCAGCTTTGTTTTCCATAAGAGGTTTCACACTGACTCCTCATGGAAGGCTCAGTGCTCCTGAGCCCACACTCCAGGGCACGGTGGAGCTGTGCCAGGAGAGAGCAGAAGAAAGAGGGGGAAATGAATAATGCCTTCCTGGGACAAAGGCCAAGATTTATTCCTTACCCTGGCCAAAAGGCAGGAAGAAAACTCACTGTGACCCAAGTGGGCATGGGTACCCCTGGGGACATGGCACTTCTGCCTCTGGAGGGGACCAAACCAGGATGCCACAGTGTGCCACACAAATTCCAGCTTACTTGCTCAGTGATGCATGTAAGTTCTGGTCAATTCACAGAGTTTGCTATTTTCTCTTAAAAAAATAAAATACAGCAACATCCATCTGAATCCTGATTTAATTTTTAAATCCAAGCAATGTAGTGGGAGAACAAAGGGCACCTTCATGGTCCAAGTACTGGGCAAACTCTCCCAGACCAATGGTTCAAGGAAGAATTTAATTCCCTTTCTCAGTCTATGGCCCCACAGAAGAGAGGAGCTCAAACTGGAGGGAGGTGTTGCATTATCTGTGTATTTTCAAGGGACATTTGTTTCCTGCCATGCTGTTCCTTTAAGGCACCATGGATGAAAGAAATACAAAGAAAGCTTTAGTCCAAATGGACTCTTGAGTTCACAGACTATGTCATATGTACATTACTATTTTAAGGCTTATTTTTTTCCTTAAATAAATTGCCCTGTGGGAAAAGCTGGCTGCAAGTCAACACCACAGAAACCTAATTTTAACTCCAATGAATACAACTATTTACAAGGCCCCCTTTCTGCAAAGGAAAAGCCCTGCCACTGCTGGCAGTTTTGATGTGATATGAACACATATTTCTAAGACATTCAAATGGACTGGGCTTAACAAAATACAGTGTTTTTACTCATGCATCTTTAATGTTCAAACTGTTCTTGGCAGCTCCCAGTCAGAAGCACTGTCATTCAAAAGAAGAGAATGACAGACATTAATATGGAAACATTCAAGCTCTTAACTGAGCTGGAACAGTAATTATGCCATCCAATTTCATTTTGAAGAGTACTGACCTTGGTCTCCATGAGCAGAAGAAGATACAAAAGACAAAGATACAAAGAGAAATTTTCTGAGCCTTGCAGAGCATCAGAACCCTTGTTTGAAACTAAAAATATCATTTCAGGGGCTACACAGGGGGATTCATGGCGTGACACAACAGTGAATCAAGTCTTTACTACAGGAAACACCAAAGCTCTGCAAACACTGTGCTGACACATCAAGGAAACAGCCATCGAGAGGGGAATTCAGCACGGCACAACCTACACCAGGCTTCCCCTAAATATAAATAAATTATAGCAACATATGCTCCCTACACTGCTCCCAGATGCTGGAAGTGCAAAGACCAAGAATGAGGAGCAAGGCTGGCAGGGAAAATCTGTCCTGAAATTCCACAGTCAGGGAGCGTGGAGGGGAAACAGCTTTTAGTGAAACAGCTCACAACACTGAGAGATGGGGAACAGCAACAGGGAGTGCTGGAGCTGAAAATCCAAATTTCCTCAGCCACAGGTAGAAGGAAGGGCCATAATCCCCTGCAGAAAATGAAACTGTGCTTTATTACAGCTATAAAAGTGTGCAAGTCTTTTTTTCTGAGACAATAAACAGATGGTTGTCTTATGCTCAGAGGCAAATGGGATCAGGTTCTTTAGTGCAGGCATTGGATGCTGATGATATGATAAATTATGATGTATTTGTAGGAGGGTTTGGCCAGCCAGGGCTGTAGCCCAGTGAAGTAGAACCTTCTGCAGCATCAGAGTGTCCATCACACTCTCCTTAACGAGAGGAGGGGGGACAAGGGGCAGGGGCATCCAACATGCAAAAGCAGCAAGGAAAAAAATATCAAAAACCACCAGGAAGGTTATTGAAATCGGACTTTGATCACCTTTATGATCTCCACTACACTTGCCTGGTCACACAGTCCAGTGAACTGTCTCAGCTCACCCCTGCACTCCAGCTCTGAATGACAGCTAGTGCGTTTTTTAGCTAGTGCCAAGGGAGGGAAAAGGGGCTGAGCTGGGCATTTGCAAGCATTCTGCTATGTCTGTGGCCCTGGTGACTGACAGTCACTTAGGAACTGTGAGGATAAACCCACAAGGTAAAACAAATGGAATTTTCCCTCGGTGGGTGCACATGCTACTGCATATGTGTGTGTACTCACAGAGATGCAGCAGAAATCTCTGTCAGGATCTGAGTTATGTTTCCAAGTTGCAGCACACATTAATTTGTCAGGATTTGGAAGCAGGCACTCGTCTTGTCTAGACTAGACTATCGTAACTCCCTGACAAATGGCATTTTTTCCAGCTGCTTCAACAGCCTTCACTAAAGTCCTGTCTCCTCGTGCTTTCCTCCATCTGAGAGAAACTTGAAAACACTCCTGTCTCTCCCCATTTTCTTCACTTTTAATCTTGCAGCCACTTGAAATTGCATATGTGTACAAGAAAATCACCAGGAGCCCTAATAGTGGATATCTTTGTGCCTGGGCTTAACCTGCAGCACAGAAACAGCAGCATCTCCCTGAAGGACACCATTCATGCATTTAACATGATTAAGGATTTCCAGGATTGCAGCCTGAAGATGCAGCTTGTGCACAAGCTTTTTTTTTTAACCCACACACCCAAAAGAAACTCAGGAACTGCTGCTCAGAGAGGCTGTTGTGGCACAGCAAGGCAGGGTGAAAAGAATAATAAAATCAAAGAAGGGACAGAGTCAAAACTGAACCTTACTGACCTAAAATTTTTGGGAGCCCCAGCCATACCATGGGACAAGTTATCACTTTTTGGATCTACTCAGCTACTCCTGCTCCTTGCCAGTTCCCTGGGGACTTGGTGGCATCCTCCAGGCAAAGCATTTCCAAGGCATCCTGGGCAGGGTTTGGATGCAGGATGTGAGCAAAGTCAATTTTCATGTCTGGAAGTCTCTCTGGAAAGGTTTCAAGTCACTGCCATTTTTTTTTTTCCCCAGACTGTCCTATCTAAGCAACCTCCAGGGAGTTTGAATAATTTCCTCATCATTTACTAATTCAAATGCATTCTTCACCTTGATGTGCAGCCCCAGTGAAGTCTTCTCTGAATTCCTAACTTCCTTTGAAGACATATCTCTATAATCAGCCTAAAAAGTTTCCTGACTCCTCCATGAGATGACAAACATTTTAAATCAGCATTTCTGTCTGAGATCTCCATTGCAGCAAAGCTGGAAGGGAAAAGTCTTTGCAAACACCCCAGGAGCTTCCCATACTGTAGGAATGCAGTCATCCTTTGTTTTTTTTCTTTCTTTTTTTTTTTTTTTTTTCAGTAGAAAAACCTTACCAGAGACAAACAAAACAGAGCTTCATCTTGTTGCAGGTGGGTAAAGCAAGTACAAAAGAAATCCAGGCAGAAAAGGGGGTGAAGAGGTAGAAACAACAGAGAATTTTGAGAGTTTGAATTTTCAGGGTGGGGAGCATTACTGCCTTTTGATGAAACAAAACAAGTTTATTTGTTTATAAGATTGTACTCAACAACACTACAGCAGGTTTTCACAAAAGTTTTCTTCCCCAAAATCCCAGTTCTTAACATGGTTTGGATTTGCTTTGTTCCTCAAGTAATTCTTTATTGCTGGCAAAGAGCAGAAGCTGCAGGAGGTGGAGAGGAGCAATATTTTCAGGGAATGGGCATCTAGCACCTTGCATAAACCCCTGCTAAAGCACCATGAAAGTTGCAATGCTGTGCAGAGCATCATAAAATGGTTTGTTTGGAAAGGACCTTAAAGATCACCCATATTTCTGGGGATGGAAGGGCACAAACCCAGTGCCAGAGGCAGTTTGGTATCTGCTTTTCCTGCTCCTGAAAAGGACCTTGCTCCAGGACAGGAAAGATTCTGCAGACAGTCACAGAGGAGGGGGAAAAGGGGGGAAAAGGAAAAGAAATGGGGGGTGGGGGGGGGGAAGGAAAAGAAATGGGGGGGGGGAAGGAAAAGAAATGGGGGGGGAAAGGAAAAGAAATGGGGGGGGGAAAGGAAAAGAAATGGGGGGGGGAAAGGAAAAGAAATGGGGGGGGAAAGGAAAAGAAATGGGGGGGGAAAGGAAAAGAAATGGGGGGGGGAAAGGAAAAGAAATGGGGGGGGAAAGGAAAAGAAATGGGGGGGGGAAAGGAAAAGAAATGGGGGGGGGAAAGGAAAAGAAATGGGGGGGGAAGGAAAAGAAATGGGGGGGGAAGGAAAAGAAATGGGGGGGGGGAAAGGAAAAGAAATGGGGGGGGAAAGGAAAAGAAAAAGGGGGGGGAAAAGAAAAAGGGGGGGGGAAGGAAAAGAAAAGGGGGGGGGAAGGAAAAGAAAAGGGGGGGGGAAGGAAAAGAAAAGGGGGGGGAAGGAAAAGAAAAAGGGGGGGAAGGAAAAGAAAAAGGGGGGGAAGGAAAAGAAAAAGGGGGGGAAGGAAAAGAAAAAGGGGGGGAAGGAAAAGAAAAAGGGGGGGAAGGAAAAGAAAAAGGGGGGGAAGGAAAAGAAAAAGGGGGGGAAGGAGAAAGAAAAAGGGGGGGAAGGAAAAGAAAAAGGGGGGGAAGGAAAAGAAAAAGGGGGGGAAGGAAAAGAAAAAGGGGGGGAAGGAAAAGAAAAAGGGGGGGAAGGAAAAGAAAAAGGGGGGGAAGGAAAAGAAAAAGGGGGGGAAGGAAAAGAAAAAGGGGGGGAAGGAAAAGAAAAAGGGGGGGAAAGGAAAAGAAAAAGGGGGGGAAGGAAAAGAAAAAGGGGGGGGAAGGAAAAGAAAAAGGGGGGGAAGGAAAAGAAAAAGGGGGGGAAAGGAAAAGAAAAAGGGGGGGAAAGGAAAAGAAAAAGGGGGGGAAAGGAAAAGAAAAAGGGGGGGAAAGGAAAAGAAAAAGGGGGGGAAAGGAAAAGAAAAAGGGGGGGAAAGGAAAAGAAAAAGGGGGGGAAAGGAAAAGGGGGGAAAAATGAAACAGGGGGAAAAGGAAAAGGGAGGGAAGGAAAAGGAAAAAAAACAAGAAGGAAAGGGGAAAAAGGAAAGGAAAGGAAAGATTTGAAGAAAGGAGCTATAACACCTGCTTGTCTGTGCCAGTTTCCTTTTTCCCCCGTCTCCCCTGGCCTGCATTTGGACACCTCCACTCTCCTCCCTTGGATCCCTTGGCACGCATCCCGAGATCGGCGGCGGGGCTGGAGGGGGACGGTAATTGGGGATATCCCTCTTTTGATGTGCGGGGCAATTAAATCCTGGATGAATAGAGGAGAAAACGAGGCATTGGGTGTCCCCTGGGAGCGGGGCTGTGCGGTGCCCTTCCCGGCAGCAGGGTGAGATGCAGAGGGGCACAAGCGCAGCCCCGGCCCTTTGTGCGGCAGCCGGAGCCGCGGCGCAAGAGCCCGGCCGGGGGGAGGCTGCACAACAGGTCATGAGAAAAACCTCTGGCTGCCGCTGCAGCTTGCAAATGCTCTGTCTGCAGGGATTCGGGGACGTGGCTGCACCAGGGGAAAGGTCCCGGCCGGAATTCGGGGCGGCAGCAGTTCTGTGTTGCCATCAGGTGTGATTAAACTGTTATTTCTATCCAGCAGCTCTCTGACTCCTTTGCGCTCATTATTCAATTACCATTCCGACAGGTTTGGGCTTACTTTTAAAGCAGCAGTTAAGAACATACCCTGAAACAATGTGTTCAATTAACTGAAAGAACGCGTTCGCTCTAAAATTCGCTTTTTTTTTTTTTTTTTTTATTAACATGTCCAAGAAGAAAACAAACTACCTGTGATTCTTCCCACCTTCAAAAGCTGTAATACAAAGGATTAGAGGAGTGTTAGCAAATCCTGGTGCTTTCTTAAATACCACAGAGGTTTACAGAATTAAGGAAGATGTAGGGCCAACTTCCACATTAAAGGAAAGGAATGGGGGGAAAATAGGGGGGAATGGAGCAAGGAATATGGGGAGGGAAATGCACAGGATTGTTAGCCAGTTTCCACATGGTGGTCTTATAAATTACTTCTCAAGCCCATGTGTGATGTGGCATCAGAGGGCAGATGAGGAAGTTATAATAGGAAAATCTGGATTATGTTGCCTACAAAGAGGCCAAATTCAGATTTAGGATAAGCACAGTCTTTGGGAGGAAAAATGGGACAGTGAGGAGACCTGAATTTAGACTTTCTGACTTGAGTCTGATTTAAATAAAAAGAAGAAGAAGCAAAACAAAAGATATTTCATGTGTCTGACTGATTCAGGAGTGCAAATCCCATTAATTTCCAACCACTGCATGCTTTCCCAAATCCTGCTCTGAACCTGAGGATGAGAGTGAATGTGTCTCAGTGTAAGATCAGATTTCCAATCACACCCACATAGCTCCAGCTGCCCAGGTACATAAAGTTAAGTGAATTTGCCATGAAACACACAAGATTGTAGCTCTCCTTTCTAAAACATTTCTCTAACAAAGTCAGCTCTCACTGCACAACTCATGAAGTGTCCTGTTAAATTCATTTTTTTTTAAGCTGCCTCCATCTGCATTGTTTGCTTTTAAAAAGCACCAGAATCTGTTTACAAGTCACACAGAAAACCAGGCTGTGACAATCCCCTCCCTGCAAAGCATCCTCATGGGGCAGGAACAGAGGAAAAAGCTACAAAAACACCTCTGGGAATCAGGTAACTGCTCAGAACTCATGAGGGCCATTTTAAACTGGTCACTGTGGGACAGGGCAGCTGTGAAGGATGAGGAAAATGGAGCTGTGGGGTGGCAGATGACACAAGTCCAGCCCACCCTGCTCTCCTGGAGCAGAGCTGCTCTCTGAGCATCCATCCAAACCCAGGGCAGCTCCAAGGGCAGAGTCACAGGTGCCAAAGCCCTGAGGTGGCTTTAAGTCAACACCAAGCAAAGCTGCTTATATAGAAAGAGCCAACTCACTCAGCAGGGAAAAGGGGAAAAAAAAAGAGTATTTGTTCAATTCTATAAGGATTGCAGCATTTGGGCTTTTAAAGTGCATTAACACTCTTACAGGAACAAGTGTTTACTTTTGCTGTCCACCTCATTTTCTCCATTACTGAAGATCCCCAGAGTCTTATCTAGATCCCAGTGGGTTTACACATTAACTCTCAACATTCCATCCTAAAGCAGAGTTTTAAGAAGCCTCTCCACTCCTTATATACTAAAGCCAGGGCCATGAAGAAATGTGTGAAAAAACTTTGCTTCATAAAGACAACATATTCCTGCTTCCTGACCAATCATTTTGAATAAAATTCCATGTTGCATTTTGCTACAACAAATTCTTTATAAGCTCTTGGGAAAAGGACCACTTTCTTTGAAGCATTGCTTTTCCAATGCAACCCAAGGTTTTTTAAGTCAAAAGCAGTCAACCTCCCAAAGCAGCTGCAATGCAAAATTAATGTTAGGACTGTCATTCAGGAGCAGCACAACCTAAATTAAAATCAATGAAATCAAGACTACTTGAATCATATGCTATTGCACACCAGAAATGTGGCATTCAATAATTTCATGTATGTACCATGACATTCAAATAAAGCACATTGTCCATGAGAAGTGTCTAGAAAAATTCACTGCACATTCAGTATTTGGTAACATTCCCATTTCATATTTCCTTCCTTCCTTCCCTTAAATAATTTACAAGTAGTTCAATAGCCAACAAACAGGAAATACAGATTACAAAACCAACTTGCTATTCTGCATAACATTTTATCCATCAACCTGTTTAAAAACAGCAGAAAAATAATTCCTTATGACCTCATTTTCTACATCCAAAGTGACTGGCTTGTTGGCCTATGCCCTACAACCTACCTAAATTTTTCCTCTCAAGTATTGCCAAGGAGGCATTCATACTTTTCCAAAAGTGCACATCTCAGACCTCTGACTGCAAGGCTTCATGCTCTGGTTAAAATAAAAATTAGAAACCCAGCCTAAAAGAAATCAAACATGTCACAGACATCTAGACATGATATTCCATTACCAAAATTACTTGGAAATGCTGCAGTTTGATGCTGTGGTTTCCTTCATTCAATTTAAAATTACCTCAAGAATGCAAATCATCTCACGGCAGTAAATCCAGAGGGTGCTCCAGAAAACCTGGAACTCTTTGTCCACTGCTGACTGGGATCTCCAGGGGATTAGGGGGTCTGTCCATAGAAAGGAAAATGAAGGACAATCATTCAAACCAGTCTTTGAAGATCACAATGCCTCAGAATCTGTCATTAACACCTCCAGTGGGAATCAACAGTGTGGATTCACTTGGGCATTGTTTAGGCTGCTTTACCTGGATACAGGTGTGGTAATTATTGACTCAAAGCATCACCTGAGGGCTACAGCTGAGCCTGCCCCCCTGAGGGGCTCACAAGCCTCAGGTGAAGCAGAGTCCCTGCCCTTGAGGGAGGTGAAGCATCTCCCATGGCTGAGTTGGGCACAATGGTCATGGAGTGGCCAAACTCCTCAGGTGCTGCTCGTGGTCACCGTGGCTGGAGCAGGACATCCCTCTGGATTGATGGAGCAGGACATCCCTCTGGATTGATGGAGCAGGACATCCCTCTGGAATGATGGAGTAGGACATCCCTCTGGATTGATGGAGCAGGGCATCCCTTTGGAATGATGGAGTAGGACATCCCTCTGGAATGATGGAGCAGGACATTCCTCTGGAATGATGGAGTAGGACATCCCTCTGGATTGATGGAGCAGGACATCCCTCTGGATTGATGGAGCAGGACATCCCTCTGGAATGATGGAGTAGGACATCCCTCTGGAATGATGGAGCAGGACATCCCTCTGGAATGATGGAGTAGGACATCCCTCTGGATTGATGGAGCAGGGCATCCCTTTGGAATGATGGAGCAGGACATCCCACAGGGCTGATGGAGCAGGACATCCCATGGGGCTGATGGAGCAGGACATCCCTCTGGGATGATGGAGCAGGACATCCCATGGGGCTGATGGAGCAGGACATCCCTCTGGAATGATGGAGCAGGACATCCCTCTGGATTGATGGAGCAGGACATCCCTCTGGATTGATGGAGCAGGACATCCCTCTGGAATGATGGAGGAGGACATCCCATGGGGCTGATGGAGCAGGACATCCCTCTGGATTGATGGAGCAGGACATCCCTCTGGATTGATGGAGGAGGACATCCCTCTGGATTGATGGAGCAGGATCTCCTCCTTGACTCATAACTTCTGGGAAACGAAAACAGCTTTGTCAGGTGAAATGGACTGTGTTTACATCTACATAACAGTGGTGTTTTACATACAAAATGTCAAGAAAAATACAAGAAGTGAGAAAAACACATTGTGCACGCTCTACCAATAGCAGGTGGCCACCTGACATTTCTGGAAACACCTTTAATTGCACCTAATGCATTAAAAAGGCCTCGAGCTTGTTGTGCTTCGTGGCTGGGCCTCCCCTGTAAAGGCATAAACCTCCCCAGTTTCCAGCTATTCAGCAGAAAAGAGCCACAGCACAGCTAAACTGGCTTGTGTTCATTCCTGCCGACCTCACAGGGAGAATAAATACATTGAACATCAAGAGGAGTCCAGGTATTACTCTAAGCAGGCTCTATATAATTACTAAAAATAGATGCTATGGAAAATCCCTGTGCTCCAAGGCACTGCAGCTTTGGGCCAAATTCCAGAGGCTGTCACAACTGACAATGTGCACGTTTGTTCAGCAGCAGCAGCACAGGCCACACTGAGCTGATTGGGGACATTATAATGTATGTTTTACTAATGAATTTAGTGCTGGCCCTGCCAAATCAGCGAGTTTATTTGGGCACATTCCTGCAGATTGTACATCCACTTGGAGCAGAAAGGGAATTCTTCACTTCTGTAGTGCTGTGGAATAAAGGGGATGTGTTCTCCCCATCAAGGAGCACATTTGGCACACTGAACAAGGCTCTTGAAGGTTTTGAGGAGGACCTACTACAGCATGATTAGAGTCTCTTGCATTTTGGAATGGACTCTTTGGGGGGGAAAATATTTTTTCTGTTGTATTTCCTAGATAATCTTGGGGGTGGGGGGAAATAATAGAAAAAAAATCTTTTTTGCTCACAAGAAAATGTGTTTGTGTTGTGTCCATTAAGGAAGCAGGAAAGAGGGTTCTTCTCACTGCTCCTGCCCATCACTGCCCTCCTCTTCCAGCTGTGGATAAAAGGTGATTGTGTCACTGAGGCTGCATTGGGACCTCAGTACTGGGGCTCTCCCATCTTCATCCCTTTCCAAACACCTCTCCCTCTCCTGGATGTCTGATGGCTGCAGCCTGGCATTAAAGAAAGCAGGGAAGCTCCCATTGCTCATCTCACCTGTGCTAGAGACAGGAAAATCCAGCAGTAGCTGGGCGAGCAGGGATGAGCAGAGCAGGGATCTGCATTTACAGCTCTGCTGCATTCCCTCTCGGGGCTCTCAGAGCCCAGCCAAGAGAGAAAACACAATATTATTAGTCTGGGAGAGGAGTCAGCAGTTCCAAGTGAAAACTTGTCCTGTAGGCACAGTGTAAGCAGGGGAGAAAATCTCATTTCATACAATTTGTCACTCTCCTTTGATTAAGTCTTAAGTTTTCCACGTTTTTCATCCTCTGTGCTTCTCCATCCCTGTCTGCCCTTCCACAATCCCCAGACTGTGCTTCAAACAACAATACCCCATCTGAAAGGCTATTATGCAGATCCATGAATACATAATTCAAAATCCAGCTACCACAACAGTCTCCCCTAACTTTTTTAACCCCACTGTGGCGACGTTCAGCTGCGACAGCCCGACGGGGAAATGCGACACACGCAGGTTTTCCCACAGCCTTTCACCCTTCCCCTGGCTAATCCCATTGAGAGCACAATCCAGCCCCAGCACAATGCAGGGATCCCCACTGAGGGCTGGGGACTGGCCACAGCTCAGCCACCCCGTGCCAGGGGGATGCCCTGCCATGGTTTGGGGTTTGGGGGGGGCAGGAAGAGCCCCTGAGCAGGGATCCAAGTCTGGCTGAGGATGGCAGAGCCTCTGAGTGAGTTTGGATGGGAGAAAGGTTCATTTGTGACTGCAGAAATGTCTGCTGTGAAATGAAAGACCAGAAAAACCTACTGAGTAAATGTGGCAGTGCTCACAGTGGTCTGTTTCTGCCCGTTGTCTTCCTCCTGCCTTTTTAGAGAACTCTGAAAAACAAGGGTTTATAATCAGCATCCACACACCTCCAGACCAAAACCAGTTCTTGCAGGGGTAGCTGAGTGTATTTTCTATTCTGTCACCCAGGTAGACTGGCCCAGGGTTCCAACTGGAATCTGGCTCTGCACAAATCTGCCCCCCTGTTAACTCACCCAACAACCCAAACACATCCTCCCTATCCGTGGAGCAGCCCCTCTCAGTCAGCCCCTAAATGACAATTTCTGATCCATGCCAGCCCAGTTTAGTGTGCTCAGTACTTTGCAGGGGTTTCCCAGGCAGCTCCATTCTCTGGAGAGCAAACAGTCACCCCCAAGGTAATGCTGGCATTTAAATTAAACCACACAGTAGCTGTGAGCCTTTTTTGCTTATTTCCAGACAACTGTAGTCAAAGCCAGCACAGCTACTCTGTGCCCTGTAAAGATCCCACACAAGAGAATGGGATAACCAACTCTTCAGCCAGTGGATTAACAGATTGTGAAAAGGCTGTCTCTAAAATTCACCAGAAGCATTTCTAATGATCCGTGGACTGATTTTTATTAAGTTTCCCACAAAGGTGAATTAGTGTCTTTCACTATGGCAACAGCAATAAAAGGATGTAGAATGAATCCAAAAGGTCCTGGCTGCTGGGGAAATTGGTTGACATTCTGCAAACCTATTCAAGCAGGAAAGGGTTTCACTGTGTGCTCTTCCCCCAGGTTGGTGGCTCCCATCACGTGTTCCCCTTCAGCCCAGGGATGGGACAGGAAGAGTCCATCTTGGAATCTCAATCACAGAACTGCAGGTTCTAATAATTGAGGTGGGGAGGGAGGACTTTCAGAGGTCAGCAGGTCCAGCTCCCTGTTATCCAAACATTTTCACTCAACCCTGTTTTTCATTCATGAAAATTCTCTCGCAATTTGTCCTCGAGCTTCACCTTATTGTCATTTTCTTGATAAAGCAACTCCTTGCTGGGCTTTACCCCACTCTGCAGCACCCACAGTGGTTCTTTGCACTTACAATCCCTTCATGGAATCACAGAATCACTAAGGCTGGAAAAGCTCTCTAAGATCATCAAGTCCACCCATCAACCCAGCACTGCTAAGGCCACCCCAAACCCATGTCCCCAGGTGCCACATCCACAGGGCTTTTAAATCCCTCCAGGGATGGGGACTCCACCACCACCCTGGGCAGCTGTGCCAGGGCTGAGCAGCCCTTTCTGTGAAGAGTTTTTTCCTTATATCCAATTGAAACGTCCCCTGGCCCAGCCTGAGGCCGTTCCCTCTCCTCCTGTCCCTGTTCCTTGGAGCACAGCCCGACCCCCCCGGCTGTCCCCTCCTGGCAGGAGCTGTGCAGAGCCACAAGGGACCCCCTGAGCCTCCTTTGCTCCAGGCTGAGCCCCTTCCCAGCTCCCTCAGAAATTCTCCAGACCCTTCCCCAGCTCCATTCCCTTCCCTGGACACGCTCCAGCCCCTCCAGGTCCTTCCCTGAGGATGTCAGAGTTCCTGGAGAGGCTGATTAAATATCATCCCGTTTTTTCAGGAGAAGGAATGGCTCATCCAAGGGATTAAGTGGCTCAGCACATTCCTGGTGTCAGGCTTGGCCTGAACACAGCAAAATGGAGCATCACACCAGCTCTGGGGAGCCCTCACTGCCAAAGGGGAACCCAGGCTGCTCCATCAGAGCAAACACCAGCAGCGAGGAGGGACCAAAGCAGGGAGAAGGAACTGCAAGGAGTGCTTGAGGTAACAGCAGCCTGAGAGCCCTAATCAATAAAAATAATCCTCCCCCAAGGAAATGTTCTGTACCTTTCAATCTTGTTTCGTCTGGAGTTGATCTAAGCAGAGGGGAAAGGCATTGACTCCTGTGACTTTTATTTACTGAAATGCTCTGTGTACTGACTGTCTTAGCCCCAGCTTCATCTTACCTTCCTTGAAACCCCTCCAGTTTGATAAATGATTTGTGAAGTGGGCCGGCATCACTTCTTCCTTCTACAGCACTATCAATAGAAAATGCTCTTAAAGCACAGATCCCCCCAACAGGGGGAAGAAAACATTCCAGGATAGCAGCTGCACACTGCATATGTGCAGTGTTTATGGAAAGAGTAAACATGGAAAACAGACACATTTGGTTTTAATTCACTTTGACAGACCCAAGGAGTCCTCCCCAGAGATAACACTCAGGTCAGCACATAAATTTTCAAATAAGTGTGTGCACAATTTTCACTGCATGTTCAAAAAGCCAGGGAGACGTGTGGGGAAGGATTTCTGAGTACAGACACAAAACTGGTTTTATTTGTGGGCTAACTCACCAGCCATGGCAGCAGCACCGGCCATGGCACAGCTCAGCCCGTGTGAAACCTGCTCCTGCAGGCAGAACTACCTCGTGTCACCAGGGGCAAGAGCCAGAGGCTCAGACACAACACTTGGAAAAATCTCCTGCCCTGCAAAGAGCCCCACTGCAGCCAAGAGATGAAATCACGGCTCAGATATCATTCGACACCGCTATCGCAACCTGAGCCGCCGCTGCAGCTTCTGGGAAAGCCTTCCCACTTCTCCCACCCAGCCAGCTTCCAGGCGAGGTGGAGGCACTCTGTCACACAAGAGCAAGTTTTATATCAGCTTTATTTTATATCAGTCCTTTTAGAAACAAAAATCTGGAAGCAGGTGCCAGAACTCCTTTTAATTGTAACCAAAATTTTAGGTGTTTTATGTCCTCTGCTGCAAGGCTGGACCTCACCGTGGTGTCCTGGCTCTCCTGGAGTCCACCTCATCCAAACATTCCTTGTGGGCTTTGCCTTAAGCGTCTCTTTATGTGTCCTGCTGAGCCCAAGCCTTGCAAGGCAACTGTTCCTTTTGTTGATAATGGTGACAGTTTCTGTGCTTTTTAAAAAGACACTTAAGTGGCCCCCAATTCAGATCTCTTACACGGCTTTGAAATTTGAAAATCCCAAATTCACTTCTAACAGAGATGTAGCTGGAAGCACAGGAGGACAGCCCTGATGGCCACCAATTTATCTTAATTCTCCAAATTCAAGCCAACTGCTCTCAGTATTATTCCACTGAGGAGGTGATATTGATGAAATTCAGCCAAATCTGAGGGCAAAATCCCTTTTTTCAATTAGATTTTTTTTCTAACATCTCCAAAACAGAGTTCCACCATGCGACAACATCTTGAATTAATTGAGCCACGGGCAATCCTCGTTCTTTTTTGTGTACTATGAAATGTAGGAAACACAGATGCTGCCTGTTTAAACTGTCAAACAAGTTTCCTGATGGTAGCTCTCGTGTCTGCTGCAGACTTGTTGCTTTAAGAAATGTTGTGGATGCAAAGTTGGAACACGTGTGCAAAATATTCCAAGCTACAAACATCGGAATCATCAGAAACTTGGTGAAGGTTTGTACCAACTCCAACAGGTTCAGATTTTACCATTTTCTGTTTCAAACACAACCACACTTAACTGTGAAAAACCTCCTCACCCAAAACTTGCACAGGACAGCTAAGTAAATAGCTGGCACATAAAAAGCTCTCCATTTTTCTTAGTTCAATTCAACAACAAAAACAATACTGCAGGTAATTTATGGCCCTCCTTACCTCTACAATCCTTGAAAAACAGGAGGATTAACTGGGTGAGAGCACTGTGAAATCCCAGACAATGTATCTAATGGCCAGATACCATGTGTGTGGATATCTCTCCACACACATTTCCATAGGTAGAATTGCTGAGCAGTGTGCCAAGCATGAGATCCTGATGGACCTGACACACCAAAGGGAGCAGGGCAGGTGTGTAGCAGGAAAAGGGACAAAGCCACAGGTGAAAACCCTCAGAAAAGGGTGAAATCATGAGAGATGTGGTTATTCTACCAAGCCTGTGATGTCAGAGGTAATACAATTAAGACAAACCATTGAGCTTAATAAATTGATGTTCCACCCTAACTTCAACATTTTTTGGAGGACAAGTGTTTACAGCTTGGCTGTAAACGGGGCTGCGTCTCGATCCAGAGGATTTTTATTTCCAGTAAAAACAAGATGTATAGACAATTATTAGCTGTATTTTAGTACCACCAGAAGGTTCAGGAGATTGTAAACCTGATTTTACTTACTATAAAATACAATAATGAACATTGGTACAGAGAGGTTTGGGAAGGATCCCAGATGTTGGCTGGAAGAGGAACTGGGGAACCGCTTTCCTCTTATGTCAGAGTCAAACTTTTTATTAAATATCCAACTATTAATGTCAGAATTGAACTTTTTATTAAATACCCAGCTATTTCTACACATCACCAGTGACTGCAGGGCTTCCAATGAGGATGAACTACTGGCTTTTAAAGCCACAATTTCACTTCTGCTTGATGCAGAGTAATAAAAAAAGAACATGCTCAGTGGAGCCCATTCATGAGGAGCCTGGTGAAGGCCAGATATGGGTGAATTTGACTTCCCTGACCTCACTTTTAAGAAAAGTGGAGTCACTTCTAAAGGCCTCAACAAAAAACAGAAAGGGAGGAAACCACTCCCACTCAGCAGCCTGGATTTTAATCTCTTACCTGGCACAGGGTGACACTCAGGGAGAGGGGTTCAGTGATGTTGGGAAGTTCAAAACACTTTGAAGAACCAGCAAATTACAAAAGAAGGTGCCCATGGGGAGAGTGATGACATTGAGAAGCTGCAGCTCGGAGGCATTTTTGGATCAATGTACAGAGTGCTGCTCATGGGGCTTAATGAAACAATTACAGCCCTCCTGCTGATTGCCTTTGCTTTGTCCCACAGTCAATTGATTACCCACTGTAAATGTCACCGTGCTCCTGCTCTCCCAGGTCACTCTGCAAGGCAGTGAACAGCACACAGCACTTGGCTAAACCTGCTCCAGAGCTCCTGTCACTGAGAAGGAGACAGAGCTCCTGTCTCCCTTCCCAAGAGGCCCAAAGAACAGGAAGATGTTTGTGTGTGCCCAAGAAAAACTGAGGGCACAACAACAAAAATGAAACACAAAGGGAGTGGGGATGGAGAAGCAGCTGTTTAAAAGCATCAGAATCTTCAGGCATACAAAATGCATTCCTCTCTGCATGTGGGAGGTGTGTTTTGACAACTTCACACCCTTGGACTGACTGGGGATTTTTTGGAGTTCTGTCTTTTCAAGAATGTCCCTTTTTAATTTTAGCAAATCTCATTTTTTCTATTTAATTGTTCTGCTTTTCCTCCACAGTGTGAATACTAACTATTTTTATCTTACAATACAAGGCAAAAAAAGAAAAAGATAGATTTAATGTCATAAAATCTGACCAAATGAAGATGCAATTTCATCATACTGCACTGGATTCCTGGAATATCTCCATCCCATTAAACTGGATGCACACAGGATGGAAACTTCCTGAGCACAGGAGGTTTGAGGGGATCACCTGGGTAGATTTGAGGTGAAGGGTGTCAGGAATGATCCAAGGCCAGGCTGGATGGGGCTTTGAGCAGCCTGGTCTCATGGCAGATGTCCCTGCCCAGGAAAAGCAGTTTCTCACTCCCTTTACCACAGGCAGCTCAGGAAGGAGAATGTTCAGCACATCTGGGATTTTATGGACTGCAAAAACTTCAGGGATGAGGACAATCTCAAATTGAGGACACACAGAGCAGCTGCTGCAGCCAGGCCTCTTCCAGGCTTCTGGGGGCTACAATAATGTATTTGTATGAAAAATAATAATTAATTTAAAATGGGGAACTTGGCTTTTTCAGATGATGTGTTTTTGCTTTCACCTTGAGCAACAGAGACAAAAATAGTCACAAAACAAATGGGTTGCAGTGCCCTTGGCAATGAGGTATTGCAGTCTCCTGACCTCTGATTTCACTATTAGAAACCTTATTTTGACACCATTTAACTCCCTGCAGAGGTGAGAATGAAATCCTGGTATCAAAATATAGTTAAGAATGAAAGAGGAATATGGAGAGAGCAGAAAAATAATGCACATTAGACATTGTGAATGCTCCAGCTGCACGTGGATTGGTTGGAACATGGACAGGAGCAGCACCAAAAGCATTTGGGGACAGGAAAATCTGCCAGCTGACCCTTCTGTAATTGTCCTATGGATCTTGATCTCAGTAATTTACTGGTACTAGAACATAACTAACAAATTCAGCATTAAAAAATCGAGATTATTTGTCTTGAAACAGCTTTTAATCCTGCTTTTTAATACATTTGTGCTTCATTTAACTAAAACACCACTGAACTTCATCAATCCCACCTGACAATTTCAATTTTTTTTTTTTTTTCTGATAGACCCCAATTAAAAGCAGAGTAAAAAATTAAACTCAGAGTGAGATGTTAATAGTAGAGACTCAGAAAATTTAGATACTCAGACAAGAAGTAACTTTAATGCTGCAATGACCTGCACAGGCTGGAAATGCCATCTGGTGGTTGCAGGTTCAGAGCAGTTAAAGAGAGAAAAAATCTGTTTGCTGGGACAGTGAGGGTTGGATCTCCACCATATTTTACTGAAGTGTGGTAAATAAACAGCAGAGGGATCTGTGTTAAACAGAAAAATCAATCAGAACAGTGATTATACTGTTGAAAAATTTTAACATTTATTTGCCAATGTAAAAACTGAAATAATTATTGCTTCAATTACTGGAGCAGCTGGCACTGGGGCAAGCACTAAAAAAGTGGATCAGTGGGACAATATTTAAGAAAAGTCAATAAATTATCTTAAGACCACAAATTTTGGAAAGGTAATTGGGATTTGGTAGTTTAAAGAAAACCCAGCAGGTTGAGTTGGCAACAGTCCCCAGGAAAGTCTGGTGCTGCTGCAAAGAGGAACCTCAGGGGTGGCCCTGCACCAGCCAAAGCAGGGGCACTGCAACCTAAAGGATGACAATTAGACAGAGGATGTCAAAACTTGCAATATTTCAGATTTTGCTGCACAGAATCAGTCCCAGGAGCTTTGCTAGAGATGAATGCACACAGTGAGGGATCCCCTCGGGGTGGTGGATGTGTCCTTGCTCAGGGGACAGACAGGGGAGAAGCAACAAACATTTCTTGAAAGCCCCATCCAGCCCCCACTTCCCTGTCCCTGTGCAGACATGGAGTGAGGATTCCAAGAGAATTCATGTGAATTCATCCCTTAACTCAAGCTTGCTGCCACAAATGCAGTGCATTTATTAATTTATTTTCCTGTTCTACAATGCCCCATTGATTCTTCCTGGACAATGACAATCAGATGTCACAGACAAAGGGAAATGAATGAAATCTGACATATTTATTTAAGCCTGCAGCGGACTAAATTATAAATAAATCCTGCTTTTTCTGCAGCACAAAGGTTGCAGACTGACTGTCCCTGTGGACCCTGCTCTCTTCTCACTGCTTAACAGACTTTCCAACACTTTCTTTTGTCCTGATAGCAATCTCTCAGCAGGACTTTTGGCAGACACATGTATTATGTGTCAAAACTGAAGTGGAAATAACTGATGGGAAGTACAAAAACCTGATGGGAATAGTTCTAATAAGGAAATGAATAAACATCAAAACAGTAAAACATAACCAGAAAGAATACAGCCAGAAACCTTCTGAGCTGCTACTTGTCTGAGATCAGCAGTAAGGGCATTTTCAGAGTTAAGACTGTATTAATATAGAGAGCATTAATACAGACTGAATTCAGGCTTACATGTTAATTTAATTAATTTCCATTCTATTTTAATGCTGTTAGAAAACAAAGCTCTCATGAGATGAGCTTTAAATGTATATAGTAGATTAATGTCTAGAACACTTTTATTTAGAAACCCACTGACCACAATCAGCTACTTCTAGGATGAGTTACTATTGTACATCTGCTCCTACCATCCACCACTTTGGCTAACTTCAAAAACCCCAAATCATTTGGAAAATGCAAAAGTAATTCAGCATTTTGCACTCAGTGTGACTGAAGGTGCAGCTCTATAAATGTAGATGTACAAGATGTGGCTACAGTGCTTTGGGAAATGTTGGTGATTCCCTGAAAAGTGAAGATTTCTGCCCTGAAAATCCTCCACCCTTCCAAAAGCAGAGAGACATTAAGGCTTGAGTGGAGAGTCTGATCAGGACAGCACATAATCGTGTCTGGAGGATTATCTGGGACACCCAGGATGAGAAGGAGTTCAGAAACATTGACTGATCAGGCTGGAGCTTCAGAGTGATCACCTGGCAAAGAAATTCACAGAATCTCAAAAGACTGATGGATGTGGACTCCACAGGAGCAATGGAACAGAAAAAATCCCACCAACATTTCAAGCCATGCTGGTGCTGGGCTTTGAGAAAAGTCTTCAGGAATCCAGAATTAGCTGGAATTCTGCCTCATTCAGTCAGAAAATGATGCAATGTTTGGTTGTATTTATGCCCACAACCCAAATTTCTGTGTTGCTGGTTTGGCTCCTTAATTCAGGGACAGGTTTTTGTTCGACCAAGTAGAATTCAAATAAATAGCTGGTCCTGTCTAGTCTCCATTTGTGAAAAGTCTCTTTATTTTAAGAAGCATCAATTATATTTCATGCAATCTCTTCATTAATCTGGCTGGCTGGAACTAAAACTTCATTCCAAAACAGGTCATGTGTTTTGGGCATGATTTTAAACTTGCAAGTTCTCTCTTCTGAAGGCTGCTACCCTTTGATGGATTCTTTGATTTTGCTGTTCACTGGACACTTGGTCAATCTCCAGGACAATGAAATTCCTACAAACTAATGCAGAAATCACATTCAGAGCTATTATTTCTTATAATAATTCACAGAGACTGGAAATAACTTTATTTTCTACACTTGCAAGTCAAACAGGCCTGCTAAAAAGCAATTACAAACTCAACATGCAGGTTCTTGAATTTACTGACACGTGTTGATGCTGGACATGTGTAAGCTTCCCATTTCTTTCCAACTAAAACAAAAAATGGCATTTTTTAGCACTGGTCACAACTCTGCATTTTCTTACCACCATTTTATGCTCATTTATCAACAGATGACAGAACAAGGCAACCTTACACTGGAGATGGACTCTCACAAATCAGCTACACACACAAAAAAAAAAACCCTTTTATAAAATAGTTTGTGCTAAGTTAAATAGCTCTAAATTCAGTAATTTTCCATTACAATACATTAAATAATATTGTAATAGTGGTGAATTTTCAGCTCCACTGAAGTCACAGGCAAAACTTACAGAACCTCATCCTCAGCCTCTGCCTCCCTTCCAAAAACAGGGAGAGAGGCATCAGTCCTCAAAAATACTGCCCCAAGAATAACACTGAAGTGAGTCAGATCTCAGCAAACCACAGGAGATGAACTCAGTTCTGGAGTCAATCTCGGTGTTGCCTGGTTCTGCTTTTTAATATAATTCCATATTTGAGTTGAGCAGGAGCCAGGAGCCCAGTGTGCTGTGGTGCTGCAGTCCCAGGGGAGGTCACAAAGTGAAAGCACCATTTCAGACTCGCAGGAAATGCTCATTTACCTCCAGTGCTCACACTAAGGACAACCTCAAGCTGTGCTCAGCTCTTAGGCTGATACCTCTCTCCCTTTCCTTTAACTGCAGTCCTTAAACGCTCCCCAAGAGAAACAGAGCATCAGATGAAAGTCTAATCCAAGGCATATCAGTAACAAATAGGGACACAAAGAGATGGAGCTCTCCAGGAACTCTCAGTGGGGACATTCATTCTGCTCCCTTGAAACTGAACAGAAACTTTAACTTCTCCAGGAGCTCAGTGAAGCCATCATCAAATGGCTTTGATAACCTTTAAGATTTTGCAATTCATAGTGAAACTCCTCAGTGCCTGTTAACTGATTTTGTATCACACAAAAAGGTTGTCTCATTTATTTTGGTTGCAAGCCCTATGAGCATCACCACTTCTCAGCACGTTGTGTAGGCAGAAAATGTTACACTGTTTAACAGAGTGGCAAAAGTATTTTCTCCACAGAAAGGAATTGTTCATAATAATCTTCATGAGGATTGTTCAGTGGTTCTCCCCATGGCAGGAGGCTGAGGTAAGGCATGGGCAAACCAGAAGGTACAGTGCAAAGAAACCTCTCAGCACCAGGCCACAGATAAACACACACCAGATATGATGCTGACGTGAATGACCATTTCTGCTGCAGACTGGGAGCACATCAATACTGTACAGCCCAATTAATAAAACAGAAAATGACTTTTTAAAGTTGCTATTGAAGCTGTACTATCAATAATATTGCAATATACACTAATTTCATATCAAACAGATATGAAAAACAAAGTTAAACCTGCATTGCATTTGATTCCCCAGTTCTTATGTCTGCTCCACATAAAAATTAATGATTAATAATAGTGGCCAAGTGTTTAAAATTAAATCAATGAATCCATGAATGACAGGAGATGTAACCCTTAGAGGGTAAAACTGAATTTATTTATTTCCTTTCTGGGGGAAAACCACCCTCATATCCTTGAACCAGAATCTTTGTTCAAAGGCTAACAGGAAACTCCAAGGTGATTCAAGGTAAACACCAGCCCCTGTTATCCAAGAAGATAAGAAGCACAAATGCAATGGTAATGTTACAATGTTGTAATACATTACTGAATTATACAACAGTGTTATTTCCCCAAATTCCTCCAACTTATATGACTTCATGGGGACACAGACAATGCTCATATATGAGATAATAAAGTGCTTTCATAAAGGATCACAACTTCCTGTGTTTCCAACAGAAGTATTTACTAAAATGTTATTGAAGATGTTAACCCATGAGCTGCTGCACCAGAATCAAAACAGTCAGTACAAAAGCTGGAATATGGTATTTAAGTGTTCCTGTACAATTCTACAGAAAAAAAGCACCTGCAACAAAACCCAGCAGTGGTACCTTATGTCTTTTTTTTTGTTAGCATAGTTCTGAAATGTGCACTGAGAGCTGCAGGATAAACCTCCCTAATGTGAGCTCTACTTCACATTAGCCATGTGCATTGAAATACCCACTCCTGTTAGACAAAGGATAAGGCTTAAACCAAGAACCACTGTGCCACTTGGCTGCATATCTTTGGTATATTTATAGTGCAACTGTTCTGCTTCTTCTCTGAAGGGAAAAGTTTTCCAAAGCACTGCATCC
Organism: Haemorhous mexicanus; assembly: GCF_027477595.1. Lineage (NCBI taxonomy): Eukaryota > Metazoa > Chordata > Aves > Passeriformes > Fringillidae > Haemorhous > Haemorhous mexicanus. Next base: position 38,160,788 of record NC_082347.1, read on the forward strand.
CCTGCCACTGAGAACCTACCACGAACTCCTACACTCACTGGGACCTCTGACACTGACTTACTGCTTTAAACAAATGAAGAATGTGCAGTGAAAATAATTCCTTCCTGTTTTTTAAACATACTGCTGAAATAAAATGGTATCATGCTGGAAAGTAATAGCACATTTCAGTCCTCTTGCAAGATTTTGGGAGCATACAAATGTGAGCACAAATTTCACAGCAATTTTTAACAACAGATACCCAAGGTGCTATTTGAAAACATCAGTAACTTAATGATTCTTAATCTAGATTTAGTCAACCTTCATCTCTACAAAAAAAAAAAAAAACAAAAACACCTGTTTTTCATTTTGCTTAGATACTTAGAATTATTCATAATGCATAGAAAGGCTAGAACTACTTAATTAAAATATACTGCAAGCGTGTTCTTCTAAACTTATATTGCTAAAGCCTTGCTGCACTGTAAGATTTATTGGAGGTGGCCTTTACACACAGTACCATGTATTGACACAAGCCTGGCTATATACACCTGTGCATCAGCCTGTCTGAGTGGGCACACCAGCACACAACTATGGTACAGATCACCCAGTGCAGTGCAATGAAATGTGGAACCATTGAAATGCCATCTCGTGGGGGTTCAACTCCTGAACAGCAGCATTCTCTCTGAGCAGGTCTGTCCCACCAGGCTTGCATATTGCTGGACACTGGCCTCATCACTGGGCCCCTTCCTCCTCTTCTTGTAGATGCTGTAAGGCATCACGGTTCTCTTGTGCAGCACTCTCACCCTGCCCAGCTCCTTCAGGCGACCTTCATCGACTGCAGAGGCAAGCAGAACACAAAAACCTGTTACTTACAGTGTCCACAGCACCTTAATTTATGCCCCTAACTTCAACATGCATCATGAGAGCTGCATGAAGTAAGAAAAGTCATCTGCAGATGGAAGCTGAGCTGAGCTGCAGAGAGTTCTTGGATCGTGGCTGGCACCAAACCCAGCCTGCAAAGGAACTGTGTCTGCAGTGTGTGGAGAGGCAAATCCTGCATCACACGTGGCTCATGGTGATGGATGGCATTTCTGAAAACATCTCTACTGCTGTATTTAAAAATTCACATTCCTGGAGCCAGAAGTCAAACTCTATCTGGGAAAAACTCACACAGAACTGACCAAGGGGAGACTTGTCATTACAGAACCCCTTGCAAAACCCACCACTCCAGCTGGGACAAAGGTACTAAAACCAGCAGGAAGCCTCAGGCTGCTTCCTTAGGTAAGCATCAGGAAACAAACCACCTTCCCAGGTGAAACTCCCTGGCCCTCCAGCCCCAATCTGCTTTTCCCTCAGTTACACTGGTTCTGAGTTTCAATCTAGGGGTTGCATGTCCTTACCTAAGTCTGATCCCTGAGCTCGGAAAATCAACACTCCCTGGGTGGGTACAACACAATTCCTCTTCAAAGATACACACACCACAATTAAACCTTATTTCCTTCACAAACAGACCCCTTGTGCTTTAATTTATCCAGAATCATACACATAAGAGTGTCACTGAACAAGTTAAAACTTCCTTATTTTTATGAATCCCATTGATGCCCCTACTGCTGAACAATAATATCATATGGGTGCTGTGTGTCAGAAGAATTTGCACTACAGTGCTAGAAAACTCTTTAAAGAAACTCAGAATCTGCCACACATCTGAGGCCACTGCAGGATAAATTAGTAAAATTATTACAAAATAATAGGAAAAGAAATCTTGGACTTTTCTGAACTTTAGGTTCTAAAAGTCACCAACAAGAGTCAACCGAGAATCTGAAACATCAGTCTGAGAATCAGTTTAAGCATCTCCAGTAATAATAGAGATGCTTACTGGAATGTCAGTATTATGGGACATCAACTATGCAAAGACTTCATTTTGGGCCTTTTTTCTGCTTTTAATCAATGCTTCTTTATGTTCTAAAGGAGGGCATGAAACACTTTTCTGTGCAAGACACTCTGAAGAACCTGCCCCTGTTCATCCACAGAAATGGTCTATAAACCTTTTTCCTGCTGATTGCCTGAATTTAGTATGTGAAACTTAATGAAGGCTGCTTTACCATGTTTGGAATGACTTCATTACTTTTATCTGTGTTTTGATTCCTGACATGAAAGCACAATGACTTTCTTAAGACTTAACTGGGTTTGAAGGAACAAAATCTGAGTAGTACTTGCTAAGATTGTGCTCCCCACTAATTATTGTTGGCAATTGCTTTAGATAAACACCAAGTCAAAAACACTTTATGGCTTTCTCTCCCTCTTTGAAATCCATCAGGTTTTTGATGTGTGGCCAACACCTCCCTGATATCCCAATGGGTTGGTTTTACCACCAGCCCTTCTGCCTCTTCTGTTACATTCTCCTCCTTGCTGAGAGCTCACCAAGGAAAATATCTGCAAGTTTAGCCTCTGGAGGTGACACAAGTGTAAAGTTATTTTAACTTCTTAAATTGGAAAGTTTCTATTTACTGCACCTCCAGACTGACCCCCAGTCTGTGCCCTGGGATGGATTTAGGCACTTTAGAGCTGCTCCCTACTCACTGTTTGATACTCACTGATTGCAAAAACTCCCAAAGCCTGACACTGTGGGTGAGTTCATCTCCTGGCTTGCAGTGCTGCTGGCCCCAGATTTGATTTCTTTGAGAGACTAAAGCTACTGTACCTTGGGTTCACTGCAGCCTGCCTGGCTGAGCTGAACTCTGCTCTTGCTGCTCAGCATTTGTGCCGTTCTTCCACTTTTACTCCTTGCAAAGAAAAATAACATTCCAAATTTCTACAATGATTACCTGTTCTTCCACTGACTCCCCTCAAAATCAAAGCTTTAATAACAAAAATAACCTTCTGTAAAAGTACTTAAATGGATGTAACTTAAACTCCATCTGTAAAGGAAACCTTTTACTGAGATGTTAAATAAAATAATGTCAGGTTCATAGTTAAGCTTTTAGAGATGGCAAATAGGAACTTGTGTCACCATCATAACAAATTTGAAAGTCAAAACTCAGCCACCTTTCAGTTGCTGCTGGTCTGGAGGCAACATCATGGGAATTCAGGAAACTATTCCCTTTAAACACAATTTAAATAAAAGTAGAATAAATTTAAAATAATTTCATGGAAAATAAAAGCAGATTGGGCTCTGGCACACGTTAACAAAGAAGTTACTCTCCCAATAAAAAAAATTAAATATCTGCTCCTGCTGAGTGGCACATGGTAAAATCTGCTTTCTAGTCAAGATGATGCCAGTTGAATCCAAGCAGGCCTTCCCTAAGTGGCTGATGCTGGGATACAGCAGCAATACAATTCAAAATGAGACTAAATGCTTTATTAAAAGCATTTCCTTGCTGAAAATAAGAAAAAAAACCCATCCTTTTATTTCCAAGCTTTAGTGAAGAAATTTTACTTAGTGACTTACATTTCTGGAAAGACCCTGACTGATCAGATAGTGGAACAGCATATAAGGGCAATTTTAGTCATTACTGTAATTACTGAATACAGTACTGTTACCACTAAAAAGTTTTTTTAAAGTGCTTATTTTTTCTCCTCACAATCTCATTTTTCACCTCCTGAGCTGTTGATTTATTATAGTCTACAGAAGAGACACTGTCATTTGACACAAAAAATATACAAGGTTTCATCCCTTAATTCAGTTACATCTATCAGTTTAGTCTGGATGCTAGATACACAAAATACAGAGCAATCAATTATGTAGATTGAAAGTTCCTGTAATTTTAGGGAACTGGGCAACTGCAGCTGCCAACTGAAAATAGAAATATTATCCTGTAAGTCTCAGAGATAAAAATACAGGTGAGTTCTTACTGAATAAATTACCTGTCACTTCTTTCTTTTCTCCCCTATTCTCGTGAAGCAGTGAATTATTTATGCTGCAGTTGCCTATTGAAATTTGAATATAGGAGAGATTTCACTTCTAATTCAACCTTGCCACTGTGACCCCATAAAGACTGCACAGAGGTGTTAAAATGTTCTGTTCCCAGCCCCATAGCACTGCTAAATGGAATCCACACATGGAGGATTTCCTCTCTGAAAACACAAAGGCTACCAGACACGTTGCTAAGTGCCAGCAGAAAACAAAGCAAGGAGCAGGAGTGACCCAAAGCCTCTCATGCAATGGGGTGTCGTGGCAGGCTCTGGTCACAGCTCCTGACCCAGCTCACTCATCCATCTTCACCTAAAGGGCAGCCCCAGGCTGCACTCACCAAAAAAAGGCTCCCACACTCCGGGGATGAGGAGGAACATGAGGAGCAGGAAGCCTGACAAACGCCTGGACCAGTCCTTGTTTCTCTGCACAACCCAAATCAACTTCCCCCTAAAACTACAAGCTCCCTCCCAAGCCAAATCATCATTTTCAAATGCTGATAAGCACTCCTGCTGAAACACCAGCATGAAATAAGGAGGAGTGATTTCACCTTTTTTATCCAGAGCAATAGAAAGCTGGACAGCAGTGTGCTCTTTAAAGAAATCCAGAATTTCACGGTCTTTTTCTTACAGCTCAGGGGTGGATTAGCATTTTTCTAACGTTATTTGGGGAAGCCCACATCCAAATATTTTTATTCTTCACATGCATTAAGCTTTATTATTACTCCCTAATATAAGCTGAAGTGAAAACCAGCTCCATCTGCTCAGAAAGCTGGGTAAGCACGTGCAAAGCTGGACAAGTGAGACCTGGAGTGCAGAGTGAGCTCTGCCAGAGCCTGAGAGCCAACACCACGCTGAAAAAAGGGTGATGGCTCTAAGTTTCTGTAGAAAATATTACTAAACCAGATTTTTGGTGGTGGCTGAGCTGGGCCAAGCTGGTTTTGATCAACAGTGGTGTGGAAGGGCAGCCTGAGCTGCAGCATCCTATGCTGCTCTTCTAGAGAGCCATGGCACCTCTTCCCTTCCCTTGGACAGACTCCTCACAAAAATGACATTGTTTAATTTCTCATCTAGAGATGGAAGCAATCTAACTTTCCTTTAAAGTGCTTTTTTCCACTTACAGGAAAACAAGTGAAGAAATAATTAAAAGCAAAGTGACAAATGTATTGACTTTCCCATTTTCTAAATAGGAGAAAGGACAACTGCCAATTTCCAAAACGACCCACATTAGTCACAGGAAAATATTTCCTGTGCAGAATGGACTCAGAATTAGCAAGAAGTCTGAGGACTGACATTTCTAACTCACAAATAAATGTGATACTCCTGATAAACCCTGAAATTTTTCTGTTTCTGATCAAAAGTTTTATTTTCTTTACATACTCCTTCAACTCCGTGGAATCATTAAACTATTTGGCCACCATCACTTTGTAATTCTGCATCCATATTACACAGAGAACCTGGATTTTTTCCCTCACTATAGCAGGATAAAACAGTGAAAGAAAGAAAGGAAAAGGCAAAGAACCAACCTAATTCAAAATTTAAAATATTTAAATCTGTGTCATTAACTGAAACCTGTGATTCACTTTAAAAGTAGACAATGAAGGAAATTCACACTATAAATTAAATTTCCATTTTGCTTAAAAATAGAATCTCAAAAGAATTATTTTTCTTCTAAGCATTGAATCCAGAGAACAAAAAGCCTGAAGATAAACACTTGACAACTGCTGCATTTCCAGCCCATGGATGTGCTGGGGTTTTGATTTTGTTTCATGTTGCTTGTGATTTTTAATTTTCAATTTTGAAGTACTTAGGATTTGCATAGTTTTTAAAGATGAACAGAATGTTCCCATTTCTACAATCGAAGAAAAAAAATTAAAATTAAAATTACAGGGAGATTAAAAGCTCCATGATACTCAAGATTTCAAACTAGGTGTAAAAATGGCAAAAAGAAGCACCATCCCTTGCTGGTTACACTATGGTGATGTTAATTTATATGACAAACACTACAGCCTTGTTGAATTTTTTTGTAAAGAAAAGTTACATCTGGTTTACATGACCTTGTCACAGTTAATGATCAATGATTTTAAAACAAAGAAACTGCAAAAGGAAGAAACACATTAACTTTTCAAATTTTATGACTGAACCATAGGAGATATTAATTACTGGAAATCAAAAATTATTCCACTGCAATCAGAAGCCAAATCTTTCTGACCTTTGTATTTAAGCTCATTTCTTACCCAATTTAAAGCATAATTTCTTTTGTTCACCAGCAAGGTATAGGATGTCATCCTCAAAAACAAAAGGGCCAATCAGCAATACCCATTAATAGTCATATTTATATAAAACAGTGAGCTGAAAAGTGCTTTTTCTCATATTGCTTCTTTCAAACTAGACTCATACATTAAGGAATATTAAAGACCCCTATGCCTTGGGGTACAAAAATACTAACTCAAACCAAAATAAGAGTACAGTTAAAATGAAGCATAAACAACAACACACAAAAATCCAATGAAAAGAATTCTTAATTAAAACCAGAAAGCACAAGTCACAAAGGAAGTACAGTAAAATGCTCAGGATATCCTCAATCAGCCAAATCTCTGCAGTTACTCTAACAAAATTTAGGAACTTTTGAAAGCACTGATCAAAAAATATGTTTGTAAGTGAAAAATGCACCTTTATCAAAACCCCGCCAACGATCCTTAAAACAGGGGAATTACAGTTCTACAGGTACAGGGATCCTTCAAATGGGCAAAGACAGGAAGTTGTAATGAGGAGAAATCCTGAAGGCATCTTCCAACCCAAACTTTGGGTCGGTGCCTGAGCTCCTACAAGTGCTTTACGCTGCGGAGCTCCGCGGCGAGGAGCGGCAGGCGGAGCGCGCTGGCCCCGCTGTGCCACGGAAACAATCACTCATTGTGCTGGGACTCCTGCTACTCCTGCAGCAAACAGGAGCAGGGGCCACTGGAAAACCTCTGCTGTCCATGCAGCAGCTCGGGGGCTCAGCTGGAATTCACAGCTCCTGCCTTACCTGGAAACAATCCCTGCCCGCGCTGCCCAGCGCTGAAATCCAACTGCACGCGCTTGAAGGAGATGCACATAAAACAACATGTGTAAAACTCACAGGTTATTTCAGGAGATCTCATATAATACATTTAATAACCTACCTCAATAGATTGCCCTGGAAAAAGGTGACTGGAAAAGTCTACTGAAGGGCAAGATTGAAATCATAGAAGCACAGAATCATTCAGGTTGGAAAAGCCCTCAAAGACCATCAAGTCCATGCATTAACCCAGCACTGCCAAACCCACTAATCCAAGTCCCCAGGTGCCACATCCACAAAGTTTTCAAAATCCTCCAAGGACTGTGACTCCAACACTGCCCTGGGCAGCTGTTCCAGGGCTGGACAACCCTTTTCATGAAGAAACTTCTCCTAATATCCAACCAAAACCTCCCCTGGTACAACTTGGTGCTGTTTCCTCTTGTCCTACCAAGGATTGATAATGATATTCCTCCAAGGACTTGCTTTTTAGGAATACAGTGCAGAAATCCTAGTAGTACTTGGGAAAATGTTTGTTAAATGGGACTGAACACTTCCCACCTGAAAATAGCATCCAGTATCTCCAAGGTCAATATGCTATGAAAACAATAAAAAAAAGGAATATAATCTAGTCAATGGCAAGTTGACAAAGATAACTTTTTTACTTTTAGATGTTGTTCCAGAGGACAAAATGAAGTAGTCACTTCAAAAGAAGTTGAATCTTTAACACTGTTCTTGATGACTTCAAATATGAGAAATGAGGATGTGAACTGCCAATGAAGAATATTAACTGCACACACAGGGCACTTTGGGTTTGTTTTTTTTTTTCTATTTTAACTTCACTTTTTAGTTATCTAATCAACTTCCAGCCTTCAGTTTAAGTGCCCTGTGCAGACAAGGGCCCAAAGCAGGACCACAGCAGGTACAGCATTGTTTTGAAGGCAGTGGCACTGTGAGATGTTCTCACATCCCTGTGATTCTCTCATTCCTGTGCATGCTCTCCCTAACCCAGGTTTCCTGACTGCAGCTCCAGGCCCTCAGCAGCCTGCACAAGGCATTTTTGCAGATCAGAAATGGCAAAGTCAAAGCTTTACAGGCTCATTCATGGCCTGTCCCATTTCTGATGGACCCCACAGGCTTTTCTAATGCCCAGCTCTGATTCTGGGGAGTTTTATTTGCTCTGAGTCAGCACTGAGGAACCTGACCAAGCTTTCTGCTGCATCAGATGTGCCTCCTCCACACTTCTCAGAACCTTTGTCAGCTGAGCTTTTCTGTTCCTTGAAGTATCCAAGTTATTTAAAAGAACACAGGAATGTTCTGCATTCTGAGTTACCATTTCACTCCAGAGACAGAGGGGGAAATCACAGTTAAAATCCAACAAGCACTTGGAAGCAGCACATGAAAGCAACTCTAAGTCACTGGCTAGCAGGGAATGAAAACTGCACAGGAATCTTAGCATGGGACCTGTCACCTCAGGAACATCATCAAAATGACTCAGTTACTGGTGGGAGAGACACATCAAACACATTATTAAATCTGTAATTAATGGTTGAGAATAGTACTGCATCTTAAATGGGAAAGATTAGGGATGGTGATGGTGGAGATGACAGGACAAGGGGGAATGGCTTAAAGCTGCAGGAGGGTTGGATGTAGATGGGATATTGGGAAGGAATTGTTCCCTGGGAGGGTGGGAGGCCCTGGCACAGGGTGCCCAGAGCAGCTGGGGCTGCCCCTGGATCCCTGGCAGTGCCCAAGGCCAGGTTGGACAGGGCTGGGAGCCACCTGGGACACTGGAAGGTGTCCCTGCCATGGCAGGGGTGGCACTGGAGGGGATTTAAGGTCCCTTCCAACCCAGACCATTCCATGATACCATTCTTTTATGAAAAGCCAGTACAAAAGACCAAAGTTAGAGATAATGCTTTAAGGAGTTACAGCTTATAAACAATGGCAAGAAAACAGGGAAAAATATCTGAAGGAGCAAGAGAGTTAAATACTATTTATTAAAATATCTGAACTGCACAGAAGTGAACGTGGCAGAAAGCAGCAAGAAGATCTTTCAAGAAGGGCAAAGTCCTCATTAAGACTGACATGTCAGGAGGAAAAAAACCAGAGACAAGAGTCAAGCTGAGAATTACAAATGCAAACATTACCATGAAATAGGAAAAATTGAAGCAATTGGCAGTAGCTTATCAGGTAAATAAATCAAATTACAGCAATCAATTTGCTGGTTAAATTAATTAAAACATGGAATCAATTACGTTCCACGTGAGGAGCTGGGATGATGTCACCAGAGCAGGGAGTGAACGAGGATCATTCCAGAAGGTCTGACCCTGGCACAGGTTTCCCTGGTGGATGTTGGAGTATGGCTCAGCACATGCCTGTGGTGTCCCTTCCATGGCTGCTCTGTGCCTGGGCCTAATTACAGCTGTTAACTTTTATCACATTTGGAAACCAGTCCCACACACTCATTGTCCTCAGCATGAAATAAATCTGCATGATTGCTCTACTTGTCCCACATTATTGAACTTAATTTCTACCCTTGTGCTCCTAACACCTTCTGCATATGGAAAATGATTCCTACAGGATTTGGCAGTCCTTGCCCTTCCCCACATTCTCCTGAATCTTCACCAAAAAAAAAAAAAAAAAAAAAAAAAAAAAAAAAAAAAAAAAAAAGTTAAAGCAGAATTATTCTGCTGGAAAATCAAGTATTACAATGTTCAAAAGGTGCAAACCCATCATCTCTACAATGCAAAGGGAAGTATGCCAAGATATCTTTATTTTTCAAGGAAAGTCCTCCAAAAAAAAAAAATTTCAAAATACATCCCTTTGTTTCACAATCTCTGTGATGGTCATCTTGGATTAACACATTTTTGAGAATTTCCCAGTCCAAGCCAAAGGTTTCATGCACCCCACCAGAAGTCAGACAATTGTGCTGCTCAAAGGGCACTGGTTTAGTCTGCTACACATATGTTAAAAGCAGATATATTTAGAATATCAATCAATCCAAACTTTTAAATCACAAATATTTATTAAAGTTTGTATTTTCTAACCCACACACCCATTCACATTGTGGCAGTTGCTTAAGACCCACAGATAAAGAGAATAACATTTCCTTTTTATTACAGAAGCACTGCATATGAGGCTAAAACCCCATGTCAGTCATTTCAATTTAATCCAAACACAGTAAAAAGTGAGGGAAAAATGAGGATAATGCCAATAAGGCTACACCTTATTGGCATTATCTTCATTGTTTAAACATCTTGTACACTCAAGGATCACAGTGGATTTAGAAAGATGCATTCTGATGGCTCTAAGTGTTCATGAACTTAATTAAAAACAGAGAGAAACTTGTAAGATGTGTCTGTTCTAGGGAAGCTGCTAGAAAGAACTGGGATGTCTGTCTTTTTTCTTGCAGAATTCAATTTCTTTTTCTTACACCATTCTAATTTATTACCTATAGCTGTGATAAGAGTGGAAAGTTACTTCTTTAGAAGACTTTAGTTTGTGATCCATCAGAGTTTAAATAAACTGTTTCCCAACTCTCTGAAGTACACAAAACTAACTTAAAAAAAAATAAAATTTATAAGCAGCAGTTGCTGTAGAGCAAAGCAGCAATTTCTCCCAAATCAGATGATTGCAGTGCTCTGAACAATTGGTTTAATGTTTTCCATCTGTGACAGTTTTGCGACGCATTTTCATCATCTCGAGAAGTTCAGTGCATTTATCCTTGTAAACATTAATCTGCATCACACCACCCTTATAAACATTAACATATCCTGGCCCTTGCATTAATCCCTCTGCCTGCATCCATCCTACAGAGATACAGCCCTTTGCCAGGGACCTGAACTCTGAGACGTGACCAAATGGCAACCACCGTTCACTCCCAGGACACAAATATGTGACTGTGGCTTTTCTGTTCAAAGGAGGAGGGGAACAACACCACTATCACACTAATATACTACATTTTTAATGTATATTGTAAAACTAAACAGTCTCTGTACTGGATGGGAAAAAAAAGTCAACAAAATACTTGTGTTCACCCAGACAATCAATATAAAACCTGTTTGAAATACTCTTTGGTAACAAAGTGCACTAAAAAATTGTACATTAAATGTTTTAAAAACACAACACTAGAAATTATAGTTATTGAAATAGTTGTGACAAACTATTTTTCTAGTGGAAGCATTATGCACAAAAACATACATTTAAAATTAACAGTTTTGTATAACTGCACATGCCTGTAGATTTCTGGTTTTATTTAAGTTTTATTTACTAGAACTAATAACACTCAGTTGCTTGAAAGAAGCATTAAGATACATAATGCAATCACTACTAAGAGGATCCAGAAGTTGTTAAATAGTGGGATTTGTACTTGTATTTTACTACTCTAGCTTACTTTGAACAGCAGGATAGATAAATATATATATATAAAGATGTACTTTTAAAAAAAACCAGTTTTTTCAGCTGTAAGCTTTAAAAATCTGGTAAAAACATGTAAAAAACATTATAAGATTAACACAGAGAAAGACTGGAAAACTGAAGTAATTTTCTTTAGTTCAGTAACTCAAAAATGAGTGATCTCTTCTGAGCTCAGGAGGTATTCCATGGAATGGGCTTTTTATGGTGATTCTTGTGAGTGTGAAGTGAGGATTTTCTGACCTCTCCACATCCTTGTGTGGTGTTCCAGGACTTTCCCCCAAGAAGGGAAGCCCAGGCACTGATTTTAGTGCTGGCCTGGGTTTAAGTTTGTTTTATTCTCATGGTTAAGGCTTGCATGTGAACACAAGGCGATTTCAAAGGCTTTTTGGATGTCAACATCTGTCCTTTGTGCAGCCACAGCCTGAGCACTGGAAAGCACAGAACAGACAAATCCTCTCCTCTGGATTCCACTGCCTATCATCACCTTGGCTCACACCACCTGGACACAGCCTAAAGCCTGAGTTCTGCCAAGGACTTCCACTCTGCTAGAAGAAAAAAGGTCCTCAGTGCTGTGCAGAGGTGGCAGATGCAAAGCCTGGTCTGCAGCAAGGAGTGGAAGGTGGTTGCTGAATCATTTGGCTTTGTAATCTCTTTAGATGGTGTATCCAAAGAACAGCCTCCATTCACACCCCTACAAATATCTAGTAAGATGCTTGAGTTTCAATCCTACCATCACTTATTTCTTGCTCTTGCCAAGCCCTTCTTCTCATTGTTCTACCTCTATGAACTACTGCAAAATTCTTCCCATCCTCTATCCATGTCTCTGCCAGCTCCCACACCCTGACCACATCAAAGATCCTCACTTCCAAAGCTTCCTGCACTCTACTTCACTCCATCTTCCTTCCTAGCACCTGCAGGCAGCAATCTGCCTCCAAGTTCTACCTCTGACTGTAGGATCCTATCCCAGACAAATTTATGCTTTGAAGGAAACTGCTATGTGTCTCCATATTCTTAATTTCTTCTACAACTCTCACACTGTAAAAGATTTCTCCATAAACCCTGAAAGACAGCTAAGAAACTTCCTTAGATCCCTCTCTTTGAAACTCTTCTTCACTGTGATGTTTACAAAAGGTCAGTTTAGTCTAATATTATTTAGTCTGTTAATAGACTGTAATTTAGTCTACCATCATAACTGACCAGGAAACCCAGAAGTGCCTCTCTCTGCCTTTATCCCACCCTTTTGCATCTATCATGGTTTGTATTAACCATACCCTCTGGAGCAAAGAGTGTCTTGTCTCCAAGAACACACAAAGGCAGAGGAGCCTGTGCTATGCCTTTGTTATGTGCAATTTATTTTTTTAATGTGCTGAAGAAAATACTTTCATTTTAATTAATGTATTCCATTCGGTGCCATTTTGATTTCACTCTATTATTAGATCTGCAGGAAGTTGAACAGATGTGTATTAGCTTAGCCAATTTATCAACTTCAGCAAACAAAATGGTTAAGACAGAAAAAGCACTGAAGTCCTTTTGAAGTGCAGCTCTCAAAGCTCTGCTCACACAATTTCTGCAGACACAGGAAGGTGGGAAACAGCTTCCACCACTGGGATTGCTGTGGGCCATGCCTAAAAAGTTGGATAAAGCTTTTTCACCTGGGTAACAGCCCCATGTTCATCCTGGCTTCACCAAGTACACCCCACAGTATGTGACACAGTCATGTAACTATGAAGGCTTTGAAGCCACCACTCTCAGACTGGGATTGTATCTGCCCTCATTTGAAGTTGCTTTTTAAAAATCTTGACAATCCAGCACTGATGGGAAGAAAGATTTGAAGTTTCCCACTAACTGAATTACCATCCCAAAAGTAGATATTTTGCTCCATGAAGATATTTTTCACAGACTTCGCCCAGGAGCAACAAACTGAAAATCTCAACAGAGAGAGAACATGACACTGAATTAGTCTAGAAAATGGAAAGTGGAAGGACAAAAATATTGCCAGGATACCAAATAAATGATTTATAGATCTTTCCACAGAGCTCTTATTTCATGGGCAAAGCTGTTAGGGAAGACACCAATGAAGTAAAACCCTGAGGAGCAGTTTTGGGGGGAAGTCAATGGGTGTGGCAGGCAGACCATGGCCAGGAATATTTCAGCCAAAGCTATCATGTGACTGACTTCTACTCATCAGTTTGATGTGTTATCAAAGTCACTGACTGCAGAACAACATTTAATTAACTTCTTTCTTTAGCATATCTCCATCTGCACTTACAGCTGATGGCCATTAAACAAAGTTCAGCACTATCTCAATTTCCAGATTGCATCCAAACCCTCATTGGTGCACCACCTCACAAACTACTCAGTTCTAAATAAATGCCTGGCTACTGGTTATTAATATCAGAATCTTCATAAATCTCTCTCATTTATAAGATGATGCCACGTCTTCTAAATTTTTCAAAGTGAACAGAACAAAAATGAAGAATCTGTTCCAAGGCATGAATTTAAAACTTTATGCTTTAAAAAAAAAGCCACTTCTTATGAGTATCTTTTTATTTTTATACCAGAAAAGTAAATCTTATTTAGGAAGGAGCTCTGCAATGGGAAGTGTATGGATATTTAAAAATCCTTTTCATATTACAGAGGATTGAAAATCAAAACACATAACACACTCTACTGAACCTGCAGTTCGTAAATTTATTATGTAAATTGTTATGATTTTTTTTAAAAGAGAGAAAACATATTCAAAAATTCATGAAAATTCTGACCACATTAATTATGTCTCATTCAAATTATTATGAGACAATATTTCCCAAATTTTCTGCCATTACAGACAGCAATAGAAGATGGCCATTGCCAGTGACTGCTCCACTGCCCTGGGCAGCAGTGAAAGTCACACCATTTCTCCCAGTTGTTGACTGGCTCTGGTTATTGCCCTGGGTTTCAATGCTGGAAGTCCCACTCTTGATAAATCATGCCCCACTTAGCAAGCATAATTACAGACAGTGCCACAGAAAGCTGATTCAAGGGGAACAAAGCACACGGATCATTGTATTGCTCTTTTTAAAATTCACTGTAACTTCATTAAACTGGTATTAGTGACTGCTGGAGAGAGTAAAGAATGAGGCAAGGAGCTGATTTCACTGGTGAGAAATGGCTTCCTCTGAGCAGCAACCCAAACCCCCAAAGCCCACGAGCTCCCAGCAGGCCCAGAGCATCTCAACGTGCAGCTATGTTTTAATTTCCTTAAACCACAGGACACAAGTCCCAGCTCCAGCAGTGTCTGGAGTGAGATATTCTGGGCTGATAATGATGCAAAGCTTTGTTTCCTGTGGTTTCCAAACGCCTGCTATGCCACAGGGATTTCACACCATCCACAAGATGCTGCCCCTCTGCTGGCACAGGGTTATTAACACCTTCACATGCACCAGTTCAGCACTCTCCCCTTTCTGAACACCAAAAGTATCCCAAACATCACTGGCCTCCAAAATCATTCTCTTCTTCCTCTTAATTTTGCAATTTTTTTTCCAATTTCCCCTCACCAATCTAACAATGATGGATTTATTTGAACCTTGCTATTGTAGTTCTTATAATTATTATTATTATTATTAGTGTTTCCATGGAGCAACCAAGTAACAGGCAGAGGGTGAGGAAAAGCAAGGAATTCAACAGCATTTCCAGAACTTCACAGTCCTGCTTAAGCAGTCTTCAAATTCCTTTAATTTATCTACAACCTGCTCTTTGAGCAGTTAATTGCCTAAACTACAGTAAAAAGTAAAAGGACCAAACAGAAAAAAAAAGAGTAAAAATAGTAAAAAGACAAAAAATGTAAAAAGAAAGAAGTAGCTGCTGAAGACTGCTGAGACTCAGGTAAATCTGTGTTAGGTGTCTAGAAACAGACCACAGGGTTACATGCTCTTGAGCTGAATAAGGCCACACATCTCTGAATAATATCACACCCACACTCAATTTTACTCAATTTTACTCACAGGAGAAAAAACTTCAAGAAGAGGATGTTCAACAAGTTGCAATTAATAACAAAACTTAAGTTATTTCCTTCCCCCAAGCACTGCACCAAGCACAACACAGCTCCCCTGGGGCCTGCCATAGGCCCAGAGAGTCAGTAACTACAGCAAATTAATGTATTTCCTCATTTGATTGCCTTGTTTTCCAGTAGCATCACTGTATTGTGCTCTGCTCAGTAAATTTCAACCAGTCAGTGCTGGTAAATCACTAAGCACCTGTCTTAAACAATGTGTAAAAACTGTCACATTACATCGAGATGTTTAAGGTGCTTCTGCTGTTTATTGTGTTCTTCACATCCACATCAATTAAACTGAATGTTTAACTGATTGTGAAACTAAATCTGCCACTCTGTTTCTTAACAAAAGCACGATGCCTTTAGGCCTCTGCAGTCCTTCCACTTCCCTGTATTGATTCCAATTTCATTCCTTTATGCACTCATCCAACAGGAATGGAAGTGAGGAACAATTATTTTATTGGTTTTGCCCATGCCCAGAATAGCAAACACAATTTGAAAATAATCTGAAAGGCAGCAATATGTGTTAATTTTGCACTGCTTACAGTCTACAGGACAGAATAAACTTAAAATGTGCATTGCTTAAAAGATAAATGTTTGCTGCAGGAGCTGTGAATTGCACACTTCTTATCCTTTACAGGTAACATTCCCATGCTGCTTCAGCACAGGTGATTCTGATCCATTAGAAGCAGACAGACAAACCAGAGCTCTTTCCTTTGTGCAGCCTCACCTGCTTTTCCATCCTGGTTGAAGCGGGAGTACTTGGAGTGCTCGAGCAGGGGCAGGCATTGCTCAATGGGTGTCCACACGTAGGTCTCAGGGCACAGCAGGTCAGAGGGCTTGTACTGACCCTGCCAAGGGGAAAAAATGGAAAAAAAGAAACCAAAAAGACAGCAGTCATATCAGTTGCACGAGAACTTTGGCTACAACCTGATTTTCCAAAGAGCAAGAATAGTTTTTAATCTAATCTACACCAAATGAGTGTTCAGTGAAACCACAGGCTTTAGTCATTTCAGCACCATCTCAGGAGCACAAACTCAACCTTGGCACGTGATGAAAATGTAAAATTAACATAACACACTTCCATGATATCCAAGATGAACTAGGAAAGTTTTGGCTTTGCTTACTGGAACTCTGTATTTAAGCTATTCTCTGGAGTTCTGCTGAACTGGGGCCAGCACTAAAAAACTCAGCACCTCCAAAAGCAGCTCATCTCAAATGTTGGTAATTCTAGGAAATAATGAAGACCAAAAAGAAAAAAAAAACTAATAGAAAAACCCCACTGAACAGTAAGCAGGACGCTGTTTTTATTACATTAGTGATGGAGCATTTATTTCATTGCTACTTAAATAGTAACACTTTAATTCATAGAGCTTTTCCAGGATTAGCTTACAGGTAATGATTAGTGAAATTCTACTATTTTTGGTTGATTTATTCAGAAGATATTCTTTGCAGACATTCCCAGAAACTAAACAGCCTTAATTATTTTCCCTCCAGCTACACAGAAAATCACCACCTCAGCAATAATAACCTCCCCTAATCAGATCTTCATTTGATTTAAAATAAGATTATTCAGCGGCCTATAACTTAAGTCAGAATTCTATCTTTGAGGCATTACTCATGCAATCCAAACACTCAACATTCACAGCCATATGGTGGCAATAGCAAATTAATTTTTCACTTGCAAACTCATGACACATCTCAGCTTGACAAACAGCCATCCAGTAAAGAGAATGAAAAGGTTTAAGGATACAAATTAAAAATTAAAAGAGTGGGCATTATCAGAAGTCACCCTGCAGCTGATGCCATTATGAATTCTTCACATCAATTACATTAAATGGATAATTAAGACTATCATCTTGAGATGAAGCTGATTTAAAAGAAAGCCTTCCATGAAGCTGAGCAAGGTTTGGGAAGGGACAGCCCAAAGTTCCTGTGGCTGCAGCCTGGAGGGGAAGACATTCCTTTAGGGACACCCTTAGGCAGTAACATCCGGTTCTGGAGAATGAGAATCACCAAAAATTCTCAGGTCTTTTTATACTCTTACTGATCAACTCTTCATGATATTTAAAGAAAAATTAACTTTTTAAAAATATTTCCCACCAACAGTAAACTGTTGAGTAGGAAATACAAAAATTATCTGTGATAAAAAGTCATCATTGTCTGTGCAAGAAAAGATAAAAATAACCAAGCTTCATGCTGAGCCTTGCCAAATACCTGAGGAGGATTTCTGAAAAGGTCTGACTGATTATCTCATTTGCAAAACATCCAGGACTGACTTGTAACTACTATTGTTGGTTTTGTTGGGTTTTTTTTAATTGAAGGCAAACTTTTCTATTAAATTAAAACAATATTCCTCCAATTCCATTCAGAAACTTGAACCTCAAGGTCCTAGAAAATCCTCTAAAGCCAGAGAATGGAAGTGACATTTTTAAATAAACCACTTTGAAATGTTATGCTCTCTAAACAGAAATAGTTGAAAGCTGTGTGAAGGTAGTGCTTAAAGAACTTTTAATCATCATTACCCAGATGAAACAGTTTAAGGACTTGGGGAAAAATATGCCTTTCCAGTCATATTTTTAAAAAATTAGAACATAATTACTTGTTGATTTAAAGGCATTTTCTCAACTGTCCAAGAAGACAGAAATAGCCAAGGAACTGTCTTTCAGAGCTGTTGCTTGAACACAGAAAATACAAGTGGCAAATTAATCTTTCCAAGTAGCATGAATTTAACTCATGGCTCTAAGAAAAGACAGCCCGGGCACTCAGTTTCCCTAGAAGATCCTGCTCCCACATCTTGAAATTTATCACATTTGTGAATCCCACCCATGAAAGTCACTATGCAGTCCTATTCTAAATTTCCCACTCAGTTCTGTAACATTACAGTCTATCATAAAATGGGATGTATAAAATCAACTGCATTGCAGCATTACTGGTTTGGTTATAATTTTAAAAAACCCTTCCTTAGCACTGAGCAGCACAGTAACATGAAAAATTGATTATCCAACCCATCCTTATTTATTTTGGGCATCAGAACACCATAATTTGGAGAGGAAAAGGAAAAAATAGTTCTGAGGTGACTTCCTTTAGATGTTTTCTTACCCCAAAATTTAGGAGCTTATTAATGAACTTCCCTGGAGGCACAGGAGGCTGTGGGGATGACACATCACTGACCCAGGACACCCAGTGGAATCAGAGGCAAAAATGAAAGAAGCCCTTGATTCTCTTTGATATCCTTCCTCCCCAGAAGTGTTTCCAAACACACCAGAAGAGAGTTCTCCTGTAAAGATGTTTTATTTACTCTGCTGCTCAAACCCACATCCCATGAGTCACCCCACAGAGGAAGGGGAACCCAGGAGGTGCCCAGGTGAGTTCCCAATGAACAGTGTTTGCACTGTGTCTATATTGAGGGAATTAAAAAGGGAACCCACAGGACTTCATTACATCAAATGAAATTATTTCTGAGGGCTTTTGCCTCCCCCCACCCTTTCCATAAGCACTTACTCTCAATTTAACTGACTTTCTTCAGAATACTTAAAACTTCCTATTTACTTTTATTTAAAACCAATATATTTATGCATTTGAAAAAAAACCACTACAAACAAATCCACCTCCTACCCTTTTCCTCTCTCCCTTTATTCCTGGACTGTAAAACCACCTCAGCCTAAGAACCCACACAGATTCTGCCTCATGTACATGAGCATCTGTACTTCTAGACAAATGTTCCAATTTCATTACTCATTCTCAAATGATTACATCATCTAAATAAATTGCCTCTCAGCATACTATTTATATTGCTTCTTATTCTTAATATTGATTTGCAGCATCCACCCAACATAAATCCAAAATAGAAAGGGAAACTCCTAAAAGGAAGTGCTGCAAAGGGATTTATCACAGTAGAACTTAATCAGATTTGCAAGACTGATTTTGAAAATCATTTCTCTTTGGCTTCAGATTAAATCAGCATTCATTTCAGAAGTGATTCTGTCTATGGTAAGAGTTCACAACTGAAAACACTTTGCTTTCTTTTATCTCATCATATACAAGCCCTTACACAGTAGAACTGTTTAAGTTGTCCAGACCATCTTGGGAATATCCAACTACAACACTTTCAACAAAAAGTATCATCTTACAGAACATCCCCAAGCACTTGTCTCAGGTTTCAGCTTCTCAAACCCAATACCACCTGCAGATGAAATGAACTCTGTCAATACAAAACAACTGCACATATATCTCTCTCTCCATCATTTTGCCAAGAAATATCCAAGCCACAAAATTTGCTTTTTCAAAATGTTTTTGGAATTTAAAAACCCCTGGTCTAGAGGAAGGTGATGGGAATGGATGATCTCCAAGGTCCCTTCAAGTCCAAACCATTCTGTGCTATCTCCATCAGACTGAAGTGAATTAAAATTTTTTACAGCACTAAGAGGTGAGGTATTCCACACCTTTAACCATCCTGGCTAACCTGTCCTTTTCCCAATTTTTCTTTTTCTCCTTTGAAACAGGGGAAAGAGCTACAGGGAAAACCTTTTAAATTGCATTGTTCAAGGAGTATAACAACCCAATGCATAACAAAGGCACAAATTAGATTAAAGGTACAAAAAGATTAGATAAACATCTGACTAATCTATCAAATGGCTTGGCTAAAAAGCAATTCTGAAAATTAGTATGGCTAAGAAATTCCTGAGCACACGGTTCCTTCTACCAAATCAACACATTGCAACATAAATGAGACTGGTTTTTAGTAAAAATACCTGCAAGATGCTTTATTGTCACTAGTATTTGTGGCACTTTTCTTCCTACATACTATAAAAGAGAGAACCTTCAAGGTGCTTTCCCTTTTACAATTAGACATGCTGCATTTTAATTGGAAGCTTCTGGAAATAAATTTTACAGAGAGACTGCCAAGCCTAAATTAATACTTCACACCATGATGGTTTTTATTTTACAGTTTTCAAATTACAATCAGCCAGAACTTCTCTGAACTTTTGTTCCACAGGAAGGGCAAAGGTTTTAATGAGACTTTAGCCCGGAGATTACTTTTTAAATATTTTGCAAAATCTGAGGGATTTGGGAAGCACTTGAGATGAAAAACACCAGCAGAGTTTGTTTTTGTAGTCTAAGTAAAACTGAAAATGTAAAACTACCAAGAAAGACAATAGTCTCCAAAATGAAGGTCAAGCACCAGTAGCACTGAAAAAACAAAACAGGAAGGTTAAACTCACATTTAATTCTTTTACCAGGTACAGTTTACATCTGTATTCTATTTTTTCACAATAAAGCTATTGATCTTTTATTAAAAGTGAATTAGGACTCCATTTCCAGCCAGCTGCCTTAGAAGAAATGCTCTGGCAACACAAAGCAACCCCAAATGATCAACAGCAACCCCTTAGAGCTGGGCAGCGCTGCCCACCACAGGTTATGGAATTCTGCTTTTCCCCTGAAAGCCAAGCCCTGGAACCCCAGCAGAGTGCTGCACACACCCCTGCTCCCTGATTCATTCCACAAACAGAAAGTAGAGTTTCTGGATCCCCAGGAGAGTCCTTGGCTGGTAACCTGACCTGCTGTGTTCTCCCAGGTCGGACACAGAGCTGCACATCCCAACCCCTCTGTGCTTCCAGCCTCTCTCTCACATGGCATACACCTGTGTGAGCCCTAAAAGACTTCAGAAAAACAACAAAATCCAGCCTCCCTTGCCCCAAAACTACCCCCACAAATTCACTCCCACCTCGTAGTGGTGGGAGTTTAAAACATCTTTTTAAACTGTTTTAAACATCTTTTTAAACAAACAACAAACCCATAAGCAAGAGGCACAGAATGAGGCAAGCAGCTCTGTTTATCCAGGAGAGATGGCTGGAGATTTCACCTCTATCATCAAAAAGTATTCAGCTTACAAGAAAATCTGCTCCAAAGAGGAGTTACATCACTGGGTAACTCAATTACCAAGCTGGATCTCACCAGGATGCCTGAAAGTGCAGTGCCAGCATCAAACAAGCAGATTTTGTCCAAGCTGCAAACTTTGAAATAATTATGGACTCCACATTTTTAGGATCCCAGAGCTGCATTCTTGAGAGCTTAGGCACCTTTCTGTTTCATTAAAGAATAATGTGTTGTAATCCCTAAAAGATGTTACAAATAATAACCAGAATTTATTTTGCAGCTCACAGAACTCGAGTACATGTAGTGCCAGTCCTTGCTCTTCAGAAAGATGTGTTCATTCTTGTTTAGTTACATCATCACAAAATCTGTGTGATGGGAATTTTACAGGCAGCCAGGGAGCTGGAAGGTGCTTCCCAAAGCACCTCCAACATGGAAACTCAGAGCAGACACCCACCTTCTCCCATATTCTTTGGTTTCCCCTAAGTGAAATGTAAATATAATTTGATGTTGTATTTCCAACAGAATTATGGAATCACAGATGGTTTGGGCTGGAAAGGATCTGGAAGGCCATCTACTTCAAACATTTATCTAGATCAATTAATTGCATCACTATTACTTTTAATTGTCTTTCTAAATGTTCCTCAGTGATGTTTAAAAGGACTGTCCAAAGCAAATTTGTAAATAATTTGCCAACTTGCACCTCTTTTTCTTTTATTTCCCAAGCCCATGTAATGTACTAAGAGAAATAACTGATGACAAACCCAAAGTGAAAATAGTTCTGACATCTGTTTCTACATGTCAAACAAAATAATTTCCTACAATTATTGACTATACATGGCTGTACTTCACTAAATATTAAAAAAAAATAGCATTTCAGAAGGTTTTCATAGTGTCCCCCAGGTAAACAGAATATTTCAGGTAAGTAAAACAGATTAAGATAATGAGTGAAAGTCAAAAAGGAAGGCAGCCAAGTTTCACATTCAGTATCCTACAATTATCATGTAATTATTTGGCTATTAACTACCTACATGCTCTTAACCCACAACAAAAGTGGAATTAATTAAGTTTATCTTAAATTTCACTGAGACTGAAGGTAAATCTCAGCACTTTATTTGCCTAAGGTGCTCTGCAAAGAAGTACTTTTAAAGAAATGCTCTCCCTTCCCCTCAAAACACCTTCAGAAACTTTTAGTGTTTCTTTGTTTTCCCAACACATGCTACTCCTGAATTGTTTGGATTTTGCTATCTTCATAGCTTAGTGTACACTCAAATAGCTGCTTTCCCCTTGTCCTCTTTCCTAGAGATTATCTGAAATATTGAACATTTCCAAGCTTGTTTTTGATACTGGGAAACAACCAACAGGTGTCTGAAAAGGCTCATGGGCTGCCAGAGAAAAAACTGCTTCCCACTGAGGCACAAAGGGAACATTTGGGACAGGTTTTGATATTGGGTTTTTTTTCCCCTCTCCCCTTTAGTCTCCAAGTCTGTGCAGCTCCTCTTCCTCCTTTTTAATGCCAATATTATCTTTCCCTGCACTCACTGAGCAGAACAGGCCAAGGGAGGCTCTGGCTGTTTATGCTGAGCTCCAGGCTACAACCTGCAGCACATTAATATTCAAACACTCCATCCACAGCATCCAAGGAGCCAACAAAGTGCTGCCTGAGATAAACCACATCCATGCCCACACTGCAGCAGTTCTCCTCTCTAACCTCACTGTATCAATCAATGAGATAATTCTGGTTTCAAGCTGTAAAGTGAGCAGTAATTAGCACGGTTGAGAGCCTTAGAGAGGGCTGCTGCATCATCTCTGCCTTATCAGCTTGGGATGCAACTGCCCAGAGCAGGAGATAAGACACAGCTCTGGGCATCCTCTCACAGCCACTTTCCAGCCCTGCTCTCTCTTTCAAGACTTCTTGCTAAGAGTTTGTCCTTTCTCATCTACAAAGAGCAGTAAAGTGAGAGTTTTGCCTTTGTTCTAAGCAACTAAAGCCACTCTCTTAAAAGTCACAGCATCAAAGCCACTGGGTCTGGAATAAATCTAGTGATAAGGCTTGCACAAAAGAGGAAAAAAAAATCTTGGTGTTCAGGAATTACATCACAAAAATTTGATGACTAGATAAACACACACATATTTACATGAAAACTTACGAAAATTTAATTTAAAGATTTGTAGTTGTCAAACTTTTATATTCCTGTTCTTTGCACTTAGGGATTCACTCAGACCAGTGTGTGTCCAGGTACAGTGACATTTCTTAACTCAGACACAGGACAAAGTATCTGTGCCTCCTCCCACTCCATTCCTCCTACTCTCAGTAACAAAGATGGATAGATCTATTCACACAAATTCTCCATTTGTGATTCTTAAGACTTCAGCAGCAGTCACAATTCAGATTAAACCCATCAGGCTGAATTTGCCCTGGAGATGGTGTTTCACACTGCAGAGCCAACAGTACAAACATTACTAAATGGTCCCTTCAAGGCTAATAAAGTGTATTATTTACCCTGACACTGCTATTGTACCCTGGTTCCAGACCTTTGACAACAGCAACAGCAAATTTGTGGATTCTGAGCTGCCCTAGGATTACTGTTTACCCAAAACTGAAATAATAATATCCAAATCACAGATAAGTTTGAAGACAACTCTTGAAAATGAGAAACAAAGAGAAATTCTATAAGTATGAAGCTTACATAAAGTTAGGGCCACTTTTAAAGCATATTTTCTAAATAATTTTACATCACCAAACTATGATGTGTCTATTTTGCACTATTTACATTTCCCAAAATTCCTCTTTTTTTCTTGTTTATATCTCCTAATCTGTGCTGTACACAATGGCATTTTATTAAAACAGACTATTGAAACAAAGTTTAGCTTTCAATGTTGTTGCATAAACTTTTTTTTTTCCTGCACATCAAACACATAGAGGCTGATATGAGATGGCACCTACAGGAAAACTCTACTGGATGGAATTCCAGAGACTGCCACCAGAATATTAAGAACATTAGAATATTAAGCACATTAATAAGAATATGAAAATTTTCCAGAGCTTCAAATATTGCCATTTTATCTGTCCCATGCACTAATATTTAGTACCAGTGACTAAACTGGCAGAACAGCAACACCCACATGAGACTGAGATTCCAAAGAATGTTTCTAATTCAAGGTAGATTTGTGCATATACAGAGACTGAGATCCCCTATGAACTCAAAAGGCTGTGTGTTCAAAACATTTCACAGGAAAAATGACTTTGTGACTGCAAATAAAATGTATAAAAGCAGCTAACATTTACTGGAAATTGCAATCTAAAATTCAGTTGGGAATTAGCTAATTAAAGACAGTACCACACAGATTGTTCTGGGGCTGGAAGCCAGAATCTGTCTTATCTGTAGAGAGGCTACTCAAGAATGCTAAAAAAAGCAGCACAATTTGAGAAACCTCAGTGAAAAACAGTAATAAAGAAGATTTAAGTTTGTACATTTGAAGGCTATTAGCTTCCTTGAATTTTAGCCAACTTTTTCAACAACTTGATATTTTTGAAGTATATTACAGAAAAAAAATATTAATTGCCTTTCTACTACAAAAAAATCAAAGTGTTTGAGGGAATAAAAATCATATTATTGCTGAAATGGACCTTGTTTATTTTGAATGTGCAGCAGACATTCTTAAGGAGACCCTGGCATTAAACTTAAAAAGGGAGATTAAAA
Organism: Haemorhous mexicanus; assembly: GCF_027477595.1. Classification (NCBI taxonomy): domain Eukaryota; kingdom Metazoa; phylum Chordata; class Aves; order Passeriformes; family Fringillidae; genus Haemorhous; species Haemorhous mexicanus. Next base: position 38,185,743 of record NC_082347.1, read on the forward strand.
AGAACTATGACAGAAAGATAAAATCCAAGTGGGGGCCTCAAGAAGAATGCTTCATTAGAGACACACCAACTCTGTTAAACTTAGGTCTATCTCAAAAGGAGTTTATTTTGGCAGCTGGGAGAAGCAAAAGAATAAAAAAAACCGCCAAAAAAATAACCAGAAAAAGCAATGAGTTCTTCAATCATGTGGATCCCATATCTTTCTCTTGAAGGGCTGCCATAAACTGACAGTATTTTTTGAGTTCATTACATTAAATGTATGAAATGAAGTGTTAAAGTTTGTTTTCTTATATTTATTGTAAGGTGAAATAATCACAGGAAAAATATGCACAACCTAATAGATCATATCCATGCTTCACCCTTAGAGGCACAGAATTGTCACACTGATATCAAATAGCTTTAAACATTCATTAATTCATTAAACATTCACCATTAATGCCTCACTAGCTGGAGTCACATCTACAAGAACAGCTTTCATCTGTAGCTTATGGACATTTGCCACAGGAAAACTAAATTAATTCCCTATCAAAGGGGCTTCTGCTATGTAGTTATCAAAGTAAAAACACCACACACCATGTTTACTTAATAGAAAAAATAGATAAACAAAATTAAATTTAGAGAATTTAAATGAAAGTGAGCATGTTTTAATTTTTTTTTTCTATACAACTACACAGCGGGAAGCAGAAAATTAAAAACCAACAGAATCAGAGTACCAGCATGATAGAAATGGGTGTGAGGGGTGCACAATCTTTCATTTGCATTTTATAGAAACATTGGCTGTGGTTCCGAGGTGCCAAACAGAGCACCAAGGTAAATTAGTTCCTTATTCTTCTGTGAAAATGACAAGAAATTTTGTGACATAAAACTCACTTCAACTCCAACCTGACTTTTCTCACCCTTTAAAGCAACAATTCTAGAGGATGACACAAGAGGAAAGCAGGTATATTCTATCTATTATAGAATACAGGTATATTATATCCATTATCAGGTATATTCTATTATATCTATAATATCCATCTATTATTTTTCAGGCATCTATGAAGTCTCCATTTTCTCACTTTATCCATACACAACACCTGCATTGCTCTCACAATTTCATCCAACTGCACATTCCCAGCTCCTGGATAAAACTGTCCAGGACTGCATGGAAACCTGCTTTTCTTCCTGCCCAGTTTCTCTGCATTTTTGACCTTTTGGACTCTTCTTTGCCTGCATGTCTGCCTCCAGAGATGTTGTGTTCTGTGCTTACTTCCAAGCTCTTTTTCCCCAGTGTCCAGGCTTTCCCCACCCAGTGTCTCTCCAATGACCCTGCAGAGAGTTTTGCCTGGAGCCCCAGTCCTTCCAAAACTCAACCCTCATCCCACTCAGAGCCCCTTTTCCAGCTCAGCCCTGGGGATCAGCTCTCCCTGTGTGAGTGCCCACACCATCCACACCACTGGAACACTGCTCCTGGACTCCCCAAAGTCCTGCTTCAGCTCCAACAGGGTTTTAAAAAAACAGCCAAAGGAGAACTTGCCAAAAATCCATCCAGACTCTGAGGGCAAGAAAATAAGACCTTCCCAAGGAAGTCTGAGTGAGGGTAGCCTTATACTGAATAAATAATTTCATGCTTTTCATGCTCAGCTACCGACTCAGCCTGTGGAATATTTCAAGACATAATAAATAACAGACTAATTGACAGCTTTGCAAATTGTGAAACACTGATATTCACAAGTTGAAATATACTCCTAATTAAGAATTCAGATGCATGATGTTGGCTTTAGATTAAGATATGCTATGTGGGGTTTTCAAACTTTACACAATTAGATCATGTTGAAAAACAAGGTCACTTTAAAATAAATTTGCCAGTCCAGCTTTTTCCATTTCTAGCTGCTTTCATACATCTAAGAACAAGAAATAATATTCTGAAGACAGTAATTCAGAACAGTATGAGATTTTTAACTTCAAGGCTTTCCACCAATACATGGCACACTAGACAAGTTTTTTAAGCCCAGCAATGAAAAATTGAGTAAAAGCCATGTAATTTATCTTCAGTCATTCAACACTGAAGTGCACATAGCCCAGCACTGAAGAAACAACCTCAAAACCAGTGGCATATACAGGCAAATAGCTATTAACAGTAATTTTAGGATAGGAGAAAAAGAGTAAAGTTGTAGGATAAAGGGAGACAACAGCACAGGAAAGTTCATTAGTGAAACCTACATTTTTGCAGGATCCTGACTAAATAATATTGTGAAATTCATGGTAATGTATCAAATGCACACACAAACATGTTATTCAGACTAAAAAGCTGCAAGAGGAAAAAAGGCAATGATAAATCTGTCTTTGAGTGTCTACAATTTGTATTACAAGGACAGAGTAATGCACCTCTGCCAAAAAATCTCAACCCACTTGTCTCCCTTACATCTGCAGATTAAAAACTGAATAAATAAATACAAAGGCTCACTCTACCAGTGTTCCAAGCATGTGTTAGAACTTAAACCTTAACAGCAACCAAAGCAACAGCTATCTGCACAAAAGATCAATGAATATCTGTACAAAAAATCCACACCATCAAAACACATGTGCTTTAAAAGAAGTTTCTTCTATTGTCCCTAAAAATGTTTATTTTCACAGTAAGTTTTCATTCATGAAACAAGCATGCTAATTTTAGGTCCGTTTTGTTCGTGAAGGGTTTGTTAAACAAGCCTGCTTTGTTTGCTGGGAGAGGGGAATTTGTAAACAAAGCCTCTGTGTTCTCCCAGAGTCCCTTCTCAGCAGGAGAGCATCCGACCACCTTGGGACCATCCTGGCACGTGGAGCTCCAGCCCCAGGGCTGAGCTGAAGCCATCCCTGCACCAGGGCAGAACAGACAAAACCCTGGGGTGCAACACCATGATGGTTTTGCCACCCCAGAAGAGATGGCTTGTGGTGTCCCAGACTGGAAAAGTGGGGAGTGAAGTGGGGCCACATCCACCTCCAGCCCAACCAGCTGTGAGAGGCAACAGCCCCAGAATCCAAACTGCCACCACAGCCCCTCCCAGCTCCCATCATCCTGGAATCACAGAGCCATGGAATGGCTTGGGTTGGAAGGGACCTCAAAGCTCAGCTCATTCCACTCCCCTGTCACGTGCAGGGACACCTTCCACTGTCCCAAAACCCTTCCCAGCCTGGCCTGGAACTCCCAGGGATGGGGCAGCCACAGCTTCTCTGGGCAATCTCAGAGTACTCTCACAGTAAAGATTTTCTTCCCAATATCCCCTCTAACCCTGCCCTCTGGCAGTGGAAAACCATTCCCCCGGGTGCTGTTCCTCCATCCCTTGCCCAAGTCCCTCTCCAGCTCTCCTGGAGCCCCTTCAGGCACTGGAAGAGGCTCTGAGGTGTCCCCAGAGTCCAGGACATATTTGCCTCTCCTCTCCTCCTCCCCTGTTCTCTCTTCTCTCCTCTCCCACTCCAAACTGAAAACCAGGCTGTAGCTACATTAGTAGTCAGAAAAAATACTGATCTGAGAGAGCTCCAGGGCTTCAATGCATTCCCTCTGAGACCATGCTAGATGTAAGAAAATGATGAAAGAATCCAAGAATAGGGACACTAAACAAATGGAGGAATAAGATACAAAGCATGGCTAGACAGAGATGTACTGAATTCTTGTTAAGCTGTTTTGCAGGAAATAATAACTGCCTGAGGACACAATACAGTAAGAATAATTGTATCCTTTCAACATGTTCTTTTTGACATGGACTTGTTTTCAAACCCCTCCTTATGTTATTAAACTCTGTCTCCAAAATTATAAACAAAATATAAAACTTGTAATCCTAGAATTCTTGTCAAGTAAGTTCATTTTTATCACACAAGCTGAACAAAATGAGATTATATGGGAGGTTTTGCAGCAGTCACTCCTTGTGCAGCTTTGCATCCATTAAGCTCATAGCCCTGTAAAACTGCCCAACACTTCTCTCAGCTGGGCAGAACACGTTCCCCATTATGCCTCCATCTGAATTATTGCCATTTAAGGTACACAAATGTCTCCTTGCATGTTTAGGAAAACAGACTGTTTAACATTATGTATCCCCAAAGTCTTTGAGCTGAAACATCAACACTTCAGTTTTCTCTTAAGGCCAGATGTTTGAAAACTTTGCTTTATAAACACCTTCACGTCAAAAAACAAGTTTGGAGGCAAATGGGCTGGAATTAATAGCTATACTACAGACTGTGTAAATCCTGATCATTCCAAAACTTGGTAATTCAAGGGTGTATTAAACATCCACCCAAATATAGGATTAGGGGAGTATTAAATTAGAACTGTATTTACAGAGTTAAGCACTTTGTTGCCATTCTAACAGTTTACAATCCCTGCTTTTCAGAGTTAAAAATAACTCAAAATTGCCCAGGCAATTTTATTTTAAAATCAATAAGCTGCACCCTGTAGTCATGGGCATGCATATCTGGAAACAAGAAAGCAGCTTCATGCACTTCCCTGCACTTTTAAGACACTTCTAAAATAGACAGCAAAGTGCTATAAACACTTGTATGCTTAGCATATATATGCCAATAAATATTGACATAATGTAAGTTTAAATTACAAAAACTGTATCAGTTTGAGTCAAGTAGGTTGAATGGAGATCTGCACATCTAAAGGAGAGCAGCCAAAAATGCTCCTAAATATTTCTGCCTCAAAATATACTCTAACATCTCTCCACCTTCCTTCCCTTTTCCCTGAATGGAAGACAGTTAAAAGCAATTAACAAGTCACACAATGCCAACTGGTAAAGACTAAAATGGAAAGAACATAAGAAAAAAAAATCATTAAAAAAATCATGGATACACTGCCCATACTATCACTAAGCACCCCTAGAGAACACTAGCCCTAATAGCTTAAATAAATAAATAAAATCCATCATCAGTGGAACAAAAAGCTCATCTTGTCCTCTGTCCATTCATGGAACAACAGTGCATTTGTGTTGGGACAAAGACAGATTTTGGGTGCTATGTACTTTTGCTCCACAGACCCATTCTTCTTCAATTAATTAACAATGGAGTCATTTTCACACCCTTTTTTGTCATTCCATCTCAGTGTTATTTGTGAAAATGTTTTCATTCTGAACAAGAGAAGGGGAGGAAGCAAACAGTATCCTATGCTGTTAAAAAGGATGATCTACTCCCCTGAAACTTTTCTAGCAAGAATCCCCAAACTGCCCAACACATCTGACACAGCAAATAACTACTCTGAACAGTTTCAGCCTCTCCTTTTAGAACAGTTCCACTCTTCAGTTGAGAACAACTAAACAAAAAGTTTTTGGCAGTGGTTAATTCCCACAGAACAAGCAGAAACCTCGGGGCAGTGTCTGAAAACACTAAGGGGGGCTTTGGGTTTGCTGATTTTTTTTTGGTGTTTTTGTTTTGTTTTTTTTTTTTTTTTAATTTGCACTGGAAAAGACAACTCATCAAGCTCCCAGGTCTCCACAATAAGGCAACATTTTAAAGCCTTTGGGAACTGATTTTATTAGATTAAGAAAAAACTTTAAGAAGCTGTAAAAAAATATTTCACTCCTCCACTGACCCTTCTGCTTGGGGCCCTGCTCTGTGCAGCCTCCCAGAGCCCTCAAGGATTTTTCCTTTGGGAAAACTCAGCACCACCCAAGAGCCTGCTAAGCTCCACAAACTTCTGTCTCTAATACAAATTAAAAGAGCAGAGATTTGTTTTTAAATTACTTGCATCTAAGTAACAGTGGTGGCTACCACAGGATAACATGAAATAATCTGCTCCCCTACCAGGGATATGCTGGTGGTGTGAAAACACAATTAATTACCATCATCTGCAACCCAGTACTATCATAGCCGTGCTCTAGGTTTCAATTCTTCATTTTTTACTTTGAGCTGTCACTTCAGGTATTTACTGTAATACTATAAATAATAATTCACTACTATAAGGAAGATACAATTCATCCAGCAGATCTCCGTAAGCACTGGAAGGAAAAACCATAAAACCCTTTATGCCCTGTCAACTCGTTTAATGCAATATTCTCTCCTGAAAGAAAGAAAAATGCAAGTTTTAACACAGACTTAGCTAAAGCAGAATAGACAGCAGAGAAATTCAACAGCATAAACACATTTTCTTTCACGGTCACATAGTCACGAACCTTGACACTAAAAATAACTCAGCCCACATCCCAGTTTAGCCCATTCTGAAAACTTTGTAGTTGCACAATTCCCTTTTCTTCTCCTCCTTTCCACCCTTTCTCCTTGCCTCCAGAAGCTGCTATCTTCTTCAGCACAATGAAGGCAGTAACTCATATTATATAAACAAATGCTACGAGCTGACCTCAGCAGCTGAGGACCTAATTTTAGCCACCATTCTCTAGGACAAAAATACATTGGTTGATGAAAATCTTGTATGCTACATAAAAAATTTACAAAAAGCTTAGAAAAAGAGAGTTGGAGAAGGAATTGAGGGGTTTTTTGGTGGATGACTGATTGGGATTTTTAGAGAAGCCCACAAAGAGACACGTTGGTAGCCAGATTTAAAAAGAAAGGTGTTGCAGAAAAACCTATAAAATTAAACACAACAACAAAGAAATAATAATCTTATTCTTCAGGAAGAACAGCTTAGGTGAGACATTAAGAAAAAGAATTTCAGTGGGATGACCACTAAAGAACAAGAAAAGATAAGAACATGTTCTATATTATAGATTACTATATATATGCTATACATATTATATATGTTATATATTGTTAAATACTCACACCAAGGCAGAGATGTGCAGGAGTGTATCAAGGGAGGCCCTTGGCTCACATCCTATAGGTTTGAAAAGTTAACATAAATATAACTGAACCTGTAGTGCAGCAAAGGGATGGACTACACAATCCATGATTCCTCTTTTCCCTCCTGGCTCCACATCCTTCCCCTCCATAGGATTCTGGGACTTAAATTCCCATCCAAGTACTGATGTGGTCTTTATACAAACTAGACTGTGTATAACATCAGGGTTGAGGACAAATATTAGAACCTCATTAATACAGTCTGTTCATTAATTATACTTTCACTTGGAGACTCTGTACAGTCAGCAGCTAAACAAACTCAGACAAAGAAAATAATGATTCATAATAATGAATTGTCATCCAGATTACATGGAACACTTCAGAGGAATGTACTGTGATACCTCTGTAAAATTAATAAGGTCTTAGTTAAACCAGGCCTCATTAAAGTATCTCCCATTAAACCTTTCCTGGAAAACTGGAGAGAAAACATCTCTTGTGTAGATTAACTGGCTTGTCAGCCAGCTCCTACTGTAAAGGCCACAAGTGAAATATGGCAGAGCCAGGAAAAGCAGGAGCTAGAGGTTTTCAGACCAAATAAATTCCACTTGACAATATTGCCTAATTAGAGCTAATATAATCAGCAAAACAGCAAAAATACAAGCAGCTCATTTGAAGTTAAATGAGAAATCCAACACTCCAAGTGTTGCCATCTTCAATAAATGTGGTGCACAGATAAAATTAACCAGTTTCAAGGACTCACACCTTGGTGAGAGATTTGACTTTTCTGTAGGGCACAAGAATTTTAATATTTTGTTCAACATCTGAACTGGCCTGGCTGTGAACAGCTTTACACAGGGACTGTGTCAGGAAAAGTGAAGAGCATGATGTCCATAAATATGTTTTCACCTTTTCCATCACAGCACTGCACAGTGTCCATCACTGAATATTCAAATTAACTCACTTCTGGGAATTCTCACAAAGAGACAGTTACAAAGACAAAATTCAGAATACAGGGTGTTAAATAGTGTTTGAGGACCATCCAAAATAATTAAATCAACAAAACTGAAGCTGATGAAGCAGCACTACATCAATTCATTTGCTTGATAGAAACATTAAAAATACTCTTAATTCCATGTATTCTTACAGTTACTAGCAAGGACTAATGGGTTTGTAGAATTATAATTGCCAAATTCTGAAATGGGATTTTGGACCTAATTTCTCACATGAAGGAAAAAACTGAAGACATATGAATTGTGAAATAAATTATTCTCCCTTAAAAAAAATTTAAAAAAAAGACCAAAAAACAAAAAACCAAAGCCACCCAAACAAAATCCCCAGCTCTTTTGTCTCTGCATTTCACAATTTACAGTTCTCACTTTAACTGCCAGTGGTTGCTATGGAGTCCCCAAATGAGCCTTCAACTAAGATTTAGTGTAAGTCAGAAATAAGCAGGGAATTTATGACTATGCTGAGTCATGAATTAGACATGATAAATTTCAGCCAGCTACCATCATTCAGAGGATGGTTTGTCTCAGGTTTATTAACATGATCCTGAATAAATCTTCTTAGCAGCTCCCTTTGACAGAGACAGGGAAGTTACCTCTAGTAATTCTGAAAACATCCACCAGCACAGAACTGACCAACAATTTAACAAACTGCCTCTTACTCCTGGGTTTTTAAGGTAGGACTTTAGCTCACTTAAATCTTACACAAATTAGCAAAATCACATTTATTAAGAAAAAATTATAGTGAAGTTGTCCCAAATTAACAAAATTCCTGTAAGAAGTAAAAGGTGTAGAGCACATCCCTGCTGATGTGCAAATGTAGGTAGTTAATGCCACATAAATCACATTTCTATGTTTATTCTTCACAACATTTGAACTGGGAATCTTGAATATACAGAATATGGTTGGGTTTTTTATGGGCCACATAAAAATAACTTGATCCAAACCAAGTTTATTTTCTCAAGGTGCAATAATGAGAAAGAGATTTGTTGATGTCAGAGGTCAGCGGAGACACACAGAACAAACATCACCTGCCCTGATAAAAGCCTAGAAATAATAGTCAAACATAAATATCCATATTACTTTCACTTCATTTCTGCTACAAACTTCAGTCATCTTAAACTCCAGAAATAGAAAGAAACATGGATTTCTAACATTAGGAATATAAACATTTCTGACATTAGAAAAATAAATCCCCAGGGATATGGTCATTTCTGTCCCAAGCGAGTTCTAACTGACAGAAAAAGTAAGTCCCCATTGAAAATATTTTACCAGGAGAAATCAAGTTAAGCAAAAAGACACAGCTGGGGTCTGTGTCTGTTTTTAGAAGAAAAATGGGATTGTAGAAAAATGCCATGTAAAATTCAGCACAGCACCAACACCTGTACTGAGGAACACTGTAATAATTTACCAATTATACACAGTAAAAAACAACAGTTTAGGAAAAAAAATAAATAAAGAAGCAATTGAGAATTGCATTCATTATCTTTACCTGCTATGAAAACATGGAAATATACACAGACACTGATATTCTGCTTTACATAATTACATTTTCAGTAGAAATCCCCTGTCAGCATTCACTTATGGCTGTTGCTATCCAGAATGGAGAATCTCTTTATTCCTGCTTGCTGATGCTCATAATAATGTGGTTTTCACAACCCCTCTACAAGTGTCTTGGAGAAAAAAACAAACATCAAACACTTTGTAAGAAGCTGTTAAAAGTAAAGGAGAAAAGATTTTAAATATTCATCACTAGCATGACATCAAGAACTAAAGAACTACTAATTTTTCACCCATGGTGTTTTTATTCTGTCCTACATTGTGATAGCTGTTTATTCCAACATGTTAAGTTCCATTTATTTGGTGCAGGCTTTCAGATAAGGAAAAGTGAAAGGAAAAAGCTTTTATGGAAGGAAGAAACAAAAGGAAAAAAGATTTTAAGGGACTCTGCAATCCTGAAAAGAGCACCTGCCTTCTGGCATCCAAAAACCAGACATCCCTTCTAGTCAAACACATTTGATAAAATACATGTAGAGAGATAAGAACTTTTTGCACCAGATAAACCTTGAAGGAACATTAAAGCAGCTTGATTTTCACATTTAACACATGTACATCAAGTCAATCATGCAAAATCCTTTTGGAAGTCCTGGTCACTCTAAAAGACTTTTCTCAAAAATCCCTTTGGGTTTTAATGCCCAAACTCCAGCAGCATTCAGAGGAGTCCCTCTTCAGCCAGCCCCTAGCCCAGCCCCTCAGAAGGAGCAGCTGGTTAAGGCCAGATCTCTGAAGAAATCAATCTTCAATTTTAGCTGCTGATGTAGAAGAGGATCCCAGGGAAGTCCAGACAGAAAACAGAAGGAAGGAAGGCAGGAGGAGGATAAAGATGATTTCAGTAAGAAACACACAAAAGCAGGAATTACCTCCTCACTTGAGCAGCTCATCATTCTCAGCACTTTACTACTGTATGTTTTTGTCTTTATTATTTGCTGCTTGTTTTTAATGGTCCTGCCAAAAAAAGCAAAACCACTGTGGTGCCAAAACTTTTACTGCTTTCTTAAAAAATGGTTTTACAATGCAGATACTTCACTTCTTTGCTATCAAATGGTGCTGCAGGCAACAACTTGGCACTCTGTAACAAGCACTGACTTTTCAGGATATTTAGTAGACTCTTTATGACCTGTTTACATAAAAAGTTGTTTTTTAGTAATTGCAATGCAGATTTATTCCTATAAACTTACAAAATTAATCCTGGAAAAGCCACTAGTTTCAGGGCAACTCCAGTCCTCCAAACTACTCCAGCTAATAATATTTTTCCCATTTTAAGGTAAATAGTAAGACCAATGAGAAAAGGAGACTAAAAAAGAATAAAATAATAAAAAATAAAAAGAATAATAAAGATGATAATAAGATAATAAGAAAAATAAAGAATAAAAAGATGACACATGAAGGTTTGAAAGCACCAGCTACTTCTGTGTGGACCCAGTGACACATTTAGCACAGCTTTTTGCTGGTCAGTGGCAGAACCATAACAAGCATGTGCTTACACACCCCAAAATCCCAGAGGATCACATTAAATCTCTTTTCCTCACAAATGTCACTTTACACAGCAAATCTGAGCTTACTGAAAACATTAATTAAATTCCATAGTGAGACATGGTGAAAGAGTCTGGACAGGGGAAGATGAGCCAGGCTCGTGTGGATCTTGTGGACGTGGACATGCAGGACACCACTGGATGCATTTCACTGCTGCACGAGGAGTGATGCTGAAATTCCTGAAAGCAGCCAAAGAAATTGGCTCTCAAGTGCCATAAAATTCCAGGGGCACCACTCACAACCACAATCAGTCTGAGGTATTTAGTTTAAGAATGATTAATCACAGTTGAATCAGCCTTTTGTTTCTTTTCTGACATTTCAGAGCCCTTTCTAGTATTCCATCTATCTGAAGTCTGGCCATGACTTGATACCAAAGGAGTCTGTTTGCAATAATTCCATTTACTTTGGCCTGCATACAAGTCTGGATAAAGGTTTCAGTCAAAACACCTCTTCACATCATGAAATGGCCTTAAAATGGCACACAGAGATAACAGAGCACAAAGACAACATTAAATCTGCTGTGCACTTCCAAGGGCTCTGAGAGCTCTTTACCAGCACCAGTGGGGTGGCCTCCAGGGGAAGCACATCCCTGACCCAAACAAGGAATGATCCAGGCTCCAACTTTCTATCTCTCTATTTTTCTACATTATTAACAGATAAAAATGGTCAAGTGTAAGTGTTCAGCAAATTGCTCTCAATCTTCAGTACTCTGAAATTGTATCATCCAGTAGCAATGACACATTTAAAGAGAAAAGGCACTGCATTCACAAGATCTATGCAAGTACCAACCCTGAAAAAGCCTCACAAAACCCAGAACTAAGGAAACTCATATAGAACATGTCACCAACAAATCCTTCCCAGCACAAGAACTTAGAGGAGAAAGGGGTTTAAGGTCAACTGAGGCCAAATGGCTAATTCAAGGCAGCAAACACACTTATTATTTATACCAGAAACACAACCTCAAAATCCATTTAATGTCACCCACCATGAGATTCAAAACCAGTGTGACAGGACTGCAATTGAAAGACCAGAAAGGACCTTAAAGAGTTCAGAAGTGATTGGAAAATGTGAATTTAGTAACATAGAGCCACAGAGTGACATTTTTTACTTGAAGGATGCAGGATAAAACAGAATTTCAATCCAGGAAGAAAATCCAAGGTCCTCTCAAGCATTTCTCTGACATGGCTGTTTGCTAAAGGGACTTCTTTTAGTTCTGTAATTCCATAAATATGCTTGCAAATTACTGCCATTTAACTGAAAACATTAACAAGTACACAGACAGGACTTAAACACAAGAGAAGCAACCCTGAGACCAACCTAATTTTCAAGTAAAATACTTTCTTTATGCTTAAAACTTCATCACTCCAAAATGCATTAGAAAAAAGACTTTGCATCTTATGACTCATGGAAAATTTTCCAGAAGCCTATTTTCCAATGTGAGAACTACCACATCTAACAGAGCCTGAGAAGGTTTCCCACAAGGTCATGAATTTCTTCAGAGAACCATTTAAATCTTGTATTACCCTAACTTACCCAAAATCAATGGAACAAAGCCATTGCTTAAGGTTTTTCACTGGATTTTTCCATATTAACGTAACAGGACTACAGGAATCCTTTTGTCTCAATTTCATGTAGATTTTATTTTACCAGTTTGTAAATATTAGCCTATACATGGGAAAAAAATCTGAGAGGGGCTGGAAACTAAAAGATATCCTAATTTTGCAATGGAGTCCCTTCCCCCATCCTAAAGAAATTTCTCTGGGACTCCACTGTCCTAAAATCACATTGCAATCAATGCTGGCTGCTGGGGAACAAAAGGAATGGGAACAGTGAGTCAAAAGGGAGCTTTATTTTAAAAACCTCTGTAATTATGTCTGATCCATGGGTTAGTTGATACTCTAACCATTCATCTTCCTGCCTGAGAATCCAGAATTCTCCAACTCTGTTACTGTGCCAGAGGAATCCCAGCTCTGGGATCTGCTTCCAGGACTTTCAGGGCTCCAATCTTCCACTGGATTCCACCCCATTCATACACCAAATTGTACCAGTTGAGGAAAGAGAGCCCTGCAGATGGAATGGTCACACACTGACCCCAATAACTATCCCCCAAATCCTGAGCCTTCACTGTAAGTAAGTGCTCTGCTCTCATAAGACACTTCTCATACAGAGAATTGCTCCTGAGTTCAGCCTCCATTTCTGAAGTTCCCAAAACAAATAATTTGCAAATAACATTGCAAGAAAAAAGCCTAGTGGATGGCTTTCCAACTCCTTCTCTTTTTTTCTTTCTTTACCTGACATCAGTTTAACATCAGTCACCCACAGCCTGTCACTTCCACAGCAGTATCATTAAGGGAAAGGAGCCTTTAACTTCTCTATTAAACTGCAATAAAGCAAATCCTTAACATGAAATGCCTCCAAGTCAACCAGGCATTACTGAAATGACTTAATCTGCAAAGTCAGTACTTCCCCACCCTACTTCACCACTCCCAATCACTTACAAGAGCAGCAGCATTATCCAGATGCATTTCAGAGCTTAGCTTGATAATTTGGTTCTGGTGTTCTGTTTCAGTGAGGGAAAAGTGGAACTAGAGAAATAATGTCAATTTGATTTTCAATTTCATTACTTTAGTCTACTTTTCAAACAAATGCATCCAGGAAAGGAAATATAAAATAGAACAAAGGCCCTTGCAATTCATTGATTGGATTACTGCTGTCCCAGCAGAGAGCATTATGTGTGCTTTAATCACACAGGTACAGGCTTTTCTTCTTATCCTCCCCAGTCCCTGCTCCAGCTTTAATTACCCAACACATTGACTTGTGTAGATTTCTGGAAGACTAAAATGTATATTCTACCAAATCACAGTCATATCAAATAGTCATTAATTCCAAGCAAGGGAAGAAAAAGAGCTTTTGTGAAGGAAACAAAAAGTAAAATATTCCCACTACAATTTAATCAATTTCCATTATTTAAGAATGAAATCTAGAAGCATTGTGGGAGTGTTGTATTCTTGATGCAATCATTTTCAAATTGCAGCACAGACTCAACAGAACATTGTAATAAATAATACAAATGTAGAGTGGCTCATTTAATGCAGTGCCTCATGTATGAGCTTCATTTAATCCCTGTACACAAAGTTCATTTCTTTAGTAAAGCACTACAAGCAGCTGAACCCAAATTTTCTTAGCCATGGTATCTTTCACAAATGGTTTTGGGTTTTTTTTTTGCCATTATTGCCAGATTTATTTTTTAAGTGCCCTGGTAAACGACATCCACTCATTTTACAAGTCTTGTACCATGCAGGTTGTAGAAGAGACAAGGGATGTTAAATTGCAGTGTCTCAGTATAAACAAATCACCCTAAACTTCTAAATATCTCCAAAGAGTAGAGGAAGTAATCAAAACCTTTGGTTCAAGCTGGTGATGTGACAGCCTCTAAGATGATTCAGATGAGAGAGGGCAGATTTTTCCAACTCACCCATCTTCTTCTATCAAACTTAATATTCTCTTTGTTTGGCCAGCAGATGGATATAAAAATTCAAACTGGCAAAGGGGACACACACACACACAGACACAAACACATCATCTACCAAAACAAGAGGGATTTGTTATTTTCAGAAGACTGAATCATCATGGTCACCTGTAGTGCAGGCCATAACCAAGATGAAATTCCTTCACAGCCATCACTTTAATGAGCCTCACAATTTTTGGCCATTTGAAAACACTGCAGATTTTTAGCACATTTTGAGAGGGGAAAAAAGGAAAACACTTTGCCTCTTTCTCTAGATTTTGTGAACTTTTTAACTTCCCACATTATTAACAGATAAAAATGGTTACATGTAAGTGTTCAGCAATTGCTCTCAATGTTCATTACTCTGAAATTGTATCATATTAATATCCAAATGCAATGATGCATTTAAAGAGAAAAGGTACCACATTCCCAAGATCTAAAACCACAAGAGAGACACTCTTAGGCACTGAGGTCTGAATTAAGGTGAAGCCACCAGGGGTTACAAAGCAGCCAGAGTGGTTTCTGTAAATGTTCTGTGGGTTTTCCTGATCCTCTCCTCAAAATCTGCTCTGCCTCAAAATCTCTGCTCACCAAACTTCTCACTGGTTTCATGGGCAGAGCCTCTAACAAAAAATAAAGAGTAAAACCCAGCCAAGCCCAAGAAGACATCTTATCACTGCCTGGAGTCACTAAGCAACAGGTACAAATATGCCAGCCTCAAAAAAGGAGAATTTTAGTGTACTGAAAGAGACACTGTAAACATGAGATAGCCAGGTAACCAATGACAAACATTATCTGACAGCCTTGAAAACCTCTCTTAAGCCAAGATGTAATAAATAGCACATGCAACTAAATTGGAAAAAAAAAAAATCTCTAAGCCAAGTTAAATAGTAACCAGCATTCAAATTTAACCATATAAAGTCTACATTAAAATCCAAAATGACAATTACAAAATATTATATTACTATGACACTGTCAAAAGCTTTGACTAAAAGCACACTAAGGAAATAAGTGAAAACACACTTTACCTTGTATCTCATTTTGGGGCATGAATGAATGTAGAAACCCATATAATAAAAACAGAGATCAGGAGCTTTTACACAAAGCTGTCTGGTAAAAGCAATTTCCCTGTGAGGGGAAAGAAAAGACTAATTACATTTGAATACAATTCTTAAAGCCATTTTACCTCTTCATATTGAAACATTTTACAGCTATCTGGCTCTTAATCTAGGACTTATAAAGGACTAGACTTCTATAAAATAAAAATTAGCATCATAAACTCCAAACTAATGTTTTTAAAAATGCCAAACATAATAAACTGAAAATTATTACTTGGAAACCTAACAAACAAATCATCAAAATGCACAACACCATGTCAGGCTTAAAAATACTTTAATTTTTGTGGTTTGGTCTGCCAACTGTCTGATTTGAAATCTAAATAAAAATTACTAAGACCCTCTGTTTAATATGTTTCTTGTCAATATTTGTGTACATTGGAATTCTGCAGAAACCTACTGGCATTCTGGAATTCTACTGGTTAACATGGCTCAGGAAAACATCAGAGTATGTTTGAAAAATAAGCTTCAAGGAGAAGCCTCTTGTTTGTTCTATCATTTATGCTGCAGCAATTTGCATGTAAAAGCATTCATCTTTGTGCAACAAAAGGTATTGTTACCCATCCCATGTTTGTTAGTATGATTTTCTCATTTATTCTGAAAGAAAAATATCAATGTATTCCAAAAAAAGTTTGCTTTTTACTTTACTGGCACAAGGAAAGCACTGTTACTACAAAGACTCAGCCAGTGCTTCCTCTATAAATGATCATTTTTGCAGCATTTCTATCTGTGCAGATCACTCCTGTAACAAATTGGATAAAAAATGGATGCTGGTTTTACTTTCTGTGTCAAAGGGGTAAGAAGATGTCCCTGCTCACTGCAGGGGAGCTGGAATAGATGATCTTTAAAAGGTTTCTTCCAACACAAACTATTCTCTGATCCAAGATAAGAGTACATTCAGAGAGGAAGCATCTACAAACAGTGAAGGCAATGTATCACTTAAAATTAAATTAGTGTTACTCAGTATTTCTTGATTTTTTTTTTTTTTCCTGTGGCAAGACTGGCATTTCCAAGCAGTTTCTTCTCCCCTTACTCTCTACTTACATGCCTACATATTTCAAATGATGCTCAAATCCCATCCTTTCTACAACTCAGCAGCAACAATTCTCAGAGTGGCATGAAGTGGAAGTGACAGCAATGCAGTCCAACCTCCTTGGAGTAAAATTGGCAACAGCTTTGAAGGTATCAGATTCCTTTGCAACTTCCTAAGTCCTCCCTAACTCAACGTTTTTCTTCCCCTTTTTGAAAGAAGAATGAGGTTGGCTCCCTCCAGGACTGTTGGGAACTCATTTTTATTGCCTTAAATGCTGCAGAATTTACAAGCTGCTTTTTCACAAGTTGAACCATGCACACATGGTGTAGCTACAAAGCTTCAAATTTATTATGTAGAAAATTTAAAATCATTTAAAGAATTTGTAAGCATGGATTATGTCAGTCTATTATTACATAAAGTAATGTGATATTACAAATACTAAAAAATAATTCTTAGGAGGACTTAGTATTTTATATCTTCATCTTGCAAGGAAAAAATTACTCTAATTTCAAGTATCTAACATTTGTAATGGAATAGTTCTAATAATCTAAACCATTAAGAGAAAAAAAGATCAATTCTAAGTCATAGGAGTTCCAGTGTTTTTCCACATTTGTTAACTCTGATTAATTCTATAAAATTATCAGATCCTAATCAAAATCCAATCAAATTCAGATTAGACCTTTGAGATATTAAATTGCACATGGTTTATTAATTACAGAAAAGATTTATGAACTAACTGTGGTGAGAAGTTTCCTTAAAGTGCTGTTTGTGCTTCACATAGCTCAAATGTGCCATTTACCCACCCTGGAGGGTGACCCTGAACAAGAACTGAGAAGGTGCCTCTCAGCAGGAGCCCTTGGAGAAAGGGGAAAGCTGCATCTCCCAATTCCAGGGCTCCTTTTGCACCTGACAGAGTGCAGTGCAAATCCCCACAGGTGAAAAGATTCATGCTACAGCTTCTCACACTCAGACTTGTACACAGACATGTCTGGCACGAGGCTCAAACCCAGCTGCTTCATGAGAACACCACATTTGTCTGTGGCCAACTTCTTTCATATAAACAGAGAAGCAAAAAAGGTAAGGAAGAAATAGAGTTGCACAAGTATTTCCACTCATTTAGGGTGGGTATTTTTCACTTTTATTAACAATGGAATCATAAAATTGCCTATGGAAGAAAAGCAGTAACTTACAATTTCACATTTTTTGTTCACAGTGAAAAGCAATACCCACAATTCCTACTGTTTTGCAAGACCATGTTGGATAGTTAATTTAAGGCTTTAAAATCCATAGGATTACTCTCTCCATCAGGCTTTCTGAAGAGAAAGATAATGAGATTAACATACCTGAAAAATATACATAGTGCTAGTACAGCAGGAGAGCACTAATTCAGTGGACAATGCTTTTTAGGTACTCTGTTATTTATGACCTCAATGTGCATAAAACTATAAAAGTGATTAATTTCATTTGGTAACTGGGCTTAAAAAAAGGTCAAAGGAAAAATTATTTCTGTTCAGACAAAAAAAAAAGTGGCTTTTCCTGCTGAAACTAAGCAATATTAAATTATTTTCAGTGGCAATAAAAACGAGGCATTTTGTTTCTGTGTGTTTTCTTAACCTGTAAAAGTATTTAGCTAACTAGAAAGTTACATCTTTAGTCAAGGATTACAACTAAAAATTTACCTGGAAGGCAACCAACTCCACAACTACTTTGCTAAAGGTAGCGTTACTAGTATATATTTAGACTAAAAATAAAACTCCAAGTTTAGAAACAAGTATTAATTCCATCCAACCAGATAAGGAAAACATTCTCTTACCGTAATGCAGAGTAGACTCCCAAAGATAAGAAAGAAAAGTCTGGGTCATAGTACAGATAGACTGAGGACACACAGTAGGGCAGGATATCAATTACCCCAACAGCAATTATCTTCCCATCCAGCCAGTACTGCTGGTGGAAGGAGCCATAGCCACATTCTGGTCCGTTTGGGGCATGCTCTGCCTAAGTAAGAACAAGAGAGGGATTAACTCCCTGACAGACTTTCAGTATGAAAACAATCCTAAAGAGAATTTCTACATGTAAGTAAATACTGTAAAAAATGTAAGTAAATACTGTAAAAAAATGGCCACCTGTATTTAGAAAAAAGGCATTTGAAAAGCAGGGAAAACAATGTTGTTATTGGAACTTTTGTGCCCTTTGCTGTTCTCACAATGGGTATAACCCACCCAAACATCAGTCTGAAATAGCCTCTGCCAACCAGCACTTATGGTACTGACAGGACAAACCAATGTGCTTCTTCAAGTTATTAATGAATCATTACATGCCAACCTGGTGCCTCCAACACTCCCTGTCACAGCAAGGACCTGCAGGTTCTCTCCTCCACATCCCCAAGCACTAGAAACACTTTAGGCATAGAAATTAAGTTCATCAAAGTGGCAATTAAATTTATTTCAGATGACCATTTATAAAAAAACCTGAACAGCTCATTCTTTATGTGATGTTTACTCTCCATAACTAACAAAACACCTTTTACCCAAGAACCTGAAACTGTGTGGCAACAAAATCTGTGGAACCTCTTCTTTGTCAGCCCACATCAGAGCAAATCCTGCAAGAACACCAAGGGACTTCTATTGTTGTGTGCTGTGGTTTTGGATGTGCACTGAAGTTTGACTCTGGATGGGGTAAAGCACCTCGAGCCAGAAACTGATGCTTGAAGTTAAGAAGAAAATGATCTCCCTAATTTAAACTGTATTACACAACCAACTCTGGCATGCCATTTTCTCCCACGTCAAGTTTACTTTAATCCAGAATTCCACTGTGCTCAACTTAATTATCCATCTAGTCATGTTTTTCACTGCATTGCCAGGTCTTCAGAAAGCTGCTTCTCACTCAATAAATCTGACAATATTGCCTGCTATTACCAACTGTTTTGCATTACATCAGCAGAAGGTGGGTTTAATCAAGTATTTTGATACAGTAGCCCTGATTGAAGAGATGATAGGCAGGAGAAGTTATTCTAATTGGTACCACATGTGTCAAAAGGAATCAATCACGTGAGCAAAAATTATTTCAACTGGCTTACCCAAGCAGCAAGTCCCAAAATAAAGGCCACATAACAATATGTTTGAATTTTTATATAGTTATATACCATACAAGTGTGGAGCTACGAATACTCTAAAAGTGAAATGATGAAACATTTGAGAGCTCCATCTGCAGTATGTGAGAACATTAAACCCAGATATAGCACATTTAACCCAGCTTTTCTTGTTCAGGTAAAGGCCACTTATCCAACAGTTGTGGTTTCATTCAGGATCATCAACTTTTCAGCAGAGCCAAATGAAATCACATGGTCAGTGGTAACATTTTTAAGCAGGGACACAGTCAAGCAAAATATGTTCTCTAAGGACTTCTAAGCACAGGTTAAGTTCCCTTCTCAGAGTGCAGTCAGTGACAGAAAAATGAAAGCCAATGAAAAATGAAAGCCTTCTCAAAGCCAAGGGGAGATGTGGCTGGTAATAGAACACAGACTTGCTTAAATAAGTTTCAGTTAAAACAGATTTTCTTTCTTAGTCAAAAATTCATCATACGGGATTTAATGAATGCTAAAGAAGATAGTCTAAGCCACCATGGAAAAGATTTTCACTCAAAGCAAAGTCTTCTGAACTTAAACAAATGCTGTGCCTGTGTATGACCCCAAACCTCCAAAGAGCAGCACATGGATTTGGTCACTGAACCTCTGCAAAGTGAGCATTAACATCAGTTAAAACTTTTGGTAAAGCACAATCTGCAGTTATTTCACTAATGCAATTACAGTGAAATGTCATGAACATAAGAGAGTCTATGTTCTGGAACAAACATAATGAGCACAGCACTGATTTCAGGCAAAACAGACAGGGATCTCTGTTACATTAAGCAAATAACATTTAAAAAAGAGTAAGGTTTCCCTCCACCTTCAAAAATTCTCATACAATGTAATCCTTTGTAATGCTTGTCAGTACTACATTTTCTCCCATTCCTCAATGAATTCTTGGCTCCTTTAACTCGATTTCCTGTGCACTATCCAGGCAATTTGACCTGAAACAGGTCTAGAATATGAAACATTTTCCTGAAGCAGGTTACACCATTTCAAACCACTGACATCTCCACTGGGACTGTGTCTGTCAAGGGGGATGGAAAATACACCAGTGACATCAGGGGAGCAAGCCCCACCAGAAAGGGCTTATCTTATCTACCCAAAATTATAAACTAGCCCTGAAATCAATCCAGAAGGACAAAAGTATTTAAAATTAACAGTTTATAGTCCTACTTCAATATAATGAATTATTATAATCTGATGATATTGAAAAAAATCCAGGACAAAATGGAAACCACTATTTTCTCTCCAAAGTTTACACTGTCATGCAGAGAAAAACACAACATATTCCATGTTCACTCTACCTGTCTTCATATCCTGCTAGTTAATGATTCCATGAGCACATTTGATTGCTCACATTTTATAACCCAATATTAAAATATAAATATTTAACAGAACTGGCATTATATATTGCCCAATTAGTACCTCAGTGTACTAACTGCTTATACTTGAACTTCAATGATGGTGAGAGCACTAGAATTTCTTCAAAGCACATTGGTAATTCTTTTAATATTAACAGGTATTTTGCTTATTATAATAATTATAAAAATTTCTGTATTATAAAATGCCAAAAACATGCCCTGCCTGTACAATGCATGATTATTTTTCTCTGGGAGGTTTCATGAAATTTCTTGTTTTCTACCTTTCCATTTTACCCTCTGCTGTGCATGGAGGGAAGAGGAAAATATTAAATTTATGCTATCAAAGAAGAAAAAAAAAGCCAGGAAAACCTTGACTTCTCTGCTCCAGTGGAAATTATTTGCCAAATAAGCAAAGTGATTAATTCCAGCAGTTCCTTTCCCAATGGCACACACACAAATCTGCCATATGGTAGATTTCTATGTCTTGGTTAGCAACACATTTCCTTTCCAGAACTCTGTCCTACTTCCATTAGGGATTAGTAGGACACTCTTTACACATACATTCTGTGCCTGACTGGAAAAGCCCAGAATTTGAGCTACACTGCATTAAATGTCAGTCAATTATCACTTTCTAAGAAGGTGATCCTGGGAATCACAGGCTTGTAATGGTCTCACTCACTAGATCTCCTGAAAATAAAAACGTATCAATAAACAAAACAATGCAAAGCAGAGGCTGATGTGCTTTTTGAAGAGCAAAGACTGAGATTCACAAACATCTTTCAGTTCTTCAGAATCCAAAAGCATCTCAGCATGGTTAATGAGAACAAATGATCATTTGCATAACAGAAAACAGATCACTTTCCATCCTGCTGCATCTATTACATTCTCCAGGGAGGACTGAATGATGCTGCAGCAAACCAAGATCATGATTTTGAAGTATTCAGGATGGTTAAAAAAGAGCTGAATGTAAATAGCTCCAGAAAGATCCTGTAATACTGAGTGATCAAAAAGGCAGAGGAGATACCAAATGTTCACAAACCCATGGAGCACAAATGCATGCTGGAAAACATATTGCTATAGGCACACCCAAAGCAATGGGCATAAATCAGCAGCTCTCTCAAAGAGATGATTTTGACAACAGTTTTATAAAATTGTCAGTTTAATGCTTAACATCAGTCGAGATGAAAAAAAAAAAAATCCAAGCAGCAATTAGAGAATATTTTGAGAATAAAACAAAATTATCCCTCAACTGCCTAACACCATGGTCCATCTGAGTGCTGAGGCTCCTTCCAGGTGCTGTTTCAGGACAAGATGGAACAACTTGGGCAGGACAAACACTGAGATGACCATCAGTGATGCTGACACTGGTTCCCAACATCTTCCTCACTCACTGAGCACCACAAATAAGGTGAATCACCCTGAACAGTCTGGATTTCCCCTGGAACTTTCTCCCAGGAATCCCCCAACCCTGGCAAGAGCAGGGTCCCAGCCCACAGAGCTCTGGCTGAGTCCTGCAGGCTGTTCCCCTGGGCTGAACCATGACCATTCCACATCTGCCTGTGGGAACTGCTAAAATGGCAAATGGTTAAATGTAGCCTCTAAAATGAAAGGATTAATTAAAAAAACACCTCAAACAATTCACTTTACATTATACTGTTTACTGCTAGAAAACTGCCTAGTTTTCTGCTACTTCAAACTGTATCTTTTCTTTAAAGCATTCATTTCTTCTGCCAGAGCCCATAGCCTAAACAGAAACTAAACTGGATAATAAAATGAGGAAATAAAAAAGACAGGAAGAGTTTGGGTGTTCATACTATTTGCAGCTAATGATAACATTAAAAACTCCAAAAATTACAAATTGAAAACATGTAAGGTTTAACTTTTATTTTAAATTATTTTTGTTCAAAAGAGTAAACAGACTACACACTGCTAGATTTGCTTGTGGCAACTGTTTCAGAATAAAGAATTTCAAGAATCCCTTGGCCTCTGATACATAACCCCTTTTATTTAACTTCATCTAATTGAAGACATCTGTAGTGGTGCCACACAAAATTTAATTCAAGCTTCGAAATGTCAATAAAAAGTGTCTGTAAGAAACAATATGGGTATAAAGCTGGCAGGGTAGTGTGCATCAACCTCTACGTAGCCATACAAAATTAAGAATATAATGGCAGTCTGCTGCACGAGTTGACGAGGTGATAAAAGCCCTTTTCCTATAAAGTCTAATGAGCTCTATTACTCTTCAGCTTTCAGGAATGCAAAGGCCAGTGGACTCAGCAGAGAAAAGCAACAAACTCTGCACACATGGATTCACTCACAGCGCGACAGATCAAATTACCAGTGTAATTACTATAACCTGACAATTTCATTACAGTCACGCTGTCCTGAGCTCTTGGAGACTAACAAGAAAGACACTGCAAGGAATCCATGGCAGTTTGATCACTTGAAATGAAGGAACAGCATCTCCTCAGCTTTTACCTCAAACTGTAGTCAAACACAAGTTTAGCAAGTTATTTAGTAATTCATTCTTTTCTTTTCATAGAAATAAATCGAAAACCACGAAAGACATGGCCTTTTGTGCTTCTATTTTTAAATGCACTGCTATGAAATTCAGTGGGAGCTTATTACCCAGCAAAGGAGTCCTCAGGCTCCTGTGGAAACACAGCAGAACCTTCCTTACCAGTTGGTGGAGACAGGAATTCTGTGCCAGCCACCTCCACCACCTCTAACCATGGCTGGCTGTCTACAGAGAGCAAAGAGGACACTCACACATTCATTAAACAAAATAAATGAAATACATTCATTTCCAAACTCCCATCCTGAATGAATACATACCTCCAGAGGGGAATCACAGAGGAATCGTGTGAACTGCACCAAGGTGGGTTCAGCAGTGCCCAAGAAAACAGCCCCAACGTGCAAAGCAGAAAAAGAAAGAAAACCATCAGCAATGTGTTAGGATACATTCATATTTAAATATAATCTTTCAAATACATATATTTGAAAAGCATCATCAGACTTTGTTTATGGAAATTTCATTTAAACCCTTAAACTCTCACATTCTGTTTAGAAGTACAAATAAATATAATAATGAACTATGCAAAGTACTTTCTTTTCTATCAAACAGAAGATGGTTTTTAAAACTGTGAAGTGAGAGAATTATCCCCCTGTAATACAGGTCTGTGTCCTTTATTTTAAATTACACATCATCCTCCTCTGGGACTCCTTGCAACAGGGAATCTTTTCCCACTGTTCCATTGGTATCTCCCCAATCACCAAAGCATGGGGCCCTCATACCTCTTAACAGAAATTAATTAATTTACATTCAAAATTAAAAGCAAGTTCATTTTAATTTTAAGGAAAAGGAAGGGCAAAGAAAAGAAAGAAAATCAACCTCCTGAAAGTGCAAGCATTTCAAACCTCAATACAATACCTGGATTTCTGCCTCAATACAAAATTGATGTGCTGCTGATAATTACCCAAAAAGGCAATGTTTTAATGATCTGGAGCTTGTCCAAGATTCTTAGAGTAATAAAATACAATACTTATTCACTTACTATCATTTACTTATTTGATACAAACACTTCCTTATTGGTGGAGTCCACATTAAACACGTTGCAGAGTTCTGGTATGCATTTAACCCCAAACATTCCCTTGTTAAATAACTACTTTAATACACAGTTTAATTCCCCCTTTTGTAATGGCCGGGTGTTTTAATAAGTCAGCAGTTCCCACACTGCAAAGTAATAGTAAATAGGAAATTTTAAATTAAAAGTTAGATAAAAAGAATACATATGGACACCTACAAAAACCTGACTGTTGTCATGATTTTGTTGTCAAGAATTCCATTAAATTCTGAGATTATTAGTTCTGAGATTACTGCTGCCTCATCTTGCTGATCTTGTCCTGCTGATCTATGGACTGATGGGAAACCTCTGGACACAGAAATTATGGAAGAAGACTGAATTTCTATATTGTGATGGTGAAGGCAGGGGATTGCACGTTTTCTGTAATTTACCATTTCAGATCTAGTCACTAGCACTCTAAATGACTCAGAGTTTGGAAGGACAAAGGACTGTGGTATCTTAATTAATTTGTAGAATTATTTTGGTTTGGTGGATAAGGGAAAAAGCACCAGTAATATTAAAAGAAAAAATAAGATAATTAAAATTTTGAATTATTGAGTTATTTTCCTGAAGTAAAAATACAGAATTACGAATTTCTACACTATGAGTGCATCCATCCCTACAGCCAGTGGTTTTAGAAAGTGCAGGTTTCAGAAAAAATAAACCACATGTAATTAATTTTCATGTCAGAAGACCCCCAATAACTTCAGCTGTAGAGTGCAAACTAAACCCTGTGGTGAGAAATCTGAGCTCACAACACTTTTCAAATAGTTTTACCAATTCTCCAGGCCCTGCTGCCCAGTACCCTGGCTCTGAGGGTAAAGGGGAACTTTTTCAGTTTAATAACCTCTGCTGTTACAGCTGCTAGGAAAAAAGTCTTAATTGCACCTGAATTTGTATCACAATCTTAAGGGAAAAAAAAAAAAACAAGTCTTGTTATAAATTATTTCACATGATGATACCTGGTGAAGTTCAGAGGTTAGATAATTTTCTTAAACTAGGCTATACATTTATGTAAAAAAGAAAATATTAGATTCAGCTCCTAAATTAACAAACTCATCTAACACTGCAAGATTATGATGAACACAATTAAAAATTATTCAATAAATCATGAAAGAAATACAGCCAAAAGCTGATATTGTATGTAAAATAACTCAATATGTCACACAAACACAACTCAAATTCCTTTCACAAGGCCATGCTTTTCTAATTTTAATTTCCAACTGATTTACATAAATTTTAAAAGCTTTATAATATATAAGAAATCCACATCATTTTTACTTTGGTGCAAGCCAATTACAGCTGCCAGAAGAAATCAACTCAACAACAGGGAGTAAACTTAAACAGAATTAATAAAACTAAGAAGAAACACATCACTAAGAATGAAATCAAAGGGAGAAAAAAGGGCAGAAAAATAAAAAGCAGGTTGGGTTCAACCCAAAGCTTCTTGCTGGACTAAGAGCACGTGCACAGCTTTAAAAAGAGGTAATAAAGCAGAGTGTTAACACCTGCTCCCTTTTACACAGGGGGAAGAGATTCAGGAGCTAAACTGGAATGGGTTTCACCTGGCAGCTCAGGGATTTCTGCAGGGGAAGGCTCCTGATGTCACAGGAGGACATCACCTCCTTCTCAGAAACTTTCCAGGTGCTAGCAGCAGGAGCTGCACAATTATCTGAGATATTCCACAAAAAGCATTCCTTTTTTTCAGTTTTCATTCCCCCTTTGACTGTATTAAGGGTTTGCTCATGTTTGCAATTCACTGCCAAGGAAAGCTGAGTACTTGCCCTTTTTTTGGGATACAGAAGGATAAGCAATGAATATGGCATTAGGGCCTTCCTTCTTTTTGTTTTTTAAGATCCAATCTCTGAATGGGATTAAAATAAACCAAGGATTTTGGTCATGTGGCTTTTTTGCTTTGTTTTTCACAGAGGTGCAAGGCTCCTAAGAAACTAAAAAATAAAGATGGCAAGTCATAAAACCTGCAAATCCAGTGCATCGCTTCCATGCTGCCATATTTCAATTGAAATAATCTTCCTTATCCAAAAATGATTAGAATCAGTCTTAACCATAAAGTTCTGCAGTGAAAAAGTAAAAATAAATCAGTGTTTCAGTAAGGCGAGGAGCAGCTGCTAACAATCCTCTCCCACAGAAAAGAAAACAAGAAACCAAACAATAAAAACAAACTAACTAGGAAAATACATTGAAACTGAGCTGAAAAATGAAGAAAATGTTTAAACTTTCTGCAGAAGTCAGGAAAATGGGACAAAATGTAGCATTTTTACAGGAAAAGATGGTGCAAACCACCCTTGAACCAGACAATAAATTAAGAGTTCAGCAGAGGAATCAAAGACTTATCCCAGGGCTGGCTCTATTTAACATTTTCAACAACTGCTTACAAAAATACAGACATGCAGAAACAATAGAGTTTCAGAGATAGTCACAGACCTAAAGGTGAAGAAAGAGCCTTCAAAACTAGGAAGAAGGATTTAAAGTTTACAATGGAAAGAGGGATTTAAAGTTTGAATACATGTCTCAAATGTAGTTTTCAGTGCAAGGAGGGGACTAATGAAATATTGCACATTTCAGTTACAGTTTCAATTCCTTTATGGAGTGACAAAAGTCACTGTGGCTTTCTTGCTCAGAAACCTCCTCTCAGTATACTGGAGGTTTATCAGTATTACAGTAAAGATTATTTACCTTTAGAAATTGCAGTGGCAAAATCAAGGACGATACAAACTGAGATGAAAAAAGAATCTGAACTGAAATTATATGACTGTGAACAAGTTACTTGTCTGGATGCCTAAATTCTTTTGCTGTTCTAGACATATCATTATAAAATCCATGAATCCACAGCAGTGCAGTCACAAGGGCCACACAAATAAACAGAAGGCACTGGGCTGATACAGAAATAATCATTCAAAGTCCTCAAGTCAGAGCTCCCAGGATGTGAAATCCAAGTTCACTGCAGTGAGATGTTCTGCCATGGCTTCCAGGAGCTGTATAAAAGTGTACAGAAGGCTAAAAATAACCACAAAGGCTATTGATTTTTAAGCATTTTCTCACTGGAATATAAGAGAGGAGACTAGGTTAGGGAGACCTAAAAGTTTGCAACTGGCTGCTGATACCAGTTTGGACCTGATCAGAACGTGCTCCTTGGCATTTCTCAGACTACTCACTCAGTTTTTTCTATTGGTTCAAGTGGATTCCTGAGAAGCAATAAAAAAAAAAAAGGGGGGGGGGGGGGGGAGGGTGAAAGAAAAACTCCACTCTACGTATTGCAGTAATTTTTTGCACCTTTTCAAACAGGGTATCTTTTGTGTGTCCTGAAATTCTTTTCTTCCAAGACAAATATTTAGCTAAGCACAAAGCAAAGAGAGAGTCCAGCTACTTTCACAGAGGGAACAGACAGATACTGTTTTTCTACAAGTTTGTCATTATGAAACCCTTATGAAAAGTTAAATAAAACGTTTGCTTCAGGAGCAATAGCAATAAACTGTTCACTCTTGCTCTCTCTGGAAACTACTGTAGAATTCTTATGATTTTTATGGAAATGTTTTCTAGCTTGTGTAGCTGCCACATAAGCTTGTCTCAGTTACACTTCAGCTGGGTTTCCTAAAGACAAAGACTGCTGTAAAAAGACTTGAGAATTCTGACACTGGGGTAGAAATGTGGTGCATCTGATGAGACAGATGATACTTCATTAAGAACTCCTAAAGACACCCTCAGTTCTATCCAAATTAGTCATTGATTATTTCATTGGGATCAACAATTTCCTCCTTGTCATGAAAAGGCCAAAAAAAATGTTTTGACTGTATTTGTTTCATGTAAAATCTTTGATCCAGACCTCCACAGCTCCACACCTGTACCTATAATTTCATCTATCACATTGCTTCATCTAAAACACAAGAGATTCAGGGGGCAAAATCTTCTGAAATATCTATCTGAAATGATCTAAATGTTCTGAAATACCTATCTCCAGGTATTTTATAAATCATCCAGAAGCTGGGGTAGAGCTGGATCACAGCATCTTCCAGGTGATTTGTATTCTGCAAGGCCCTCCCTGCATTTCTTACCCAGAAACAGGGATTTTTGGTGCTGAGCAAGAGTTAAAACATTTGCAGATAAGGCCTGCTCTTAGCAAAGCAGACAGAAGCCATTACACAGCTTCCACAAATCCAGTGGAATTGGATCACCCAAAAAGCCAAATCTTGGGATTACACAAGACACAAGTCCATTCTTCTTATTCTCTGGTCATTCTTCCATATATTAATCCACACATTTTCTCCCAGAAATATAACCAAAGACTATTAAAAGTTACTCAATTTTAAAAATAGACTCCAAATCCATATTTATCTATTTATCTGTGCATGAATTATAACAACAAAGCTGTATTAGCATTTACTATTTTTCTTATGAAAAATGGGGGAAAAAAAAGGTGGACAAACCCTCACCCACATGATTTTTTTGCATAATTATTTTACTCTTGATATGCTGATCAGCTCTATAATTTATGCTCCAGCTTATCTTTCACTGATGCCACAGGGAAGCAAGGTTATTTGAATATAAGGATGCTCAGCCTACTCTCATCTCTCTGCTCATTAGAGGTCTGCATTTCTCAGTTTTTCTAAGCTTTCATGATTTTAATTTCTTTTCCTTATAGCTTGACCCATTTCACAAAATAAATATAACCACCACTAAGCCAGGAAATAATCCAAACAAATAAATCTTTGCAATTCATTACATTTGTGGGGGCTTTGTATGTTACAGACACAGCTCCTCATGCTAAGCATGATTACATCTTCCACTGCTTTAAAAACAACCCAACAAACAAGAAAACAGCAAAACAAAACAAAGCCATTGAAAATAATAAAAAAAAAAGACAGCTCTGTTATACTGGGAATGGGACCATCATTTTGAACCTGAGATAAAGAGCCACATCAAGCATTTTCATAAAGGGTCAGAAGAAATGCAAAGAATGGGGCAAACACTAATCCAGATTGTTTCAACAGCTTCCAAAAATGAGCAGCTCAGAACTTGGCTAATTCAAAAGCAGCCTTAGAAAAATTTCTCCAATAGACAGGGATACACCTATAGTCCTAATTTCCATTATTTTATCTGAACTCCTTCATTGCTATTTATACTTTAACTTCACAATCTGTTCAGGTTCCCTGTAATTCATCTCACTTTTTCCAACAACTATAATAAAAATACATATATTCCTCAAACATTGGATGTTCATGCATTTACACAGTAGCTTAATAAAGTTTTGTGCTCCCACAGAGGAAAACTGAAAAATCAATTTTTCCTCAGCCCTATTTAAGAGCAAGTACTATAAAGAATCCTTCAGCATGAAAATTGTCTGCTATGTTTTTCCTCAGGACACCAATTCCATACAATACAAACATGCTGACATAAACATTCTTCAGTGCCAACAAGTTTGTGTAACATCAGGAATTGACTCCACTCCAAAGCACAGACACCACCAGGTCAGTTTTGAAGCTGAATTCCTGAAGCAAGTGATCAAAAGTTCTTGAGAGGGGTGAGAGGATTTCCAGGGTAAATTCAACTTCTACCAGACAAACTAAGAAAAAAATGGCATAATTAATATTTTAAAAGTCTATGCAGAAAATAGTTGTGGCTTTTATGCCAACATAAAAACCAATTTGAATTTTTTTCTCTTGCAAGCTAAAATGGTTTTAATTCCAGGAGCAAGGGAATACTTTAAACTGTTCCTAGAATATTAACATATTTGGCAGAGAGACAATATATTTCTACCAATCCTCTCCTTGCCAGTGAAAGAGGAACAGAAGATTCTGGTGATGCTTCCATAGAAAGGAGTTTCATCACAAGTCTGCAACTGGGGAAAAGTTGACTTCACAAGTTCCCACCTTGCTTTTTATTAGAACAAACAGAAGTCAGGAATCAGTACTGCATCACCAAAATGTGCTGCAGGATTCTCCCCTGCAAAATCTCCAATTATTTTAATGACCACACTGTAATTAATGCTGTGCAGTCTTCAGCAGGGAAGCAGAAGAAGGAAAGGAGGAAAAGGCAAAATTTAAAGACACTCAGCATCCTGAAGGGCACCAAAACACAAATTATCTCTGGGCTCAAACTGGCATTAAGCAGAGAGTGCCCACAAGTTCAATTCCACAATTCCCTGCCCTGAAAATCCTCTACTCTCCCTTCTCACATAAACTCCTGCTGGAAAGCTGTATTTACATTACTGAGGTGCAAAAAGGCCTCCTCCACACTCACTGAGCAATAATCAGCTTCATTGTTCACATATCTTTTGTTACTATTGGGAACATTTTTACAGTTTTTCCCATTAGTGTTATTTTCAAATAACCACCAAAATTCTAAATTGATTCTCAGAACTGCTTTTTAATATAATAAGGTTAATATTAAACTAGCCTAGCAACAGATAGGGTATTGTAATGCCAAGAATCTAAGAATATATCCCCAAAAGAAGTTGTTAATATGTCCCATAACAATCTTTGTATGATTCTGAATTTAAATATAGGCAGGTTTCTAAATATGAAGTGTTAATATAAAACTAAAGACTGTTTCTAAACTAGAAATTTTCCAAACACAAAAGTGTGCAGGACTCTCCCTAAAAAAAACCCCAACAACCTCACAGAGTAGTTTGTACAAATTAAAAGTGAAAAAATCCTGGATATTTGCCAGTTTGAAGTGAAAGCTTCTTACTATCCTGATAAAAGGTCCTGTGTATAGGACAGAATTTTATTCCCTTTGCTTAAAAAACTCCTTGGTTCCATAATGTGTGTATGATATATTAAAAAGTCTGAAAAAGAGGAATAAGAAAAAGTTTTGAGATCTTACAAGCAGCATTTTCCACCCCTCCTCTCAGTAATTTGGATCAGTTTTACCCTGCTTGGTACCTCAGAAGTGACTCAGACAACTCTCTCCCCACAAAAATTCAAAATTAAAAAAACCCTCTTCTAAACTATATGAAAACACATTTTTGTGTAAAACATTCTTCAGTTTACTTCCTGCAGAGACCAAATACAAAATGTTGATTGAAGGGAGAGTGTTAGTTCCTAATTGTGAATAAAAAAACCTTCTTGGCCAGGCAGTCTCATAGACACTAAATATGATTTACCAAGGCTGAAAAAGAACTAAATTCAAATCCATCAGCATCAGACCAAGTTTTTACATTCAGTAGATGCTTCAGAGAAGGTTTTTATGTTTCCCCTGGAATTATCTAAGCCTGCACAAACATGAGGCCAAAGAGAGTAGATAAAAGCAAAGCAGGGAAACCCCTATGGCAAGTAATAAAGAAAAAGAGGATAAAAATCTGTTACATTATTAGCAGTGAACAAAAATCCATTTCTTTCCAACAGCAATTCCCAGGACAGCCTTTACACCTTCAGGTGGTGGAAACCTGACTGTCCCTAACACATCTTTCCAGGCTGAAATGCTTTCATCATAGCAGAAAAATCAAGTCTCTAATCTGACCAGGTAATGCTGGGTACAAATCCAGTAAATAGCTCAGTCTCTCTTGGCATGCCCCCAATTTTTACATTTTTATAATTAAAGCCACTTAGGCCAGCAATTATAAAAAGGGTAGAGACTACTACTTACTGTTATGAGACCCATTATTTTACTAAACAAAGTGAAATGGATTTTATGGCTTTCCAGAGTAGCATTACAGACATCTCACAAAAAAAAAACAAAACCCAGCTCTCCTTACACTCTTGAACTAAAGCCAAAAATTATGATGTGGTTTTACAATTCCACCTGGAAAGCAGCCCCAGTTTACAAGGTTTCACTTCTGCAGATAGTTCACTCTCAGGAAGAGAAAATCCTGACTAGTTGACCAATAATAAAGCTGCACATCTGCAGTAGATAGAAATGAGAGATCTGAGGTAGCATTTTCATTAATTCTGCCAATGAGGAAGTTGTGCCACCTGCCAGAGAAATGGAGAACTGCTGCTCAGAACCCCACTGGTATTTTAAATTATTTTTAATTTATTAGACTAGGATCATCCTCTGTAAACAGCCTTTTAGGAGCAGGGTATCCATATGCAACATATTCTCATCAAACCTCAGATGATCAGCTGGTGAGATATTTTTGCACTATTCCTACTGTGAAGGTGAGTTCCAGTTGAGCAGCGTGCTTAGCAATGGAATGGGAATAAAATTCAGGTTTTTAAAACCTTCAACTGCTAAATTAAGCAAGAACACAAAAAAAAAAAATAGGGAGAAATATAAAAAGGGTAACAAAGAACTTTAAAGCAGAAGATGATTTTGCCATCAAAAAAACCTCAGAAATGGCAATTTCAATCATTTAATATTCAGATTAGCTCTAAGAGACAGCATTTCCCAGCATCTAGGTGTGCATTTGAAGAAGCTGTTGGCAGAAAGGTGCATGCAGTGAACTGTACCTCGTTCTCCCCACAGTCAGAAGGTGTGTCCTTGTGTACAGACATCTGATACTTGGCAAATAAAGTGGCAGATTGGTTGAAGGATGATTTGAACTGGGGGTCCTCAAAGGAGACAGGTACTAACCTCACCTTCAGAGCAAGGGAAACAGAAGCATTCTGTTTTGAGTGCATGTCATCAGATAATCTGCTTCTGAAGGTCAGGCTAGTGAAAGATCTCCTATGCACTTCAAAGCCTCTGAAGTCAGTTTTCGACCTTAAACATAATAATAAGGAAACTTCCTATTTTTACTGATATCTAACAATCAACTACAAATTTTAGTTTTACTGCATAGTCTCAAGGACTTGTTAAAATGTTTTATTTTTAATGGCACATCGTTCATTGATTGCCCTGGTTCAACCATTACTTGTTCTTCCTACTCTTACTGTTTCTCCAAACTCATGGTATATTTTTTTCCTTACAGAATAGAGATGTAATACATCTGACAATCCACTCTTACACTCCACCTATTCATTGCAGGAAGCAGCAACCAAGTGTAAATTCAGATGGAGTGCACAGGTTACTTTTTAAAGGCTTAAACTGAAATTGAAGAGAATTATTTCACTCTGGTGAACCTTAAACCAACAATTTGTGTGTGTGACAAACTTTTGCTCACGTTGGCCCTGCTCACTGTATCCTTCTTATGGAAACACTCAAACCAAAGCCAAGGAGAACAGTGACCAGGCTGAGTGTCCAGCTGGATTTAGTTCTTATGGGATTTGTATTTTTAAGGACCATGTCTATCTCAAAGAGCCTCACCCTCTCCATTTCTTACCCAACAGCATCCACAACTTTTCTGCCTGCAACTAAAACCAAATATTTGTGGCACTCATAGAGAGGTAACAATAGTTTGCACTTTCAGGATGTTGATTTTATTGGATACAGTATTTTACAAGCTCCTGAATATACAGTGGATATAAAATCCACATTTGTTTCTCCTAGAAACAGGACACGTGAAATGGAGGGGAAGCTTTGCATAAAATTAAATTTGGCCTTCTGACCTGATTTATGGTTGGTTTATCAGGTGGGTCCTTGTGAATGACCATCTGGTAACGTTTATAGACCTGGTAAGACTCCTGAAATGTGGCTTTGAACTGTGAACTTGGTGGAGATGATCTCACCACCCTCACCTTCAGAAGAAGTTAAACACATTTATTATTAAAATATCATGCAATGACTATACATTTATACATAACATAAACATCACAACAGAGAGAAATTTTACCCTCCTGCACAAGGCCCATCACAAATTAATTGCTATTAGCCAAGAGTCTTCTAATCCTCCAGCTCAATTTATGCAACTGAAGACTTTTATATTGACTCTGAATAACACAGAAGGTTTTTAAACTGCAAATTAACTAAAATGTCTAGAGAAGAACTACACAATTTTTAGGAACTAATACCAACAAATGGTATGCAGGTCATATTTTAAATAGATTTTCTGTGCTACCTAAAATATTCTCTCATAGTCCCACACTACACTGAAAAATACTTGAAAGGTTTGGAAGACTCAAATCTCTGCTCTTCACCCAAAACCCATATTTTTATGGCAATAATCCCAAGGGGATTTTCCAGGTACTTTTGAAATTGTAATAGGAAGATGAAGCAGTGTTTCCATACTCAATTATGAGTTAACTGTGATAAGGAGTTACAGTCTTGACAGTCTTCACACCATCACCATTAAACACACAGAAATAATTTTTAAATATAATCTATAAATTAAACATTCTTCTTAGTAAAAATGATTGCTCCCTAAGCAAAAGAATGCTACCAGAGGGGCAGCAGTGCAAGTCTTTCAAAAAATATTTAAGGTCATAATTATTTCAAAAACAGTGTAATTTTCAGAATGGGTCCATTTTCACAAAGAGCAAAATTTTTTTAATGCTTCTAATCTTCTAAAAAGATGCTGAAACAAAGCCATCATGTTTCTGGTAAAGAACTCCTCAGGAAATGGGAAGGAGTTAGGGAGATGGATCAATTTTGTGGCTTCTAGTCAGCAAATATTTTCATTTCCAGTATCATCATTGAAAACGATCAAGAAAACATTCAGTTAGTTTTGCAGCTTATGGAAAAAATAACAAGAGTGGTTTTATGATTAACAAATGTTATAAAGTCCAAATGTCTTCCAGATTACTGTCTCACAGATGTAGTGGCAACCAGTGTATTAAGCAAACTTTTTTATTCTCATTTTTACACTTTCAAAGACATCAACACACACACCAATGATGTGTGTAAAGAGCAACTATCTTGTTATCTGATTAATTTCATGAAGTTACTGCTTCCTTGTCAAGTTTCATTAGCTTAGGTAGTTTAAGTATTTATATACTGCAGACCAAAATAGTGAATTTCTCTCATTATTTAACACTCGGTTAATTCCAAGTTCTTCATTTTTCAAGTCACTCTGTATAAAATTAATTTGCAAGTTATTTTAGTAACTGAACTGCTAGGACATTGCAGTACAAGAGTACCCTCCTGTGGTTAAAAAGAGTGCAGCTGCACCATGGCTGTGTAATTTATATTAAAAAAAAAAAAATATATATATATACACTCCTATGATGCCTATATATATATATATATAAATATACATCATTCAATACCACATATATTTCAAGATTTAAGCCACAACTACCCCATAAAGACATAAATACAGACCTAAACTTTTGAAAAATTCCTTAACTGGATCTTTCCTTCATCTGCCTCCAACAACAGTGAACAAGAGATTACCTCTAATTTGTGTCGTGCATCATCAGGTAGAGGGACAAAAACAAAGTCTTCAATGTTTTTAGGCTGGTTTGTTTTAGATTTAGAGTTTTGCAAGAGGAAAGCTTGATCTCCTTGAAGTTGAGAGCCTTCTGCTGTGCCCATCTGGTTCTGCAGGAGCTTCTGGAGTTTTCTCTCCTTCCTGATGTCCTTTGCTTTCCGACACAGGGGCTTGCTCAGATCAGCCCCTTTCCCTGCAAGGGCACAGGCAAGGAGTCAAACACCTGACAGCAAACAGCTCTCACCTCCTCACTGGATGGAAATGGCTAAAATCACCATTTACTGCAGCCTGTGCTTGAACTCAGCATGGCCTTTCACATTTACAACCACCAACACCTGATGCCATGCTAACACAGTGATTCTTCCACAGCTTCTTACCGCAGCACTAATCTGGAGTCACCTTGACCATTTCATCCCAAAGCCAAGGGTGTGCTTAAAAACTTGAAATACAACCACAAAAATCACAGAGAATTGGTCTTCTGCATTCAAAGCCCATGTGTGTGAGTGTGTGGCTACACCACAAACTCCTGTAAAGACACACACCCCAAAATAAAGCATTTATTTTTTTCTCACCTGGAATCCATAGGCAGGATGTAGAAATGCTGCCAATGCTATTATGGAAAAGGCCATAGAAGTTTGCATCTTTGCTTAAAAGTACCTTCAGATTGTCTGTTTTAATCAATAAATTCACTTTTTGGAGTTTATCTTTAGCAGATCAGTCATTTATAGAATTCTATTTGTGAAGTGGCATTTGCTAAAAGGAGAAGTCAAACCCCTGCACTATTTCCCACCTTGATCCATTTGTTCCTTGCTAACACAAGAACTGTGAGTTGTAAAGCAACACAGATCCCAAGACATGAGGCAATCACAGACACTGTGTGACCTGTCCTCAGGCAAACAAGTCAGAGGAAGAGTTTATTTAAAACTCTCATGATATATTTGAAGAATGAGTACTTCATCTGTATCGGGATCTGTTTCATGTCTCCTATCTTCTGCAAGCTGTAAATTAGCAAGAAAAACTTCTTCAAGCAGAAGAATTGCCTACACAGATATAAGCAAACCTTCTTTTCTATCTGAAACTGTGCAGAAACAGACCATTATTCCTAGAGGACAATGACCTGTTTTGTTTATAAAGGAATAAAAATGCAATTAAACAATCTTATTACTGACTAAGTCTACATTTTCCAAGATGAAAACTAAACATTTTTCTATCTGGAAAATTTTAAACTAAATTTGACCTGTGACACCAGCTAGCATTAAAAAAAAAATAAAAATTAAATAAGCTTCTGATGCACTTATTATTCACTTCTATCCTTAAAAACACCAGAAAGAGGCACACTAATGAATATTTCTGCTCTGTAAAATTAAACTTTTTTTTCCTGAAAAGCACTACAGTGTTACTTATCTGTATTTCCAGTCCTTAAAGTCTGAGTCAAAGCTATTCTTAACCTAAGTGAAGACCTTACCTCACCTTTTCCAAAGCACTGGCAGGTTTTTACACTCCTATTCTTTACCCAAGTCTGCCATCTGCTGTCAACAGCCACTTCATTTCTTTCCAATACTAAGTTTACATAGGCCAAAGTTTTTAATTTAATATTTAAAACAAGAAAATTTGAAAATTTGCACAATAAAATTCATATAAACAATAAACTATATAAGGGTTGTAAAGGTTTGTATAAGACCAAAATACAAAATACACTTTTAAAAATTCTGCAATATTTCTATGCAACACTACTGATTCTCTGATCAAGCATTTCTGAAAACTTTCCTTTTATTTAGATGCAAAAATTGTTTATTAAGCTGGTGAAAATCAGATCCAATAGGAATGAGTGGTTATTAAGGAAAAAACAGTATTTCACTTGAAATCAGCAATGCTACAGAAAGAGACAGAAGTACATTGTTCTCCTAAATACAGGCACAACATGCAACAGGTGAGTGAAATCAGGACTTATTAGGATGTCCCAACACAGGCAGAAACTCTAAAGCCACAAGTTTCCAGCAGGATTTTCCCTACCATGTACCAGTAAACCACAATGAAGGAAATTCCCTTTATTTGCCAGAACAGGCTACACAAAATGGGAAACAAGATCTGTAAGACAAGGCTGCCTTACCTGTAGCCTCTGGGCCACAAAGTGTCTGTCAGCAATTATACCTTAAATATATTTTTTCTGGCTTCAATAAATTATCTACCCACCCCTTACCATCTTCCTGCCAGAAATCACCCATGTCCCAAGAGAAGGCAGCCACTGAATCACAGAATGGTTTGGGCTGGAAGAGACTTTTAAAAGGACATCTTCCACTGTCCCAGGTTGCTCCAAACTCCATCCAACCTGGCCTTGGACACTTCAGTGATGGGGCAGCCCCAGCTGCTCTGGGTACCCCCAACCTCATCATAAAAAAATTCTAATCTGAATCTCCCCTCTATAGTTTCAGATCTTGGAGATTCAGTCTTACTGAAGGTGAGGAAAAGGAGATAAATATAACTTTTTCATGTAACAAAAT
Source organism: Haemorhous mexicanus (assembly GCF_027477595.1). Lineage (NCBI taxonomy): Eukaryota > Metazoa > Chordata > Aves > Passeriformes > Fringillidae > Haemorhous > Haemorhous mexicanus. Next base: position 38,224,051 of record NC_082347.1, read on the forward strand.
ATAAATTACAGTATTACAAGTAACACCCAGCACCTCTCCATTTTTATGCTGTAATTCCATACACTGGGAGGAGCACAGGGAATAAAACAAAACAATTATTAATTTACTAAGCAAGATAAAAAGAAGGGATTTCAAGAAGATGTGAAATGATGACAGCATAGTCCAATTACTACCAGAAATTACCTGGCTTGGGTGGTGCATGAACAGCTTTAGCTGAATGTGATGGTTCTGCAGGGACTGGGGTGCCTTTGTCTGCACAGATCTGAACAGAATCCGATTCCACCTTCTGCACATTCCCCTCTTCTTTTGTTTCTCCTGAGTCCTTATCTTCATTCTCCACCCTCTCAGCCTGATCCACAGCCAAGGGAGTCAGATCAGACTGACTGACCTGAGACTCACTTTTGTGTGGAAAATCACACGTGGCCACATCCTCTATATGGGAATCCATTGGCTCTTCTGTCAAAAATTAACAACTGCATTAGTCAATTTCTCTCTGAACAACAACAGCTCATACTTTCCACAATTAAAAATAAGACTTAATTAACTAGTTTCCAATTTTACAAGTGTTTTCCCACAGATAAAGTGACAATTGCAATAGTCTGAACACAAAATTTCCTTTATGATCCCAAAATATGAACATCAATTCCTTTATGAGAACAGTTTCATTTTCTCCACTAAAACTGGACAGTCAAATATTTCAAATAAATAACAAATAAACTCTTTCAAACAAATAGCAACAAACAAACCTAGCACACCACACATACAAAAGAGGCAGATTATAATGATTCAGAATCAATACAAGTTTCACCCACCCAAAGAATTGCTGGGTTTGGTGCTGGATAAATGGAGGGTGACTGGAAAAACCCTCTCTGTTTGCTTTTCCTTTTCTCTGCCACCAGTTAGACCTCTCCAGATTACCAGTTTCATGACAGAAGTAAAAACAGCATCTAATTCTCTACAGCACCCAGCTAGAAAGTGAGGACATGCCCAGGAAAATAAGCTGGTCTATGGAAAAAGTAAGGAAATATTTTCTTCAATAACCCCAGCCCCCGAACAATCTGGCTTCTGGGCTACTGAAGTGCTCAAGGCACAGCCCAGCCAGGGGTCTACACACAGAATTCAAAGCCCATTTGCCATCTGACCACTCAAGCAGGTATTTAAATCCTCCTTCCACATATCAGTATTGGTTTTCAAACACTCAAGTGTTTTTTACCTTCACTTGCGACTTTTGAAGCATCTCCTTTGGAAATAAATTTCAACATTTTCTTCAGAACCTTCTTGTGGGACTTGGAGGCCTGAAATTGCAAAGCCCGGCACCTAAATAAGAACAAAAAGAACATTTCTTTTGTGAAAGACTGTTTCAGGGAAAAAAAGGTTAAGGAACCACTTACAAAAATTACATTGTAATCTCTATTTATTTCTTAAGTTTCCTTATACTGAGTGGTCAAATGTTTTATCAACACTTTTGAGATAATGAAATTACATTGTCTTCTACTGAATAAAATCAGTCCTTATGGCATGTTTTTTACGTGTATCTCTAGAATTACTAAAATACAAATGTAGGCCTCTCTTATTTGGGCTGTTTGTGGGTTACAGACAAGGTTATTTGCCTGCAGGAAAATATCCCAGAGCTGCTGATGTCCCTGTGCACAAACCCAAGAGCATATATTTACTGTTCAAAGTATCATTAAAAGTAGATCAACTCCTCAAGTATGATGTATTTCAAGCAGCAAACACAAATGGTGGAACATGTTTGAAGTGGTCAAATCCCTTACAAAAGTACTTTGAGTTTCTTACCTTATTGTGTATTGAGGACAACATGTTTGATTCATGATAGGTTTGTAGACATATTTTCCACTTCTGAAAAGAGCAATAAATATGCATTGGTTTTTTTCTTGTTTATACTACAAAACAGATGAAGAAGCTGTCTTACAAAATTCACATCAAAACATTTCAGGATGAAATATCAAAGAACAAGTTCTTCAGTTCTTTGCTGACCATATTATCCTTCTAAAATCACTGAATATTTTCCTGTTTCACAGTGTCATGTTACAAAAGCACTGGACAAATAGTTCAATTACTCAAGGATATATAAGTGTTTCTATAGATCCAAACTTTAAATGTGGATTCTAACTGTTAAATCAACTGACAACACGGCTCTGTATTTTCTTTTCCAATGTACCTTCGCCATCCTCTGTCTATGAGATCCTGGTAATCTTGAACTGTCATCGAATGTGCCCACATACCTGAAATAAACAACACAGGAGCACACTTGATTGACTGGGGCTTGGCTGTAAAATACAACAAACTCTGCAGAACTGCCTGGAGCCCCTCTGCTCTGGGACAGGCTGGGAGAGCTGGGGGTGCTCACCTGGAGAGGAGAAGAACCCAGGGAGAGCTCAGAGCCCCTTGCAGGACCTAAAGGGGCTCCAGGAGAGGGACTGGGGACAAGGGATGGAGGGACAGGACACAGGGAATGGCTTCCACTGCCAGAGGGCAGAGTTAAATGGGATATTAGGAAGAAATTCCTGGCTGTGAGGGTAGGAGGCCCTGGCACAGGGTCCCCAGAGCAGCTGTGACTGCTCCTGATCCCTGGCAGTGCCCAAGGCCAGGCTGGATGGAGCTTGGAGCAGCCTGGGACAGTGGAAGGTGTCTCTGCCATGGCAGGGGTGGCTCTGGGTGGGATTTAAGGTCCCTTCCAACCCAAACCATCCTGTGATTCTGCCGTTACTGCAAATCTGAGTAGCTAATGGCCACTTATGCATAGATGACTTACATATTCTTAAATATGGTAATTACTGATTTTAATAACCACATTAAATGTACAAATCCTAAGCCCAACACAAATCCTGGGATGCAGTTAACCATATTTCTCTGACCACACCAGCGCTAAGTTCCCCTCTGCACCTCCCGCTCCCCAGAAATACAGAAGGAAAACAACACAGAATCGCTGCTCAGTTCTGTCACGCTCATTGGGGAGCACCGGGCCAAAGGAGCCGTTCCGAGCTGCCGGCTGGGCGGTCGGGACAGGCGGCGGCTCGGCAGCAGCCCCCGGCCGTCCTCCCCGGCCCCGCGCCCGCAGCCGCCGCTTCTCGGCCAGCCCGGGACGGCCCCGCTCCCAGCCCGCCCCGCCCGCACCGTGGGAGAGGTTGCCGGTGTCGCTCCTGCAGTAGCCGCAGCGGTAGCCATCCTCCCCGCCGAAGAACTCGACGATGCTCGGGGAGCCGCCGCCCGTCGCCATCCCCGCCTGCCTCAACTCATAGCCCCAGGCCACCCGGAAGCGGCGTCCGCCGCCATCTTTGCTGCGGGCGGAGCGCGGGCGGCGCGCACAGGAAGCGGCGCCGCCGCCATGTTTCGCGCGGGCAGCGCGGCGGGGCCGGAGGAGCCCCGAGCCCCGGCCCGGCCCGGCCCGGCCGCCAACCCCTGGCCCCGCTCACCCCGCTCACCCGCGGACACTTTCCCCCGCGCCGCGCCGCAGTAGCCGCAGCCGTAGCCCTCCTTCCATCCCTTGTACTCCACCACGGCGGCGGGCATGGCTCCGGCAGCCCCGCAGCTCCCCCGCCCGGCTGCAGCCGTCGCCGCCGCGCCCGGCCCAGCCTCCCCCGCAGGCGGATCGACGAGCGAAGAGCACTGCCGGATCGGAAAGCAAAGATCGCTGCCGGCTGGGCGAGTCAAGATCGCTGCCGGATCGGCGAGCAAGTATCGCTGCGGCTCTGCCGCTCCTCGGCCGTGTCCCACCTCACCCTCACGGCCTGAGCCGCTTCTCACCCCACAAACGCGCTCCAACAGCCCTTCCGGGGGGATGGATCCCTGTGTACCCCCCTCAGCTGCTACAGCAGGATAAAAGGGTGGGAGAGATCCTGAGCTCTTCCACAGAGCGTTTTCTGCGAATGGAACAAGACTTCCATACAAGTATTTCTAATAAAATAATGTTCTGGCGCCATATAGCCGGTCTGCCCAATGTCCAAAGTACCAAACAAATAGAGGAGGAGTTTGGAATAAAGGAAGGGGGAACTGCTATCTGTAACTGAGACCAAATTTCCAAACTCAAACCTTTATTTCCAGAATAGCAGGGCAGTATCAATTCTCCTGCAGCACCCAAAATCATATAGGATAGCAAGATTATATCAGCATTATATTCACATGTTTAACCATGTGAATTCCACTTGCTGCTGCTGCTGGGGTGGAACAAGAGAGGAAAGCGACAGTGTCTGCTTTTTACCTTTTTCATGAGTGACAGTAAACTTTATATGAAGTGGCAAACTGAACCATAATATATAAATAACTCTGTGACAAGTCTAGACTTCCTCAGGTTGCCCAGAGCAGCTGTGGCTGCCCCTGGGTCCCTCAAAGTGTCCAAGGCCAGGCTGGACAGGGCTTGGAGCAACCTGGAATATTGGAAGGTGTCCCTGCCATGGCAGGGGTGACACTAAATGGGATTTAAGGTCCCTTCTGACCCAATCCATTCCATGGTTCCAAACAAAGCAGTTCATATAAAGTATTGAGATGTTCCAGAAAAAATAATTTTACAACATATACATATAAAACAGTTGTTGTAACAAATGTCCTGAAGTATTTTCTTTAAGGCACCTAAGGGGAAAGAAAAACAAAAAAGAGAAGACAGTAAGATGGATTAGGATCTGGAATTGACGAAACAACTGTGACAGTAAGGACTTCAGTCCTATCATTGGAAGAATTGTATGGAAGCAAAAGGGAAGACAGCCTGATTCCCTCTAAGTCCTTCTTCACACTACTTTATTAACAACATCACTGTCAGGAAGTTAAGAACCAAAACAGGAAAGCTAAGCTATGATTCTTTCCAGCACTGCGTTCTGAGTATAAAGTTCCAAAAAATAACACATCACTTAACTGACCATCAAATTCAAAAATAAAGGGTTTTTTTCCCGGTTAATCATTGCATACAAGGCTAGCTTACATTTTGTTTCCTGAACAGGGCAAGAACGCAGCAATTCCAAGGGTTACAGTTACCCTGCCTACAGTTCTTTTGCATTGTAAGTCACAGGCAGTTTCCCTGAAGTTGTCCCACATGCATAAGGAACTTAATGAGTTTGATTTGTTAAAAGAACTTACTTGAATAGTTACTCTGTCTCCATTTCTTCTTCAGTGCTCTGATAAAGAGGGGTAATCATGGCTTCTCTTATCTGAAATACTTCTATGATCTCCTGGTTAGAGATGAGAGCAGTGTCAGTCAGCAGAGATTAATTATTTCAATTTAATTAACACCAAGTAAGTAATAAAGCTTCTGATACTAAAGCACTATTTCAAATTACTACATTTCTCCTGCACATTCTGAGGGAGGGACAAAGGAGAAGTAGTATGTGTGCTCAAAACTACTTTTTGTCTAAGATCTATTACAAACAGTGCATGGATAACTTTACCTCCAGAGACAAATATTGTAAATCAGGGAAGAAACAGATTCCATATTTACCCAGGCCTTGTATAAAACACTGAAGTCAGTGCACAGCTTCAAAGCATTTCAACTGACCAGGCTTCAGGAATCAAAGATGGAATCACAATTCTCAGTTTTCTTGCAGCTCCAAACATCCCTTAGAGCTCTGATTGCTCTGGCATCCATAAGGTGGGTGCAGTGTTTCTGTGCACAGAACACCTGCCCTCCCCAGCACAGCTCTCAGAGGCTTAAATAAAAAAGAACTGATCCAAAGTATGAAGTGCTCTCCGTGGTACCTTCCATTCCTTCTGGTCCAGAGTTATGACCACCTGGTTCCGTGCTCCAGCTCTGCTGTCCTCCTTCTCTCCCTCGCTGGGTTTTATAGGCTCTGATCAAAACACAGCATTTTTAGGATTTATACATGTAAAGTCAGCTTCCACCAGGAACACAAAAGCTCCACAAAAATCAGATCAATCCTACACATTCCCCCCAGTTAGTCTCTGTCAGCAGCCTGTACCATGTACTGCTTGAGATACCTTCATAGTCTCACATCTTAAAAATTTTGGAACTTTTTTAAGAAGGACCTAAATATTTCATTCCTTACAATATCCCACCAAAGTCCTAACCCCACTGATATCCTGTGGGAATGAAAGCCAATCTTGTATGAAGAATGGAGACTTTCCCTTCCAACTCTTCTGAAGCTGCAGCAGTTCCCAACTCTGAGACAAGAGAGTTCTTACACCCAAAGATATCTTTTTTCAGCCAAGTGTAATAATGTTCATGTACTTATTAGCAAAAATATAACTTGAAAGGTAATAATATTTGATTTCTATTAATAGAATTAATTTGTATAAATCAGCATAATGGTCTTTTTCCATACATTGGTATTTGAAAAGACTCAACCCTTTCAGCTGCTCATGTATCTCTTCATGCCTTCAATTACATTCACTGCATATCCCCAGTTAAAAATATACCTAAAACTTTGTGAACACACAACATGTAATGTTGTTAGAAAAACCAATTAAAGTATTTTAAAGCTTTATTTTACCTATTATTGGCAATTCATCTTCATCCAGCTTTATTTCTGCAAGACCATCCTAAACAACAGTGGGATTTAAAGTTTGATAACTTAAGAGTTTTCCAGTTAGGATAATGCACTGAAATTTCGTATTTTTACTTATTGCATAATCATGAATAGATACCTATACTGATAAAGAATCTTCACTGGCATACCACATAAGAAAAAACTAGTTTAATACAGCACTTATGCATAAAGAAGGCAGCCCATATAGCAACAGTGTGTAACTGCTGCATTATAGAACTTATGCTGCATTAAAATCATTGTTATTTTCTAAATATACTTGAGCTAACCCTTTATAATAACATTTCTATTCAATAGGAAACCTAAATTAGTCAAAATATTCTTGGCAGTTTTCATCTTTTCCAGAATTAATTTTATTTTTAGACAAACTAAGCATAGTTTTGAAGTGTTAAGTCCATGGATTCAAAAAGAATATAAAACCTTGCCCTAACATAATTTTCTACAGCCTCAGTAGCTTTTCCACACTCTGTGAGAACTTCTCTACATGTGCAGAAAATGAGCTAGAATCTTTTTTGATAAACATATTGACTGCAAAAGTATCACTGCTCTTTTGTTGGTAAATTGAATGCAGTGCAAAAAAAAAAAAATCAAGTTAGTCAACTCTGTTTCCTTTTTAATTTGATTACCAAAATATCACAGACTGCTTGCAGAAAATAAATTTATATTCCTCATATTTAAATCCTAATTCTTCAATATCGAAGCCAGAAAAAAAAAAAAACATGTCAGTATTTCTAGGCAATTCTAGTATCTAAAGGGATATTTTAAAAGATGTCATGCCTTACCCTGGTAAGGAAGGACACATGAAAAACATTTTCCACAGTGCGTGCAAACGAGTTCGGATCAATCACAAAATCAAAGAAGGAAATGGGTGTATCAGCTGGGGATGCAAAAACAGCTTGTTCAAACAAACAAACAAACAAACAAACAGGTGGTATACACAGAGCTGACAGATGTAAATACAAACTTAGGAGAGCCAGTGCACCTTTCAAAAGCTAAAGGGATGTTTGTCAATTTAGTTACAATCCAGAACTCCCAGCTGCCTGAAGTAACAGATGTTCTACAGAGTATATTACAGAGCATATTATTTTCTTCCCCCCCACACACAAATCCATATATTTGACTATTGACTGCCATCTAAAAGTGGCAGAATTTCATCAGGGGAGAGGATTTACATTTACTTTGCAGTCAAACAACAGCTGATTAGTGTTCATAAAAAATACATAGCTGGTATATGTGCTTCACCAAAGATACCTACTTGCAGACTTCATCTCATTTTGTCTCTGTAGTTTTACCACTCCAAACTGTAGAAGACAGAGAATATTCATTTTCCCTAGTTAATGCTTAATTTAATCATACTTACGATCATTTTCAAAATGAGTTTGCAGTATTCTCAAGATCCTCTCTACTTCTTTTTCTGTAGCTTCTTGATGAGACTCCTCCATTTTTTTTAACTGGGAAAAAGAAACAAAGATTCACCTCAAATAAGTGTTGTAGAATTACCAGAATATGCAAAGGGCTTCTTTTGAATGTATAAGATAAAAGTTGAATTCTTCTCCCTATATGCAAACATAACAAACACACTTCTGCAAACATAAGACAAATTTGAAGAGCTTTAGGTTTAATTCCCATCTAACAATGTCAGTTTGAAAGGCCATGGCTTGTATGTTTTGAGCCTGTGTAAAGGTGTACACTTACTTTTCAATAGCTGAGGAGCTGGGTTACACAGTGCTACAGTCTGTGAGTTAAATGAAGATGAGCATTTATAAGCAACCCACAAATCCTCCAGCTCCTCTTCTTCCCAGTACAAACTGTAACAAATCCTTTCTATCAGTATTTGGATTGAGTAGGCTGCCTTTAAAATGCCTCTATATCTTGGCATTATCACAGCCTCAGCTTCCCTGTAAGAACATGGATTATATTTGCAGTTTCAGATGTAAACCTCTTTCAGTATTCCCAGACTTTTGCTTTTCTGCTAGTGAATGACACAAAGAATAAGAAAACAGAAAACACAAAAAAGTGGTTATGTCAGCAAATTAGCTTGCTGCTATTAACCACATTTTAGTGCAAATGCCACACCCTGTTAGACAATTTTTAAAGAAAAATGGAAACCACACTAATGTAAAGAAGTTTCTTATTTGTTTCCTTTTAAAGCAACAGGCAACAGAACAAGCAAGCTCATAACTTGAAAATCAGTTAGTAAACCCTACTTGTGGACATGAAATTGGTCTGTAAGTCTTACTTCCTTCCACTCAGTGAAATACTGCAGTCCACACAAAACAAAACAACAAGCCTATTAATGGAGTGTGAATCCTTTAGTAGAAGCTCCGAAGGAAAGGGGCTGGTGTGTGTGTCTCCAGCTGGATGGCTGTGGAGCCAATGAAGGATTGCTGGCAATAACAACCAAGGAGTGCTGATAATCACACACTGTGAGAAACAACAGGATATAGCTGGAGAAGGAGCCATGTGAAGGTAGGGCAGCACTTTTCTGGGACAAACGTCCTTGTTCTGGCTCCTGGAGATAAGCACAGAACAAGCACTGAGGATCTTGGATGCTCCCTTCCCCTTAAAGGTGGGATGTCACAAATACTACACAGTTTATAATTACAAAACTCAAAAGAAATAAACAAAGATTTTAAAGTTATTTTTAATAACTATGCCAGAACAAATGGTTAATAAAGGTAACCCTTAACAAACCTGAGCAGGCATTGCCCGTTCTGCTTTGCCTCTGCTAGCTTTCTTCTGCCTCTCAATCCGTTGCTTTCGTACAGGAGGCTCAGACTTGAAAGATCCCATCCTAACCAATACACAAAGAACACACACATGCAAATCTGGTTTACCCTGTATGCTTAAGAACCTTTACACTGAGCAGTGGATCTCCTCAAGAAAGTGCAAAGTAATGACTGATACCTAAAGCTTCATCACATTTAGAGATTTCCACAAAGAACCAGCCCCAAAAGTTGTTCCAGTATGTTGACAGCCTCATATCTTGTCAACACTCTGCTGTGACTTCAGTTTAACTCAATTCAAGCCAGGGCACCGAAGACAAGAATCAGCCAAGGCCATTACCTTGAGCTGCAGTACACACTATTTCCTTGAAGGAACTTACATGTAGTGAAATGTAGGTGCTCTCCTGAAGTACTTGGGTGCTTCTTCCCCCATTTTCTGCCAGGCATCACTGGGTAAAAAACCACCTGGAACATCCTCAGAGTCATCAGATTCTTCCACTTCTGTGCGATTTATACCCATGAAGGTCAGCTGCAAAAGAAAAAAAGCTGCAATAAGAAATTACTTAGACGTAAAGCAGTGGATAAAACATTCACTTTGAAACACTGCATTGTGGTGTTTGCCTGAAAAATTAGTATTTAATACCACTGCCTAAGAGCTTTGACTTTCCTGAGGATACCATGAAAACAGATAAACACTCAAATTCACCCTTGTGTTCAGCAACCAATGAAAGCCATAGGTAAACAAAACTGCTCAGATTTCAACACATTTTCAGTGGTGTATGAAGCAGCAGAACATTACTCATATTGCACTTCAGAGCTCAGATGTCCCACAGTTTTTGAACACCACACACTCGCAGGAAGCCCAGCCCTCAAATATCATAGACCTTATCTGGCCTATCCCTGCATCCACCAGTCCACACTAACCCAGGAAAAATTTTTAATTGAACTTTATGTTTTTTATAGACGTAAGCAAACACTCATGATTCCTTGTTGATCTGCTGCAACATAAGGGAGCATTTCCAAGGAGCAAAGAAGCCAACAGCCTGCTTCAAAGCTGCTCTGATCCGACTCTTCTCCAGTACAAAAAGACAAACTGTCCACTCTGAATGCATTCACGTCTCCCAAAGTCCCATTTCATGTCAGTGACACAGGGCCTCAAGAACTCTTTTCAAAAACATAGAAACCAATGGAGAGGATAAAGAAACTACTTAGCTATTGAGAAACTACAGAAGAATGACTGAAAAAAGAGCAGAAGACTTTAAGAGCACAAACTGACAGAACCATGATAAAGCAGCAGCAGTGCAATTATGGGGGAGGTGTTTGCATTGTAAGTCAGATTTTCCCCTATTGCAAGTGCTTAATATGTACTTTAAGACAATTAACAACAGTCACCAGAAAGTTTATCAAAGAAATTCATAGGAAGAGCATTAAATTCCACCAGAACTGCCATGTACTGCCTGGCAATCTGAGGCTTTATGGTTCTCTAACAAACAGGACACACCTGCAGCAGAAATGTTGGCACATTCAGAGCCTGGAACTTACCAAGTCCTCTGCAAATGCTGTTGAATCAAATGCTGACATCTCTGAGTGTAACTCATTGGCCTTCTCCTTGCCTATATTGGATGCTATAACAAGGAACTGGGCATCCAGTGCAGCCTCTCGTGCACGACAAACTGTTACAGAGAGGATTTTATGGTGATTAATATGAAATTGTCACAAATAGAATTATCAGATTCAGCACAGGAACAATCATGGCTTTAGTGCTTTGGAAATCCTTTTATTGCAATGACCTCTAACACACATAATCCTCACAACAATATTTACATTTAAAAAAAGGAAAGAATGACAAACCATGGAAAAGTAACAGATGATCTTGAACAACAAATCCATTTTTTATTGACATGTTTTTCACCATTTCAAGTGAAAAATGAACCCCTCTACACTGCTATCTTTTATGTTTATTACTGATATACACTGTTCCAGTGAATCAAAATAAAGCAAGGAGTTATTTCTACGAGCAAAGAAATTGTAATGACATTTATTTTCTCACATCACCTTACTCAACCAATCTTCAACTTAACATATCTATTTTAAGTTATATAAAAATTCTGATTAAGTACTTGGACCTCACTCTTGCCCTCTTTTGTTTGTAAGGTATCATTGCCTCACACTTGGTCAAACACATGAATGAAAGATCACAGAATTTGTTTTACCTCCATCAAAAAGTCTATTGGCTTCTTCCAAAGCCTCTGTCAGCCTGTTGCTTTTTGAATTTAGCATGGATTCTCGATTTTCTGTGGGAAAAGGCACAAAGGAAATCCTGAATTACTTAAATATAGAAGCACTGAGAAACACTGTGCTTGTTTGATGCTGACTGGAGGCCAGGCACCCACCAAAGCTCCATCACTCCTCAACTGGGCCAAGGAGAGAAAGGAGAACAAAAAGCTCATGGGTCTAGATAAGGGAGAGATCACTCAACAGTTATCTCATTGGCAAAACAGGCTTGGCTTGGGGAAACTAGTGGAATTTCCAAGAGAGAAACAAACCAGTCCCTAAAACTGTATGCCTGGTCACTTCTATAAACTGGCTGGATCACCCATAAACTGCACTGCAGCCTCTTGTAAAACAATTGCACAAATTTATCAGGTATTTACTAAACAACTAATCCCACGCGTTGCTGAACTTGGCAGTGCAACCAATACAACTGTGGCCACATTTTTGTAAGGAAAACAGCACAACTCACTTAAATGCACATAGGAGGAGGACTCACACACCTGTCTGGAAAAATGCGAAAAACTATGTAACATTTTTTGGAAGTCTCAAGAATAACTTTCTGGTCCAGGCACATAATGATACCTGCAGTTTCAAAGTAACGCTCAGACATCACGAAAGTGAAATTAAAGGATTTCGCTGCATCTCTAAAGCCGACCGTTCACCTGCACCAACGCAGGCACCGAACGTGCGTTAGTGCAGCGGAATCCCTCATAACCTCGCTATCCCAGGGGATGCGGGAGAGGGACTTTGCACAGGACAAGGGGGAACGGCCTCACACTGGAGAACATCTAAATACAGGAAATGTATCCACAGGGTGCCCAGAGCAGCTGTGGTTGCCCCTGGATCCCTGGCAGTGTCCAAGGCCAGGCTGGACAGGCTCGGAGCAGCCTGGGACAGTGGAAGGTGTCCCTGCCACGGCTGGAACGAGAATACCCGTAAGGTCCCTTCCAGCCGATCCATGATTTGCGATTCCCTGCTTCCTTGGGAGTCGAATTTCGATCTAAGTCCAAACCCAGAGCATCGTTAGCCCGAGGAACCGGAGTTGCCAGGAACGCTCCCACCTTTCCCCACATACCCAGGAGCGGCCGCCAGCCCCCGAGGCCTCCCCCGGCCGCCAGCCCGGACCCCCCAGCCGCAGCCCCAGCGCTCCCCCCGCCGCCTCCTTACGCTGCACGGTGGAGATGAGCTCCCGATACTGGCTACGGATCATCCTGTTGTGCTCCCTGTCGTCGCCCTCGCCGATGTTCAGCCGCCGGAGCCTCTCGCCCGCCGCCTCCTCCTCCGCCGTGTCCTCCGGCGCGTGCGGCCGGCGCGAGCGGCGGCGGCTCAAGTCCGGCGAGGAGTCGGCGCTGCTGCCGGTGTGCGACATGGCGGCCGCGACAGCTGTCACCGAGAACCGCGGAATGCGGCCGGGATGACACCGCCCCGCGTGTCTGCCGGTCTTCCCAGGATGCACGCACCGAGTCGAGCCTGCGCAATTAGCCTCAGAGGATCTTGGTGGAGGGGTCTACGGGCGCCGCCCGTGGTCGTTTAGCCGCTGCGCTCTGATCGCGATCTTCCATCTTGGCGCTGTTGGCCGCCCCGGTTCTGCGCGGTGTGCTCAGCAGCAAACAGGGCTGGGCCTTTCTGACCGGCCGCAGAGGCGGTTACCGATCCTCAGCGTTCCTTTGCCATTTGCTTCCTTCCTCGGAGTTCCGGTCGCTGTCCGGGGCCGGGCGCTGTGAGCGGCGGCGGGCGGTGCGTGAAGGCCGGCGCGGGCGGGGCCGCCTCCGCTGCCTCGGGAGGGCGCTGCGGGAGCGGAGAGCCGCGGGCCGTGAGGAAGGAGGCGGGGACAGCCAACTTCTGAGGGGAGCGGGGGAAAGCGAGAGGGAGCGGAGCGCTGCGCTTGTCCCAGCGCTTCTCATACAGGGATGGGTCCGTGGAAACGCCTGCGTTAGTCACTGAGCAAGGATCTTTGCTCTGGCAAATGAAATAAATTATAGGGCTATAGAATGGTTTGGGTTGGAAGGGACTTTGAGGATCGTCTAGTTAGAATCGTGGAATCGTTAGGGTTGGAAGTGACCTTCGAGATCATCCAGTCCAACTGCCCACCCGGCACTGTCACTGTAACCCCTAAAGTACATCACCCAGCTCCCCCTGAACACCCGCAGGGATGGTGACACCACCACTTCCCTGGGAACCTATTCCTAATGCCTAAGCACCTAAACAGTGAAAACAAATTTTCTGCTACCTAATCTGAATGTCCCCTGTCTCGGTTTAAAGCCATTTCCTCTGGTTGTCTCACTGCAGGCCCAGCAGAGACTGGTCCCACCTCGCCGCACCCTCCTGCAGGTCAGCGATGAGGACAGCGATGAAGGTCCCCCGAGCATCCTCTTCTTGAGCCTAAAAACCCCCCAGCTCCCTCAGCCATTCCTCAGAAGAGCTCTCTGGAAACTCTCCAGCACCTCCATGTCCTTTCTATAGTGGAGGGCCCAACCCTGAATGTGCCACTTGAGGTGCAATGCTGAGAACAGGGGGATCATCACTTTCCTGGTCCTGCTGGTCCCTGCAAAATATAAATCATAACACTTAGCCCTTCATTATTGATTAATACTATTATGTTGTTTTAATTACTGTGGTGGGGGTTTGAAAGTATTTTTGGGAGTATTTTCTTAAACATCTTCATAAATCAGCTTGACTCAGTATATAGACATGAATCTATTTCAGTTTGCCCAAACCAGTACTTCAGCTGGACTACAGACTGCAACTATGCATGAGCTACCTTTCAAAATATATGTTTAAAATATGCAATACTTCAGTTTAATATTAATAAATTATATTTGAGTTCTTGAACCATTTTCTATTCTTTGTGTGACTTGTAGAGTGCTGTCAAATTTGCATTGCAAATTCAATATGAGTAACTTGCTTTCAGATGCTGACACAGAAAGGCTCAAGAGAGGATCCAGACAAGACCAGGGCCCATTGTACACTGCAGTACACAAACACAGGGTAAAAAATATTCAGGATGCAAATACAGGCTTAGCAAATGTGAATTACAGTTTTTTACTGTCATCTCACTATATGCTTAATAAGAACTCAACATTCCACAATATTGCAATACATTGCCCTGCATTTTTGTTTTTAGTTCTGCTTGTCCAGATGATCAGATATCTGCTTTCCTAGCTATTGCTGTGGATCTATGTCAATTGTTACTGTCAACAGTGAAAATGGTAAGTGAAAAAAATGCCCTACATGCAGTTGACTGCAAGATTTTCCAGCTGTCTTTACACACCAAGACTATTTTTTGTCTGATGTTCATTCAGGTCTCGTCCATGCATATACATAAAACCTTATTCTCAGTGAAGTGGGAAGAGTCTCATAGAGGAATCTTTAAATAAACATTTCAGATCTAACAGGAGAGTTTCATTGTGTGCAGATTTCATCATTCCCTCTTTTGCTCCTCTCAGGGTGCAGAAATGAATGTAGAGTTTCTGGCATTTAGCAGCAGATCTCCGGCTGAATTTTAACTCCTAACGTTGTACAATTTGTATATACCATGATCATACAGGTACTGCATTTCAGCAAACAAAAGTCAGTTTCCATTGTCACCAAATACAGAGCAATAATGTGGTTTTTTATGGTGCTGAGCAGTGAATTACAAGAGGGATTCACAGTGCACCTCAGCTTGGAACTGCCCAGCACAACGATTTTAGGGGCTCTTACCTAGAGCCCCTAAAATGTGCATCTACCACTGTTTCATTTACTATCAAATCTATTCACTTGTCCAGTTCTGGAAATTGGCCTCCTGATGTATCCCTGATTTGCTAGCAGATGTTCTCAGCCATTAATGGAAAAATATTTGTCTTTAAATGAGATCTTTTAGTCACTGCCCAGGAGTGTTGCTTATGATTTTAAAGCATAAACCTTTTTGCATTTCCCTTGAATACATCAAAATAAATGCTCCTGTTCAAGATGAAGAGATAAAGCAAGAAAATAGTTGTCTAAAAACATGGCAGCACAGGATTGAAAACATCAGAAATAAAACATCTGAAATATTTGGCATTCTGCTGCCAGCTCTGCAAGCAAACACAAATGAGGGAAAACTCTTCATGAGTGTAGCTAATTTTAAAAAAATGTTTTAGTAATGCAGATGTGTGAATTAGTATACTTGGTTCTTGCAGCAGCTTTTATTTCTGTATTTACAGATAATCCTGTGGGAGGTGAAAATCTGGCACCAGATATTCCCTCAGTAGTGTGGATTAGGTTACAGCCCATCACATCACCATACACATTGTGCCAGTCTAAGAAGGTATTTTCAGAGACATATGAAAGAACAATTATTAATAGAACTGTGAAAAAAAAAGGGTCCCAGTTTGGTGAGATGTCAAGGAAAAAATCCTGTTAGGATCAAACCCTCATTGGCACCAGGAACTCTTTATTGACTTGGAAGGTTTCATTAAGTGAAAAACTGACACCAGGTCACTACATCAACATGGGGAAGTCATGCTGCTGGAGACCAAAATGCTGAAAACCTTCCACTTTTTCTCTACAATCAAACAGCAATGTGGAAAAATAAAAAATTGAAATGAAATAAAATAAAATAAAATAAAATAAAATATAATCTTTGCAAGAAGGAGTAGGAAATATATACATATATCAGTGGTGCCTCAGAGTGGAGAATAGCCAGACTACTGCAGCCTTGGTGGTCCATCCAGAACATCTTGAATGGAGGAATAAACAAATTAAAAGCAAATGTGGAACAATGTCAGATTTTTGCAAAAGCAGAAAGCCAATAAATGTTCTAGAGATTTGTGCACATATTTTGCATAACTGCATGGCAATTTTTTGGACATAGAAATTTTAATGTGCTAATCATTTCTGTATTCACAGAAGTTTCATTAATTCACTATTTCTTATAGCAATCTCTAGAAATTATCACATCTTAGACCTTGCCAATACCATGCAAACAACTGACTTAAACTTAAGCACTTCTGGGATAGGTTTAATCCTATCCCAGCATATCATACCTTGTGCTGATGTGGATATATTTATATTTATGAGTTTAAAGGCCTGTAACTCACAACCTATTAGGAAAGCAATGGGTTGGTTTTTTTTTTCCTTTTTGGAGCAGTGTATTCCAAGGGAGGATTTATAAAAGTACCGTGTAAGTGAAAGCATGCTCTGCTTAAAGGACATTTCTGTGATTGGGGTGGGTTTCCTATTGCAGTGCCATGTGCTTTGGGGGTTTATGGTTGAGGCAGCTCTGGGCTGAGGTGGCACGGGCTGGTTCCCTGAAAGGCTCACACATCTCACACTCCAACTCCAAGCACCCCATGCAAAGCAGTGCTGAAAGCTCCATCTCATCCCACCAGGGAAGAGACAAAGCAGCATTCCCTCTCTCCTGCCCATGTGGACAAGGGAAAACTGAACACAGGCAAAGGGATGAAGAATGCAACGGGGGCAGAAGACTTCTTTTTCCTTCTCTCCATCCTGCAGGTAGTCTGCTAGCATTCCTGGGCTTTCAGTGTTTATCCTGAGCTCCAGCAAGGCACTCCTTAGGAAATATGCAGAGCAGTGCTGCCTTGCAGTGGTTTCCTTAAGGCAGCTGTCACTTTCAGCAGTGCTGTTGTTATTTACATTTATCACATGCTAAATTGATCAATTTTCCCAACCTTTGCTTGTGAGGTCAGGTGAAAGAGACAGCCTGATACTTGGAAGTTACAGTGCTGGAGTAAAAAGCCAGAGGGTAGAATCCCAGTTACATTGGTTTAACATGGAACTTGTCTACCTGCATGAAAAAATCCATATCCCAACAACAACAACAACACAGTGCCAACGTGCTGCACCTAGTGCCCAGGACCTGTCCCTTGTCATTCCCATCCAGCAACTGAGAATTCCTGTGCAGAACTGATGTGTCATAGCCCCACAGCTCCCTGGGTCAGATTCCTTACACTTCATAGCTCTCCAGCATAGTGTTCTCAAACATCAGCCAATTCACATTAATAGAACACTTTCATGTGATCCAGGGAGAAAGGGGATCCACACACCAGCCAGGAGGGAAGGAGTGCAGAAGGTTATAAAAATCAGGGACAGAGTGGTGCATTTTCATTTTTAGTCTAGAGGAAAATTGGGTAAGTAATTTTTTATTAGTTCTTTAAACTTAAAAATGTCTAGACTCAAAACAGTTTACTAATTATGTTTTAGACATTACAAAAAGGCAAAGGGAGTGTCTGACAAGTATAAGAATTATTTTCTCTGTACCAGAAAAAAAGAGTGTCTCCTTTGAGGTTCTATAGTTTCATGATCTCTTGTATAACTTGTTTTACAATCCCATACCCTATATAGTGTGTCTACAGGATGATGTCTTGTTTAGTCAGTATCTCTCTAAGACCAAGAGACTGATCATTAAATGTGCATGTCCTAAAATAGCTGTTTTAAAAACAAGTTACAACATTACAGACTGTCATAACTATTTGCAAATGCTGGAGTTGTTAAATGTGGCTCCCTTCCACTTGCTCTTCTTTTTTGCAGAAACAGTTCTAAGAGTTTCTGTCAGAAAGGATTGCTTGTTGTTTTGAAGTTGCCATGTAACAACAAGAATGTGTGTTTCTCATGCAGAATTTCAGGGATGAAATGAGCTGGCTGCTCACTAGACAGATTATGGAGATGTTTGATGATGTTCTTAAGTGGGAACTGTCTACGATGTTTTGTCTTTCATGCATAGCAAAGTTTGTTTCAGGCTGTAAAACACAACACTGAGCAGTTGTAGGTACAATATTGCCTCTGGTGACCCAAAACTTATAGATCTTCAGGTATTTGAAGTCAGTTCCTGTCTTACCCACTAAGGAGAACCAAATAAATCAAAATAAGATGAGCAAAAATTGAATTGTTACTGTTTTTGCCATTGATGACATGACATTGAAATCCCTTGTCAATGTGTAAGTCCGTGACCACTGCAGTTATTTCAGGATTTTATTACTGAGCAGAGTTTATATTATCATAATGTTTTGGAAACTGTTTTCCAAGCTTAAAAAAAATGGGTTTATCTTCAGGCAAAACTAACAATCTTATTGACAGGCAAAGGATGACAATGGCAGGCATGCTTCTATCTGTATTATAAAGCACATATTTCCCACAAGGTCTGATCTTACCTAAAAACCAGAGTGTTTGTAGCTTGAATTTTGTCCTCATTATTCAACTATTCAAGATCAGGCTGCTAACAACTTAGGAGCAGACTTTTTTCCCTTTACACAGCACAAAAGATGGATTTGAAACCTACAATATACATATAGGAGTTAAAAAAAATCCTTCCCTTCATGTCAAACTGTTTTCCTTATAGATTCAAATTTTAATTCAATATAATACTTAGAACCTATAAATATTATTTTATAAGGATTTTGGACAGGAAAAAATGCTGGTAGTTGACCAGAAAAGGCAGAGGGGCCTAGGGGTGGATGATCTTAGGCTGAGTTTTAAGTAACATGGCATCTCCATCTGCAACTGCATCACATCCAGTCATTTTCCCATCTCTAAGGCAGAGTCCTGTGGCAATAACAGGCTTGGGTGTCCTGGCCTGAGGAGATCAGAGGGCACTTTGCACATGCATGAACTTCCTAGTGAGTATTTCCATTCAGCATTGTAACAATCTGTGGGAAGCAACCTAGTCTGGGGAAAAGCCAATCTGAGCCGACCTGAGTTACATTATAGTTGGGGTTTTATCAGTTAAAGCCATAACAAGTCTGAAAAGAGTAACATTTTACCCTACTTCTATGATCTAGGCTTAATGCTAAATGAATGGCTTAAGTACAGTTAATTGATTCCACATTTAATTGCAGAAACTAATGGTTTGAAGAGCTGCACTGCTGACAGCCAGGATAAGAGCTGAGCCATCAGAGATTATAGTTTTTATTTTTCTTGACATAATCCTTTCCTAAGTACCAAAAATCACATGGTGAAACAAAGTTTGATTGAAGTTTTGTGTGTTTTCATTAGAAGTTCTTTAATGCAGGATCCTGTGAAAATACAGCAGTTGGTCAAGATCCATATACAGAATATACAAGCCTCAGCAAGCTTGACAAAATACTGAACTCTACATTCTTGCCAAATTAAAATTGTCATTAAATGCTAGTTAGGACTTGACAGACTCATTTACTTCTCTGGTTTCCCAGCAAGCATAAGATCCAGCCAGGCCTCTTTATTCTTGGTCAAACCCAAGCTTCAGCCAGCTCTGAGTCCCTGCAAATGGATTCAGATGTTGATATTTATTTGCTTCTTGTGTAAACAGTAGTGTGCTGCAGGGAGCTTTGTAGGACTTTAATGGCTCTGTGCATAAATAAAAGGTAAGAATGATTTATTTTATTACCTAGATGAAATCTGCTTTTCTGAGTATAAGTAATCAGAAAAGATTTGCTGGTTCATGGCAACCTGACTGGGTGAAAACAGTTTTTTCCTGCTACCAAAACATACTGTGATTAATATAGTGCTAATATTTTTGTTTTGATATGAACAGCTGTCATATTTTCTACAGGAATGTTTTAGAAGGGAACATGACCAGTAGAATTGTGAGTAAGAAAGCAGGATGATGAGATAATCTCCCTAGAAACAATGAAATAAACCAGAAAACTTTATCAGTGAACCAATACTATAGATGTTTCTGTAGAATAGATCTGAGGAATTGACAAACTGAAACAAAGGAATTATTTGGTAAATATTATTTCAGAACATTTTGCCCCATTCCCAAAATGTGTTTCCTGCAACAGACTTGTAAAAAAATACCTCTTTTGGGGAGATGCTAAAACAGGGAAGGATTTGTTCCTCAGCTCTGTTTTCTGTGATTCTCTGAAGTGTCAGCCAACCAGCACCATTTCTGTGCACTGAGGGTTCACTGTCAGATTTTCACAAACCCTCCAAAAAAGGCAGAGAGGATCCTTCTAGATCTTCTAAAGCAACAGCAATTTTTGATGTTGACAAACTGACATAGTGAGCAACTCCTGGTTGAAGGCAGAAACACAACTGCTGCAGTAAGGGGAAAGGGGGGGAAAAGTACAAAGAAGCTGTTCATGAGTATCAAAATCCCAGTTTTCACAGCACAGCTTCATAAATCTGCAGGTTTTGACCTCATCTGCCCAGATTTTAATGTGTGTTTTCATTCTCCAGCACTTCAGGGGGATGTGTGTGCTCCATTATGCAAAGCTGTCAGTTCTAACAGCAGTGGGATCTGTTGCCTGTATTTCAGTGTCTGTGTTTTATATCTGCAGCATATTGACACTATTGAAAATACAGACATTATTAGTATTTCTTGTGCTCAGTGGCATGCCTCCTTTTTACATTGCTGTTACAGTTTCCATGCAACTTGCAACTGTAAACTGAAAATTATACTTAACCACTTTCTTGATGAGAAAGATCTGATTTTAGCCACACTTTTGGAGCACTGCACAGTTTTATTGAACCCATATGAAAATCTCTGCATGATACTAGGGGCAGGAGGTTTAAATTCATGGCCTACATAAAGCGGGGGCTTTTTTTCAGTTTCTTTGATAGACTCTTAAATCACACAATGCTCACACCAAGGGGTGAAATGTGTCAGGACCACTGATCATGGAAATATTCTTGAATTCTAATAAACAAGGCTAAACATTTCTTAATATTCCTACATGCAATATTTAGTTCCTGCATGAAGAATCACCAGCCCAAAACAAAGATTTCAGTCATGGCACTATAAAACCATTTCTACTGGTAAAAAGATTTCAAGAGTTTTGGAAACTATGCTTGAGCCTTTTGCACTAATATAATGTACTGTCTCATATTATCATTTTGTGGCAAGTTCTGTTCTTACATATGAAGAGTTTTGTAGAGTCAGTCTATGGGCTATTACACTTTTCAGAGGAGAATATTACTCATTTCTAGATGCACAGGAGCTCACCAAGTAATCTTTAAGAGTTTTCTCAAACAAGAGGGAAAGACTCACATTTGGGTACAAGAGGAAACCTAAATCTTTATTCACATGAACTTTAGAGTGAAGAAACAATTGTAGGCCTTATTTTGTGCTCATTCCACTGGCTTGAAATGTGCTTAATATCCATGTTTTGGTACTGGTGACTGGTACTTAGTTGTCTGCATGCTGTCATGGTTTCCTATTTAAAATAGAATTTTTATATATTCAAGGTTATAATCCCTGCTTAAAAGTGCCAGTGTAGTGCATAATTATGTAAAACAACTATTTGGTGAGCCTGGTCTCCAGGGAACCCTCCCAAACCAAAACTGAGATTGAGTTCAGGTACTGTAAAGCCTGCAACTGGCATGTTCCTTAATGATGATGAAATGCCAATGAAAAAATACACCTGTACATTAGGAGTGAACTTCTGAAACTGGATATTGTGGGAAATGAGTGGAAAATGAGAACATGAATATAAATAGTGGAGACCCAGCTGGGGAAGGCAATAAGTTCTAAGAGTTTAAATCTGTCATTAGGTGAAGCTGATTAGGTTTAGGTCTGTCAGGAGGATGAAGAGTTGTGCCATCTGTAACAACAGTGAGCAGCTTAGGGAACTTTATCTCCACCAACCACCAGGGATCACCAGGACCACTTCCCACCAGCATAGCATTAGATCATCTTCTAAAAAAGCCACTGCCACAAAGGCAAACATCAAACCTGGTCTGGAGGGGGATAATGCAGTTCAGGCACCATTTGTTGTCACCAGGTCATCATAAATACATGGAAGAGTGGCTGTAACTGACTCCTCTCAATCTTGTTTTGCAATTCTGCTTAGTTGAATCAAAGGAATCAGGGGGAAAATAGGTTTATCATTTATATTCAGCATAAACATTAATTCATTACATTAGTTTTAACATGTTAACAGGTATGAAACTATGGTAATGTCTGCAAGGAAGCATTCTTATTAGTAAGCAATTATTATCCTTTGGAAAAAAGCACATAAATTTATTTTAGCCTTACTGTTGGGTTGTTGTTTTGGGTTTGTTTTTTTTTTTTTTATGGATGATGTTGGTCTGCACAAAACTGTTCTTGGCTGACCTTGCAAGTAAACCTGAGGAAACATTTTGGTCCTGATTTTCCTTGAAATCTGATGGAGTCTTTTTATGCAGGGTTAGATCATACTTAGAAAAGTCCCTAATCCAGGGAATATTCCATGTCAAATATAATCTCTTCTTTTAGAACAGTCATGCCAAATCAAACCAGTAATCATCTTCATTCTGCATCATTATTCTGAGGGCTGAACACCAGCTGTACTTTCCTGCTTAGCCCAGGATTACACAACATATTAACAGCCAGATCACTCAACTCCCCTGTGCCTTAATTTCTGCTTTTCTAAAATGTCAGCAGCATTCTCCTGCTCTGTGGGTCGGTGAGGAACTTGTACAAGTAATTCAAATAAATGCTTGGAGCACACCTAAGTGTTGTGTTTACTAAATATAACTTTTTCAAGGGGCAGAAGACTGAAGAAACTCAACAAATTTAGGTCCAAAGTAAATATTTTTTTCATCCAAACTCGGGAATCTTTGTAAACAACTTATCAGCACTATCTTGACTACAGTTTCAGAGGTCAGTGACTCAGTTCCCAGAGTTAGTCCTGCAAAAACCTAATACACTTGCTTGGACTAGAATATGAAATCCAACCCCTGTCTGGCCATTAACAAGTTGTCTTGGTGTGCAGCTCTCCTGAGAGGTTTAATTTCACAGCCTGCTCTCACTACTGACAAAACACAGCATTTCTGGAGTAAGAGTATTGACAACTGCAAAATATTCAATAGCTGAATTTTATCTAATTTATTCTCACTCAGTGATCTAACAGCTATCACGAAATTATTAAAAACAGCCTCAGGCTACATGGCCTCTAACTGAGGATGAAGGATATAATCTGCATAAGATATGTGCATTTATAGATATGGAATATTTAATATATGCATGTGTATATATGTGTGACTGTGTGGTAGGTGGCTATGTACCTGTGTTGTGTCAGCAGAAAGAAAACCAATAAACATCCTGAGGAGAGTCTCTGAGTGCTGGAGGCTTTCCAGGAGCCTGAGAAGTGTTCTCCTCCCCTGGGATATCTGTGTGGGCATGGAGGGTGTGTGAGCACAAAGCCCAGAAAGCAGCTGCAACCTGCCAAGCCTGACATGTCAACACACACCTCAGGCCAGGAAAGTGGGAGATTAAATCCTGCTGCCATCCACAGTTAGGGAGAGACAGTGGCTGGCAGCTGGTTCAGACCCCAAAGCTAAAGCAGGAGAAGCAGGAAGGAACCCCTTCCCCCTGATCTGCCTCTTCCCTGCCTTCCCATCGGCTCTCAGAAAACCAGTGCCTGTGGCAACTCTGCTCTGCCTTGTATTCCCACTGAGTCTCCTGGAGAAAGGGAGGAAAAAAAAGGGAATGCATGAACAGAAGAAACAGGTAAACTCAGAAGGGAAAGCAAGAAAAGTAATTTGAAGGAGGAAGGACCTGAAAAGGGGCAAGAAGGGGCTTGGAACACAAATCATGTGAGGAGCAACTGAGGGAGCTGGGGGTGCTCAGCCTGGAGAAAAGGAGACTCAGGGGTGCCCCCATCACTCTCACAGCTCCTGAAAGGTGCCTGTGCTCAGCTGGGGCTGGGCTCTGTCTCCAGCAGCACTGACACAACCAGAGCACACAGCCTCAAGGGAAATACAGGTTGGATATTGGGATTTTTTTTTTTTTTCATAGAAAGTGTGATAAAGCTCTGGAATGGCTGCCCAGGGGAGGTGGTGGAGTCACCACCCTGGGTGTGTTTAACAAAGCCTGGATGTGGCACTGGGTGCCAGGGGTTAGTTGAGGGGTTGGGGCTGGGCTGGACTGGATGATCTTGAAGGTTTCTTCCAACCCAGAAATTCTGTGAATTCTGTGAAAGAAATAATTCATCCTGTGATGTATTCTTCCCAGGCCCTACATGAGCCTCTAGACATGTTAAACCAACTGATTCCCACCTTGTTTCTCCTCTGCCTCACATAATGTGGATTTTTATCTCCCCAACTTGTGTCCTACCATTCCCAGTGCTGAGACTGGACACCAGAGCAGGCAGACCAGCTCAAGGAGCAGAGAGCAGGTTCTAAAAATCCTCCTCTCACCTCAGACCTCCCACCACTACTTCCAGAATTTTGCCCCAAGTCAGAGGACATGTTCTTCCTGCTTCAGCTGGGAGGTTTAGGAACAGAAATTCCTCACTTTGACTGAATGACTGTTTGCATTTAGAGTGTGAAAACACATGTAAACTTTGTCAGGTTGGCTATGGAACTGATTTATACAGCCATATATGGCTCATAATACAAGTTTGGGGAGATATAGTTGATAAATCATAATTAGCTGTTTATAATAAGCAGTAATAATAAGGAAATATTTTGCAGTCCTGCACAATGATAGGCACAGATTGACCAGGTGAGCTATGTAGGTCAGCCTCCTCCATAGCTCCCAAGCCCTGTCAGCTGGTGCTGGTGTTCAGAACTGTAATAGGAATCTGTGTCCAGCTCTCCATAGCTGGAATGTGCATGTGGGCAAGGAGAGAGAGTGCACAGAGCTGTGTTTTGTCTGAATCCACAGCCTCCCCACTGACTGAAGTGCTGCATATGGAATGTGCTGAAAAACTGCTGGTATAAATGTGGCTTGGAAAGAGAAATGTTCCAATACTTGGATATTCTTATTTGGATCATATATATTTTATGAAAAACTTTTGGCATCACTTTAAGGACTAAGCCCTATGCAGTTCTTTTGACATCTGCAACCAGTGCAGCAGAAGGGAATGTACATGACCTGAAAACATTTAATGCTCAATGCACAAGGGAAAGATTATTGAGATCCACAGATGTAGGCACTGAGCACCATTTTAGGCACCCTAAGGTGGCCATGACATCCTCATGGGACTAGCAGATAAAACACAAAATTATCTGAGACCCATGTCTTCCAGAGAGGCAGTTAGGGGATGAGTAGAATACAACAGAATCACACTTAAGATTCCCAAAATCACTTTTATTTATCTTTGCTTGAAACTATATAGTATTAGGAAAGTTCTGTTAAGAGCTGAAATGATAGACTTTCTTTTTGCAGCTGGGAAAATATTACTAGATGGAAAGTAAACTAAAATTATTTAGCACCCCATGTTTCCTTAGGAAGGGGCACCTCCTGATGGAGGTTCCAATAGCATTAATTAAAATTCCAGCAGGCTCTGGTAACTGCAGCATGCTGAGGAAGCCAGTGCTGACATCCTAGTTCTGCCACTTGGTCAGCTTTTTAACCTTGGGCAAATCCATTAATCTCCAAAGAAATATGTGTCTTCTTCTGCACTTTTGTGCCATAAAACATAAACATCTGAAGGATGCAGGAGTGCCCTGAAGTGACACATGGGGCTGATTAGAAGCAATGAAGTATGTCACCAACTGGATTTTTCCAGGCCAGGTTGAATCAGGTTTCAATCACCCTGATTGAAAATTAGCCAGAAATGGGAAGAATAATTTTAACTTTCATAACCTGTTTTTTAAAGCATGCTTTCATGTCTTAGTGGCAGCTACTCAGCATGCCTGCTTCTTTTCTTTCACACTTGTACATGAAGTGGGGCACATCAGCCAAGGCTGGGCTGCATCCTCTGCTGTCCTCTGAACCTCAGTCCTACATGGGCTCAGTGATGTGATCTCCAGAGGCAGAGATCTGGTTTTCTTGGGGGAAGGGCACAAAAACACAATTTCACAACTCTCCCAAAAATCCAGCTCAGCTTTCCAAGCGTTGCCAAGCGACATCACGGCTTCACAGCAGATCCAGCTGCTGATGTTACCAAGCAACGTCCTCCCATCAAGTTGTGCACTTGAAAACCATTCCTTGTTTATTAATTCTCATGGTGGGCCATGGTTTCCCCCCCAGATCTTGGTATTTGCTCTTCTAGAATTTGTGAGAAAGCAAAAGGCAAAGGACTGTCGTAGGTCAGTCGTTCTTGCAGATCTCTGTGATATTGTTGGAATATGCAGAAATTTGGAATGGTTTTGCACTATTAGATCAAGATTGGAGAAGAGTAAAATTCTGAACACCCTCCCTTTCTTCTCTTGCCTATGGGAACAGCTGGTGTGTGATAGTGATTCAGCAGAACTTTACAATGTTTTATATGTACCATCAATCATGTGAAAGTAAGGAACATAAAACATTTGGTTTTAAATTGGCAGTATTTGTACCATAAAGTAAAATGGCCTCACACTGAATTGTCTTCTACAAATACCTAAGGCAACATGTCTTCAATATACAAGAAACTAACATGTCTGTGTAGTATGGTTAGTAAGTGTACCCAATATGTATATACTGGGATTAAATTTGATCACTCATGACAAATTATTTGGATCTTACTGAAATAATAACTTATTAACCCACTACATTGCTTACCTTTTAAGTCTGAGCTGTATTCTCCCCTAGTTTAAGTCTTCCAGTCCTTCTGGGTTAAATCCTGTTTTGATCAAGAAAAGACAATCTCTCCCTGGATGAGCATGAAGAGTGGATGAGGAACCACAGGGGAAATTCCACACAACAGTAAAGCAGCCCAATGTGAGTACTTCTTCCTCCCACCATAAAATCAAAGAGAAATAGAGACATGAGAGCATGGGGAATTCTCTCAGAGCTGGTGGTTTACAGTTCAGACTGAAGCAGAGCAGATCAGCCTCTGCAAAGGTGGGAACAGCTTGCAGTGAAGAAAGGCTGCATGGGATATCTGGGATAGGAGTGAATTAGTGAATCCTAATTTAGACATGAGAGTGGGTCAGGAAACTGACCCAAAGCTGCAATGGCAGTGCTGTGGGTTGCTGTAGGCTCACAGGTCAGAGCACAGGGTGGCTGTGTTGGTTGCCCTCATTTCCAGGGCTCGCAGTTCTGGCACCAGTGCAGGAGTTGCCTGGGTGGCTTTGCAAACCTTACACAACTTAGCCAAAGAGAGGGATTCTGCTCTGCATGCATGTTGATAAAAACACACAATAGAAATCATCATCTACAGATTACTGAAGGTTGTTTTTCCCCAAAGTTTCTGCCAGATAATTGTTCTGCAAGGCAGCTTCTTCACTTTCACTTTGTGGCATTTTCTGGCCTTAGCTTAGACATGGAATAGCCCCAAATGTGAGTTCAGTTTGTTTTGATGAGGAAATAATGCAGCTAGCAGAAGTGAGGATGTATTACCAGGCTTGTGTTTTCCTGAGCTCCCACAGGATCCCTGCTCTTAAATTCATGGCAGAGAGCCTAAACAAAAAACATTGCATAATTTGTTGTCTATAAGACAACCAATTGTGCAATGCCCCCCTCTTTGGTTTTAAGAAAGAACACACTAAAATTTTGAATTTATGAACTTCAGATTTACTGGATTCTGATCTGGGCTAGGGAGACCAGAGAATGTTGGATCATCAACTTCATAAAAAAAAGATTTAAAAGGCAGGGCTATTCATGTAGCCCTTGATCTTGCAACTGTGCATTCCAGCTCATAACAGGCTTTATGTTCCCAAGTCAGGAGTTTATAGACCAAGATTTTGTGGAACAAAACTCAGCAGACAGCCCTATGAAATCCTGCCCTTTAGCCATGTCAGGTATGACTTCTCCCTGCTGCACTCAGCAATGCTGCCTCACACTTGCAGGTGCAATAAACCCACAGTACACCATTCCTTTGGTTTGTGGCCCCAAAAAGCACCACTGGTGTTTACAGAAACTCATTAATCCCTTGGAGTTGCCACTAATGAGAAATATCTGTCTTTGGTTACCAGCTGTGTTTCTGAGCACCCCTTTGTGGAAGCATTTTTTCTTTTGTGGAAGCCTTGCTGGAATGGACAATCAGGGTTAATAATAACAATTAGCTCGCCCATAAACCAGTACTTCTTGCAACATCACATTTCAAAGGGTTTTTGTCACGTCTCCACCCTTCAGGATGATTAAATGGGAAATGATTTCACCATAACCTGAACAGGCACATCAACATTTGCTAGCAGGTATTTCTGACAGCTTCCAAGGGTAATATGAGAAAATGAAGGATGAGCTTAAACACATAAACAAACCTGAACACAAAATGCAGAATAGATTTTTTTTCCCCCAATTACTGATTTTCTCTTGAAAACAACCCATAACTCCAGTGTGTTATTGACACAGTTTCACTGAACCATTTTTTGCAAAAAGCACTGCTTATACCACATGCCAAGAAATGGCAGAAGTTAAATATGTCTGACCCAAAATTGATGTTCTCTGGGGTTGCTTTTGTGAAAATCTGGATTTCTGGCAGGCAGAGAGGCTCAGCAGCCTGGCAGGAGCAGGGGGAGGCCGGGCTCAGGAGGTGTAACTTGTTTTCCTTCTCGCCTGGGGTGGAGGCAAGTTGGTTGTTGAGCAGGTTATGAAGGTGGGTCCCGGAGAGAAAGCCTACATTTCATGAGTCTGAGGAGAAGTAGGAGGAAAATCAGGTGAAAACTGGTGAGGTGAAGATGGAAGGAATGGTTTGAGGACACGCTCTAAAAGCGTCAGTGAAGCCAAAGGTGCCAGAGAAATCCTGGAATGTAAGTGCAACCTTAAACACCCTCTTGTTTGCTTTCAGTGCAGCAGTTGTTCAGCTCAAAATGCCATGCCAGATAATGACTTTGGAGCTGTGCAGCTCAAAAGTCTCTGCAGGCTGAACAGACCAATTTGGTACCACTGAGCTGTTTCTGAGATATGTAGTGTTCAAATAATTTCAATAATGACATGTAAATTGTGAAAGATACTATAGAAAGATGATGAATATTATCTTTTGGTTAAGCTATGTTTATTTAATGGATGGATTTTTAGCATGTTTGTAATGTTTATTTGAAAGTCTATACATATGATAAAGCACTTTTAGTTTGCAACCTAAGTAATGCTTGTGCATTGAATGATTTAGAAATAATGTATGTAAAAAGGATTACAGTAACACTGTAATCTAAAAAATGATCTTAGCACTCTGCAATGTAATTCACACTTTAATATTATTATTGCTTGTTTCATTATTGGAGAATCTGTAATGTCTTTATTTCCTATTTATGACGTTTATCTTCATTATTAAGCAGATGGCAATGTGAGAATTGTGTGAAAATTGTGAAATTTCATGCTCTAGGGAAAGAAAAGAGTGGGTAGACAATATGATACGATGTGTTAGTGGAGATTTTTGACAGCTGGCACTTCTGCTGTGCTCTTGTCATTTTCTGCTTTGATTCCTGTGCATTTTAATTTAAAAACTGTAAAAAAATTATTGTTATCTTTCAACTCAATATTAGAACTTTGGCCTCTATTAGCAGCTGCTGTCCTTAACAGTCAGCATGGCTGAGCTGGTGCAGAAATATTGACAGTATATCATGCACTGGAGTGAATTTACTCTGGAATAAATAGGACAACATTCTGACATACATTGGCTAATCTAATGAAGAACTTGAAGAGCAAAATCTGCATTTTGCACAGTTGATATACGAGACCCCACCCCAATGAACTAAACAACTCCGTGGGGATTTGGGAGAGTTTCATTCATTCCCCAGTTTATGTTATTACTGCAGGTGCTTGTGAGGGCACAATCTGAATTTTCAGGTGTTTTCACATGATGTCTGTAGGGACAGAAAAACATTTGGGAAAAGCTCGGCAGGTCAGGGAACAGAAATGCCACAATATTCACTCTTGAGGAATTGTGCTGGCTGTTGAGGGAAGCACATGGCTATAGTGGAGTTATTCTTTCCCTCCTGTGCATTTAAACCTTAGTCAGCAGCTCTAACAGTGTGAAAATGTTTTATTATATCAATACACACTTAAAATATTATAATCTTAATGTGTTGTCTTGGAACATTTCACTGGGCTGAGCCTGAGAAGATTTGTGTGTGTACACATGGAGTACTTCATACTTGGGGAGCAGTGGTTTTGAAAATGTTACATCCAGTCTTCAGCATAGCTCAGAGCAGTTCTAAAACAGTTCTAAAACTGTTTAAAACAGGAGAGGATTTGGCAGCAATCTCAGCAGATAAAACCTCGTGTTGCTAATTAATCACTGAAAGTGCAATCCTGGCCCCAGTGATTTCAACAGGAGCAGGTTCAAGCACTGCTGTATCCCCTGAAGACAATCAAGTTTAAACAGAACACAGCTTAAGAGCACAACACCAAACTTCCCTCTCCCCAAGCCTCCTGTGAAGAAAAATAATATTTCAAGTTTTAAAAAATGTACTGTAGTAATAAGTAACAACATTCCTTAAAAGCTTGTATGGTTTCCTTGGGGTTCAAAGTGCAATCTCCCTTTTACAGCCTAACTTTAATGGAGTTTTTCTTTTCACACACTGCAGAGTAATCCCAAATTTTTTGAGAAAAAAACCTGAAGAGACTGTAATAATGTATAATTTTCACTTATTCAGTAATACAATAAATACAATGAATTTCAATGCATGAGCTCCCAAATAAAGTATCTAGGACAAGAATGTAAGTGAATCTCTGGTGTGGACTTTTACTATTGAGTATCCTTAAAAAAAATAGAAATCAACAATGTTTGGGTAGACATCTCTAGAATTGCTCAGAGATTTTTTTGAAATTAAATAATTAGAACTGAACTGGTATAAAACCAACAGTAATTATGGTAGGCAGATCCTTTTAAGTCTAAAGGAGGTGTTTAGAACACAACATTGTAACAGAATAATGCCTAAGAAAATCAGGGAACCATGCCAGTGATCAGGAGATAAAAAAATCCATTTACTGTTTCTCTGAGTGCTTTGATTGAAAATCATTTGTTACAGGGATATTCAGGTTTAACAGCACGGTTCTGACAATGTGAGCAGGCAGCTTGGTCCAGGGATTTCAAGTAATAAAAATGGTGTGAATACAGTTAAAACAGTAAGGGTTTCCCATGGGCTGTCCATCCAAAGTGACTTTGGCAAGGAAAATGTCTTTCTTTGGCATGTTCAAATGTCATGGGATAATCCAGAGCAACAGAGCTGAATTTCAAGGACTGTCTTTCCAGAAGACAGCAGAGAGACATGAGGAAATAAAAGCATAAAGAGTTCTTTTCCCTTTATTTGTGACTTAGAATCATTGTAAGGCTGAATGTCAGAAAGGGCAGCTGGCTGGGTGGCTGAGATGACAGCCCTTCACAATTTCCAGGGGTTTTTGTTGTTTTATTTTGGTTTGGGGTTTTTCTTACAGGCCATTAAGAGCTTTTTCTTTTCTTCCAGTGGTCTTTCTTTAATTGCTGTGTGATCCTGGACATCAGAGTTGAGATGGGCAACGAGAACAGCAGTGCAGAGAATGAGGTGAGTGTGACAGGGCAATTGTTCTTCCTCCCCTCCTAGCCTAGAGCAAACCTTTCAGAAACTTCTTCCACAGGCCACTTACCCCATATTTATCTTCTGCTCCCCATTACACTCATATTTAAGTGTCATTAATGGTAATTGAAAGCAACTTGGTGTGTTTTTTTTCCTTTGGCAATGACAGTGCTCCAAAGCACCAGGGCACAGTTCGGGCAGTACAGCAGTTACTGACATCTAGGAGTTACTACTGGGAAAATAATCACAGCAAATATTCCCTTATATTGCCTCCCCACTTCACATTTAGGGAAGCTTTTACACTTAAAAATCAACATCAGGTTCAGGACTGGGATTCACAGCTGAAGTCATGAACCCACCAATGACCACTGTCTCTCTTCTCTACTTCTGTGACCTAATTGCCACCTGACTGTCAGCAAATTGACATGGTGTAGGGTTTTTATGGGATGTAGGTGCTAATAAAGGAAGACTAATTCTGTTAGCGGGGCTGGCTCATCCCAGCACTCCAGCCTGGGGCACCCCAGGCATCAGGCACATCCCTGGGCAGAGGGAAGGGCCCAGGGTGGCAGTCAGGGGCAGGAGCAGTGCCCCATGGCATCACAGGGGATGACACCCCTGGGGAGGCTGAAATGGGGTCCTGGACCATGGACAGGCCCTGGGAGCTGGGCAGTGCCTGTGGTGGCCTCAGAGCCCTGGCACACAGCAGCTCCTCCTTGCTCAGAAATGACCTTGCACTGTCTGTGTCCCCATCAGGGACTTTGCACCTGTGTTCCCAGGGAGTGCTGTTAATGCATGCTGGTGTTTGGTGGTTTAGGTTTAGATTTTCAAAAGGAAGGCAGTGAAATACTCTGGCTACTGGTGTACAATTACAATAGAAGTTACTATGCTGATACAAGTTAAATAAAAGTTGTAATTCATTAATTTCAACAATTAAAACACTGGTATATCTTTTATCCTCTCCTCTTCCATATGTTGTGCTAGCTGCTAAAATGCATGAGGATTAATTTGCTTCCACTTCAGGTATCAGCAGATCTGCTGCACCTCCTGCATTGCAAAGTGGAGCCTCTCAAGACAATCAGTATTACAGCTATTACAGATTTTTTCATAAATAATTTTTAGAAGAAAAATCTTCCATACTTTGTGGTTATTCTTACCAAGTTTTATTGTTAGCCCAAGATTTGGTCCCAGCTTTCCTCAAGGTTTGGGAAGAGGGGAATGTCTTAATTTCTATAATTAAGTAGTGAAAATTTCTTATCCATAATGTCCAGCTTGCACTCAGGAAGCTTTTGAAAGTCAAATGTATTTGTTCAGGAGTCATCCTGAGGCTGAGAAGACTTTACTTAAAAATGACTGAATTTATCAAGACCTGTAGTAAAAAACCTTTTCTAAAAGGAAAGGAGGCTTCTGGTCTCCTTTTCAGACTGTAGAAACCAAAACAAAAGACAACCCAACGCCTTCTAAAGCAAAACAAAATATTCTAAGAATCCGAATTATTTTAAAAACCACTGTTAACAGAGGGATAACAAGAAGTAGCAACGAAACTTAAATATTTTGATTTTCAGTCAGAAATTCCCCAATATCAATAAAGCCATCCCTACACCACCAAGCCAAGGAGCACAGCAGGTAGTGGGTGATGAAACTGGTTTGCATGGTTTGCATTCAAAATGTTAGCACCAGGCTTGGCTGCTCCTTTTCTTCTGCATCTGCTTCTGGCTTTTGGCTTTTGTGACACTGACTGCACATTTGCAAGGCAGATACATTTAAGTTTTCAGCAAGTTGTAAAAAAAAAATCTGGTTTCTTTTAACTTTTTTTCTTTAGTAGCAATCAATGCTTTAGAGAAGCAGCCTGTACTTGACCCCCTTTGCTGGCTGCCTTTCCTTCCAACCCTAACACCACTGAAATAGCTCAGTTGGGGTTGTTCTTATGCTCAGAACCAGTTGGTCTGAGTTGTTTTTATTTATGTGTTTATCAGAGAACACCCCTGCACGGCTCATGCTCTCAGTGAGTCATTTGGAGGCCTCACACATGGTTTGCATTAAAGCTGGGAGAGCCTGTGCTAAGTTTAGAGCTCATTTAATGAGTGGGAAGATCTGTGGAATAAATGTGCTACTAGGAAGATTGTAGTAGACACTTGGAGAAAAAGTAAATACCCAATCTGTCTTGTAGGGACCAGCCTCTGAGGAGAACATCAGCTAAATTTAGTGACAATGAACAAAGAAAATGCTTGGGTAAAGCAAGACTGGGGCCAGCAGTGTGTTTAACAGAGTGATTTCACATATACTGATACTAACCATGCTCTGTTTTGCTGTAAAGCACACCAAGTCCAAACTGCTGAGAGATTTTAGGATTGTGCCCTGCCCTATTGCAGTGGCACAGCTTGTTGGGTTTATGCTGAATGAAATATAAGCTGCTTTTATGATGCATTTACCTTGAATAGTGAAACCCCAAATGAAGAGAAAGGTCTTTAAAGTGGAAAAGAAACATTCTGGAAGAAAAGATACTTTGACCCAGTTTGATGCTTGAGATCCAGCCTGGAGCAGGCCAAATGCAGGTGAAGCAATGGAGGTGCTCTTTAATGGGAAGTACTGCACTTTAGGGAACTGTAGAAGGTCTCAGCTGTTGTGCTGCCCATCAAACAGATCTTTCTTAATCCACCCAAAAGAACTGGGTGTCATGGAGGAATGACACTGTCTTCTTTTCCTTGACTTTTCTGGACAGCCAAATGCCCCAAAAAATCATCCACATGGCCTTGATGAAAGGAAAACCCTCACCTGCACAGAGGCTGATGTAACTGCACTTCCTCAGCACCTCTGGATAGTCTGGACTCAGGTGACAGCTCATAAAGCCACACTTAGAAGTGAGACCAAGCTGAGCAGGACCAGCAGATCTGCTCCCTAAAATGTCAGATGCAGTCAGGCACATGGTCAGTGGGATGCAGAGTGATCCCAGATGTGTCCCAGCCTCATCCATGCTGCTCCAGGGGTTGTGCAGAGAAGCTCAGGGACAGCTCCCAAAGTGACTGCATGTTACAGGATTATTATTGACTTCCCTGACTGTATTTTATCTTTATTTTTACTATTATGATGCCATTACCAGAGCAATTTTCCTCTTACTTTAAAGAGGTGGGTGGAAGATGTTAAAAACAGAAAGAGTTCTTTAGAACTGGAGACATGAGCATAAAATTTTGTAAAGCTTGAATAGGCTGGATTTTCTAACATGAAATACTTTTAACTCAGGGTTTTAATTCTTGCCACTCAGAGTTCTGAAGAGGAGAACTGTCATATTCCACAGCCTTTCTCACGACTACAGAAATGTAAAAGTCATCAAGTAATTTTAATGCTCTTTGAAGGTGAAAACTGCTGCTGAATTGAAGTTCTAGTAATGCATCTTCTGCCCCAGAGTTGAAGAGGGAATTTCAAAGTCAGTTAGACATAAGTTATTTCTACATATTTTGCTTTATCCTTTCTTCCTCTTGGTTTTCTGAATTAAGCAAAAAAGCGAACAAAGCTGGTTATTCCACATCTCTATTATTGTTCATTTCTCTTTAAACATAGATCTTAATGTGTGGTTATCTTTTTGTTCCTGTTTTCTGCCGTGAAATGTGTAAGACAGGCAACACTTGCCAGAGGGGCCACAACTTCTCAGGAGTCTGGAGCTGTCTGGAGTTGTCCTGCTGTGATCCTGCTCGGATTTCTCCACTTATTTCCTATGAACAAATCTGACTGCTGAGCATCCTGCAGCTAATATTCTGCATTATTACTTTTCCCATCTTTCAGCTGGTTTCAGTCTCTCTGAACTGGTGGCTCTGGTTAATTGCTGTGATAATTACTCTCCCTTCAGACCCTGGTGCTGCAGGGGTCAGCAGAGGACGCTGGGCTCAGCAGCAGCTCTGTCCCAGCATTCAGCCTCCAATCCCACAGATGGGAACTGGGCAAACCCCTCTGAGCTCTGGGGCTCAGCCTGGGTGTTTACATACTTTTTGAACAGTGCAGTAACATCTGTATACATTCCATTGTTCGTGGTCAGCCGGGAACAAAAAGCTCATTCCTAATTTTCCGCACAGAAATTTTGCCTGGAGCATTTTCATGTGATTCTCTGTTACCCTGCAAGGGCTCCTCTCTGGGGTTGTTGTGTCCACTGGGATTCACAACTTTTACTCCCTGAATTATGATTCTCTTTCATTTTTCCTTCCATTTCACCCAGTGCCTATCAGGATGTTGCTGTCAATTGGTTACAGTTTGTTCCTGATGCTTACACAGTCCTGACAGACCTCCAGCCACCACTTTAATTAATTAAGTCTTACTTCCAGTGGTAATTACTGCTGGTCCATTATTCCATAATGAATAATGTCAAGTATTTCTCTGAGTTTACTCAAAAAGAACATTCTATGTTTTCAGAGAATTATATATCCTTTTATGCAAATGCAGCAAATTCTGGGATGCTTCTCACTGCAATGAATAATTATTATTCACATTATTATTTACGTCTTTCCTGTGAGTGAAGGAGAGGGGATGAAAGAAGAAGATTCAAAGTGGTGGCAGAGTTCTTAATTTGAAAGTAGAGTGAAAAGGAAGTTGGGAGACTGGTCCTTTTCTTCTGAGTTAATGGTTAAAGCTTCCTCACAACTGTAAAGCCATCATCATTTCTCATGGGACATGAATTTATGGGTAGAGATGAAAAAGAAAAATACATTATATTTATAAAGTTCCTCTGTAATTATTTACCACATTTCTCCATTTAAAAAATAGTGTGAAAATGTTGGACCTGCATTTTCCACAGCTCTGAAATGACTAGGCAGGCAAACACTGTTGGCTGGGAAGCACAACAGAGTTTGGGACTCAACCTGGAGATTATTTTCCTGTAGTGCTTTATTTGACTCCAACAGCATCTTCTCAAGTCATTTATTGCCAGCTGCCCAAGGACCACTCAGCAGAAAGCTGAATTAGCTAAAACCATACTGACTGAATATTGCAAGTTAGGGGGTGAAGATTTTCTTCCCAAGTTCATCAACTTTATTCTCTCTCTCTCCTGCTGTATCTCATACACCTGCCATCCTTCAGAAAATAATCCAGCACTCACCAAACACCAGGGAAGGGACAAAGGAAAACAGCTACAGCCAGACTAGTAAGGATACAAAGCTAACTCTGAATTTTCCTTTGCTTGCTGACCACAGATCACATTAGGCAGGTGGGAAGGTGAAGTTGAGGAGAGCCATGCAGGAGTTCCACAGCCAGGCTTCATTAACCCTGTGCATACTCCTCAAACACAGCCAGGCTTCTCAGGTGGTTGAGGAGACACCCATGTTGACATTACAAGAATTTAAAGAAAATAATTTGGTGCCCTCAGTGGACTGGAATAGTCATAAACACAAGCACTGAAGCCTGAAGGTTTGAATTGTTCCTGCTGTGGCTGTGTGTTCTGGGGAAAATCTAAATCAAAGATAAGATGGTGACTATGAATATATGAGTATACACACCCCCCTACACACACCAGTGTTTGTTTTTGTGTTCACAGCCAGAGTCATTTCAGTAGGTGTTTCTCAGGAGGAAAAGCAGCCCTTTATCTCTAAGAGAAGGTCACGGGTGCTTACAATCAAAAGCTGTAAGAATTTTTCAAATACCATTGTTACCATATCACAATTTACTTTGCTTCTTGTATTTGTGAGAAGCAAATTAAATTAAATGAGAAGCCAATGCCAGTTTTTGCATTCCTGCCCCTTTGAGGGTTTTAATTAGAATAGGTATGAACTTAAAATTCTCCTCCTGTGAGAGACAAATAAACCACGCCAGAAGCAACAGCAAATTACATCATTACTGATTAAAGAAAAAATCTACTGTAATTGCAAAATTCTATACAGAGACTCCCTCAAGGATGGAGTCTGCTCTTCCTATCTGATCATGTCATAATTACATCCAACTGATGGAGTAGTCCCAATGTTTGGGAAGAAATGCAAGAAGAGGTCATGACAGGCATCCCCTGCAAACTGCTGTGCCCCAGCCCTCTCAAAAAGGGGCAGCAATGCACCTAGTTGTTTGCTAAAATCACATTTAGATCCCTTGCAAGGTGATAAAGCTGAGTTTTAGTGTAATTCTTCAGCTCTAAAGTGTCACATGGTGCTCAGGCTTGGCTCAGTGCATTAGGTAGTGATTTGTTGCTGTTCTGTGATGGCTCACTGGCTCTGCTGACCAGTGCTCACTGATTTTAATGCAGAGTTCCAGCTGTTAAAGCAATATCCACTCACTGTCTACTTATTTATTTTGGTACCACTTCTCCAAACAAGGGAGAGACAATGACTCTCCAAAGATATGAAGTTTTAAAACTCTAACTTACAGCTTGGCTACTGTTCCTGCAGAACAGCAGCAAAAGCCAGAAGAGTGAAAAGGTGATTGCAGAAAAACCTTTTCTGTCTTCAGAAATTTCAAGAGCCATTTAATAACCCTGATTTCCCAACCATGTGAACAACCTCTAGCAGCAAACTTTAAAAAAAAAACCTGTTCAAACATCTCCCTCCTGAAGTTGTAAAGGAAGAAATGGAGGACAAGGAAAGGCAATTTCTGGTTTATTGACTGAGATTTGTAAAGGCTTGCTCCAGCTTCCCCTCCACGAAACCAGAGGGAGTTGGAGGGAATGGAAATTCAATGTAACCCCTCAAAGATCACTCTGAGAGAGCTCTGGCAGGCTCCAGCAGTGCTGGAAAAGGATGTGCTCCATGGGGCAATGTGGCAGGTGGGAGAGGAAGCAGCTTTTAGAGAGAGAAAGGAGGAAGGGGAGTCAGGCCAAGTTCACCTTTCTGAGGGGCTGGGTGGGAATGCAGGGTGCTGGGCTTGGAGCTGGGCTGTGCTCTGGGGGTGCTGCTGGGCTGGGAAGCTCCAGCTTTGGGCTGTGAGCACGAGGCTGTGCCTGCTGCTGCTGTGAGCTGGGCTTTGGAGCTGGGCTCTGCACAGGCAGCACTAAAGGCATTTCTCTCTGCTGTGATAACTCCAGTGCAGCAGTGCACATAATCCTTTTGGCTGCAGTCTTAATGCAGCTCTCTTCCTTTTTTTAGTTTTTTTTTTTTATTATTCTTTAGCATCCTGTTCAAAGTCATTGGGAAAATAAAGTGACCCTGTAGATTTACTTTGTGTTCTTGCAGACTCCAGTGCTTCTGGAAGGGTTTAATGGAAATTACATTGCATATTTCAGGAGAATCAGTTGTATTAATTTAAATATTGTGCTGCCTTAAAGGGGAAAAAAGTATGAGCTGTTTAGTTTTCCTCCTGTTGTTTGTATGCTCTCTGTGACAAAGCTGGTTGGTTTGTTGTTGGTGTTCTTAATTAGCCCAGACTTAAAAATGCTGAGAACCTCTGTGTTCTGGTTTTTATTATAATTATTTTAGTCTTCCAGGTAACTAACTCTTTATAATGAGAATCCTTTTACACTTGAAGCAAGTATAGAACAAATTTAGCTGCAAGCTTCTGTAGTCAATCACTTCAGAGGCTGCATGCATTGGAACTCAAAAGTAATTTATTTAACTGCAGCTTTCTGATGGTACTTGTGAACAAAACATAGTCTTTATAATTGTTTTCACACAAGTTAATTAGAAATTTAAAAAGCATGCTTTGCAAAGCTAGTTCAGCACCTGATTTGCATAACTACCCTAAATTTAAAAAAATTAATAAAAGAATTGAATTATGTTTTTCTGTTGTCTGGCTTTGATTCACAAAGCATGTTCTTTTGTGATGATTACATGAATACATTAAATGCAGAAAACCAATATATAAAGATTTTCTATATCTTGGCATATTAGTAGTTCATTTTCCATGTAAATATCTCCATTAAGATTTATTTTAGCTTGCTGCTAAAATACTCTTTTGAGTTGCTTATGAACATATGTCTGTGCTTTTACCTTACTAGGTATTAGAGCAGCTTTTTGATCACTCAAACATCCAACAGAAAGAAAGAAATAAAGAGTGTCCACAGATCAAACTCCTCTGTTCCATCAGGGCCTGTGCTGCTAAGTTTGTTTTAATCCATGTTAAATTTGGTAATGAACTGCAAGAACAAGACTCAGATTTTTCTGTGGCCAAAGTCAGTCACTTAAGGGATCATTTGGAGATGAACTATAACTTCTTAAACATCATTTCCCTGAAAGCACAAAGCTATTTAAAAACAAAACCAAAAAATGTCAAAACTAGTCAGCCAAACAAAAAAGAAACACCATTCCCCTGACCTCAAACAATCTATGGAAAAATGTTAAATGTTAAATTTAGTCTTCGAATGTGTTCTCATAACTGACCTGGTTTGTTGTGATCTTTCTCTCTTCTGCTGAGTCTGCCCCTCCCAGTGTTTTGTTTGGATATAAAGTCCAAATTTTGGTGTAACAGCTGGTAAAATCACTGGGACATGGGCCCTTCTCTGTGTCTAATATGGAAACATCCTAATTTTGATGAGATGGGGGGTTCAGGTATAGCAGGCTCATAAATGTCCATATTCTGCACTTTATTTGTGAATTCTGGAGATGAACAGCAAACCTCTACCAAATTTTTCTGCCCCAGAGTGTTCTGTGACTCAGGGGGTGAATGACAAATTAATGTTAATGTTTCAAAGTTCCCTCCAGCAGCTGTACTGCTGCTTGTAGGTTTTCTCAGATTTGTAGGGCTCTTTCAGCAAAGAGCTGTTGGGTCTGTGCTGTGACAGGCTGGGGAGGAGCTCCCTTCTGTGCCACCCCGAGCCCCTGTGGCTGATCAGCTCCTGGTTATCCCCTGGCTCCTGGGATCTGGGATCTGGTGACAATCCAAAGGGTCCTGGTTATCCCCTGGCTCCTGGGATCTGGGATCTGGTGACAATCCAAAGGGTCCTGGTTATCCCCTGGCTTCTGAGATCTGTGATCTGGTGACAATCCAAAGGGTCCTGGGATCTGTGATCTGGTGACAATCCAAAGGGTCCTGGTTATCCCCTGGCTCCTGGGATCTGTGATCTGGTGACAATCCAAAGGGTCCTGGTTATCCCCTGGCTCCTGGGATCTGGGATCTGGTGACAGTCCAAAAGGTCCTGGTTATCCCCTGGCTCCTGGGGTCTGTGATCTGGTGACAGTCCAAAGGGTCCTGGTTATCCCCTGGCTCCTGGGATCTGTGATCTGGTGACAATCCAAAGGACCCTGGTTATCCCCTGGCTCCTGGGATCTGTGACTCTGGGTGACAATCCAAAGGGTCCTGGGATCTGTGATCTGGTGACAATCCAAAGGGTCCTGGGATCTGTGATCTGGTGACAATCCAAAGGGTCCTGGTTATCCCCTGGCTCCTGGGATCTGTGATCTGGTGACAATCCAAAGGGTCCTGGTTATCCCCTGGCTCCTGGGATCTGTGATCTGGTGACAATCCAAAGGACCCTGGTTATCCTCTGGCTCCCGGGATCTGTGATCTGGTGACAATCCAAAGGGTCCTGGTTATCCCCTGGCTCCTGGGGTCTGTAATCTGGTGACAATCCAAAGGGTCCTGGCTTGTAGGAGCAGCAGGGGGTAGGATGGTCAGGACAGACGGAGATGGGAGATCTCTGCAGCCAGGTCGTGGAACTTGTGGTTTATTGCAGAGGGCCTGGGTGCAGGGCCCTGCTGGGAGCTGCCAGCCACAGCTCAGAGCAGGCCCCAGAGACGTAAAGAGAGTGGGAAAGAGAGAGAAGGCAAGAGCATGGTAAAGGGGATGAGAGAGAGAGCGAGGTTCCCGTTACAATACCATAAATCTTCTTCTGTGCTGAATATTCTAATTCTCACAACCCAATCTAGTACAAGATACAAATCCTACAGCATTTACATACAGCCTCTAAGAATCATTACATTCCCACACTGTGTTACATTTTAAACCCTAAAAACTCCTCTTTGGACCCCTTCTGCCAGGCCAGCAGGGTCTGCTCTGACCCTTGGAGCTGTCTGCAAGCAGAGGGTGTTGTTCCATCAAAAGGGGATTCAGCCAGCCACACCACTGTTTTCCAGTTGTTCAGTAACTGAGGTATCTCAGAGCTTGCTTTCATTTCAATCTCACCTATAGTTTCCATAGTCTCAAAATCTTTTGCCAGGCAATCATATTTCTAAGGTTTTCCTGTTTCATCTTCCCCAGCCCTGGCTCTCAGGGAGTTTTGCTTTAGGGATTTGTGTGCATCCCCAGCATGCTGTGGCTGCAGAAGTGGGATGGCTGCAGGTCAGCAGAGCAGCATTGTCACCTAAAGAGCCTTTGGGGCTAAGTGGCTGATCTTGTGAAGGAGAGGCTAATGAGAAGCCATGTGGGGCTACTGAGACTGCACCATGTCAATTACTTAATGACTTAATTGCTGTGCATTTTCTGCTTTGGAACTTGGCAGAGGCTTTAGGAGGAGACAAAACATGCAGCTCTTCATCTCAGGAGAGATGTGAGGTGTTCCTCCTGCACCTGAAGCAGCTGGAGAAAATTTGAGGTGGCAGTAGTAGAAAGGAGGAGAAATGAATAATTAGTTCTCACTGCTCTTGCCAACTGCTGGAGGCATCTGGACAATTTCATAAATTGGACTAATTTCTTGGGGTTCTCTGTGTGGTTCTCTTGACCCTGCCTGCCCTGCTGGGACAGTAGAGGAGGTCATTTCTGTCTGCAAGTGGCCTGAAAATGATTTTTTAATTTGGCTGCTACAGTGAGGCATTTGTTTGTGGCCCAGCTCTGCATCTGACCCACGTGTACCTCTCAAGATGAAGCATGATACAGTGACTGAGTTAGAGCATGGCACTGTGGCTGCCTCACCTGGCTTGGTGGGAATTTACCTGCCCACTGACTGAGGGTTTTTCTTGATAATTGATTTAATAACACATTTTTTGATAGCTCTTTCTCTCTGCATACTGAAATAAACTCTCCATGCAGATTTCTCATGCAAACAAAAGCAAGGCTACCCAAAACTCTGCACCAAAATCACAACAGAGCCCTGTAAGCTCACTCAGCTCTATTTTTTTTTTCCACCCTGGCTGAAGGAAACAAATTTCCTTGTATAATTCTTGATGTTCTAGAATTTTTTTGCCATATACTCCAGGTTTACAGCCAACATACATACTTAGATAAATATTCTAAATGCCAGATGTCAGCACATGCTGGGTAAGTGC
This sequence comes from Haemorhous mexicanus, assembly GCF_027477595.1. Taxonomy (NCBI): domain Eukaryota; kingdom Metazoa; phylum Chordata; class Aves; order Passeriformes; family Fringillidae; genus Haemorhous; species Haemorhous mexicanus. The sequence goes on from NC_082347.1 coordinate 38,266,903, forward strand.
TTCATGACCATGAAACCAAGAGCCCTTGGTCTCTCTCAGAGGAACATGGAGAGATAGAGGAGAACAAAGCTGTAGTGAAGGGGCACCTCCAGGGAAAGGCAGAGGATATGAGAGTTAATCAAATTTGTCTGAAGTATGAAGGCAGTATTTTTGTATTTTCAGTGTGCCCTGACCTTTTCAGTTGCTCATTACACTTTGCTTGTCCTGGGTGTCTCATTCTGGCTCTGAGCTTTTGGCTGTGTGGGAGCACACCATGTTCACACAGAGCAGGGTAATTCTCCCAACAACAGCTCTCTGCAATTTACTGACTACTGCTAGAACAAAATAAACATTAAAATGAGTGAAGAAAACCCCAAGAGATGAGTTGGAATTGTGTACTGTGCTTTCAGTCTCTGGTGTGGCCCTGCAGTGGCTCTGCCATCAGTAAATACATTTATGTGGCTTTAGGTTAAGGGTGCCTTAGGCTTCTCACAACTAGAACTGAGAATTAAAACCACAGTGACTTTATGTTAAGGGTGATTTGGTGAAGCAGCTTTCCTTCTTTTTAGCTACTGTTTGATGTGCCAGAGGATTTGATAAAGGCCTTCATTCAGACTTTTTTGCTTTTCACTTGATTGTTTGTCTCCATTGCTCCAGTTCTTTTGCTATGCTCAAAGAACATCCTCAGCTACTTTTCAGGACAGCTTGTTCCAGTCCTTCTTCATGTTATAAAGATACTTCTTCAAAAAACAATAAAGTAGGAAGGTGCCAGTCACTACCTGATATAACCCTGATGCTTGCCCAGGACTCTCTTCCTCCCTGCAGCAAAACCAATAATTTGCAATAAAAACAAAACAAAACAAAACAAAAAAAAAATCCACTCATGCAAGGCATATCTCCACGGATGGAGATCCCTGGTGATTATTTCCCTTTGAGAAGAGGTGATGCAGCATAGCCACAGTTGTGGAATAGCATTTCTAGCTGTCACTAGAGAAACTACAGCATTGCCTGTCACTGCTATCAGAGAAGGGCAGCCTGGTGAAGAATCAAGCCCTCTGTTTCAATTCAGAGGCATTCTGAGCTATGTTGAAGTAGGAGGGAAGGAATCTGGACTTGGATTCAAGTGCCATTGGCTTTATCTCTAACTTAACTCCAAACATGCTGCTAATATTATGGGTGTCCAAGTTTATAGCCTGTTTCCATCCTTTCTCATTTTAAACTTGCTCAGCAAGGAAGCATTTGCCAGGCTTGGAAGAAGAGAAGATGATACTCTCCTTGGGTCAGTAAAGGCCCTGGCTGCTTCAGAACAATTGTTGCATTCTTCTCTCCCTCTTCTTTTCCTAGTACTTATTTTTGGCCCAAACACTTCCTTCTGTTTTTCTGCTGTTAAGAAAAAAAATGGTTGGGCTTTAGAACCTGCAAGTTCCATCAAAGTTGGGAAGTCCACCACAGAGGTTGTCTGTGGGCAGAACAAAACTCCTTAAGCTTATGCATTCCCCAAAACAGCAACAGCTGTTTAAATTGTTCTCTCTTTTCATTCCAGAACACTCCACAAGACTCAGAATTGGGCCAACCTCCTGGTAATGGCCACAATTTAAAAAGGAGCCCTGAGAAAAAGAGCACAGCAAAGTCTGGAGGTCAGGACCCCTCAGATGCTCTTGCTGCTGCTGTGCCACTGGCTGGGAGCTTATCCCCCTCCACTGCAGCCCCTACAAGGTAAGACATCAAGTTTCTTCCTGGGAAAAGCATTGGAGCCCTGATGCTGTTGATAGCTGGGGGTGACATCTGTCATCCTGATGGATGATGGTGATGGTGATGATGATGATGATGATGATGATGATGCATTCCTCAAAATAACCTCACACCACCAGACTACTCACTGATCACCAAACTGACTTTCTTGCCTTACTGCAGAGCTATAAACCAGGCTCCAGCTGTTGTAGTACCTTTCCATGCTTTTTGCTTGCACTAATAAACTCTCATCTGAGACAGAGCAACACTGAAGAGTCTTTGTTTTAACCTTTGGTCAGCCCTGAAGTGCTCAGGCAGTTGGATCATAGTGGGTCCCTTCCAATAGCCTATTCTATTCTATTCTATTCTATTCTATTCTATTCTATTCTATTCTATTCTATTCTATTCTAGTCCAGCCTATTTTAAAATTAGTGATATTTGCAACAGTTTCTGGCAGGTGAAGTCCTAATTTAGGTATTAAATAAAATCATCATTGACCACACTGGGGGTGTTTCAGGGAAATTCAGGCACATGACATAATCTAAAGGGATTTATGAAAAAAGAGCAGCTTGTTTTCTGGAAGGGGCAGTTTGGATGTGCTGTGGAGCTCTTACACAGGAGGATTTTTGCTATTAATTCTGTTTCTTCTGACTGCCACTAGCACATCTTAATTATCTACTGAAAATAATGGAGTCTGAGCAAGACTAAGACTGCTAAGTCAATTTACAGTGCTAAAGGTACTTAGGCATGAAGTTTAAAGTGATGAAAGGTTGCACTTCTTTCCTAGAGATTGTGTAATCCAGCATCACTCTACTGCTGAGCACCAGGTCTACACATGAAACACCTTTAACACCTTTTTCTTGGATGAATTTCTCCTGCCTTTGGGTGCCTCTAATGAGGGAAGCCATAGATGTCATTCCCAGGAGCTAGGGAAAAAAATCAAATATGTGAATAATGATGTAAAATTGGACAGGGTGAGATTTTTAATGTGCATTTTGTTTGTTTGTTATTTCAGTTATCAAATACCACATGTATCCTCTAGTTTTAGTTCCTCTTGATGGTGTTGTGCATAATCACTGCATTGTTGGTGTGTAACCATGCTGTCCTACTGAAGAAGACATAATTTTTCTATAAACTAGGAGGCTACCTAAAAAAAATGATGCATTCTGATTTGTGACAGCAAAACAGTAACTTGCTGCTATTCTCATCAGTATGCAGGTGATAGAAAGGGGGGAAAGAGAGGAAATGATGAGTGCTGCTAAGTGCTGATATTTCCAGTAGATCTATCATGACTAACATTGCTGCAAACTGGAGTTGTTTGTGGAACTTCACAATACCAGACAGCATTTGTACCAGAATCCACATGGACTCTGTAAGAGTGGAGACTCTTACCTTGGGCTTGGAATATTTGTGGCTTGCCTGCAGCAAGTGCAGTCTTGCATTTTATTATTCTTTTTTAACATAAGCATAGTAACTTTATCCTATTCTGCAACTAATTTGCATTTTTAAAAATGTATTTTTTAAAAATGGCAGAAGGGCAGTTCTGTAGGGGTTCCTTTCCTAAACATGAGTACCTGGAACGCTTAGATTTGTATTCAAGCTGGCTACAACAGCTTTGCACTGCAGCATGCAAAATTCTGACTCGTGGGAGATGAATGTTACATGGATGAGTCAGCTTGAAAGGATTCACAGGATTCTTGTTTCAGGAAACTTACTGGATGGGCGGGAGCTCAGGCAATTACTTGTTCTTTAGCCTCACTCCTGAAAGTGCTGGCACATGCCTCTTCTGGGTGTCTTTTAAGTTACATCCTGCCAAAATAGAAACCAAGACAATGAACGGAAAATCTTTGAAGTTCCACATTCCAGCTGTTTATTTTTAACTGGCTCCCCTGTGCTTTGAGCGCATCTTTTCCACCCTGAAGTGAACTCTGAGAGCCTTCAGGGCGTGTGACCTGCCACCCTGGGGTGGAGGATCTCTGGCTGGAAAATTACCACGTTTCCTTTTCCTCTGGGTGGCTTTCTTCTGTCCTCCACAAATTCTCACAAGCTGCTTTTAAATGCTTGACTTTTGGAACTCAGAATGTCTCTGGCTTTAACTTTGTGATCGTTTCAGCCCAATTTTCTTCTTACCTGTTACTCGCTGGTGCTGCGTGCTGAACATAAGGACATCAGTAATTAATACACAGAATCAGTAATTAGTACACAATTAATCTGTGGACTTTCCACGTGGAATAAAAACGCTGAAGAGCCAGGAGAGTTAGGAAGCCTCAGGCTTTGCAGTGGTGTCCATGAGAGGTGCAACCGTGCCCTTCTCCTGGTGCACAGCCTGGGGGATCCCCAGCTGGACAGCCCTACCCCAGAGGCACTTCTTCCAGCAGGTCCAGGAAGAAGCAGATGCATCAATTTAAAAGATAATTCATCAATTTAAAAGATAATTCATCAGTTTAAAAGATATCACAGCCAGAAACAGTTCAGGGGATGCAGCACTCCTTGTGGATGACCTTGGCTGCTCCCCCAGCCGGAGTGCAGAACACAGGTCCTGTGGGACCCACAGAGCCACTGCGGGGTGACAGAGCTGCCACACATCCTGTGGGACAGTCTGCCAGTGCCCTGCTTCCTGCTGACACTCCAGATATCTCAGATGGAGACCAGGAGCCACTCCTGGAATGGAATGGGAGACCTGGCCCTGCTTGCTGCAGCAGCAGTACAGCTTCCCTCTTTCATGTTAGAATAATTTCCTTTGGTCATACTTAAAATACTGCAGGGTCTGCCTTTTATTCTGTGTATGGAACAAGGAGGTGAAAAGTGACTGGGGGTGGGGGAGAAGGGGAGGATGGCTCCCCAGAGGACTGTATAGATCATTCTTCCTGCTTCCTACTTTTTCCTGAAAGCTTAGATGCACAGGGAGGGTGGGGGAGCCTGGCTGCTGTTAGCAGCCCTTCAGCGATGATGGATTTCTCATGTGCTTGTTTACACTGAAAAGTTCAAAAAGTGAATTGTTCTGTCTCTAAAACTGTCACTTGCTTTGTTTTGTTTCGTTTTTGAACGGGATTATGGCAATCAATTCCACGTTCCTCACTAACTTGCAGTACCTCTTAGGGACAGATTAAAATGCAGGATTCCTTAACTCAAGTGCCCCAGCACGCTGTGTCCAAATGTGCAAACTCAAAATGTAGGCACGGATCTCTCATGTGTCAGTGCAAAGAGAACAGAAACATTTGGGAGGCAGCTCTGCATGTGCTGTGGTTGCAGAGCTGGCTGTGCATTTGCTCCCCTCGGTGCTTTCTAAATTCATGCTCAGATTTCAGGCTCCTGGGAGTAGAATCACTCAGGCTCAGAGTGACATCAGCGTGGATGGCAGCTGTATGTGACCTCTGGGATCCAGAGCCTTTGGCACTTGATGTTTTTCCCTCACAAGTGTGGCTGGGTTGGGAGGGCTGCCTGTCCTTTCAATAACTGCTGCATGTTTTAGAATGGGAGAAAAGGAATTAGAAATGAAAATTTTCTATTATCTGCAATTTTCTGGTATCTTAATTTCTTGATTTCTTCATTTCTTGTTGTTTATCCAGTACATTTATCACATTTGGGCATCTGTAAACCCCTTCTTCACACACACTCCCACTCAGATAGTAAATGCTAAATGCCAGAGATTTTGTCTGGCTGCTGCTGGTTTTATCTCCTTTGTCTTTGCTATGGATGACAAAATAGACAAATGGGAGTTGTGACTTCAAGTGTTAATGGTTGATAGACTGGGTATGGCTGTTAATCTGGAAGTATTTATGGGATGTGCACCAAAAGTCATCGATTTCTTAACATCCTTTTTAGCTTCACACTCTAAACACAGAGCAGGCAGTGCTCTCCTAATAAACAGCTTCGGAACTGGGCAGGACTCCTAAATTTTTCCAGGAAAATTCAGACTTGCCACAATATCTTCTGAGGGTGGAAGAGGTTAACTGCAGCTATTAAAACTTAATTGCTAAGTTGGCAATGCTCTTTCAAACAGGCAAATTGTCAATAATTGTTTATGCAAAACAAACGTTTTAGGCATGTAAAGATTTAACTTGTTGTTATTTGATGTTGTAACTGGAATTAAAATATTCATATGCTCAGTATGTTAGGGCCTTGAAATTGCAAATTCTTACCTTCTTAGATGAGGGAAAAGTTCCCTTTGGTAACTCTTGAGTGCAGTGGGACACCCATATTCCAAGCTACAGATGCACCTATGTCTTTGCATGACTGAATTTTCTCTTTTTTTAACATCATCCATCACATGCAGCAATTATTCACATCAAAAGGACTTTTCCTGCCCTAAACTCTACATGAACTATGAGGAACTCAAATGTTCTTCCATGCTTTGTCATTTGCATGTTTTGTTTTAAATAGGAATGAATTTTCCCCTTAATAATATTGAGCTAGGTCAGATTACTCACAAAAGAGACCATACTTTATTTTCCTGTGTTTAAAAATACCAACTTTTAGGGCCAGAGCTTTATGTTGATTGTATTAAATGGGTTGTCTAAAAATACATGTTCCCTGAAAGTAATTATTGATTTAGTATATATTGGGTTTTACTCCGGGGAATTATCCTCAGCATGTGGTGTAATTTCCCAGTAGTGTTATTCCCTTTAAAAAGAGTGGAAGATAATGGGACTAGGTGTGACCTTAAGGGGTCATCCAGTCCATCCTTCTGCCCTAAAGCAGGATCAACTGTGCTTAAGGCATTCCCAACAGATGTTTGTCTAACCCCAGCACGTCTTGCAGACAGAAAAGCAAGATTGCAAATAATGAAAAGGAAGATGTGGGATATGTTCCATGAATAGTTTTCCCTGTTAGCTCCATCAGAGGGAAAAATATAAATAGAGATATCCCAGACAGGTCAGCCTGGGCCAATCCTGCTGAATGAAAACTCAGACCTTTCAGTTCTCTTGTGTTCTGAATAAAACCCCGAGCGAGCTGCAGCAGCAGGATGATGAATCTGTGCTACCCTGCTCTAGCAGTGATAGTTTAACTCACTGTCACAGCCTGTGCCAGCACTCTCATTTTAATTCTCTTCAGCATACATTAATTACAAACTTGTCCCAATTCCTTCATCTGCTCCTCAGTAAAATGAACAACTTTTCAGCATTATGGAATACCAGAAAAATTGTTTTGATTGATTCATAATGCTGAACTTAGTTGATAGGATTGCCATCTCCCTTGGACTTGCTAAGTCACAAGTTTATTACTATGGCTCTTGACAAAGTTGACACCAGTGTGGCAGTAGATAGTTCATAGGTTTGGATATTGGCATCAAGAATATTTAACCACTTCAGACATGTCTGGAACTGTTTCATATTTAATAGCTGCAAACAGAAGTCTAAAGTAACAAAGAAGTCGTGTGTTAAAGTCTTAAGAGAAAATTGAGTCAGATGAAATCTGAAAAATGCAAATATATGATGATGAATGCTCTATATAGTGAACATTACCAACACTTCCATCCCAGATTTATTACTGTGCATTTACCAGCTCTGTTGACAGATGGGATTAGTGATGAGTAAAGAATTGGAGATTAAAGATAAATTATAAGGAGCAATTATGGTAGATGGTGTAGATGGTGTAGTAGTAGATGGTGTTTTCTGCTTCTTCCAGTGCTCAGTTTCACAGAGGGTAGAGGGGCTTTCCCCCCTCCACCCCCACCCAGTTTTGTTCTCCTCCTGATCACCATATCTCTGACAGCAGCTGGCTTCCAGGGTGAAGAACCCTGGGCACAAAACTGCTAATGAGCAATTTAGTCAGTAAGAAGACAGACCTGCAACACAGCAAAAAGCAGGAATAACAATTGACTCCCACTTCTTCACACCCCCCCAGTTCAGTGTTGTGGGTTCTGTCCCTCCTCTTCTAATTAAGCTTCCCTGAGTGCAAAATTAATGTCAATAATAAAGTGTATTCCTTGCTTGAGGAAAACCTCCCTGCTGTTTGCTCATGCCCTGTCATGCCCTGTGCTGTCAGATCCAGCAGACACCAAACATTCTGTTGCTATCTCTGGTATTCCCAGTGCCAGTAAGTTTCATATGGATAAGTGTTTTCAGTGTGCTAGGGAAAGAAAAATTCCTCTGAGCAAAACCATTTTCTGAACGTTTAAATAAAATGTCTTGGTGCTATGGATTAAATGTTCAAACCCATGCCAAGCATTGCTGAAACTTGTTTGGACTATATATGAATTGTAAGTTCTATTTTACCTTAGATTTGAGGCTTAGCCTTAATACAGGCAAATTTCAATGGCTCTTAAAAGACTAGTTTGTTTTCCACTGCAATGACTCTGAAGGAGGTTTTTAGGACCTAAGACAGACACATATTCAGCTTTAGGTGCAGCTGTCCCTAAACAAATTGTTTGTTGGGCAGTTCTCAGAATAAGGAGGGGGCTTGGCCCCAGCTGGAAGTGCTTTTTGTGTATTTTGTGCATGGGAGCACAGCCCAAGATGCTGTGTTTGCATAAACACAAACCTAACCTGCAGGGACCCCAGAGCTGGTCACTGAGTCACTTCTCCATCAAGTATTTTGTGTGTAAAACCTGGGCAGAGAAGCAGAGAGGGGCTTCTCAGATTTCTGGAGATTACTGAAAATCCAATCTATGCTTGGCTGTACAGGAGGTGTTTTAAGCATCTTTTCAAGCTCCAATCTAAAGGGGACTTAGAATTTCTGAAATGTAACCTGTCACTGCTAAGCTGTGGCAAAGCTCTGAGCCACCTCTCCTTGTGCAGCTCTGCACTGACCACCCAGCACCTGGCAGTGTGTTTTCTGTGTCCTGCTTTGCTTGGGATTCATCATTTCATGTCAAGTAAACACCACCCCTTGCTCCTCTGTACAATCCTACATCCAGGCTGAAATAGATGTTTATCTCCATATTCCCATGCCCAGGCATGGAAGGTGAGTGAGGGTCAAGGTTAACCTATTTCATGGCCTACAAACCTCAGTGTGAAAAAAACCTGAGGTCCACACAGTGAAAAATACTTAAAATAACTTTTCCTTCTGGCAGTTAGTCATCTTTGATTCTGTTTTTTCTAGAATATCTTTAATGGGTGGAGAAAGAAATCACACCAAGTGTTATAGCTTGGATGCACTGAAATCCAACACTGCAATGAAATGAGCTCATCATTTGGGTGTGGATGGTGGCACAGCAGCATCCCACACTGGGCAGGGTGAGGGCCCTGACCTTTTGGTGAGAATCAACTGTGCTGATTAGTTGGAGAAAACATTCAGCAGATGGGCTCTTCTTAATCTGCTACACACTCGAGTACAGCCAGATAACAGCACTTACTGTGTAGCTTTGCCAAAGTAGTCTCTTAGGAGCAGAAATAAAAAGCCTTTCTTTGAGGTGCTGTGGGTTTTCCCAGTATTTTTTTTCCTGTTTTTCCCCTGTTGCTCCTTTAGTCTGTCATATGCATGTCCCCTCTCCCCAGACTTATCTGAGATTTTGGAGTGGTTAAAATGCATGCCATGAGCATGGTGGCTCTCAGGTAAGACTGGACACACACTTCACAGAGTAATAAGCATTTAAATCACTGTTCATCTAATGGTTTAACTGCTGAAAGCAGATTATCAGCTTCTCAGTGCATGCACTGCATGGCTTTGAACCACCAGTGCCACAAAACGGTTTTTATTCTTTGCTTCTTATTCTTTGCTTCTTTATTGACATGAAACAAATAAACGTTTCCATTGTTGGCAGCATCAGTAGCCACAGTGCTGAAGAGCTCTCCAGTCCAAATTCCAGCCCAAATTCCAGCCTGGGGTCTCCAGAGGGGACAGGACAGAGCACTGCCTTGCAAGAGCAAGGAGGACAAACAGACTCTGATTTCTTAAAGAGCTCTGCTGAAGCAAAGGAGAGAATCCTGCCTGTCACAGACTGTGCCAAAGGACCTGTCACAGGCAGCAGTGACAAGTCACACACCTCAGACTGCCACAGAGCACAGCCATCACCAGGTCCAGGGGATGACAAAGAAGAGGGACCAGCACATGTGGACAATACTGCTGCCTCCTGTACCCAAACCAGCCAGAATGAGCCCAGAATGCCCTGCCAGGAGCCCAGCCCTGTGGCAGCACTCACAGCAGTACAAGGAGCCACAGCAGTGAGTCTGGGTGAATTAGGATCACTCCAGCAGGATGAGCAGCTGGGTGGCAGGAGGGAGCCACATGGCAGCAGGTTTCCCCAGGGGGAAGCAGCAGGAGATTATTTTACTGCTCAGGAGGCCGAGCAGCAGCGAGGAGTCTTGGAAGTAGGTCAGCTGCAGGCAGTAATGCAGCAAGGTAGACAGAACACAGATGGTGGAGAGGGTCTGCTAATGAAAAAGGAAACCTTAATCCCAAATTATCCAGCAACAGGAGGCTCAGATGGTGAAAAATTTGGAGCAATTGTGAATGCTCAAGGCTTCAGTGAGATCTGTAATCTGCAGATGGGGGCTGAAACAACAGCTAAAGGGAATGAGGCAAATCCAGCTCTATCTGGAAGCAAAAGGGAGCAGTCAGAACCCTGTACTTTAATGTCAGAGTTGCCTTCTAGCCCTCCAAATCTCTTCCTGGTACCAAAGCCTGAAGAGCCTTCGAGGGAATATGTGCCTGGAAATGGCTCTCAAAATCCAGTGAGGAGTGAAGCAGTGAAAACAGCCTCTGAAAAAAACAACCCCCTTTTTCAAAGAGAGCTTCAAAAGGAGGATGAGCTTGTTAGTGCTGAGCAGTTCAGTGTGCCTTTATCATTTGAGAGAGAGGAAGAAGAAAAATCAGCTGTCACAACTGAAAGCCCAAAAGAAGCCAATAGCAATGAAATTATAAAAGCTGATGATGTGTCTAGAGAAGGCACCACACTTTCTGAAACAGAAAGCATTATCAGTCCCACCAAGGAAAATTCAGTGGTAGATAAAAGATTATTACTGGAAGAATATGCATTAAGTACTTCTTTGAGCAGATCCACAGAGCTGTATCAAAAAGAAACGGGGGTGGATGTAACAGGAAGAAGAAATGGAATCAGAACAGAGGATGCACAAGTGTCAGAAACCAGTGAATTACCTGAGGGCTCGAGTGAGGCAGGAAAACAACTCTTGAGCTCTGTTAGCAGCCACCACCAGGACATGGAAAACACCCACTTGGAACACAATCCTGAAAAATTCAGTCTTTGTGAAAACATTTCAGCAGGTGACCTGGGGGAAGAAGGTGGGGGAAAGCCTCTGAATTTGGACAGTAACTTTAAATTGTCCAAAGGGAATTCCCAGCCTGGTGGTTGTGAACCTGAACAACAAATGAGCAAAGAGAAAACAGCTGCCCCAGATGGCCTGGAGAACAAACTCGTGGCTTCCCCACAGCTGGCAAGGGAGGAATGCCCAGGGAGTTTTGATTGCTTTAACACTGAGGCAGAAGGCAAAACTTGGGACCAGTCAGGCTGTAACAGGACTGAAAAGGTTTGTTTAGATGGTGCACACAGTTCACTGCTCCTCCACCCTGGGAACAGTCATATCAAGCAGAGTAAGCAGGATGAGTCCTGGGAAAAGGCTTTTGCTAGAGAAGCTGTGCTGGAATCTGAATGCAAAGCTGAGAGTCAAGACAAGCCTGAGAGCTCCAGCAAGCCAGGAGAAAGTGCAAAAATGCCTGAATTAAAACTTGATCTCCAGGCCTTGAATGAGTTGGCAAGGAGTACAGAACAAACCAAGGAGGCCTCACAGGCTCTGGAAGCCAAAGAACAGAACAGTCACATCACCAAGGCACCTCACAGAGATCCAGAGCAGGAACCTGCAGCTGCACACTGCAGTGCTGGGGATGGGAACCAAAATGAGGGTGTTCAACAAGAGAAGCCCCAAACTGCAGTGAAAAGTCCTGTGGAGGATGAAGATTTGGTTCAGAAAAGTAAATGTAACTCGGATGTGCAAGGTCAGCTGGAGCAAGTGGCTGCAGAAAGTCACAGAAATACACAGATGGCTCTTTCAGAACCCCCCAAAACTGCAGCCAGCACTTCAGGACTTACTCATCACCAAGTTCACCTGGAGGAAAGGGGTGACAGCCACATCACTGCAAACAACTGCCCCTCTGAGAGGGACACATGCAGCTCTTCAGAGCTCCTGGAGTGCAGTCTCCCAGAGGGGCAGGAAAATGAAGGTGTTCCAGCAGCTCCTCCCCAAGCAGAGCAGTCACTGTCTGCTGCTGGTGACAGTGGCTGGAGTTCAAACACAGAACTTGAACAGCAGGAGCACCAGGGCAGGCTGACAGCTGCCAGCAGAGCAGATGAGCAGCAGCACAAGGGAAGGGCACCACAGCCCGAGTGGTCTGACCCAGACAATCACAGCAACATACCACAAATACCTCTGGACAAACAATCTTCTGTGCCAGGTCCAGCACTGCCCCAGAGTGGCTCTGAGAGGCCAAAAGAACAGGACAAGGATGACAGCAGAGCTGAGGACGTGAGCGAACACGGGCACAACGCTTCTGCTGTGACCGCGCCTAATTTGCAAGATTGCAAGGAGCAAAACAAAACCCATCTCAAGGCAGGAGAGAAGTGCTGCAGTAAGCACAACTCCAGCAAGCCCGAGCAGGGTGATAATTCTTTGATCTCAGCGAGGCAGCATGAAGCAGCATGTCAGAGAGACACATTTTGTAAAGAACTTGAAAAGAATGAGCAGCCAGGCAGCCTGTGCAGGAGAGAGGATAATGCTGGTGAAAGCTGTGCTGCTGCTGCTGCTGCTGCAAACACTCTTCCAGGGACACAGGATTCAGCAAGTGCCACTAACACATCACAGGCTTTGCCAAGAGATACAGAAATAGCACATACTCCTGATAATTCTGAGAAAAATGATCCCCAAATATCTCGTCCAGAAATGCAAAGGAAAATGCCATTAATGGTAAAAAACTCAGAAAATATTCTGACTGCTGCTGGGGGAATCATCCAGAAAGATGGAAACATGGAGATGAGTTGTGAGGACAGTGCTTCTGCCCCAGAAACAAGCAATGTAAAGCCTGATGCAAGCCCAGGGGCACAAGGATCTCCTTCACCATTACAGGCACTCAGGGAGGACATTCCCACTGATAACTCACATAAATCCAGCTGCACTCAAAATGCAGCAGAGCAGCCTGGTTATTGTCAAGCAGATTTTACAATTTCTGCACTCAGCCATCCCAGCCAGCGACCTGGAAACAACGAGGACAAGGGTACTGGGGGGGGATCACTAAACAATGAACTGGAAGTTGCAGCATCCCAAAACACCTCAGAAGGTAACTCTAATTTGCAGGGTCCCCTAGGTCCTCAGGTGTCAGCACCCTTAGGTCCCTCACCCAGGGTAAGCACAGGTAAAGCAGCAAACTCCGAAAACAGCTCTGCAGGGAATATGTGTGTGAGTGAAAAAGATTGTCCAGAGCAAAGTTTTCAGGGTGATGGAGACAAAATGTTTGTCCTGTCAGAGCCTTTGAATGTAGGGCAGAGAACTGGAAACTTATCACACTTCAGTTCTGAGAAGCTGAAGAAAGAGATCTCTGCAATTAAATCCAACAAAACAAAAAGTGAGCTAAACTTCAAAGAACAGCAAAGTGACAGTTCAGCAGAGTCTCTGTTAGCACTCCCTAGTACAGAAGGGAAGCTGCTGAGCCTTTCATCAGCACGAGGAGGCTGTAATGAGGAAATTGCAACCAATATCTGCGTGGATGACAAGTACGGTAAGATCTTAGAGAAACCTGGGAATTCAGAAAAAATGGAAGAGCTTTCAAAAGAGAATAATAACAAAACCAGGGCAGACATCAGTGTTTCTGAGCAGTCTGCAGAGAACTCTGGAAGGGAGCATGAGGCTCTGACTTGCAGCTCTCTGGACATTGGCTCCAGCATCCCAGACTTCAGGGAGCACATCAGCCAGATTTTTAAAAAAACTGTCCACAGCACACTGAGTGCTGAATTACCCCAGCTTTTGACTGAAAACCATGCAGGCTTCAAGCAGAGCCCAGTGGCCAAGGACACAGCAGAACTCTGTGGTGCTGAGAACTTTTCAGAACCAAACAAGGTGGGCGAAGGAGCTCCCAAGGGCACCTCAGAAGCAGAGGGGCAAGAGTTGTCTTTAGCTGCTGAGATTTCCTGCAGAGCTGCCCAGGGCAAATCTCCACAACAAGAAAACACAGGGGCAGAGCTGCCAGCAGCAAGTCTCCAGGACCCTGAGGAAAGCAGGCAGCCCTCTGGCTGTTCAGAAGTGGTCTCTGGCTTGGATGGCGCTCCATCTGCCGAACAAGCCCCGGAAAATCTGCAAAAGCCAGGCAAACCCACTGAGAGCAGTGAGATGGAAAGAGAGGAGGGCGTGTGTGCTGGTGGCGTTGATCCTGAATCACTAATAAGCTTAGAGATAAAGAAGCAAGGACCAGCTTCATTTGATGGGGCAGCAGCAGCAGCAGCTGAGAACTTCCCTGCGTGTTCCGACAGCCAGCAGCAACCCACCGGAGCTGTTATCTCTGCAGGCGATGGACAGGGGAGGGATGTAGAAGATGCTGCTGCCACAGAGGGAAATAACTTAATTACAAAGTGCAGTGCAGAATCAGTTCCCTCTGCAGAGGATGTAAGTCTTCCTGCCGCACAGTGCCAGGATCCTAAGCCAAATGGACAGGAGAAAAGTGAGCGCGGTGATGCAGGTGTTGCCAAGAGCAGCTCTGGCATGGCAGCTCCAACGCTTGTCCCGGGAGGATCTTACAACCATGAGGAACTGCCAGACAATTTCAGTGTGTCACCTGAGGAAAATCAGGAGGCAAACATTCACAGCAATTCTGTGCGTGACATTAGGTCTCAGAGTGACATGCAGCTGATGCAGGACGAAGCAGTAAATAGGAAATGCTTGGAAACATCGGGAAATTCTCAAGATGCACAGCAAGAAAAGAATGTGACCATGCATGGGTTAATAGATTACTTAAAAACTGAAGTAAGCCAGGATGATTGCTTGCAAACTGACTGTAAACTAGTGTCTGGCAGTATGACTGAGGGAGAGGTGAAAGAGAGCGGTGACACAGTGTTAAGCTCAGCAAGGACAGGTAATGAAAAAAGCGGAGACATCCCTGAAACTGGTACTGCAAGGATGTTAGTCACTGCTGAGGGAAACCTAGCTATAAACACGAGCACTGAGGAGCAGGAGGCAGACCTGTACAGAAATCACTCTCCAGCCCTCCCTGTGATGGAGCAGGGTGAGCATTCTGCATGTGCAGGTGTTGTTGTTGCTGAAAATCAGCCAAGCAAGATGAATTCAGAGCACGAAAGCTCCCTCGAGGATGCCAAAGGAAAGCTATCACCACTTGCATTAACTGAGCCTAAGAACCTTGACCTCAGTGAACCTCAAGATATGGCTGTGGCAGGATTACCCACTGAAAGGTATTTACTTTGAATTACTACGTGAAATGCTTGGCAGGAGCCCAGGGCTGGAGAGGGCTGCAATCTTCCAGGCAGGTGCCCGTTGTCTGGGCACTTTGGGAGGGCATGTCACTTACTCTGTTCTTTACTTTACCTTAAATATATGTTGCTTCTAAATGGGGATTATGTGGGGAAAAAAAAATACATAGTTGTAAGGACAGAGAAAAAAAATACAAATTTGTAAGCTGAGGAGCAGAGTTCTGAGCTGCTCCATCTACTGGGCCAGATTCCTGTCCATACCTGTGTGGGTTTGCTTCCCAGTGTTCTCACCTCATCCCTTGAAGTTAGGCATACAAATTGCACTTCCTAGCCTTAAGTTAGGAGACTTTTGCCTCAGTTTTGGTGACCCAGTTAAATGAGACCTGCAGCATTCACACGGTGTAGTGCAGTGTTTAAAAGCAAGCCTAAGGAGTAACCCAATTACTCACAGTTAGTTGTCTGGGCCTCCCTCTTATCCTCCTGTACAATATAATTGCACTGACAGTGCCTTTGATCACCGTGTTATTCAGTGTTTCTAATGACATGGAGTTGTTTCAGATGTGAATTCTTCTGAGCTGGGACTTGTGGAGCCTCAGAGCTGCTTGTTTGGTTTTATTTATTTTTATTTTCCAAACCTAGCAGTAACTGCTTTAATAAAGTTGAGGGGTTTTTTTTTCTTTTTTAATGCACTTCTACTTTGCTGTTTGAATTCCTAGTTTGATGTGCAGTTAATTCGTGATAATTAGGATCTTAGAACAGGTGATTTCCCTTTATCTAGTCATGTCACTGCTTCCTCTGTAACCTCAGAACTTCCTTGCACTCTGTTCCTCTCTTTTCTGTATCTGAGGAGACAGGGATGGCTGAGACAGCAGCAGAGCACAGGCCACAGGGAAAAGCTAAACTATATCAGACAGTGCCAATGAATGGTCTGCAGAGGTGGAAACTTTCTAAGCAATCCCAAAAACATAGATGGCACTCACTGACCAATGAGGGAAAATGCCCCAGTGCCACATTCCTTCAAGGCTGAGGTGATAAAACCGTATTGTAAGTGAAAATTCCTGAAGTGGTTCAGCTGTGGTGAGAATGTGGGGGAGTTCTGCCTGCTGGGATGGAGGCTGGATGTCTATTAGAAAAATACTAGAAGTGTTGGAAACCAGGACAGCTATATGACTTTCTCTTGAAGGATCTGTCTATAAAATGACAAGGAAATTAGACCCTAATATTTCTCTTGAGGTCCTTCCTTTTTTTGTTTGCTTCCCTTCACAGTGGCTAGCTTTGAAATTCCCAAATAAATTGCTGGCAGGGGCTGGCTCAGGAGCCATAAGGGACTCAGGGCAGTGCATAAGTCTGTGCATGTGTTTCATATCAGGGTGGGTACCATACTTTAAATAAATACCTGTGGCAGGCAGGGCAGGGCTCTTGAAACAGCTGCTGACAGTTCATGGAGTAGTTGCTTAATGCTTGCATATGCTTCAAGAATTCATTATCACCTGTTTTTCCAGCGTGAGGGTTTGCATCAACAGGCAGCTGCTCCTTTTGGACTGTGGCTGTCCAAAAGGCTGAAACACTGGGGACTCTCAGAGGGCCAGAGGAGCCTCTGCTCTGGTCAGGCTCTTTTTTAGAGCAATATGCATTTATATCACACACAAAAAAAAAAAAAAAAAAAAAAAAAAAAAAAAAAAAAAAAAAAAAAAGCAGACAGCATTAGCTGAGCTGGCAGGTCTGTCTTCATCAGGTCCAATACACTGACCAATCCAGTTTTCCTCTGGGATTAAAACTGGGTTTGTTTGTATCATTAAATTTCAAGGTGTATTCCATATGCTGTGTATGTCAGCCACAAAGCCTTGAGTGCTTTGCAGTGGTTTGTTGCCCTGTCATCCTTACAGAGGCTAAACTACTACCCCATGCAAAATGAGGTGTATGCTCCTAAGAGCTGGCTGTGAGGATAAGGACCTGATATAAAGAACTCCAGGGAGAAAGATTCCTCCCCAGCTCTCAAAATAAATATCAATAAGAAGTAAATTATGTTTAGGAGAAGGAAATGGTTCTGAGAACCATTTAGAACTTTCTTAATGAGAAGGAGAAGGTTCTGAATTATTTCAGTTTTGTTTTCTTCCCTGTCCACCACTTCTGTAATAATCCCTCTCTTACAATATTGAAACCCCTCTCATATTGAAACCCCACTGAATTGTGCATGAGGGGGTGAAGTTGTGTGATCTGACTCTTAAATTCTTGTTGGGATTTCTTCCTGGAGAGGAAGGAGAGGAATTTCTTCCCTTTGTGGCTATGCCCTGGGAGGAGGCTGGCCTTGAGATGAGCAGTGAATCCAAGCACTGCCTGCAGGGATTCCTGTCCCCACCACCTTTAGGGGGGCAGCTGATGAGGAGAGCCCTTATGTCTGCAGGCAGCAGTACAGCACAGTCACTTCCCTGCAAATCAGGAGCAAAAAGGACAGTCATTTTTGGAAAGGAGCCTGTGGCTGGAGCCACACTTCCTTGTGGAACTACAGCTGGGCCAGTAGCAGAAGCAGGGAAGAGTTGGATTTTGGCAAACCTGTCTATCAGCACAGAAAAAAACTAAAAATCCAAACCAAACTTGTTTTGTTGTTTTTAACTCTCTTTACCAAGTCAGTAACAGAAAACCTGTATTCCTAATGGCCACATTTGGGCATCAAAATGTCACTATTCCACTTATTTGGCTTTCATTTGCTTCACTTTTCTGAGGTTTACTTGGAAAGGAAGATCAGGATTTGAGCTATTTTTTGTTTTTTGTTTTTTCTCCTTTTGCAATTGATACCCACATTTGTGTAATGTAATCTACATTTGTGTAATGTAACCCACACATCTTTCTTTTATGGAGGGAGTCCTTAGTCCCTGAAATGCTCCTGTTTGCACCATGGACTGACAGATGTTGGGCAGAGTAAATTGAATAAAATTGGAAATGATGGCAAAATTGTAGGGATGTTTGGAGGTGGGATGGATTTTTTGATAAGCTGTTGTAATTCAAGTGGCTGGCACAGGCAGGCTGCCAGTGTCTCTTGGAAAAAGCACTGAGGGAGATTTTTGAGGGGAGGCTGTGAAGCCATCCCCAGATGTGCAGGCACAGAGAGCACATGGCATGTGGTGGCTGATGTGTTGGTTTGGCAGAGCTCTGGGTTTGTTCTCAAGCCTCTGGGTGCTCCAGGCTCCCAGAGATGCTCAGGGCCTCAGCTGGGCTGGGAGTGCATCAGGGAGTAGTGAACACACTGCAAGCAGTGGCATCCATGCTCTGAGGGAATGCAGAGTTCTGCTGCACTGACTGCCATCAATTACCAGTCAAAACAATATTTTTATATGGGAAGTACATGGCAGCAGTTGGAGTCAGCAAAACTACTTGAAAAACATTCCTTATGTCCTCTGCATAGGTCAGACAAGATCTCTAAAGTTGGTCCAGACATACTTTTGGATTTGCTTCATTCTTTGTTCTTGCCATGAAAAATTGGCAGGTTCAGTACCTCCAAAAAGAATGTTCACTCCTTAATAAATATGATTTGGTCTTTTTTTTTTTTGTCTGCATGAAAAATACAGTATTAAATATTTTAACAGTCTTGCTGGATGAGGTGGGGAATGTAGAACTGCTTTTCAAATCAGGCAAGAGGGTTTTGAGCACTAAGGCTTTTTTTTGTTAGCATCTGAAAACAAAAGTTTGGAGTTAAAAGGAATCTTGTCAAAACACTGATTATGCAGCTCTTTATTTCCTTCTTTTTTAACTTCAAAATCAGTCCAGGTGTGTAGCATCTCAGGCTCACAAAGCAAAGGGAAAAGTAGCTGGAGGTGATTTACACGTAAATGAAATGCACAACATTAATCAGATTATTTATCTCTCTTTCTTCCTTTGTATCTGAATTCTTTCTCTTTATTTTCCTCCCTTCTTACTGTAATTGTCATCCTTGGTAGGTGCAGCTGTCAGTACAGTTGTGCCTTTGGAGATGCCTTCAGCCCTGAACTAAATTAACAGAATGGACAGGTCTGTGGGAATTTCATCTGTGTGAAGTCTGAGATATTTAAGTTTGGTATTTTTCTATTCACAGAAGAGTAAAAATTAAGGTAACTTTGTTCTTACCCAGCAGACATCTCCCATTGCTTTCTAGGAAGTGAAAAATTACTTTGATTACTTTTTTTCCCTCCTAATTAGATTTCCCCAGATGTCTTTTTCAACCTTGCTTCTTCCACGTAATCTGCCTTTTTTCTCCAATTCATTTCTGCATCTTACAGATCCCCTGTTCTCTCTGTTCCAACACAGTATCTTCTGGCATCTTGGAAAATTGGAAGGATCATGGAGCTTCTTCCATGGTCCCTGTGTCTAACAGAATATGCAAAATAGAATTAGCCCCAGCTTTGAAACCCCTGGAGGGCATCTCTGAAAACAGAATTACAGACACAGGGATGAAGAACTCCACAGTTCTTGCATTACCCTTTTCTTTCTATTTTTCCCCTCCTGTCTTTTATGTTGGTTCTTTGGAGCCTGTCTTATACTGGTCCAGGTGTGTGGAAATCCACAGATGCATTGCTAAAAACAAGAGGGGAATTTTCAGTTGCTGCAATTCCTTAACATCTGGGTACCCTGGAAAAATTAAAAAAAAAAAAATGTTCTATGGATCTGTTTGGGCCTGTTCATCTACACTCACCTCACAGGTTAATTCTTACATTCTCTTTGGCCTAGAAGTTGTTCTCCCTCTCAAATTGCAGTAATAAGTGCAGAGATGTTTAATTGCTGCATTCAAAGGTGTGATTTCTCTGGATTCTAAGGTCCCTGGGAAATGCTGATTGTCACCACCCTGTGCTGTGGGGGAGGACCAGCCCCAGAATGTGATGGCAACCTCCTTCTCCTTGCTGAAATGGGCTGGCACCTCCTCTTTGTTCAACCCTTCCTTCCCCAGGGCCCTGTTTGGTATCCACCATCCTCAGTGAAATAACCAGCTGTCCAAAAGTGCCCCAGGACTGCACAGGGTTGTTTCCAATTGAATTTCACTGAGTGACTTGCTTTCCCTCCTGGTACATTCCTTTCCAGACAGCTGTGGGAGAGGCTTCAAGGGGGTAAATGCTGGCCCAAAATCTCTGCTCCACTGCAGTGATCCCAGCACAGGACTTGGCCCAGAGCCTCTGGCAGCTCAGCCAGGGACAATTCTGCCCTGTCCTGCCATCCTTTCCCACCCTGCCCATCCTACAAGCACTCTACCCACACCTGTCCTGCTCTGCTTGAATAAGAGGGGTGTCTAGTTGTTTCAGCAGATAAAAAAATCAAATTAGGAAGACAGGCTGTATGTAGGCAAGCGGGATTTAAGTGATTCATTGGCCTGGTGTTTCCCTGCCTCCAGCTTGTCCCTCTTGGCTTCTCTTTGTCCATGGTGCTTTGAAAAACATGGAGCATGTGCTCCATGAAACTCATCAAACTGCTTTTTTTTTTATTCTTCTCCAGACTGTTTTCCCCAGCTGCTTTGGCTATTGAAACACAAACAGTGTAATCAATAAAGCCTTTTTTTTTTTTTTTTTTAAGGCACTCAAGAGCTTATGTAAAATCTTTGGAATTTGTAACCATGATAACATTGTTATGCTCTCCTAGCTGATAGAAATATCAAAGCCAGCTAAGAATAACTCTGCAGCAGACAGAGAAGATTGGATTTGTTTCCTGGAATGGAAGCAAAAGCATGAATACATTGCTCAGTTACTAACAACTATGGAAAAAATAAATAGACACTTAAAAATTCCATTTCCCCTTCCTAACAATGTCATTAAACACTCAAAAGATAAAGTTAGTTTTGCTGAATATTTAAAAGTCTCCAAAATTTTCCACATCTTCTCGTTTTATTTTTTTGAATGTTGTGATGGTACATGAAACTTATATTATGTCTGCCATTCTCCAAATCTTGTTCTTCTGGTAGAAACTCCAAATAAACTTGATTTGCTAGAGAAGTTATTATTGGAATTTGTGAGGCTTTGAGTCAAGCCTAGGGTTTTCTAAAAACCAGGCTTACTTAATTGGAAATTTGCAAAATGGCAGTTTCCCATCACTTTCATTCTCCAAGATGAAATGGGTTAACACTGAACTTTCCTTTAGATTAAGGTGAAAATCTGGGAATTTAAAGAGTCAGCCATCCTAAAGCCTCTCCAGTACAAATTGCTGGGAAATGCACAACCTAATTTTCAGCCACCTCAAATGATGGTTGTGGGCAGTTTGTATGTGGAAAGAAGTGGAAATACAAAGTTCAGGTGCTTGTTACAGGCAGGGCTTGGTATCTCAGGCAGGCTCTCTGTGGTTAATTGGGTCTGTGGTTTTGCAGAGTGAATGACTGTGAACCTCTGGTCAGGAAGTGCAAACAAGAAACTCCTGTTTTATTCTAAAACTGAAGAACATTTATATGGATTTGTTGCAGAAGGGTCTTAAAATGGGCACCAAGTTTTTACAAAGAGCAATTTAAAAGCACACATGCATTTTTTGCAAGGCCATGTAGTGAATCTTTAAAATCAAAGAGGGCAGGGCTAGATTGGATATAGGGAAGAAATTCTTCCCTGAAAGGGTGGTAAGACCCTGGAACAGGTTTTCCAGAGAAGCTGTGGCTGCTCCTGGATCCCTGAAAGTGTCCAAGGCCAGGCTGGACAGGGCTTGGAGCAGCCTGGGACAGTGGAAGTTGTCCCTGCCATGGCAGGGGGGTGGCTCCTGTAAATGTCCCTTCCAGCCCAGCTCATTCTGTGATTCCACAATTGACATTTGTTAAGTGTCCCCCGTGGTATGTCCCATCCTGATGCTTTCTGGACTTTTCCTTGTGGTTCCCTGTGAGCCAGGGAAGGGTTTGGACTCTGACACAGCTGGGATGTCTCCTGCTCCTCGTCCCTCTCATCAGCTGCTCTGGTCCAGCTCTGGCCTCCAGAGAAACCTTTGCAAGGCTTTCCTTGGCAGCTCTTTGGTCTGCCCCAGCCACCCCTGCCCTGTCCTTGTCTGCTGGGAGCTTATCTCTTATTTCCCTGTGGTTTTCAGCTGGTTCCCTCTGTACTCCCCAAGCCCTGTGTTCAGGTAGCCCAGGCACACCTGAGCACGGAGTTTCAGCTTTCAGGTTCCCACCTTGAAATAGCAGAGGGCGCTGGGAGACAATTGGAAATGTTACTGTGACAAAGGTGCCTTGAAATTGCTTCACAGTAGGTCGAAGGGTTTTGGCACAGCAAAAGGCTAAGGAATAAACAGGTAGAGGCATGTTGTTTGAGAAAAATGAGCATTTATTCCAAAAATGCTGGGTTTGGTTCTGTTAGCAGGAACATGGCTTGTCTGTGGCCATGGCTTTGTGCCAGACTGCTGCTCGCAAAGAAAATAAAAATTTATTTTAATGAATCATCTTCTTTCCAGGGTTTTCCTCACCCCCCACCCCCCCAGGGCAGTTATACCTGCAGAAGCTATTTGTGAAATGGCTTCCAGATGGCAAAAAAGGTTAATTTCCCCCAAAATGAGAGGGGGACTGGATCCTTGTACCTGTATCAAAAATCACAGTAAATTTTTCCATGGCTGGTTTCCTACTGCTTGGGAAGCAGGATATGATAAAGATGTTCTCCCCTGAAGGTTTTAACTCTGAGGCTCATCTCAATTCTTGCTGGCTCCAATTCCTGCAGCCAAGTGAGCTCTCCCCACACCTTGCAGTGTTTGTCCCATGAAAAGCCATGCCCTGCAGCCCAGCTGGTGCTGGCACTCCACATGTCCTTCAGCATTTTAACCCATTACAGTGTCTGATTTGGTGTCTGGGGATCATTTGGTATTGTCTTCTATTTCCTGTTCAGGTATCTGAATTGTTAAAAGCAGCAATGAGCACGTGGAAGGGAAATCCCTGTCTACTGCTTTCAGACTTGATGGAAACTTCTCCAACAGAATTTACCTGAACAAAAATCTGTTGCCTCTTTTTGCTTATAAAAGATCAGACAAGGGCTAGAAGTAGAAACAGTTGACTTCTTTGACAAAAGAGTTAAAAAATTAAAAATTGACTAATATTTCCCCCCCTGCAGCCCAGCTCTGAATTGGTGCTTTGAGAAGTCCACAAGGTATCATTAGTGTACCTTAACATTAAAAAGAGATGCACAGTCCTGCTAGGAGCTGGACTGAGCTCTGAGAAAGAAGTGTTAGTTTTGTCACCCAAGACGTGGCTGGCACCACAGCTGAGGAGTTTGGAGACATGGAGCCAGCTGGGAAACTAACTCAGCTGAACTGAGGCTCTGTAACCCCAGATTTTATCCAAAATATCTCCGTTGCTTACCAAATGCCCAATCCACCAACACTCTTGCTGTGGGAGAGGTATCATAAAGCTTATTTGTTATAAACATGATAATAATCTCTCTGGGGAGAGACAGTTAATTCCTGGAGTGCTGGCAGCTCGTATATGCAATTTGGTGTATCTCCATGCAGACTTAATTACCTGTAAAACCTTTTTTTTTTTTGTATTGTAATAAACCCATAGGAAACCCAAGAAATTAATAAGGGCGGGTAACTAATTAAAACTGCTCCATTTTCTTCGAGGTAAAGAAACCTGTAAGAAAACAGGTAAAAACCTATGGGGAAAAAAAAAAAAAAAAAAAAAAAGAAACTCATAAGAAAGCAGGTAAAGGAAGTTATAAGAAGGCAGGTAAAGAAATCCATGAGAAAGGAGATAAACCTATGAAGGAGGCAGGTAAAGAAATCTGTGTGACTTTAGGAGCTGGAATCTAACCCAACAATTAAGCCAGGATTGAAAATGGTTTGGTTTAGATTTAAAAAAAATGTTATTTGTTCAGCTATAAACACATAATGCTTCAGTGAGAGTTGTTAAAAGTTTTACGTCTACATCCTGAAAACGCTTTAAAAAGTTCTAAAGTTGGGCAAAACAAATGAAACTTAAAAAAAAAAAAGAAAAATAAAAAGTTGACGAACATCATCAATTAAACCAGGCTCTTCCTAAGCGACTTTTAAAGCCTTAGGAGCCGTGTGTGTGTGTGAGTGTGTGTGTGCTTTAAGCGCTACACACACCGTAATTTAATCTCTCCACATCCCCTCCCCTCCAGCGGATGGAAACTCCGAAATTCTACCCTAAAACCGAGGATGGGGGTGAAAAAACGTCAATAAAAAAGAAGACACCCCAGGTGTGAGGCGCTTAGCCGGGCCGATTGGTGTTTTTGGCCGCATTGTTGCGGAGCTCCGCGGGCCGGGCGGGCTGCGCTGCCCCGGGCCCGGCGGGGGAGGACCCGGGCGCGGCAGCGCGGCCGCTCCGGCCTTTCCTCGGGGAGCCTCATGGGAGGAGCCTGCCAGCAGCAGCAGCCTCAGCAGCAGCAGCTCCGGGCTCGCATTGCTCGGCCTTTGTGGGCTCCCGGAGCAGCGGAGGCAGCGGGGCTCGGCGGTGCCCGGCCGCGATGCTGGGAGCGCGGGGCGGCGGTGTCCGTGTGAGGGGCTGTGCCGGGGGGTTGTGCTCACGGCGAGGATGACTGCGGGCAGGAGCGCTGCTGGTTATTTCCTGGCGCTGGTAAGTAGACACTTGTGAGTGGGAAAGTTACTTTCCCCCCCTCTTTTTTTTTTAGGTTTTTTTTTTTTTTATTATTTTTTTTTACTTTTGGAAGCTGTTTCTCCCGCTCCCACAGCGCTGCCTCCAGCTCTCGGTCAGGATTAACTCTCCTTCCCCCCCACCCCCCAAATAAAAAAAAAAACCTCAATGGTTTTGTGGCTTCTGCGCTGGTTTCTGGCTGGGTTTGGGGTTTCTGCTGGAGTGAGGAGGAGACTCTGCGTGTGTTGTTTGCACTGAGGAACTTCTGCTTCAGGTTTGCTGGCTGGGAACTTTGGGGATTTGGGAACTTTGCAGTCCTGCTCCAGTGACATCAGGACGTGACCGAGAGCCCTTCCGAGGCTCTAAAAGCTGCTCGTGGTGACGCGATGGGCTTTTTTTAATGGTTGACAGTTATTACAGCAAATATGCTTATTCATCCCGTGCAGGCATGATTTATACTTCTGACACTTTTATGTGGCTTTCTGCTGTCCGTCTTTTAGTTTGCAGAGGAAGTAGTGCTGTAACACGTTTCAGTGCCTTTAAGTATTTGAATCTAATATAGTTGTGTTTGTTTAATGTAGTAACTCACCCTAATGCGACCACAGTAGTGAAGAACACTCAAAAAAAAATTGCATTTTATTATTACAGCGAATCAAATCAGTGATCAATCTGGCTGCACATGTTACAGAAATTAGGGGGTTTTTAAGCAAGGAGGGTTGGGTGAGAGAGGAAGTGCAGACCCTCAGGTAATGTGTGACTAAACTCCATCCCCTGCCAAGATAACTCCTCTATCTTGTCAGGGTTTCCACAGCGAGTGCCAGAAAAATGCACATTTGGGAATGCCTGTGCAGGGTGCCTGACAGCTCCAGCAGAACACCGGGAGTTACCTGCGGGCACTGCCAGCTGCTGCACAGCTGGGATGCTTTCCACAGGTGGGGATTGCCTTCAGCAAGCCTTGGGAAAATGATTTCATGTCTCCAGAACCAGTCCTGCTCCCCTTTGCCTTTCTGGTGCTGTTGGGGTGGAATTGTGCTGGAAGGGAAGGGACTCTCCTGTTGCTGGAAGTGCAGTGTGTGTCCGGAGCTGGGCAGCTGCGTGTCACCTGTGGCCAGCCAGGGAGGTGGCACGTCCCTCCCTTGGGGACAGGTGTGACTCAGGTGCTGCCCCACCCTCCCTGCGTGCTCCAGGCACCTGCACCCAGCACCCAGACCTGTTCTGCTGATTCCTCGAGTCCTGCTCAGAGGAACACCATGGAAATGTGGAATCATTCCCCCAGGAGCCAGTTCTGGTCTCTTGGTGACAGTGCCTTTTTTCCTGAAGTGTAGTTCTGCTGCCATGCACTGGGCATCAAACTCATGCTCCCCCTGTGTGACAGGGGTTTTATTTGCTTTTAATTAACACATGCCAGTTCATTTCTTGGATACCTTCATTATCATATTTGCCCAGCTCCAGTTCAGCAAAGCTCAGCTTGGCCCAGGCCAAGCCTAAATACAAAGTATGGTGTGAGTCTCTTCAGGCGTAATTTCTTCTTAGAGTGTGGAATTTGAGAGATTTTTCCAAAATCACATATTTAAAGGCATAAGTAGGTCTGTTGTTGGGTTTACAAAAGGCAGTGTATTGTCCAAAACTTGAATTTTTGACTGTGAGTGTGTTTTTAGTGGTAAAAGTAAAACCTTAGCTAAATCTAAGCACAGTGACCAGCAAAAGTGACCCCCAGTCATTGCTGTGTCTGAGCTTTTAAGCTGCTGCTGGTGCATGGACTCATTGTGTGAGGATGGATGTTCCCTTAGTTCCTTGGGAAATAAAGCCACACTTTCCATTTTAATCTTAGAATCTTATTTTTCCTGAAATGCTGTTGGTATTTAAATAGATTTTAAATTAATTCATAAGTAGTAGTGCAGGAGGGGAAAAAAGAGGTGTTTGTTTGTTTTTAGTGCTTTGTTTATATCTTATGCAGCAGGTCTGAGGTGTTCCCTAAACAAGTTTAGTTTTAGTTAGTGGTACCTGTAATGTTGATTTCTTATATGAGAAATAACTTCTTACCTCCTTCTCTGCTGAATCATTGAAAGGAGTCCCAGTAGTCATGGAAATACTTTTAAAAAACAAAAATACCAAAGGGACATAGAGTTACTGTAACAGGTTGTTGTTGGATTTTCTAGACACCAGGTTTATTTCAGTGAATATGGTTAATGTAAGAGAAGTTGTAAACTGAACTGTGAGAAGATTAATATTTTGAAGGAATTAATAAAATGGATCAAATGTTATGAGGTACAGTGTGTTTGAATGAATGATTTTGTAACTGATGTTAGTGCTGCTAGGTCTTTTTCCTTTCCAAAGAATTGCAGTATAAGAGCTTAACAGAAATAGCAAATTCTCTCAATATTTTCTGGGATTGATTTAATACTTTTTCTTATGTATGGATAAACTGAGGGTTAAAAATTTGACTCTTTGGCCCAAAGTATTAGAAAGGCAAGTATGAAATGTGAAGGATTTTGTTTGTCAGCCTTGCTGTACCCAGTGAGAACATCTTGTGTCCTGAAGAAAACAGAACAGCGGGTGATGAGAGCACTGAGAGCTCAGCCCTGCCTTGTGGTTGTTGGTGCCATTTTCCAGAGATTTCTGAAATAAGAGCAGGATCCACAAATCTTGCTCTTATCTCATTAAAAGCAGCCAAATGTTTGAGGCTGGGAGATAGAGTTTGAAATGCTTATTGGTTTCCCTTGGAGTAAACTTGGAGCTATTGTTGACTGTTCAAAGGGAGCCTCATCCAGCTCTCCTGATTGGAAAAACATGGATAGGGAGTAAATGCCAAGACCTGGAGCTGCCTTCTGTCTCCAGCACCAGTATCAGAGTGTTTTACAACTTTCCTATGAAATTAGGGGTTTAAGGTCTGCATCTCAGGGATGTCAGGAGGAGAGCAGCAAACAGACCCAGCAGAGCACCCAGCATTCGCTGTCTCTGTGTCCACATGTGCCAAGTTGAGTCCCTGTGTGTATCTTAAATTTCTGCCTTGGTTTGAAGCCTTGTCACATAAACAGAGTCAGACCTGCTGTGTTTAATAAGAAATTAGACAGGCTTATGAAGTTATTTCTCATTC
This sequence comes from Haemorhous mexicanus, assembly GCF_027477595.1. NCBI lineage: Eukaryota > Metazoa > Chordata > Aves > Passeriformes > Fringillidae > Haemorhous > Haemorhous mexicanus. The sequence continues at coordinate 38,294,602 of NC_082347.1, forward strand.
ATTCGTTGATATATAATGAATACTGTGGGTCCAGCTTTGCCTGAAACTTATTTGCATACCTGCCTTCTAACAGTGACTTGGAAAATCTCTTTTCAAGGCTAAGTAGAGGCCTTAAAAGTGAAATTGTGAAACTCAAGAGCCTAAGGACACTTGATGGGCAGTGTCTTTCTCTTGTGACACACTAATAACAGACTGAACCCCGTGGTCTTGGGGCTGAATTTAGTGTGCTCACTGCAGCTGTTGGTAAGCAACTGCTTGTTAAACTGTGAGGTATTTTCCTTTGCAAACTATTTCAGTCATGCCTGTCACAAGCAGAATTTGGAAGCAGTTTTATGTCGATCCTCTTCCAGGCTCAACCCAGAACTGAGGCAGCAGAATGGAAAAAGCTCATGGCCTTTTTATGGAGCTCACTTCTTGCAGCAAGTTGGCCTTAGAGGCTGGTGGCTGCAGAGGGCTGGCAACCTCTGGACCTGGTGGCAGCCCCTGGAGAGCCAAAGGCAGTTGAGATTCCTGGGAATGTCACTTGTGGAACTCGTTTGAGCAGCTCATGGATGGCTTCATTGTTTGTGCAGCACAGAGCAGGGTGGCTTGGCAAGGAGCAGCTTCTCCATCACCTCCCCAGGCCTGAGTTTCAGGTTACTTTGTCCATGAACTATGAAAATCCCTGTCCAGGAGTTGGTTGTGCAGGAAACGTGAGTGGTGAGGAGCAAACACCTCTCACCAGGTTGGGGCACAGCAGTTTCAGCTGCAGTTTGGGTTTGTGCTGTGTTTTCTACATGTTTACAGGAACAGCCTTAGAGCTCTGTCACAGCAAGAAGAAAACCTGCCCATCTCCTCACTTCACTCATTGTGTACATAAAAAGAAATTGTAAAGTGCTGTTGTCAAACTCTACTTTAAAAACACTCATTTTAAGGCAAACCAGAGGGGACACCCCAGCTGCAACTCAGTAATGAATGAAAACCAGTCCCTTTATGATAATAAGCCAGAGGACTTTAGAACCTGTAAACACCTTGGCTCAAAGGTCCCTAAAACAGGCAGAGCCCTCAGGTGTGGTTAAACCAGAGAACCTGTGGGCAGTCAGTTGCTCAGAGTTGTAATTGTTTTTCCCACGTGAACATGGTACAGAATCCTTTAGATAAAATTTGGGAAGTTTGGGTACATTCAGATGGCAGCCTTCAGTCATTACCAGAATAACACTGACATTGTTATAGTAAACTTTAACTGTTTGTTATGTTTTTGATTCAAAATTAAATTACAGTAGGCAATCATCCAAGATCTCTGGATTTGAAGTTAGATAAGGAGGTAATCACTTAGAGTTAAAGCTGAGTTCTCTGATTTAGAGCTTTTTATTTATGAGCTGGAATTGCAAATGCTGAGTGACAGTTTTGAGTTTATGCACCTCAAATCCATCTGTATATGGTACCCTCCCTGTGTGTTCAGTGTTGTATTCACTAGGGAGTACAGGAAACAACATGGACAGAAGAGATCCAGGAGGGTGTGAAATTGCATCAGCAGTTCAAGGTCACACTTTATGGTTTACAAATAACTTGAGAATTTTGGTGAATTTTAGGGAAAACTGATGCTTCCAGGGTCCTGATCTCTGGGTGGTCACGTGGCAAAGTCAGGTTGAAGTAGCAGCAAAAACATTGTTTTCAGGGGGTTCCCATGGTTTGGTGTCTCTTAAAAATAAACAAAGTCTCTTTTTCAGCATGGCTCCTTTCCTTATTGATTCAGCAATGTTTCCAGATGGGTTTGCTCAGTCATGAGCTGCTGGTTCTCAGTGGCACTCCGCTTTTCCCAGGAATGGGACAAGGCTGGATGTCTCCCTGGAGGTGTTCTCCACAGCACCTGGACTCTGTGCCCCCACCAATGAGCCCCCCCCAGCTCAGGTGGAAATCAACATTGAGCTCTTAATATTTTATGTAGTTTCTGAGTGAGGGAATCTTGGTTTTTCTTGTTCAGGCTGCAACTCCGTTTCTCGTTTGCTTTTCATAATCAGAAGCACAGTGGGGTTCATTTGCTGTGGGGTTGTACTGTCTCATTGCTCCTGCAGTTGTAAGTCAGACAAAAATCCAGAGACTTCAGTCCTGTGGGAACAAAAGCAACTTAGATTACAAATGCCAACTTCCTCTGTGTTCCCTAACACACAAGTTAGCTCATTCATGCTAAAGTCCAGGGATTTAGAGTGATAAACAGCAGTAATTCTGCAGTAACTCAGACATTAAAGGCTGCCTTTCTCTCTGTCTTTTTTCTCCACAGTCCTCCTGGGCCAGGTGATGATAATCAGTTGGCTTCTCCCCTGGATCCCTGTGAGCATCCCTCAGCTGTGTGTGCAGCCTTTGGCAATGCTGTCCCCGTGGGAGCTGCTGAGCTGACTGCAGCCAGGTACTGTCCAGAGCTGTGCCTGGGGCAGGGCAGGGGCTGCACTGCTCCCTGCTGCAGGGCAGTGGAGCACCAGGAGCTCAGCACTGGCTGAGGAACTGCTGTCACCCTCCTTGCTTGGATAAATGTCTGCTAGAGCCATTGCTGATGGGTTTGCTGGGTCTGCCTCTACCTGTCAGCAGAGATCTGTACCAGAGTTTAATCCCCCCTTGTAAAAGCCTTCAAAAGAAAATTCTGTTTTCCCTTCCCTGAGATTCTGTCTCTTCAGCACACAGGAGGGTTGTGATATGTGAAGGTGCAATATATGCCCTATATTTTTTTAGGTGCTTATAGTTTTCTTTTTTTTATTATTAGTCCAAGGTAAATAATCCGTGGAGCATTTTCTTTGAGAAGTTCTTAAACAATATAATGTTGATTCTAAAGCATTCAGGTATCTCTGTTGGACTCTGGCCTTTTTGTTTGCCTTTGCTTGCGCTGAGAAGGGAAACTTGCTTTCTTTGTGCAAGTTGGTGAGGTTGTCAGGATCTTGGGGCATATAAATTTATCTGAACAATAGAGGAAGCCTTGTAGGGTGTGTGTACCCTTCAGTCACCAGGAGTTCAGTGGAGTGTAAACACACACAGTATATTTAAGCTAGCATTACATTTGTTGGTTGAAGTCACAATAATACACCATCAAAGGCTGGAGGGACCTTGTGTGGTTTGCTCAATCCACCTTAAAAGCTGGGTGACTTTGCTGTTTAGCCCATCCTGGTCTGCCACCAGTCCCCAAGCTGGTTAGTCACCAATGCTGGCTGGGACAGACTGTGAGAAACAAACTCTTTCCTACAGTCAGAGTAAGATGATCTAGAGAAGCTTACAGTGGGAAGCTAATGATGTGGATTTCTTTCGGTTCTTGTAAGTTTTTACTCAAAAAGTTGTTTCTTTTGTTTTTAACAAATGTAATTGGGTTACTGATGGTTTTTTGTGGATTCTGCTTTTCTTGCTAATGGATTGTTGGCTGTAGTAGTGAGGCAGTTAGAAAAGAGTGAGCATTAATTGAGGTGGAGCTGTGAACTACTTTCTGAATGTGGAAGCATGAAAAAGGCACCAGAAGTGCCAGAAAGATTTGTATATGGTCTTTGGACTAGAGTCTGGAACAGAAGATTGTGTGCCCTTGGGGTGATAATTTGCTGTTTGCAGGGAAAAAGGCACACAAGCTGCCTGTGATTAAACATTTAGGGAGAGCAATCTCAGAGTGCTTTAATTCACTGTTTCTTGTAAACCTCATGAATTCACTCTGTTTGCATTCTCACATCAATCTGGAATTTCAAGTTAATTATATTATACCTTTTCTTTTGATCTCCTCCATAACTTGTGCCTTTTAAATGTTTTATTGTTAATGTCTGAAGGGTCAGACTTTGCTCCACCCCAGTGGCACAGGCTGGGCTGGTGCTGAGCTGTGGTTGCCCCATCCAGGGTGGCTGAGCCCAGTAGGGGTGAGGGCACAGGGGCTGTGCAGCAACCACAGGATCTGGCTGTTGTTTCCAAATCCTGGCCTTTAGGGAGCTGCAAGGATTTTTGCAAGGGTTCAGCACAAAAAAGTGGCAAACCAGGGGTATTTCATGCTGGATGTAGGTAATTTTCCAATTCCTGAAACAGAGGAAACTGACAGAGAAATACACTGTGGTTGTCTGGAGTGAAGCTAGCTGTGAGTGCTTCTTCTGTGTTTGTTGCTTTTAACTCTTTTGTTTGTTTTTTAAAGTGCTGCACAAGTTAACTCTTGTCAGTGTTGTTTGTTTTGCTTACTCCTTTATTTTGCATCCGTGTGCAGCTTTGGATATAAAAGCTTGCCCGTTCTCCTTCACCTGCCTATCCTGTCCAGGTTGTTGTCACTTGCTGGTTTCTCTGTGAGCCTTGCAGAGGGGTTTCCTGCTGTCCCAGCAGTAGAAAACCCAGAGGCTGCCACTGTACCCACCCCCACGTGGTGGCTGGTTGGCAGAGGAGGGGTTAAATCAGCTGCAGCCCTGCTTTAACTCCTGTGTGTTCAGTCCTGGTGCAGCTCCTCCTGCAGCAGCAGCTCTGCTCATTTTTTGGGCTTTGCTAACAATATAAAGTTGGTAGCAAATGAAAGTGTTGAAACACTGTGATTATGCTCACATAGCAGGACTGGGCTTTTCTCACCCAAGGGAGGAGCCTCAGTGATGTTTTTTCTTTCATGTCGTTGCCTTATCATCAACAATTCACCTGTGTCATGGAGCAGATTATTCCTGATATAAGTAAAATAATCTTATTAAAGTCCCTGCTTTTTTGGCATTTTATGTAGAAGCACTGCAGCACTGCATTTCAGTGTGAGTGGATACAATTCCCTAGTGCACACACATGTGATGTCTCTGTGCTGCCTTCTGGGTACCTCTGCAAAATGGAAATGTTACAGGGGCTCTGAATGCCATGGTGTGATTCCAGTCTGTCTGCAGTTAGGTGCAATCATAAAGTGGTTTCCCCCAAAATATTTTGTTGTTTACTAAATTTGCTTTTGTTTCTGTGTATTTCCCCATCAGGGGTGTCACATAATGCAGATGGTGTGCACTTTGACAGGGGAAAAATAGTGGTGCATGCATGATGGGGGTCAGTTTGTGCTAAATGGTTTCCAGATGGCAGGGCAGAGTAAGAGATCAGGTTGTCCCTCCATCTGTCCAGTCAGGAAACTCTGTCTTTGTTTGGCTTCTTGAGGGTGACTGACTGCCTCTCTCCTGCTGATACCATATTGATCAGGGACAACATGCTTGCATCTGCTCAGTCAGATTTTATTTATCTACAGAGAAGTGCCCTGAAAAGAATTAGGTAAAAAGTTCACTGGTGGTCCTGCCAAGCCTTTTTGTTCAGCAGTTGAAAGGCCAAGTTCACCCTGATTTGCCAGTACATGTTGCTCTAGGAGAAGTTTTGGCCAGACACAGCTTTCTCTTTACTCTGCAGGTGCAGAGCTCTGCAACAGGACTTCTGTGTTGTAGGAGGAATGTTTGGGTTGGAAAGGTAGAGAAGGCAAATAAGAGCCATGTCTGTACAAGACCACAGCTTAGGTGGGCTCCAGCTTAGAGGTGTGAAACACTTCTGAGCAGTATCTGTCTCTTCCCTGCAACTTCCTTCCTGGCTTGTGGGGAAAAAACCCCAAACCTTCAATTGCCAGGAAAAAATGACAGCTTAGGCACTGGCTGCCTGTTTTTAGGGCTGTACTTTGTGTTGGCAGCACAAACAGGGAATACCCACATTTGTCTTGGAATACCCACACCCAGATAGTCAGAAAATTTTTTTTGAGGTTTACTTATAAGAGATAGTGCTTGAAAATGCTTGTTTTCTCATCAGCTCAACTCCACAGGATAAATACTGGTCAATGTGTAGTTTATTGTGCACTGAGAAGGCTTGGGCCTTTTGGTAGTGTTCTTTTGCAACCATTAAAATATTAACAGTTGAGAAAAAAGTTTAATGGGAAATCTTGTTTTAATAGGAGCTGTGGAGAGGCTTTGATGTAGCCACTTCATGTCTGAGGTGATAAAAGTTCCATGAGTTGGCACATGGACCCCAGTTGATGCAGTATTAGGCTGGAGAGCTCACAGTGGACAGAAAGTTCTGTGCTCCCCTGCCTCAATTTGTGCAGTCTGTGAGAGTAGGAGGAGGAGTGGACACAGGGCTTTGGGAGGGATGGGGAGCAGAGCTTTTCCAGAAATCCTGGTGTGTTGGTGGCAAGCTTAGCTTTAGTGTTGGGAATGACACTCATTGGTCAAAATATCTCTGAAAATGGTTTCATTTGGTGTGGAAAGGCTTAGAGGGGGAAGCTGAAGGGCTGCAGATGATCTTTAGGACCTGTGTGAAGAGCGTGGGTGAAACATTGCTACTGTAAGACTGACAGCTTTGTATGTCCATAACACCAGGGCCATAGTTTTTGTGCCTTTGGTGCTCTTGCTTGGCTGAGCCCTCTTGTGAATTGTTTGGGTTTTGCAGCTCTTTGTTTGCTCTGCAAACAGATGTTCAGCATTCACTTATTTTTAGCAGTTCACTTTTTTCTGCTTTAAAAATCTTACTTTCACTGCTCTCCTTGTGCCCCTATATAGTCACAGCCTTGGTATAGAGAGGATGCTGTTACTATATTAGTACAGAGACATTTTTAGCCAAGGACAAAGGCCTTTGCATGAAAATGGAAACAGCCTGCTTTTTAATCATTATTTATTTCTTTGTATTCACTTGATGGGGCTGAAAATTTCGGGTGTCTGTGTCAGCATCAGGCCAGTTTGGACAAACAGAAGGAAGGAGTGAGGAAAGCAGAGATAATTTCTTATAAGAAATAGCTGGGTAATTGTCCCATATGGCACAAAGCAGCTTTGTGGATATAAGCTAATCAAGGTAAACTACACTCACAAAGAGCTTTGGTGATCTTGGGAGCTGGGTAGACAAGCACTTTGGGAAGTGGCTGTTCTCCTGCTCTTGTGTGTTGTGACTAAAGTCAGGGATGTGGTTTAAGCTTGGTCTCTGTGCCCCAAAGAAGGGAACAGCCTGTCCCTGGACCTTACTAACTCTTCATCAGTGACACAATTCCCTCTGCTGCCTACAATTCCAGTGTAATTACTGGGGGAAGAGGAGAGAAAAATTGAAAAGGAGTGACTAAGATAGCTGTTTATATTTAATTCAGGAAACCTGTAAGAAGCTTCTCAGGCATGTCCTGTTTCCACCAACATTTCCATCAGCATTTGTGTCTGTGTCTCTGGCCAGCAGCACCAGCTGGAGGGGAGGCTGTTGTGTGTGGCTGCTACCCCAGGACATTTGTGTCCCTCTGGCGTGCCCTGGAAGAGACAGTGTGGCATGACAAGACCTTGAACTGCTCCTGATTTGAGACATGAAGTCATGGGTTACTTAGTTCCTTTTCTGTTAATGAGTGTGGCTGAGAGCAGGGGGAGTTTGTGGTTACTGCCCTGCTCCTGAGCGTGGGGCTTTGCTGAGCAGAGGGACCTCACATCCATGTGATGAGTTCTGGGATTACTGTGCTTAGCTTCACAGCCTGAGGGGAGCTTTTAAAGTAAGAGAATGTTTTAGTCCCGGATTTTAGGGTTATTTTGCTAAAACACAAATTGCTTATTCAAATGTTTATATTGTACAGTGAGGAGAAAAGGCTGTGTGAGAACAGCAAAGCAGTCATTAGTGATTTATTTATTTATTATACTGATTTCATATACAGTTAAATTCCTCTGGCACTTAATGTTATGGTCTATAGAGGCTGTCAAGACTTTGCAATATTACTGATGATGTAGTCAGCTGAGAAGTGAAGTGAAATAATCTTTGGAGGAAGGAGTAATTTGTGGGAGGTAGGAGAGAGAGGGAATTTGGGAGGGGATGATGTGCTCCTTACAGCTCCTTGTAGATCCAGCCAAAGTTCATCCAGTAAAGAGACTTCATTAAAGTTTCATGGGCATTACTGAAATTTGTCAGCTTTAATTTTAATATTTGTTTTGCAGCACTTCCACACCTGATAGCTGCAAGGGAGTTGATAACCACGTTTCTGAGGATGTACCTTTGGCTGTGGCCCCTGGTGATGGTGTAGAGCTGCCTGCTGAAGAAACCAAAGGTTTCACAAGGGAAAAAAAAAGGTATTGTGTGATTTCCATTGTTGCAAGGCTTTTCTATGTCTTTACATCTTTTGCTTAAGAAATGTTCCTAGTGTGAAAGAGGCTGACTAAGTTTGTCAGGTGTTTTGTCTGAGTTATATGAACATTTTGCTGCTGGAGTTTGAATCCAAATGTTAGACTTATCAAGACCTGGCTAATCCAGAGTATCTACTCCAAAATACCAGAAGGGGGAGCTTAGGCTACACTGGTTATTACTATGCTGATCTTTCCTTCTATTTTTAAACTATTATTTTTTTTAGGTTTTTTCCCCAATATTTTCCTTTATTGAATTCAAGTTTGTTGGTATTTTTTTGTTTGTTTCTGGGAGTGAAACTGTGCAAGATCAGGTCCTATTTACGAGGACTGTTCTGCTCATTCCCCTTCAGATGTTGCCAGCAGCTTCCCCACCCCACACCTGATTTGCATTGTCACTGTCAGTAGTGAAGGAAGTTTTCCAGCTTGGTTTCACTCTTGCTGAATAAATGATACCTTGATTTCAAAGTTAAACGTTTCACTGCCTCAGATCCACACTGATTGTTGCCATAGTGTTTGGTAGGTGTTCCTGTACATTTTTGCTTTGAAAACCTCTAAACTGAGTCAGACTCATCAAATGATTTGGGTTGGAAGGAACCTTAAAGATCATGTCCCAGCCATCCCATCTCAAATGTAGTCGAGACATGTGCTTGGACATTCCTGTCTGAGGTGATTAACCAGTCTGCTCTTGGGGCTCAGCAATCAAGGCCTGCCCTTATTGTGACATCTATTAATGGAAAAGGTCACAGCACAGCTGAGAAGATGAAATGGGCACTCCCTGGAGAGCAGCATTCTCCACCCCACCAATACCCACTGGCAGCTGTGACAAGTGGGATGCAAGACAGGAGACACCACAGGAAATACAGTTATGCCACTACAGCTCTGCTCAGAAATGTCAAAAGATGCTGCTGTCAGCAGGAGGACACTCTGAATTATGAATTAAAATGTACACAATAGATGTGTTCTGCTGTGGAACAGGGCACAAAGAGCTATTAGCAAATGCTGCTGAAAAAAACATCGACTGTAATATCCTGGAAACGTTGATTAATTATTTCTTAACTCCTGATGGTTTTGATCAGAAGAATGGTGTCTTCAGCTTTAGTGTAGGTGCTGCTGAGGCACAGTTAGGCCAAGTCTTTGTAGCTTTCCCTCCATCACAGTGCAGTGCACAAACCTGTGTACTGTTGATGGAGAACAGAAGTGTTTTGCACCAGTATGCAATTTCTGTCATCTGGAGAGGATTTTCTGTATTGAGGGATAGATACAATGGTTGTCATCTGAAAATGGAGAAAAATGGGCATATGAGATTTTAAGTTGGAAAATGCTCACCCCAAGATGTTGGCTCTTTCCAGAGAATCATCCAAAATTGTTTGAGCTTCACAGATAACCCTGGATTTCAGAACTGCTGTAGTGCAGTCACAAATGACTGTTGTTTACAAATCCAAATTGTAACCTCTAGAACATGGGGTTTTTCTTTTCCTTTTCACTAGAATTCAGCTTCAACAACAGGAGAAATAACTTTAGAACTCTGCAGGCAAGCAGAGCTACTGTGCTCACATATTTAGATTGGCTTATGCCTCTGAAGTTTCTGGTTTTTTTTTTTTTTATATTGATGTGTGTTTAATAATGTAAATGTCTGTGTGTGCATAAGAAACTCTTGGCCTTGGACACTTCCAGAGGCAGGAAGTCCACAGCCTCTTTGGGCAACATGTTGTATTAGTAGAACTTCTTAATGCAGAATCAAAATGCAGCCTAGGATGTCAGCAGCCCAAATGTGCACTCCCAGCACCCTCATTATGTGTTTGGACCCTGCTTTTACAGCTTTCTAGAAAGCTTTTTGCTTCCCACATCATTATGCCTTGAGAATAGTGATCTTATCACCCACAGCTTCTTTCTCGAAAGCTGAATTGGAGTGTTTATATCTTCATGGAAATTAAGATGCACATTGAGGTGAGAATTAGAGTGGTCTGTGGGACAAAAGATCATTCTTGCACCCTCTTGAAAAGCAAAAATATTACTGTCCAAATATCTGCTGTTGTAACCAGCCCTTTATGTGAATACTTCTGAGACTACCTTGCATTTTTATGTGGTTCCTGTGTATCGAGTCAAGTCAACCATGGAAAAGAATAGCCTGCAAATTGGGTTCTGTTTCACTTTGTCACATTGATGGGAGCTGTCTGGCAAGGTGCTGAACTTGTGCAACTGCTGGGCCACTCTCTGATTTTCTGTAAAATGAATCCTTGAGGCATTACAGTCTCCTCTATGATTATGATGATCACATTATGAACCATGTCACAGACACTTGATAATTTGAGAGAAGTGCTGAGATATTGCTAGAGAATAGCTGATTCTTTATGGAAGCCCCATGGACAGAGCTGGGAAGCCTCTGGGGAGCTGCTCCATCCCTTTGTGCTGTGGGGAAGAGAGGTGGACATGACTTGTTCTGAAGAACAAAAACCAAGTGCTGGTTTTGAGCTTGTCCTCTGCTGTAGCCTCACTGCTTGCTTTGGAAAGTGCACCTATGATGTTCTGTGTGGCTGATGGGAATGGAGAGCTGGGTCCTCCCTGTTGTCAGATACCAGGTCAGCTTTCTTTCAAAAGCTACAGCAGACTGGAGTCTGAACATTTTGAGAGACTTTGGATGGACAGGGAATGTCTGTTGATCTCTGAAATCAAATACACATTTCTGTCTTACCTAATTTTCCTGAAATGAGCTTGGAACCAATTGGAAGCACAGCAACAAATCTCTCTGAAAGCAGAAAGTCACAACAGTGTTTACACAAAGCTCTACTTTCTGTCTTGTTGGTTTCCAAAATGTTTCATAATGCTTCCCTGGGAGGAAGCAAAGCTGAAGAATTGGTGTCAGGCAGAAAAACAGGATAAGCTTTATGACTTCTGGGTTTAATTTGCTTGATCGTATGTTAAAAACAAGTTTTCTCCTTTTGCCCACCTTTAGAGAGGCTTGGTGTGAAACTGAGGAAATAAAAATCACTGTATTGCCTTCATTTTGGACCAACACTGATAATCCTAGACTGACTTGCTTTTAGAGATGTATTCAAAACCAAGAAGGGATTAAATGGGATTCAGGAACTGGAGGGTTTTTTCCCTTGAGTGAATTTAACCCTTTTGAAAGGAATGTGTTACAAGATTTAACTTGCACTGAGCAAGGAAGAGATGAGAAGTGCAAGTGAGGGATACAAGTGCCTCTTTCCTTCCAAAATGTGGGACTTTGGGTTTGGGGTTTTCTGGGGCAGAAGGAAGATGTAGTTTTGTGGGTTTTATGTTTGTCATGTGAACTGGATAGTACTGGTGTGTGTGTCTGGACTGTCTAGTGAAGTGATGCTTTCTTCAGGATAGCAACAGATAGAAGGCGTTGAAATGAAGTTGTTTAATTCTTATAAACCAAACCCAAGGATTTTTGTTGAGGCTTTGTGGCTGACACCATGAAAAACATTTACCTGCAAAACAGCATAAAAACCAGATCCTTTCCACATAACCAGCCAGCCTGTAAGAAATAGAGAGGAATGAGCCACAGTGCTGCTCTTCATCCATTTCCACCATTCCGGGTTTTTACAGGAGATTGTCTCCTGAGTGGTGTGTTTAATACTGCTCAGCCCCAGGCAGGAGGATGCTTTTTGCAGGCATCCTCAATTTATTACTAATAGCATCAAACTCTGGGGTGTCTGTTGTATTTCAAGCCCAAAATGTTGTGGATTTTCTTGTAGCTGGCTGTGGGACCATGGTGAACCCGTGGTGTATCTGGGTGAACCCATGGTGTGGGGGACAGTCAACAAATAGCTGCCAGCAGCTCCATTTTAAAAGGCAAAGCATTAATGGGTGCTTGACACAAGTGGGAAATGTCACCTGTTTTCTAAGCACTTGCTGGTTGGGAATTTGGGCTCTCTGGGGTGTTCTGCCTGCAGGTTTGCTCAAAGAGAGCAATTATTTGTGTGTCTAGTAAAGCTGCTCTCAGTCTGAGGGCATGGACAAAAGGGTGATGGTAGCCCTCTGTTTGCCTGTTATTCCTGTGTATTTTACAGGTTCCCTCAGGCAATTTATGGTAATTTCCTTGCTGCTAGAACAGGTTCAGCAGCATGAAAATGAAAATGTCGTTACGCTAATTAATCCATCCACAAGGAGTCTTAGAACAGCATTGATCATTCTGCATCCTACAAAAACCATGGCAGTAAATATTCAGAAATTACACTCCAGCCTTGGGATGTGGTTCCTTGGCACGGTGGCACACACAGTGACAGCTCCTGACACTGCCAGGAGGGTGGAGGACTTGAGTGGGATCACCTCTTGTCCTAGAGCAGGTAATAAGTGAGCTAAAACTGTTGTCAGGTGTGTTTTGTATTTCTCAGTAATCACTGTTATGCTAAAATATGACGTGTGCTTTTGGGCTACTCTAATGCTAAATCTTCTGAAAACACAAGCTTAAAGAAGCCATTGAGACACACTGGACATACTTCAGACCAATTTTGTGTTAACTCTCATGAAATCTAATTGAAGCTGCAAGCTGACTTCTTTAAGGCAGTCATTTGACCACCCATCCTTAGCAGCCACAGCAGAGCATTGCACCAGGGGGGAATGCTGTTCTTGTCTGCTTTCTTCATCCTGCATTTTCATCATCTAATTCTTTACTTGGGCCCTGAGGCCAGCAGGCCTTTGGATTCTGCTTGCTGAAATCTCCTGCAACAAGGTGCTCCCAGAGAGCACTATCAGCACTGACCTTGTCAGCTCAGGGCAGGTGCATAAAACCCTTAAAAATGTCAGTGCCCTCCTGGCATGAGGCAGCTCCTTTCCTAACGAGCCTGGCTCCAGCTGCCCTAGGGATCTTACACCTCAGCATGTTTAGAGACTTTAAAAGAAGCATGGAAGCAAGATGAGCTCCTGTCATCTGTGATGGTGTTTTTGCAATTCTGTTGTTTGGAAATGTCAACAGAATTTGGGCATTTGGCTTGTGGACATGGACTGCAGAGGCATATTCAGCAGGAAAACAAAATCCCTCCTTTGTGTGGTGTGGTGATGCTTGTGGCCCCAGTCTGAAGGCCAGGCCAGAAATTTGGTAAATAGGAGTTTAAAGTTTTGTTTGTGATCTGAGGAATTCAGGCCTGGCTCTTACAGCAGTAGCATGATAGAGCCCAAAATCCAAACCAGAAGTGTCTGTGCCTTGGCAGGAGGGGAAAGCAAAGCAGCAAACGGGAGAGCAGAGGCTGCAGGAGTGAGGTGTGAGGGGTTTGGCTGCCCTGACCCCAAACTTTGCCTCCTCTGAGGGTCTGTGTGGGGCACAGCCCTGCTCCTTCAGGGCAGCACCCACACCCAGGGCTGTGCTCAGCTCCTGGGAACCTCCTCTCCCACTTGGTGTGGCTCCTCAGTTCCATGGGAGGGAGGCTTTGGAACGTGGAATGCTGCGGGCTGTGCAGTTCTCACGTTGCTGATGGTAATTCACTCCCTGAAAGCCTGGAGCCCCCCAGCAGCACCGTGCAGGGCCCCTTTTGTTATCCTTCCTCTGCCTTTCCCATGCTGGACATTTCAATAACTAAGCAGGCATCTTGGTTATTCATAACTCTTAATGCCATTAATCTCACTTGCAATTTAGATTAAGCAGTGACCTTAGCAACCGAGCAGGGATCAGTGGGGAGGGGGTGCAGTCATTTATGTTTCATCCTATTTTTATTTTTATTTTTATTTGAAACTCACTCTGATATTTGTTTCTTGTCGGCTTCAGTGTCCATCCTGGCTGCATCATCACAGGTCTCTCCTGTTTCCTTGGAATTAGCAGATGTCAGTGGGCTCAGGCTTAAAACCCTGGGACATTGTGTGTTTTCATGAGGAGTGTATCAATGCAAATAAAGCACTTACACTATGTTAATCTAGATAAGTGGTGGAGCAGACAAAGTGTCTGTATAAGTACTTGATCTGTAAGAACAAGTTAAGTCTGTTAAGCTTTACACCCAGGATCTCCTGGTGGTGTTTGGTGATGTGTAATTTTGTACCATGGTGACATGGATAAGGCTGAGTTGTGCCAGGTGATGTACAGAGGCAGTTGAACAAATTGCTTCTGTTTCCCTTGAAAACTGTATTGAAAAATATCCCACTGATTTTACATTCTGCAGTCATTTTACTGCTCAGATTTCGTTTACACTCTCCAGTTGTGAATCAGTGCCCCACTCTTAGACCATTAAAAGATAAATGCTGAGCAAAAACTAATCCAAAACCTACAGCTAACAAAAAAACCACCAAACCAACAAACCCATGATTTCAATCTGAAGGTCTGTCACTCTCTATGTAGGGCTGAATTTCTGATTTTTCTGTACTGGAATGGAATTAAGCTAAGGATAACTGGATTTTAGGAGGATGGCAATAAATGCATCTTTAAATGGCTAATTATAGTCTATAATAATATCTTAACTATACCATGGCCATAAACTGCAGTACATATCTATTTATTAGGCACTGCTAAAGCACAGATGTTCCAATTTGTGTTACCCTTTCACTGGTTTTTGCCAGTATAGCAAAATGAGATATTTTGTCACATGTTTCAGCTAATTTTTGTATTTGTTCTTTTATTTGTAGCACAAAGGTGCTCATAAAAGTAAGGGAGAGAAAGAAATTTGCTCTTTTTATTTTTTTCACTGCTCTTGGTACCTGATAGCAGCAAGAGGTCACAGCTTGGCCCTCCAGGAAGTGGTTTGGGTTATCATCTTTCAAAATAATAAAGATTTTTAATTTTAAATTATGGTATGCTCACATACAGTACTGTGGTGTCCTGCTTTTGGCTGGAATAGAGTTAATCTTCTTCTGTTCCCTGAAGAAAAAAACCCCATTGAATCACACCTCTGGAGACAAAGCTTGAAAATGGGTTTGGTTGGGTTTCTGTGCTTAGCTGTGACTTTCTGAAGGAGGTAATGACAGCAGCAGTGCAGAATGTTGTCCCTGTCCCACAGCAGTGCAGGTGGTGAGCTGGAGCATGAAGTGACCTGGCTGAAATAAAAAAAGTACATGATGAATGTGGTCTCACAGAGATTCCTTGTGGCACATCTCGGGGCATGACATAGGATTGGAGTCAAGAAGAAAATGGGAAGAACCAAAGGAAGGGTAGTAAATGCCTTGCGGTGTTCCAGCAGCAGCTTCAGCTCCTTGAGAAGGAAATTTAAATTACAATTTCCACTTCCCTAGAGGAATGTAAGATACATCCTCTCTTGCTCTCTGAGAGAGGGAGATGAGACTAAGGAGCAAAAATATGGCTGCAGGAATAAGACAGTCTAATTTGCAGGATAAAAACAAAGCAAAAGGAAATAAAGGTGTCCCAGGACTGGTAAAATGCATGGTGAGCAAAGAAGCACAGAAATACGTATTGCATGCCTAGACTTATCTATTTTTGTGCAGCCTGTCATGAAGAATGCTTGAATTCTTTAAAAGCCTGTCAGCTGGCTGCTATATAACCCTTAGGAAGATGAACCCCAACCCTGAGTGCCCACATGGCTGCAAACAGCCTGCTCAGCCTTCCCTGGAGCACAAAGAGGGCTCTGCTCCTGGGGGACCTGCACTGCTGGAAGGTCTTGGCAGGCAGAGTCAGACCAGCAGAGGCCAGGGAGGGCTGGTGCTCCTGCAGGGCTTTCAGAGCAGGGGAGTCTCCAGCCTTGGGTGTCCTAAAAGGGCTCTCACCACTGCACTTCAGAAGGTGTCAGTGCTTTTATGTGCTAATGTGCTCTCTAACACAGCCAGCCTCCCCAGGCACGGCTTTGCTTTGCCATTCTGTCCTTAGAGTCAGATTTTTCAAGCAGTTTGGTCCTCTCAGTCCTTTAGGAGAGATGTTGCTGTTCCTTAGCAGTCTGATAGTGTGGACAGCCTTGCCATGAACCCTTTGATTCCAGACAGCCTACAGCTAAGAGAGGCTTTGGGGTTACAGCTTCTTCCCAATCTGCGTTTAAGTCTTTGGGGTCCAAAGGCAGTATCATTTAAAGAAATATATATATATATACATAAAATTATTGAGGGTTAGAATTATGTTTAAACAATAATCTGTTTTCTAAAACATCTCCTCATCTTTTGTTTTTTTGGTTTTTTTTGTTTGTTTGTTTGTTTTGTTTTGTAGGAAGTACTGTTCCTTAGAGCTGTGGCAGCAGCATTCAGATACCAGAGAAATCCCCTTTTGCTTGGGATGGTCTTTGCATTTTCTTTTATATGGTGCTTGTTTCTGCACAGTACCTCAATAATGCATTGCAGCTAGGAGGTGCAGCTTAATATTCACCCCTCCTTCTCTGGGGAATAGATGTGTGAGGAAGGCTTTTCTTTCAGCAGGCTCTTTGATGTTCTCTGTGTGTGTATGTGTGGTCATGTTTATAACTTGTGTAAATGCCTGGCACAACGGACACTGAAGCCAAGAGCAAAGAAACAGAACATAAATTTCAGTATCTCAAACCTTATCACAGTCCTGCTCAGCATGGTTTTTTGATGGAAGCCAAAAATTTCAAATTGGGTGCAAGTAACCGAAGTTTGAATTGATATATAAACACGAAATGGAATCAGACCAAATATTTAGGAGCCTGTAGAGTGTTTTAAACAACTAATCAGTGGACATCCAGTTTCAATGAAACATTAATTTAGTAGAGGCCAAAATATGGCTCTTGCTTAAATGGGTGAAAGAGGCAGAAAGAGAAAATGATTAATTTTAAAGGATGGTACTGAATACTTAAATAGGCTTTTCAGCAGTGGGATCACAATAAGTTGTTACATGGCTTTTAAACCCTAGGCTGAAGTGCCTGGGGCATCTTTAAATCCTTTGAAGCTACAATGGGTTTTTTTTCTTTCTGAGCTACATCTGTGTGTTTTTAAGGTTCCAGAGAAGTTCTTACCAAATGTACTCAATGTCAACACAGTTCTTGTATTTTTAAAAGCCCACACTAAATTTAGTGCTAAGTTGATGCTTCTTGGCAGGCCTAAAGGGTGAGCTGGGGCCAGGCAGGAGAGGTGGAGCTCCTCTCATCTGAGGCATTTCTTACCAGTCAGGATGGGCTGCAGCTTTGTAGTGTAACAGATTTTATGGCCAAATCAGAAGTAAATCTCCATTTTGGCTTCTAGCACGGGTTGGCCAGAAACATCAGTTTAGTGTTTGTTATTGCATCCCATAGGCAAGAAACTCTCTCCAGTACAAGGCTCAGTTGCAGCACAGTTTTTTGTGAAAGACCGTGGCCAGCAGGAGTTCACATTGCTGCAGCTGAGCTGCTTGGATGGCTGTTTCTCAAAGGAAAAGTGAAATCCTGTCCTGTTCATGAGCAGGAGAAGCTCAGAGTAACTGAACTGTTCTCTGGTGAATCTCTGAGCTGTGCACAAGAACTGGGGTGGGAGGGAGGGGAGGAGGAGGCAGTGCCTTGCCTGTGACACCCCTCACCATAACCCTGAGCCCCCTGTAACCCAGACAGAAGGTGCAGAGTGAGCAGGGCCACAGCTGGGCTCCAAAGGCTGAAGCCCTTCCTCCTGCAGGTTTGCCAAGACCTGCATTTCTATTTCAGTTCGAATGTTTGTTGCATAGAAACGTTGGAGAATGGAAAAAAAAGCAAACCTG
Source organism: Haemorhous mexicanus (assembly GCF_027477595.1). Lineage (NCBI taxonomy): Eukaryota > Metazoa > Chordata > Aves > Passeriformes > Fringillidae > Haemorhous > Haemorhous mexicanus. The sequence goes on from NC_082347.1 coordinate 38,312,221, forward strand.
CCCTGTACAGCTCCTGAAAGGACCATGCTGACTCAGAATAGGATTCAATCCCAGTCTTCTTTTATTAGGGCTTTGTTTGTTTAATAAATGTACGTGTGAAACTTGAAGGAGTTGACACAGGCATTTTAAGTGTACTCTTTACACTTGTTAGGAGTACCGCTGTTTTCCTCACTGTCAGGACAGTATCCCTGTTTTCCTCACTGTCAGGACAAACAGTGCCTGTGTTCTCCCTCTTGGTTCCAGGTACTTGGTAGGGCTTTATTTAACTTGGTGTTTGCCTTTCTAGGGATTTTTCTTTTCTCTGAATCTTCCTTTTCTCTGTAACAAATGAAATCCAGCAGGGAGCTATTATGATATTCAAAGACTAGGTAGAGCTAACACACACTAAAGTGAGGGACTCTGGATACAAACACGGAATTTTAGTCTGTTGGCCAGTACCATTGATTTCCCATACTGGATGGGAATCCTGGAGTTTTTAACCATTTCAAATCTACTGCCAAGGAGTATATAGGACATTTTCATATATTTTATGCACTTTCTATGTGTTCCTTACTTGTGAATGGCAAATACAGAGGGTGTAGTGAGCTGCCACCACTTTGGCAAGGGAGGATCAGAGCTGGGCACTGCTGCAGAGTTTGGGGGTCACTTGTGGCTCAGGCACCAGCCCTGCTCCAGAAGTTCTGGAGCTCAGTCCCTGAGAGAGGCACTGCTGCTGCTTCTCTGGTGGACTTGGGATGAGTCTTGAGCAATGAGATGCTAGAAATGAGGGTTTGGCTTTTATCAGAAACAAAAAAACCCCAAAATTATAACTTGCTCGGAAGCTTGTGGTTGAACAAAGTGCTGGCTCACAGCCTTTCCCCTATAGTTTAAAAAAAAATTTGGAAAAGAAAAATATCCTGTATCTTGATGCTGTTCATAAAACAGAATTAAATTTTAGGCAGCCTCTGGAAATGAAAAGTTCTTAATCTTCTCTAAAGATCCTTGTTTCCTCTTATCTCAAGAACAATTTATTGTGGGTGCATCCAGAGAATCAGAATGTTATACATGTATTCAGTAGTCATTCTCCTGTCAAGCAAGAAAACCCAACTGGATTTATGCAAGCAGAGAAAAAAATCCCAAAACTGTTGAAAGCATGAGCCTAATGAGGCCTCCACTAGAGCATAAAAACTGTGCAGTGATAGGGGCTTGGAAGTCAGCACGTTTTAATATTTTTGTTAAATTTATCTGATCCTTTTGACCCCTCCACCCTGTGATGTATCTAGAATTGTTACATAGCTTCAAGCCATTTGTATCCCTAGAGTTTCATTCCTGATATAGGCAGCAGTGCAACTGATTTTTTTTTTTTCTCCGTTAATGATGTGAAACACATCTTGTATGTGAATCATCTGTTATTTGCCAACGGCAGGGATGTGGAGAGCGATGTGCCCATCCTTTTCAGCATCTTAGAATTCCCAGTGCCCTGGTACCTCCTCGGTGGCAAAAGGATAAGCTGATTTGTAGGGTTTGGAAATCTGTGGTCTCAAAGATCCTCCCCACCTATATTAAGCATCCCTGTCCAGCAAGGGGGTCTGTGCAGGCAGGAGCAGAACGGTTAAAGCGCCCCAGTGTCGGATGGAGCTGCTCCCACTTTGGCTTGTTTACCTTGGCTGCTCATGATATTCTCCCTACGTTCCTCACGGAAGATTCCATTCTTTTTCCCGCAAGAGGGATGAGCTGGTTTGTGAAAGGAGCAGAAAGCAGCCGTTCTGCCTGTTAATCCTCCGTGCCAGCGTCCCGATGAGCGCGGCTCGTCGGGGCTGGGGGGAGATGTGTGCGCGGCGCCCAGCGCACACAGGCATTTGCATTTCAAATCAGCTGAGTCAACACAATGTAATGGTCCTGCCTGCAGGTCCTTAGAGAGCCACAGTAGCTGACAATGTGTGCTTAAAGGGAGGGTCTGCTTTTCTTCGTCTTCTTTTTTTTTAATTTTTTTTTTTTTTTTTGAGCCGGTTTCCATAGCCAATAGTACTGTTCCAGGCGCCTGCACCGGAGCTGTTTGGACCACTGTTGTTTAGCAGATGATTACCCTGTCACGGCGGCCGGGATTTTGTTTTATTTTATAAACACCGCTCATCTGGACAGAAAAAAAAAAAAACCAAACCAAAAACAAACCCCCAAACCGAACAACAACCCACCGCCAAAACTGGCAACACTTCAGAGAGGAGAAGCTGCCGAAGTGTTCGTGCCTGTGCTGCCACTGATGCGAGCAGCTGTTCCCATCTGCACTGCAGCACCGCAGCCTCCACAGAGCCGGAGCTGCCGGGGCTGCTCGCCGGGGGGATTCCGGAGGAAGCCGGCCTTGCTGTCGCCTAGCCCCGAGCCCAGGGCACGCTGAGGATGGGAGGCTCGCAGTCCCTGCAGCAGGCACAGACAGGTGGCCTGGTCCGGGAGCCGTCTGAGGCCATGTAAGTGCGGGTGCCGTGCTGTGCCCGGGCTGGGCGCTGCCGTGGGGGTGTCTGAGGCCTTTGTTCGGCGCTCGGTGCGGGGCAGAGCCGGGGTGTGGGTGAGCTCCGTGCCGCTGCCAGGGCACCCCGGGCCGTGTGTGCCTGCCACTGTACCCTCTGTCTTGCCGTGTTTCGGGTGCCTGGTCAATCAAACACAATGACCATTGCCAGCGAACAAAACCCCAGCCCCTTCCCCGTTCCCGAGCCCACCGCCACCTCTGTGTTTTCGGTTTAAAACGCCCAGCGTGGAGCTCCGTTTCACTGGGCTTTTTACAGGGCTTTTCTCTGCATGGATACTGTGTTTTCAGCATCAGCCTTGTCACATCCATCCCTGTCATGGTGTTAGATCCTCTGTGAAGCATAAGCAAGGTGTCCTTAGGTGTCTCCTCACTGAAGGCCGGGTCAGAAAGATTTGCTGGGGGAGGGAGGAAAAAGGAGTCAATTTGTGCTTGTTCAGAGCACGTTAGCACTTTCCTGGGTGGCTAAATCATGTATAAAAGTGCAGAAATGTGCATGGGCATGCAGGAATGGCAGCATCATTTCCCATTTGTAAATAGGATTTTGTAGTTTATTGGTAGAGGATTTGTCAGTTTACTTAGCCAACAGTCTTTTCTCCTTAACCCTCCACCCCAGCCTGGTAAGCTGGAATGGTAGAGCATGGACCTTACCTCTGAATGGGTTTTTGAAGGACTGCCTTGTCTCCTTTTGTCATTACAGTTATATAAATCACATTTATCTTAACATGTCTGACTACTCTGTTCATTACTGAATATGTATTTTGGTAAGTTTTAGATATTTATCCATTAGGGCTAGTCTACAAATGAACCTCATATTGGTCTCCAAATTTTTTTTCTCAATTTAATGTGTGCTTGTTAAGGTAGCTCTGATTATGGTTGAAACATCATTTGTGTGTTTGAGATAAGTGCTTCAGAGCCATTGGGGAATGATAGAGCAGTAACTGATAGTTTTGCCTCTGTAATAGGCCTTACAAGTGGGTATCTGCTCCCTATTGTCATATTTCAGTATATCAGCAGATAGCTTTGCTTGACAGTGTCTTGTTATATTTGTAAGATAGAGGCCTAACAGCATTTCTGCATCCTTTGTTCTTTTGATGCGTAGCTTCAGCAATTAATATTTTTCCCCCTATAGTTCCATCTGACATTTCTATAAAAAGCATCTATTTTAATAATATGGTGGAATAAATGGATGCCTCATTATCTTTAAAGCATTGTAAATGACATTTTCATCTGCACACACTGCTGTCGGTTATTAACAGTGGTTCAAGAACTGGGCAATAAAAGACATGTTGCTAAAACAGGGTTCAGGCTTTTTATCTTCAATTTTCACAGCCTTTTAAGAATGCATTCTGTTGGATGAACAAGATCAAGGTTTATATATTTATATTTATATATATATTGATGAAGGTGTATATATATATATATTTTTTTTTAATACATCTGGGGGGCACTTGAGTAAATTATATTATCATCTCTCTCAATGACTCCTTTTATATATAAACCTACTCATGTTTTGCATTAAGACATTCCTGTGGGGTTTCAGGATGATCTTTTAAGGGCTGACATAATCAACAGATGCACTTTTAGCACAGGCATCATTCAGTAACTGTTGATGTCATTGGGAAGAGTTTGTGGAAGATATTAGTAATCTTGTATTCAATAAATCACCAAGAGATTGTGCTGCTTTCTTCAACTAAATACTCTTCAAAATGAGATAAGAATGGAGGTGTTTCTCTATCCTTGAGAAAACGTGGGCCTGTTCTGTGAAACAAGAACATCCTCGTAGCACGTCATGGTCATCGGTTCTGGTGTGAGGTTTTGACTTTCTACCCTTATCACTGTAACTTTTTCCAGTGCTTTTTAAATGAGGTTGCATTTGGCTTGCTTTGCACACATAAGCAAATTCCTTAATGGCAGTGATGGCTCAGAGGCAGAAACATCTGGCCATGTCCCAGGCAAGTTGGGCAGCTGCCCACGCAGTTCCAGCATCCCTGAAGCCATCACTTCTGCCATCAGCAGAGGCTGATTGCCCTGAGGACAGCTGTTCCACAAAGGGAGAGCAGGGCTGGCTTTGGCTGCCCTGAGTTCATTAGAGTAGTGGGGTGTTAGTCAGGAATCATTACTGGAGTAGAATAGCATAAAAAAAGCTACAGAGGCAAACAAATTCCTTAAACAGCTGCTGCTTTAGGGTTTCCTCCAAAGTATACTATGATGGACTTCTTGATTAAACACCAGGAAAAGTTGTAGAAATAAATTGGTGTTAGAATCCATGCTGAAAAGGGGTCTAGGTTAAGATTTTATCTATGATTAAATACACCCTTTTTGCATGCATATGCCAAATTCCCAATTTTAATGTAAATTTGTTTCAGCCAGGATAAAAGTATTGGCAATAAATTCACTATTGCTACTGACAGCCCGGGGTGTTCTGTTGCTCATTGAGGATTGTTAGCACTCACTGGCAGCAGACAATTGCCCTTTTATTTAAAGAAAAAAGAAAAGTCAATTTGGAATGATAAAAAAGGGAAAGCCCAAGGGAAGTCCCTGACAATAAAAGTTAACTGCAGATGAAAGTGGGGTGGCTCAGACCTCGCTGCTGACGTTATGAGCTCTGTCATGTGCTTTGCAAATCGCAGCAGGCGCCCTGGTGGTCACAGATTGAGCTCAATCGGGGGCACGTTTCCATCAGATAATAGGAGTGGGCTCTGCTGAAATAAGAGCCAGTGACAGTGAGATGATGTTCAGCGTGCACGGATCTGCTGGGTGCACACACACAGCTGGAGATGGCATCCTTGTGTGCTCTCACATGCCAGTGCTGCCCTGCTCAGGGTGTGAGCAGAAATCAACTTGCCAAGTGCTACCACCTTCATCTTCAGTGCTTTTATTTGTAAGAGCAGTATATTTCTATCTCTTGGCAATATTTTTTAAGTATTAGCAAACTGGAAACGTTGCTAGGGTTTTAGATGCTGAGAGCTCTTAGGAATTTGTCATCCCTGAATTTTTTTTTTTTTTTTTTTTTTTAAGGGAAAGGATTTCTTTCTCCTGAGCACAAACCACACCTTGCTTTTCTGGTTGCATTGTGGTTGCTGTCCTTGCAGCAACTGGGCAGGATTTACATTCAGTGCCCATTTCTTGATCAGCCAAAGGGGTGCTGATGTGTTATTTCCTCCCATCAGGAGCTTTACTTGCTGCGTCTCTAATGTTTGCATCCCTTGCCAATCCAAGAGGAAAATGACTGAAGCCTGAGCCAGCTCCCACTGAAGTTGATAGTGAAATGCCCACTGACTTCAGTGGGAGCTGGAGCAGGCTCCAAGAAAGAAATTGAATGTCACTGATCATTGGTAGCAGGCCAAGCTGATGGTGTTCCGGTGGGTTGTTTTTCAATATTTCTTCTGCTGCGTGGTCTTGTCTTTTGTTTGTTGGTTACAGGAGAGATTCAGAAAAATTTAAACTGGATGGTCTCAGCCTTCTGCACAGGAGATGTGAGCAGATTTCTTTGTGTAGGGGTCTGTATACACATGCGTTTATAAAAGTTATTGTTCCATATCTGTAAAAAGACAGCCCTTGCTTGCCACTACTTTTTTTTTTTTTTTTTTCTATCTTCCAAACCTGGAAGAATCCATTGTGTGGTTCTTAAAAGTTTGAAAGAAATCAGTCTAGTGAAATACTTGCACATTAGTATATGCTCATACATAGGAAAATGGTCCAAATAAATATATATACATGGAAGAGTGGGATATATATACATATATAAAATTTAAAAATATTGAAAGAATTTGGATCCTGGGAGGAGGGGAAGCTGCTGTAACTGAATTGATGTTTAGTCTGAGTTAATCCCTTGATAGACAGTTCTGCCTATTGTCAGCTTATTATGTAGAAACATAAATTTGTTTTCTTCTTCCTCTTACTGACAGCCTTCAGCGAGCATCCCCCATCAGTAATTAGAGGATGCTCTATCTGCTGGACTTGTCTGCTAAACAGGGTGAATTGCTGGAAGCCATGGGGATGTTTTACTTAAGATGTACCAGGAGTAACTAGGAGATTCTTCTGTCAGGCTTCCCTGTCTTTCATTCCTGCCTCCCTTATTTGAGCCCAAAGGATCTCATCTCTGAAGTCAATGACAGCGCTCCCTTTGATATGCGAGGTGGTTACATCAACCACTTCTTCTGTCACTGGAAGCAGGCAGGTCACGTTTAGCCTTGAAAATAAAATGAAAAGACCCCAGCCTCCCTCAGCCCTCTGTTAACAAGGCACAGCACACGTCTGGCAAACCCATGTGTGCTCTAAAGCTCTCCATACGGAGTGGGGTGCCCTATGCCATGTGTAATGGAGCTGCTGTCATCTATTATGGATTATGACATGCAGGCAAATTGGAAAATAAAAACTCATGTGAGGTGGTAAAAACATGAATGAAAAGGCATTTCCTGCGCATGCATTGTGGCTGTCATTTACCAGCAGAGCTGCTTCCCTGGCTGCGTTTGCTCTTTTGCTTTTTGCTTGCCTTGACCCAGCAGTCAGAGGAACTGACTGTTAGATTTAAATCAAAGATGCTCTTCAATGCTATGTATTTCAAGAGGTAATAGTCTGGGTGCTTTTAATGTTTCTCTGACATGATTACAGCGCCCAGAAAAGCAGTTCTATCTCTTACAAGCACATTTCCTTTGTTTTAAGACCGTACACCTATCATTTTTATATTTGCTTATGTCTTATGGACACTGTTTCCTTATCCACCTCTGATGCACTGTAAGGATTTAGCTATGTACCAAGCTTCTTATGTAGTCCAGGTAAACAGGCTTTTGAGTGGCAAGAGGCAGAGTTGTAATTACAGCTAGAAATTCAATGCAGTTTGCATTCTCTTGGAGAAAGTGGGCGTGTTTGCTGTAAGAAGCAAACAAGCAAATGTATTTTTACTTTGGAAAAGGCAAAGAAAGGAAAAGTGTCATTTCTCTTCAGATCCTTAAATGCTCTTAAGCAACCATCTGAATTTAGTAGCAGGCTATGGATATCATGTTTTGTGTTCCCATTAGAACCAGCTTAATGGGGGGAAAATTGAATTAGTTTCCTTTTTCTGCTACAGTCTTAAATTTTCTTGTAGGGCAGGTTTTGGCCTGGGAGCCTAGACAAGAGAGTGAGGTCCTTCCTTGGCTCTGGAAACCAAATTGGAGTTTGCACATGAATTGAATATTGGTTGAAGCAACTGTGGATACGTCTTAGACAGACCTCAGGACAACTGTAGAGCTTTGTTTCTTGTTTGTTTCTGCCCTGCAGTATTTTTTGCTGCAGCTCCTCTCCCTCTGCTGCAAGGGGTGATTCAGGGGATGAATGGATGCTTGGGAAACCTCTTCAGGAGGAAGAACTGGGGTTGTTGGTTCTGTTGGGGCAAATATGTAAACTTGGAGAAAATCTGTGTCTTTCCATTTTAAGCTTATTTGATTTTGATTAATCGGAATCCTTAGAGTTATGTCCAAATTTACACAAATCAGTTTTCCTAAACAAAAGCAGCTTTTTTTTGTTTAATTTAAACTAGGTTGTATCTGACATTGGGTACAGTTAAAATCACATAAGCTCCTGCTCCTTTAGAGCTTTGATTTCCTTCGGCATAAAAACCTGCATTTATTGGTCTTGTTAATAACAGCCCATTGCTCTCCTTAGAAATGAGTCCAGCATTGTGCTGGGAAAAGGGTTTGGTTGCTAAAGGAGAGGAAAGATGAGCAAGGAATTCAGATTCTTTTGTTTACATTCCCAAGTGCAGGACCAAAGTGGGAGCTTGGGAAGGGAAGGTTCAGGTTGTTCCTCACCTGTCTCAGCTGGGCAGTCCAGGTGGTAAAATAAATGCCACTGGGGATCAAGAATTTTCTCTTTCCATCACACTGTGGTGCTAAGTTGGTGCTTCCTGAGCCGGGTGTAGGGGAAGGGGAAGGGAATTTCCCTGAGAGCTGCAGCAGCACCGTGTGCCTGTGGGAGAGGTGAATGAAGCCCTGCAGAGCTGCACTGGGCTGGAGCAGCAGCAGAGGAATCTCACCCACCCCAGGCAGGAGGTGGCATGAGTAGAGGCCAGGCAGAGATTTTGTTGTTGTTAGGAGGTTGAGGTTTTTTTTTTTTTTTTTTTTTTTGTTCTTTGCTCCTACTGCTCGCTGGCCATGTGTCTGTCTGTGCAGCTGCTTCCTATATTGAAGTAGAGGAATAAGGGTTAGAGAGAATTAAAGGTTAGAGAGGAACTTGCAGAGTTCTTTATGGAGGCTGTGCAGGGGACCAAATAGGCAGAATAAGGGGCAGGTTGGAGGCAGAGGGTCTCTCCTCCTCTGTTTCCTTTTCCGTGGAGGTTCTCCCCGCCTCTCTTCTCCACCCCCGTGTAATCCTTGTCCCCCTTCTGAAAGGAAGGGCCATCCACAGGCACTGCGGGGGCACAGCCCGTTTCACATCCCGGTGTTTCCAGCATCTCCGTGCTCCCAGGATTGGCCATTCCCCAGGAATGGCGGGTGTCACACATCCACCCGCGCTGTTTTGTCCCCGGGTCCTGCTTTGGAGCTGCGTGGCAGAGCTGAGATGAGGCTCTGCAAAGCCACATTGTTGCATCTAAAAGGTGGCTGCAGTAAACAAAGCAATTCCCAACCTGTGGCTCTGGCTCCTGATGAATTATTGATCCGTTTCCCATTGGTGATGCTGTGTAGCAGGAGCACAGGATGCTTCTTCATGTGGGGACAGTTCACACGGTGATGTTTCCTGGATTAAAATTTTAGACCTTGGGACTAAAAGAAGAGGAAAGATACCTGCCAGAGGTATTAGATATTTCAACATCAACCACTGATTCAACCAGCAACCCCTAACCCACTAGGGTGAGCAAATTGCATTGCTGGCTGGCATTATTGTGTATTAACTGGTTATATTTGTTTTAAGCATTTTCCACCTTTGATATTGGGGTAACCTGCATCTTTCTTAAAAGATTTCTGTGGTTGAATATTCAGCACCCTCTGGTGATTTAGGGACGCATTAGTATATTTGCAGTTGTGATGTCTGAAGAAGAGTGCCTTTAATTAAATTGCTTTTTCCTGTTGTACCTCAGAGAATAAAGCATCTGCCTGAGAAGAGCATAGGGATTTAAAAAACAATTTCAATTCTGAGTCCTGTTTCTGTGGTGTAGATATTTTCATTATTCAAGCTGAAGCCAGTTAAAGAGAAAGCAGGCTGGCCAGAAAGGATGGAGGATTGTTTTATTATTCATTTATATCAGTGGTGTTGAAAAACATACCCTGCCAGATCTCAGGAAAAGCAATAAAAAGGAAAAATGTAACATGATTTAAAGCAATATGGGGAACTTCTTGTTAATCAGTTAGAAAAATGATTTAAGTAGATTGAAGTGCTGCTGTAAGTGTGCCATGTTATATCCCGCAGTCTTTTTTCCTTCAGATGTGGTTTCCCACAGCTTGAGACATTTCTCTAGCATTGCTGTGTGAAAGCAGGAAATGGCTTTTGTTGGGGGAGTGGGAATTTGGCTTCTGCACAAAATGTGCTCAAAATTGCTGAATAAACAAGGAGAAAAAGCAGGAAAAAATAATTCCTTCTTCCCATTTCAGTTATGGTAGGAAGACTGCTTTTAAGACAATAGGCTAAAACCCAAAATTCAACATTATTTTAAGATGATTATGCCCTTTTAGTTCTCCTCCATTGCAGTTCTAATCCTGTTCTCTAAATATAGCCATCCTGTGAGGAAAAACGGGCCTTTTTATAGCAAGTGATAATGTTTAAGGTATTCATAGTTTTCTTTTTGCAATCTATTATAGCAGACACATTTCCAAACTGATCTGTGTGGCTTGGATAACACACAAGGTATTCCTTTCCATTGCTGAAGTCCCACATAATGATCTGAAAGGGGAAGCCATAGCATTTTATTTCTGTTATCTCAGCTGTGTTAAAAAAGAAAATGCAGATTCTTGTCTCTGAGCTCAGACACTGAGTTATCCCTGCACTTCAGCTTGGAACCCCCATTACTGGAAGAGCTGAGAAGTGACTCAGTGGCATCAGATCAGCAGTGTGTGACCATATTCACCCATTCACACCAAATCCACCCTGGTGTCCATCACTGACAGCTCAGCTGAGGTCCTCTGGGGCAGCTTCAGAGGGTTTGACCCCCTTTGGGCTGAGGGTGAGAGGAGGCACAGAACTGCTCAGGACAGGGGATGGCTCTGGGTGCAGGATCACCCTCCTCCTTGTGTCCCAAAATTCAGCCTTGCATCTCTCACCTGGCTCTGGCTGCCAGGTCACCTTCCTCCATGTGTCCCAAAATTCAGCATTGAGCCTCTCAGACATATCCTGTGGGCTGGCAAGTGCCACCTTTGTTATAATAGTGGTTATTTTTCTGGGGAGCTGTGTTTTCTGTAGGAATATTTAAGCTGAAATAGTATTAAAATCTTCCTCTGGAGAGGAGCCCCTGCCCTGCTTTCTGCACACATCCCTGTCAATATGAGCTCTTGTGCAATTGTCGTTTCGGTGGAATGGGATTTGTTTGACATTTTAAGTGAGAATTGCATTCTCATTTTAAGTGAGAATTGCAAAGGATGCTTCTCTGCTGCTTCATAGCTCAGGCCATAAAATGAACACATGATGTTATCCTGCTCTTGGGTTGAGCAGAAAGCCTCTGCTGAGGAAGGAACTGCAGATGATTTTGTGGAATACTACTCTGAATGCAAAACATGATTTCTGTTTAAAACATTCCAGTTTTGATTGAGTTCTTTTACAAAAACCTTTTTTTTTTTTAAATGGCCCTCACTTTCTCTGTTCTACAGTATTGTTTTTGATTGGTGTTTTAATGCATCAGAAAGATAGCAGGATAAAGAATGAAGATACCAAGGAAATGAACCTCATCCCAGTTCATGGATTTCTTCTAAAAAATTATTTTAAATTCTTGTGATAAAAGAAGCTGGAGTTGTACTTTTCATTAAGCCATATCCAGTTCTAAAGTAAAAATAAAAGGGACCTGGTAACTCAGCCACGGTGACTGTTATAAAATGAAAATGAAAAATTTAACATAATTTAAAGCAGTATGGGGAACATCTTGCTATAAAGTAGGGGTTTAATATAGGATCTGTATAAAGTAGGATTGGAATTATTTCCAAACATTATTGTTTAAGCTGAAATAATCCTGTGATGAAATTATGGCTTTGGTCAGACGTTGCAAGGCAGGAACCTGTAGAATGTGGCAGGTGTTGCAGGTGAGTAGCACAAGGTGTGATTGCCTTTTCTGTGCACATATTATATGATATATATTCTATATGTGTGCCATACACGCCAGCCAGCAGACTGAAGGATTCCCCTGTAAGGTGATGCACTTTTTCAGTGCAGACTCAGCACTAGAAATCTGAATTCCCAGTGACTTCTGGTCAGAGGACTGGGGTATTGTACACAACACTGGAGCAGACCCTCAGAGACCAATACCCTGTGGTTTTCCTGTGTCCACCTTGCAGGTACCAAACATCATTGTATTTCATTCTCAAGGCTATTTATTCTCATCCTGTGTGTGCACATCAATAATAATGTTCCTGTGGGACCATGGTGTCATGCCTGTGGGAGCAGGATGTGAGCTGAAGGAGAGCTTGGTGATCTCTTTCCTTCCCAACATCGTCTTCTTGTGACCCCATTTGTGGCTGGTCTCCTCACAGTATGGGTTTGTTGTGAATTTCTTCAATCCTAGGGTGGGTGATCTTGTCTGTTTGCCCTACTGTAGTGTGAGAGAGGTCCAGTAATAGTTAATGGTCAGAAACGTGTCCCTGAAGGAGCTGTCTTGTAAGTGGAGTGTGGTGACACTAAGTGACATGTTGGTACCTCCCCCAGCTCCTGACTCAATATAAGCATCAGATCCAGCACTGAGAACATTCCCAGGGGGCAGAGGCAGCAGGACAGATGGCTTTCCATGGTCCCTGAAGTGTCACCCATCTTTCAGCTCCAGCAGGCTGGGCTGAGGTTAGTGGCTTTGCTCTGCTGTGGGCAAAAGGTTCTCACAGAATCAGAGTGGTTGGAGTTGGAAGGGACCTCTGGAGATCATCTGCTCCAAACCCCAGAGGGGGCAGTGAATTCTTTCGAGACACCCTATAATTCCAAAGGTATGTTTCATCAGAAACAGGGAAAATAGTTTGTGAGGTTTATGCCACTCGCCACATATATTTGCATTGTTTTCTAAAACCATGTGTTAAGCAGATCTCTGTGTGCTAGGTTTGATAGGTAGGCTAATTCCAATTTGGTTGACACCAAATATTAATACCTAAAATAACCAGATTACTCCATCATTCCATCTCTGTTTTCTGTAGGTTGCTGTACAAATTTAATATCAAAGCATAAAATCTGTAGGGATGTTTCATATTCAAAACATGTAATAGCTAACAATCATCATGTTAAAAGAAGCTAATTATTGGGGAATGTCATGTTAGCTGGAAGTCACTGGGTAGGCAAATATTATGTAAAAATCACAGCATAGAAAGTTGGCACATCTCTGATATTATCCTACCCTTGTGCTGGGATTAAGAAAATGACCTTTTGTTGTAGCTGTAGAACATTCTTGGTCCTCTTGAGTAGGCCCTTGGGTCAGCTAATGGCTGCTGACCTGAAGTGGTAACTTGATCTCCAGGAAAGGAATTACCATTTGGGCTCTCCTGATGTTCTTGAATTATGATGCAGGGCTGTATTTGTGAGAGTCTGAAGAAAAAAAAAAAAAAAAAAGAGAGAGTAAAGACTGTATATGTGTCTGTATTAGATTTGTGTAACTGAACCACAAGTGATGCCACAAGATGGATTATGAGAGATTGCCAGTTATTTAATTTTATATAAACAAAAGGAAAAAGCCCTCAAATGTAAAATGTAATGAGCAGCCATTTGCCCCCTCTGGACTCTGCATACATTTACAGCAAGAAGCTGTCCATGCTGTTTAAAGGTCCCAGTCTGGGTGGGTAAGGCAGACTTGAACTGAACTCACCAAGAGCACTGAACTTGATGAATTTCAAAGGTCCCTTCCAACCCAAACTTATTTTATGATTCTGTGTATGTGCAGCAGTTCAGAGGCAGAGCTGAGAGCAGGATTGGTCTTCATCTGGAGAGATGTATTGCTGGAACATCCTGCCTCAGTGTTCTTTTTGTGTTGTAGCTTATTTGGGTTTGGGGGATTTTTAAAAGAAGATCATTTTAACCATTGAAAATGACACCTGGAAATCTGAAAGAGTTCTATCAGATTTTTACAGTGAATGAGCTTTGACTGAAATTAATGCATATCTCTGACTGCCTTGTCTCTCTGGCTTTAGAAACTCTAAAGCTTGGAGTTACTGAGTGTCTTTCCAAATCTGTCAGCCTTTGTGGTCCTTGCCACTACAGTAAAAGTGCCTGCTTAAGTAACACACAACCAGATTGACCTCAGAAGGATGCAGCCACTCCTGTACCCTTGGTTCTGGGCTCAGTAAACCACACCTGAATTATTCATGCAGGCTTTATGAGGATCATCTCTGAAAATGATCGATGGAGGTGAAACTACAGAACTCATTCCTCCTTTTTATTTCCAGCTCATCTCCCAGTGGGAGATACCCAGAATGAAAGCCAAAATTAATCTTCAGTGCTAAATTGAACAATCTAAAAAGTTGGTTGGTTTTTTTTCTCCTTTTCTCTCTGATTGAGTTTCCTCTCATGGTGCATGATAAATTGTTCAGTAAATACTCATGTGAAATTTATATCTTAAATTTATGATAGAACAGCTGCAAATGCTTTGCAGGACCAGGCCTGATGGAATCTGTTTCCTTTAGGTCTTGCCACAGATGGTGCTTTTGCATTAGCACTGCAGTGTTTGCTCATCTGGGTCCTTCATGCCATGGCCTTGGACTCTGTTTGCCTCAGGTCCCTGCCAGTACCTGGTCCAGGAGCTGAGATGATCCCCTGGTGGCAGATTCCTTGTTTGAGTCCTGAGGCTCTGGGAGCAGGTCTGCAGAGAGCTTTAATGTGCGTTTCCATTTCCTAGAGACGATGGATGTACTTGGACAGACGTTTTCCCCTTGAGCTGCAGCTCTAGCCAGTTGGAAAGAACATGGGGATCTAAAGATGAGATGGGAAAAAAAAAAAAGACAAAATACCCATTTCTGTCTTCTCCCCCTCAGGGAGTCCAGCTGTACCTCAGGAAAAGACTGTAGGAGTTATTACCAGTTAAAACTGGTCAGGGAGGAATTGCTCATCTTCTGAGTCCTCAGTTTCTCTGTACACCTCCAAATGTCACTCACACTACAATCAGAGGGCAATCTGCAAACATCCAAATAAACCTTTGCAGTCCTTGCTTTCATTGCATCACCCTCTGAGCACTCTTGGGTGGCAATGGAGCACAGTTTGATTTTGTTGTTGTGTGTGTGTTGTAAGACTGCCTGGTTTCTTTCCTGCCAATGTGTCCTATTTCTAAATACACCATGAGAATGAGGTTGTCATGTCAATAAAATAGAGACAAAACAATTGGTGAACAGAGTTTTTTGAGTAGCAGGGAGAAGATTGAGTTTATGGAGTGCTGGCAGGGCATGAGTGATATTGCTGATGGGTAGGAGAGACCTCAATTAATCCAGGACACATTGCACTAATTAGGGAAATAAACCATACCTTTTCCTAAGTGCAAAGTTTGGAAGAAAATGTACAAATTGAAATAGAATCTATTCACTTTAGCTTTTGTGGAGCAGATCCCCCTGAAGCCAGTCTTCTTGTTAGCTGTGATTCCACAACCCTGGCTGATGGAGAGCAGCTCCTTTGGCTCCATCTCCCTCTCCTCACTCCAAACACAGGCAGCACCTCTCAGTAACTTCAACTCCTGGATTCATATCACCACCCCCCATTTCCTCTCCAGGTTGTTCATATTGCACATCAATAGATCAGTACTCCATAAAGTAGTCAGGCGTGTTTGTTTGTCTTGTTTCCT
The DNA here is from genome assembly GCF_027477595.1 of Haemorhous mexicanus. Lineage (NCBI taxonomy): Eukaryota > Metazoa > Chordata > Aves > Passeriformes > Fringillidae > Haemorhous > Haemorhous mexicanus. Next base: position 38,327,640 of record NC_082347.1, read on the forward strand.
GAAGTAGGCTATGCACTAAATAAAAATTCTATATAGATTTAATATTAAATTAAGTAACCCTGCAAAGCCCATGGAGCTCCCTTGGCACATCCCATTTCCAGTTTTGCTCCCTTGAGCACCTCCATAGGAGGTGATGCTGCTGATCTCAGTCCTCATGTCAAAGTCCTGCTTTTAAGTTTCTTTTAAATTCTCTTTCCCTGCTGTGGAATGAGACCAGGGAGCAGGGTGGCACTGGCTGTGCTGCTGCAGTGTCAATATTGGAGGAACCCAAGGCAGATGGCAGCATTCCCACCACAGCCCAAGGCCACAGCTCTGTTGAAAGCCACTTTTTAATGAATTGAGTTTCTGGGTAACAACTGGAGTGACCTCACTACTTCAGAGCTGTGTCTGCCTGGCAAGGGCAGGCAGGGAGGAGAGGCAGGGGAATGAGGAAATCTCATTCTTGCTTTCCAGCTGCACTAACAAAAAGGCAATTTTTCCTTTTGAAATGGGGGAGGATTTAAATTGTAAGAACCTGTGGTTTATAAAAAAAGGTAACTTATGAGGTTGGGTTTCCACATGGCCAGAGGTGAGGAAGAGAGGTCAGCCCTGGTTCTGCCTTCAGTATTTCCTCCAGAGATTTATGTAACAGGCTGGGCAGGAGCTTGGACTTCCCAGGTGAGAGTGGGAGTGCTCAGGCTCCACAAGTTGATGTGGAGCTGTCGGATCTGGATGGTCTAGTCTGATTTGTGGATTTCCCTGTTCTCCCCTGCTGTGGGACCCCATCTGTATGTGTTAGTTTTACTGTTTACTGCTGTCTTTCAAGAAGGAACATGAAAGAGACATACTGAAAGAATGTTTTGTGACTTCTACAATCTATATTTTTTCTTGCCTGTTATGTACATAATCCAAAGGATACGGGTGGAATGATACGTATGACATGTTCCGAAGGTAAGCTCCCACTAATTTCCCAGGCTCCTTCCTGTAGTTCCCACTTCATCACTGCCCCACAAACAAGTCCTGCAGGCTCACACTCTGCTGAATCCTTGCCTGGAGATTCAAAGTAATGTTCTAGAGGGTACATGACTCTTCCTTTGCTCAGAACCTGCCCACAGCTGGACCTGTGGTGACTTCTACTTGTGCAGCTTTGAGTTGGTGCCAACTCCCATGGGGTATCACAGTTTGGCAGTCTTGCTTTGCACCTAGAACTGTTCAGTAGCAGCATTATTTCTTTTTTGTACTATGTATTCCCTGAGTTTCTCAGAGAAAAGGCATTGTGAATTGAACTGGCTGAAATACATAATTTCCTTTTCACAGAAAATCCTGTTGTTCTGGGAAAACCTTTCCTTACCGTTTGAACGTAGGGCTGTGGTCTTAAAAAATACCTCATGTAAGAGACATCAGCTGTATTTTCACTAAGGAAAACTGAACACTGGATTTAATATTTCCAGGATGCAAGTTGACTTTGGAGCGTAGTACTGGAATGTGCTTCCAGGCTTTATGCCCTTGCCCAGATCCCAGGCCATGATAAAGAAGGTTTTTCTGGTATTAAGCTTCCCTTCATGTTTCTTTGTTAAATAGAATTTTCTTTGTGAGCCCAACTGCTTCTCATAACAAGCACATCAGGATTTGAGTTATGGTTAAGACAGTTCTTACTTGATTGTACTAGCTGAAAATCAGGAGTGTTGCATCAGAATCTTTTGGGAATTATTAAATATTGGCAAAACAAAGCCTTTTTCTTGAGCTGAGGCACCTCAACTGTCTGTCCAGGGACTCAAGAGGTTTTCCAGACTGGAAAGTCATGCAGTGAACAAAAAAGACCAAGTATTTCTATTTATTTCAAATGGTTATGCCAAATTCATCCAAGGAAGAGACCAAGTAAACCAAGGCACCTCCTTTAAAAGGTAGATAAACAGGCAGCAATTCTCTCCATAATTTAACTAAGGGGGACACAGAACTGCTCCCTCAAGGCAGTTTAACAAATCCTCCTTTGAGTAGGATATGAAAATAGAGTTTTTTCCATTCCAGTTTCTGTATATGTTACAAGTGCTGTACAGACAGTTTGGGAAAAAGGAGTCTAAACATTATTGTTTGAGTGTTACAGAGCTAGACTTTGAGTTCAAATTGTAATGAGTGAAACATTAATTAAGTGCAGCACAATGAAAAACTACGTGAAAGCCTGAGAGATATGAATTACTTCTCATTTTGTTGGTTTAGATGATAACTTCCTGGATTTATTTTTATGACACTGGGAAAATATCACACAACTCTGTTTCTCTTTGATTCTTCAACTTTAAAGTTTCCTGAACCAGCTCCGTGGAGGGAGGAGAAAACTTTGTTGTTGTTGTTATTGTTGAATACCTATTATGAAGCTTTATTTATAGAAGTCCTTTGTTTGCAGCTGTTCTTTAAGCTAAAAATATGTAGAACTTAAAACATCTTTGGAGAGATATGATTTGAAATGATGCAGTGTGCCTGTTCCACTTCGGCTGTCCTGTGGCCTGAGGAATGAGGATGGTTAAAGAAGTGGCACAAAGGGTTTTTGAGGAGGGGCAACAGCAGATATGATGGAAAGCCAGACACAGTGGTTTTCAGCTGTGTTTCTGGAGGAAATAAAGAAATCTCCAAACACCCAAGCTTATAACTCAGTAGAACTTCTTTTGCTTCAGAAGTAGGGGTGATGAGCCAGGGTTTGGTTGGCACAGGGTCATGCTGTGCATCCTAATGGGGTGGGAGCTCTCTTTGGGATTCTGCAGAGAAGAGGGAGAGGGAAAATTGGGACCACTCTGCTCCTTGAGGTGCTGGAAGTGACAGTGGGCTCTCTTCTTCCCCAACTCTCCTAAGGCTTTATACTGTGACAGAATTAGGCAAATGAATCCTGTATTTCTACTTCTCCTGACATGGAGCTGCTTAAAATATTCATGGGTCTCAGGAAACCAGAGTCTTGCAGCTCAGTTGCCTTCTAACTCAAACAGAATGAGAGGAGTCCTTGATTTGGGCTGGCTTGTGGAGTGCTTCTGGGGGATGAAATGGCTTCTCATTTATGGCAACCGAACCACTAGGAAGAGGCAAATCAGTCCTGTCCTTCAGCAAACTGCTGTGTTCAATTTACTTCATTACAGACTAACAGTCCAAAACTGCATCTGACTAACAGAAATGCTTATTGAATGTATACTGAACATATGTTCAGTGCATATTGAACATGACACCATTGTTACTGCATTCCTTGCTCCCAAACAAAGGATGAAATGTTTATCATTTGGGCTCAGTTTAAGTATGATCTATAGTTTCCAGACCTAGGACAGTTTCTTATGGCTGCACACCCCTAAGAGCAAGTGGTGTGTCCTTGAATGGTTTAGATCTTCACTTAATGTTTATGTTACTCATCATTTTGTAGAGTTGCTCCCTTTCAAATTTGTGTTCACTTGAATGACTCCATTTTGGGTGCTGCTGTCTCATTCCTGGGCTGGCACCAACCCATGGTGGTCTCTGTGTTTTTGTGTCCTTGTGAGCACATGGCGCCACAAAAGGATTATTGGTAATACCAGCATTCCATGAATTTTACAGGCTGTCTTCCCTTTTGTCACAAGGTCTGTTTGTAAAGGGCTCTGGTAAAATTCTGCTGAAAATAGAATGTAGTATTTCCATGGGAGGAGGATGCACAGAAGTTGGCTGGTCCTCAGATACCTTCATGTCTGCTCTCTCGCCCCTGAGGACACACAAAGAAATTTGGTGTTGTTTTAGATGTTTGGGGGATTTTTATGGAGCTAGAAAGTTCTCTTCAGAAGAGTCTTTATATATATATATATATATTTTAGTTAATTTAAGTGTGTTTGTGCAAAGGAGTAGCACAGGGGTATTGGTCTGTGTGGCTGAGCCACCCTCACACAGTGAAGCAGGCTTTCCAGGATGGATTCATTTCCAAGTGTGTGTTCACTTCTGTAACACAAATGACATAAATCCTTGTCTAGGGAGAAAACCACAGCCATGACATCCTGCTCTGGAAGCCATACTGGAATGTCAGATCTCCTTTGGGAAACACAGAGGTAGCCTGAGAGCTGAGGTCTGTGCCACCAGCTCAGGAAGCCCGGTGCTTCCAAGCCTGACCTGCAAACATGAATTCTCATTGTGCTCACCAGTCTTTGCTTTGATTTTCCCCAGGAGCTCTGACTCTGAAGAAGCATTTGAGACCCCAGAGTCCACTACACCTGTCAAGGCACCACCTTCACCTCCACAGCCTCCCCCTGAAGCAGCAGCAGCAGCAGCAGCAGCAGTTGTTGCAGACGTAGCAGAGCAAGAAATAAAACCTCAGCTGCCCGTGGAAGATGCAGGTAATGAGTGGGACACGTTACTGGGGGAGGTGGATATGCAGGGAGCTGTTTCTCTGAGCACTGGCAAGGAATTAATGCTAATAAATTGGCTTCTGGAATATTAGTTAATTACCCATGCAGAGAGGAAAAAACCCTGTTGCTTCCTGGAATAAAGTAATGGAGAATCTGTCCATAACATTTGAAAAATATTAAAGAAAAGAGGAGCTCTCTAGTCTTCCTTTTGAACCAAGCTTCTTTTTCTAGGATCTTTACAGAGTCAGATGAGTAGAAAAAAGAGATGTGGGTTGCAGATGCAGGTACCTGTGTGAGCACTGTTAAATATGACAATTAACAAAATGCCATTTTCAAAAATGTTACTGAAACAGGAGGTGGTGGGAAAGACCTTTAGAACAACAGAAACACTGATTTTATAGCAGGAACACAGGGCTATGTATGTATGTATGGTATTCATATGTGAAAATCAGTACATACTGGGAAAATAAAATCTTTAAAAAGGGAGAAATGTGTTTAAAACCCAAAGAAATTCTTTCCCCCAAAAAGTGTTCTTTGTTCTCCAGATTGAGTAATGGAATATGAGGGAGTAGAAAGCATGCTATTAGCCCAAAATAGCTTTGTTTGGGCTGTCGGATGACAGCTCAACAGCTTGAGACTGAATTTCCCCATGATGGTTTTTTCCATCTGAAAGTCAAGTCATCTTGCTCACCTAACTAAATTGTATGTAGATAATATTTCTCCCAGCAGTCTAAAGCTCACTTGTATTGTGTTTGAAATGAGTTGTAGCATCCCACCAAAGGTCTCAAGCCACCTACAGCATTTCTGGGAGTTACTCATTAAGCAGTGCTGTTTAGGATCTTGATTTATGATAGATTTTTAAGAAGCTTAAAGGATTTTCTACAAACTGATTTCACAAAATAAAAGTAAGTACTGAGGCACCCTGATGCTTTTTCCTTTCTGCTGTGAGAGTTCCCTCATCATTGTAGCAAAAGTCACTCATTCTGCATCTTTTTTACTTTTTTTGAATCTTTCGCAATCCAATTTCCAAAGTGCTCAGAAAACAAAAAATAAAACCAAAAATAAGTACTCAGGAAACAAAGGAACACACATGCTGAACAGGGTTGGAATGTGCTTTTAATTACTGCAGTAGATTATCTTCAAGCCCTTGGTTACACATGTGCTTCCCTGGCACATGTGATTCTTGTCTCCTTCCATCCCAGTTCCCCCCCTCCTTTTTTTTCAGATCTTTCTGAAGAAAAGTGGGAAATTGAATGTAGCTATTCACAGCCAGTGTGAACTTTATTGGAGGCCATTGGATGGCAGAGGGGAAACCACTTCATTTGCAAATCAGATTGTCCATGGGAGGCAAGTTACAGCAAAATGACAGAGATCTGTTCAGTGATCCAAAATGATGCAGAACACAGTTATACAACAGGGGAATTTATTGGAGGGGAAGAAGATGCGTAATGCAGAAAAAATCCAAATGTAGGAGGGCAACACAAAGCATTCATTTGTTTTGGAAAGCTTTAGAAGAAATAAATAATAGTAAGACTATAGTTTAGGTGTTTAGAAATGAGAAAAGTTAAACATTTTGTACTGTATAAACCACTCAAGTGTCTTGTAGTTTATTTATTTCATAAGCTATGCACGTGGCTGCACACAAAGAGAATTGTAGTCCCTTCCTCAGGGCTCAGGGGCATTGAAGCAGAGTTTCTGGATGGCACCATACAGCTAAAAAAACAGGTTTCACTAGAGGAGGAGTGAGGAATATGGGCAGCTGGAGAGCCTGGCACAGGCACAGGGTGAGGCAGCAGTGTCCTGCTGGGCTCCTGGTTCAGCAGCCACATGGCTTTGTCTTCACATGGGATGGGTGACAGAGCATGTTTGGGTGGAGGGAGGGAGCACAGTAAGTGTTTAAAGGATTCTTTCATCTATAGCTGACAATAATTACTTATGCAGATGGCTGCAGTTGTGTTGCATGATATCATTAGCACAGCAGCTGGACCCCACTGCTGGAAAGGCAAGAGGAGAGGTTTTAATTAGGTTGACTTCAGTGGTCGTTTAGTAAATATGATGAAAGTGAACTAAGCTGGACGGGTGCTGGGTTTGTGCCAGCTCCTGGTGGGGTAAAACCTGCTGCATGGCTCTCATCCATCAGCAGCAGAGCAGAGGAGGGGAGTCAGTCTGAGGGCAAGTCTGGAGGGGAAGAGGAGCAACAGAGCAAGTATGGAAACTACCCCTGAGCCCCAGGAATTGCCACCAGTGGGCCCTTCCATTCCTCCCTAAATAATTCTGGGAAACATGGATTATGATCTTGAGGCAAATTGGAGTGTTTGAGGTTGCAGTTATTATTGTCATTATTTTAAATTATTGTTACTTGTCTCCTCAGCTTCCCGTAACAGTGTCCTCTTGTCCCTTGTTCAGTCCATCTGAGCACCAGAATGTCCCCCAAGCCCATTCTCCCAAATGCTCTGGTTTTGGCCAGGAATTCCTGCTTAGGAACTTTCTGTCACCCCCACTGCCTTCCCCAGATGATTACTGAATTCACATTGTAGTCACAGGGGAGAGTCAGGGCTGGAGTCTTCTGTGTGCATTACAGCCCAACAATCAGGACGTGGGGCACCAATATTTGAGTCATTCTGGTGCCAGGGAAATTCAAGGTCAGGCTTTCCAACAGAGACATTATGGTCCAGACAAAAACAAACTAAATTTTTGGTATGGACAGCATTCTTCTTCAGTGTTTTTCCTCTTGAAGCCTGATATGGAAAATTTGCAAAGAAAGTTTTATATACAATGTTAGAATACATCTTAGAATAAATGACAAAAGTATTTTTACAGAACTTTAAACAAGTGGTACTAATTGATTTCCTGGCATCAGAGAGTTTCCATAACAAGAAGGGACTTGAAATAAACCGTGTTTCAAAATTTCTAGTGTAAGGCAATTCCAATTCCTATATGCTTTTGGCATTTTTTCCTTATAACATAGTAACTGGGTGCTTGTTGTATTCATTTTTCCAGAGGTTTGCCTTTGTTTGCTTTTTCTCTAGAAAACAGAACTGATATTCAATTTCTTCTGTATTTGCTTATTACATCTGTTTCAATGTTATTGCTAAACCTTTCAGAAGAGTGTTTCATTTTGTTTCCAGCTCAGCAGTCTCAAGGCCTATTTTCGGTTTATTGGGGTTCCCTCTGCTTTAGAGATGCTTCAGCAAAGTAGCCCCTTGCCTTGGCTGCTTCTGTAAAAAAAGCAACAGAAATTTGTTTTGTTTATTAATGCACACAGTGTTAAAATATTTTATTCATGTTCTCAGGCACAAGGTGGGGTTCTTGGGTCTATCCTGTGCAGGGCCAGGAGTTGGACTTCAGTGATCTATGTATGTGGGTCCCTTCCAACTCAGGATACTCTGTGATTCTGTGACTTCCTATCAGCTTCTGGTTCTTCCATAGCAGGTGCCAGGGGAAAATGCCAAGTGTTAAATATGCCAGGTAACTCTCATATTTAGGTCTCATCATCTGGATACAAGAAGTCTGAGTTTTATGTTGTTGAGTTTGGGTTTGGGAGTTTTTTTCTTTAGTTGATCCAGTAAAAATCTGGCTGAAATCAGAGGAATTTCCCAGTGGAAGGAGGAGAACTTGGACCTTCTTTTTTAATTATTGAAATTGGGGGTTTGAGGAGCTTGCCTGGTTTTTTTATTGCAGTGTAAATTCCCCAGCTATCCTCCATCTTCTTGGAGTGCTTTATAAAACTTAATATTTTCTTGTGGGCAGCTCTTACCACTGTGAATTGTGGGTGACTCAGTACCAATAAAAGGCATAAACCTGATTTAAAATGTTGTGCTGGTCTCTATCTAGGGCAAGTAAATCCTGCCTTAAATCCCATAGCTGGTGTCATAGTATGTTCCTTTGTGCTCAAACTGCATTTTAATAAAATACTGTGGTGATACTGATTGGCTTAATTTTGTGTTGTAAAAGGACAAATGTCTCTGCTCTCTGAATAGGCTGTTAATGTCAGGAAAGTATGGTCTTCATGACTGTGTAGTAATAAAGCCTTGAGTACCATTTATACCTCCTGCCCCAGCAATTCTGCTGCTACCAGGAGCCAGCCAGTCCTGTCGTAAAGCCCGAAGAGGCTGACAGCAGCATTTCTCTTCTGCCAAGAGCTGTTTGCTGAGACAGTTTCACATCTTGTTTCATAAAGAAACAATAAAAATATCGAGCAGCGCTCTGCAGAAATCTGTACTCTTGAGTGGAAAGGATTTGATGAGGAGGAAGTCATGAAATAAGCAGTTAAAGAAGATGAAAGCCTTGCACTGTGTGGAGCACACAAAATTGAAATGCTGCTTTGTTGGGAGTAGCTGCAAAGCCTTGCACACTCCCTTTGCATGGTGCTTCCCAAACCTCAGCCTCTTATTTACAGTCCAAGTCCTGCAGGGCAATAGTTTATTTTATTTTATTTTATTTTACTTTGTTTTAGTGCATGTTTATAACTGTTTTGCATAAGGGCCTCGATGCTGTTGAGGGTTTTGACATAGGCAGGAATGAAAACAGTGCATAGCTGCAGATGACTCCTTGTTGAGATCCCACTTTGATTTCATGCTGACCTACATTTGTACTCCACTGGCATCCCAGTGTTTATTGTGATGTATTCCCCTGAAGTGCCTTCCAGTCTCCTTTCAGGGTGAAAGGGACAGATTAGGCTAATGCTGGAGGTCTGTGTCACTCTCTGAGTGCCCTTTACAGGAGTCCCATCAGTGTCACCAAGTGATGAGTGTGTGAAGTGAGCACCAGCCTAATTAATGACCTCTCAGCCAGGCTGAAACCAAGCCCAAACCAGTGGGGATTAAGGAGAAAAATAAACTGTTCCAAAGTACTGCCGTGCTATTAGCATTCATTTAGCAGAAAAAATACATTAGAATATTATTTTAATTGATGTATCCTAGTGAACTTCCACAGTCTTAAAAGAGAAACTGCGAAGCTGTCATCCCTTTGACAGTCTTTGGAAGTACATGGTGCCACTTTGGGAAATGTGTCCAATTCCCTTAAATCCTTTTCTGTGCTCTTCACCCATAAATAATAATCCTTGCAGACACAGAATTTCTTCTGAAACAAAGGAATTTTTTTTTTCCCTTTTCTTAATCCGTTCATAGTGTCTCACTAAAATAATCATTGATTGTCTGTATGGCTTTTATGAACAGTGTTAATGAATGTAGCAAGGCAAAATGAGAGTTTTTCTGCAAAACATGTCAGGATTGGAATGAAAAGGATGAGCAGAAATGTCTCTGAAATCGTTTAGAGCTGAGCAAAACACTCATTTTTGTTTGACTGTTTTTCTTTATAATTGCATAATTAAAAAAAGATGACAATGTGAAGAAGGCTGTGTTGCTTCAACAGAAACACGGGGGCATTTTGCTCCTCTGTGAGAGCTGTGAGCAGCTGGCTCAGCCCAGCCTGACCTGGGAGCTGGAGAGAGCTGTCCCAGGTCTGGGGTACCCCACAGGGACACACAGGGACAGAGCTGGCCCTGGTTCATTCAGGTCATAGTAGTACAGTCACAGCAGGAGCAAAACATATGCAGGATTTGTAAAACATTTGCATAATCAACTTAATGAGCTGGAAGGCAGCAAGGACCATCAACTTCATGCTTTTCTACCTCTCTATTTTCTGATTTTTTGTTATGCACTCCTTTTCTACTTTGTCCAATAGTTGTTTTATCCCAAGAGAAGAGACTTCAATAAATCATTTTAGGATTCTATTCAATAAGAGAACCTTTAATTGCAGTGGAAAGCTGCTTGGATTAAGAGTTTCAACATAAATCTCTCTAGAAAATTTTCTTATCATCAAGAAGAAAACACTTGGATGAACTTTGTTTAAATAATCAGTAGGGAGCTTCTAGCTTTTTAAAGGAAAATTTTTCAACTTAGAATATTTGTGGAGTTCTCTAAATGACTTTTTTTTCTTTTTCCTTTCCCAGAATTTATTTCATATCAAGTTCTCAATTATTCATGTCTTATTATAAACTTGTAATTATTGACTGTTTGGGGCAGACAGAGGAGCAGCATTGATGGCTTGTGGAGAGGAAGCCATTTTCCTCTGGGTAAATTGGTAAAAATTGCACATGGGAAACAAAATTTAAGGTCAACATGTAGTTACTGAAGCACCAGTCAATTTACAGGAGATTTACTTCATAAGAGCTCTGACACAATTGTGTGAGCTCTTTATAGTAGTAGAAAATGGGAGTAAAAAAGTGCTTTATGTGCAGTTTTTCTGGTATTGGCAATATTTAGCATATTATGGTAATATTCATCTCTGTAAGTGGTAGTTTAGAAGAGGTGCTTTAGAGGCTATTGCAAATACATGTTTTTTCTTTTTGTGAAACTTGCCTTGAATCCTGTTCTGGGGATAACAGATCTATTTTTTCCCTAATCTGGTTCATATATTGGAAGAGTCACTTCGGTTTGCTTAGTCAATTAGTATGATTTTAATGCCTTTTACTTGTAGTAATATTAGATTATAATAAAACCTCCTAAGCCCCAGTTCTGAAGCAGTGTTTGAAGTGCACTGAGTTTTCTGTTTGCTCCCACAGGGCTGTGTTCAGAAGCTGAACCCGTAACGGATGTGTCACACAGCGAACCAGTTCAGGAGAGCCCCTTCCGTCCCCCCTGCCATTCTTTCTCCACTGTCTTCGACGAGGACAAGCCCATAGCCAGCAGTGGAACCTACAACTTGGATTTTGATAACATTGAGCTGGTCGATTCTCTCCATGCCTTAGGACCGAGCTCTGCAGAGCCCAAGAATCGTGACCCCAAAGCAAATGTCCGGAGGAAATCCACGGATTCGGTCCCAGTGTCCAAATCCACGTTGTCTCGCTCTCTCAGCCTGCAGGCCAGTGATTTTGATGGAGCATCTTACCTTGGCAACAGTGAGACATTAGCACCGTCATCAGATGTGTATGGTACTGGTTCCAGCAGCGCTTCCAGTACCCTCAAGAGAACAAAAAAGCCCAGACCAGCTTCCTTAAAAAAGAAGCAGTCAGCCAAAAAACCTCTGGATGCTCCACTGGTGAAGGAGACCCCACAAGAACCACCCGAGCTTGGCCAAGCAGCTTGTGAGGACAAAGCACCTGAGGTGAAGGCTGACTCAGCAAAGCCCGAATGTACTGAACCTTCCAAAATCTCTGCTGAGAAAGAGGAGGCCCCGCCCGTGCCTGAAGGATCCGAGCCTTCGGATCCCGAGCGTTTCGAAGGGATTAGCGCGTTTAGCTCCGGAGGCAGCAAGGTGCAGAACTCTCCCCCTGGCAGCAGGAAAACGCTGCCTCTAACAACGGCCCCCGAGGCTGTGGAGGTGACTCCACCGGACACTGGGGGACAGGAGGACCCTCCCATCAAAGCAGTGAGGCTGGAGTTTGATTATTCTGAGGAGAAAGGGGGGAGTGAAGACCAGCAGGAGAGCGCTCCTCCTCCCAAAAAAGCAGGGAAGAAGCCTGGTGCTAAAATGCCGCTGCGGAGGCCAAAGACTAAAAAAGCTGTGGAGAAGCTTGACAATGCTCCGACCACCCCGACCAAGTCGCCCGCTGATCCAAACGAAATCCCCATCACAAAAGGCTCTTACACTTTTGATATCGACAAGTGGGACGATCCCAATTTTAACCCCTTCTCATCCAGTACAAAAATGCAGGAATCTCCCAAACTGCCTCAACAAACGTACAGCTTTGAGCCGGACATGTGTGAGGACTCCATTGACCCTTTCAAGTCTTCTTCTAAGATTGCCAGCTCGCCTTCCAAATCTCCAGCTTCCTTTGAGATACCAGCCAGTGCCAACGAAACGAACGGGACGGAAGGAGACAGCCTGAACAAACCTGCCAAGAAGAAGAAGACGCCACTAAAAACGTAAGTTAACGGGCAGAGACGTTTCTAGAATAGAAGCAGCACATCCCTTAGCACAGTTACACAGGGTTTATAGCTGAATAGAGGGAGGGAGGTGACTTTGGGTGTTGGTGGCCACAATTGGAGTCATGCTGAGCTGTTCCTGCTCTCAACCTGTTTCCTCAATAATTTGAAATTTCCAGAACTACCAAACCACATTAGGCAACTGCATTTTTCAAGTCTTTGGGCTCAGCGTAGTTCTGAACCTGGTTAAATTTTATCAGTTATATACCAAATTTTATCGGTTACATACCCAATTTTATCAGTTATGTACCCAGTTTTATCAGTTACATACACAATTTTGTCAGTTATATACCCAATTTTATCAGTTACATACCCAATTTTATCAGTTATGTACCCAGTTTTCTGTGACCTCATTCTGGGAAGTTGATGCTGTTTAAGATGATCAAACTAATCGCACCAGCACAACTATTTTATGAATCATTGTTTTTGAGCGTGGGATGTGAAATAGCGACAGTGAAAGGCAGTGACAATCTCATATTGCAAACAGCAGGAAGATGGTTTCATCCAGTAACTTATGGTATTTAAAAGAAAATAACCTTGAACAGAAGAGTGCCGTATGGAAATACATTTTTATATATTTTTTAATATATATATATACATTACTAAGAAATGTCAAAAAATTCCTTTTTATGAAAGAGTTTACAATTGTGCAGAAAGTTTAAAATATCCAAAACTACTATATGTTAGGGAAATATCCAGCTTTTAGGCATGGATGACAAATTCCAGGATAAATTTTCTATGTTGCTGTTGTTAGATATTTGGTTAAAAACCTCTATGGCCGGTTGCTGATTTGCATGTTGCTTTATCTGTTCAGATATAGTTATTTTAAGTTAGTGACCACTAAGTGTTGCATATATCTGAAATTGATCTCTTGTGTGTATATCTGTTAGAAAGTATCTCAATTCATGTTCCTTTATGGTTTAAATATTCCAGCTGACTAACAGAAATGGGAGCAAATTTTTTAAATGCCAATTTAAGATAAGGGGATAACATGGTTAATGTAAAGCAGTACAAAAGCTGATCTCCTGTACAGGGTGAGATGGAGATTATTCAGATTTTTTGAATAGCCTCCTGCCTCCTAAGCTTCTAAATCAAGTCCCTTGTCAGATTTGAGGAAGCTTGTGCCTTTATTTTCTTTCTAGGGGTGTTTCTGACTTATTGATAGTTTAGTTTTGTAGTTGAGTTGTTTTCTTTGGGAGAGAAGCCTGTTTTTTCTGGTGTTGCTATTTCATGAGATTTACCTGAAACTTAGCGGTAAATGACATTTTTCCAAGCCTGCAGTCCAAACTGATTTGGTCCAAACCAAGAAGATTTAAAAGTCTGACAACAAGAGAAGAACAATTTGAATCTTATTGGGGATGTGCAGAGGGGAATTTTAATATCACCAGATCTTGAAGTTTTTGCAGCCAGCCAGAGTCTCCTTGTGTCTTCCAGTAGCTGGAGTTGACAGACCCCCAGAGTGGGCCTCTTGGGTTCTCCCATCTGCTTTGAATACTGGAAAGAATTCCACATTTATTAATTTAGGGGGAAAATGAGTTTACAGAGAGTTTGCTAAGCCATATTTGTCCTTGAGAAAAGCCATCACAGGAAAATTCTGTCTTGGAATCACAAAGTTCAGTGCTGGTCTTTATCAGGGTGGGGAGGTGAAGCTCCCCCAGGTCAAGGCTCACAAGTTCTTGGGTCAGGAGTGCTGCAGGAATTCCCAGCCCGTGCTTGGCACTGCTTTCACTGGATTGTGTTGTGTGTTGCTCACTGCAGCCTTGTAACCTACTTTTGCAAGTGGTGGTGTTTTTTTACAAAGATGAGACTGAATATTAATAAACCCTTGCAGCCTGCAGCTGTGGTACTTTCTAGAAGAAAATTACCTTCAGGCTTGAGAGGGGATGCCAGGGTAGGCAGTGGCAGGAGGTTGTATTAGCCCTGCTGAGGGGTGCAGAAATCAAACCCTGTTTGAAAATTAGTTCCTCATGTGAAAAGGCAGTGAGTTCTAGATTAGAGGTGAAGAAGCCAGGCATGAGTTTAAGCCTTTGCTGAGCTTGAACTGCTTTGAATCAGAGCCATGTGCTCAGTCTAACATGTGTTAAATCGATAAAAATAAGCCATTTTTGTTCTTGAATGAAACTGCAAGAATTTAAGCATTGACCTCCCTGTGAAAAGATGAGGCTTCTCCAAGAGATGTGAGCTTGACACTGCTCCCTGCTCATCTCCCCTAGTGCTGGGTGCTTGGAGAGAATCCCACTGCTCAGGTGATGCTGAGCAAAGAGCAGCTGATGCCTCCCCAGAGCCAGCTCACAGTGATGAGTAAAAATAAGTGGTTTCCAGAGGTATTGCTTGTGCAGGCATTGCTCTGGAAGCCCTTGGATGGCTGGAGGCTGTTTGGAAATGGAAGGTGCCAGCTGTCACGAGCGTTGCACGTGAGGAGAGATGAGCAGCAGCTGCCAAGCTTATAACTAAATGAAAACTTTTCTTAGTCTAAGCTGTTTGGCAGGGTTTGGTTCTGCTTTGGGGGTAACCAGTTTGTTCTGTTAGAACACTAGGTTAGGTTTTGGAGAGAGCCAAACCAGCTGAGATTTAAAGAAATGTCATTTTAAAGAAATGTCCTGACCTGGGTAAATGGTTTGAAATGGTCAAGTAGCTTTTTCTGTGCTGTCACAACACATCAGCAAACATGACAAAACCTGGAATAACTGTGCCCTCTCCTTAAGCTTAGCTGCCATTCAAGAACAGTTTTGCATCTCATATAATAACAAATACTGTGTTCTGGAAAGCAAGCAGGTGGCCTCCATCAGGGAAGGCAAGGACAGTTAGTGTGTTGAGAGGAATTAACTTGAAGGTGTCAGCTTTGAAAAATGTGTTTTGTAAGATGAAAGTATAACATTGAACTAGAAACATTGAAGGACTTGATGATTATTTTTATTTTCTCCATGTGTATTTCAAAATAAAAAGTAGGGGTTAAGATTATACAGGTAGAAAATATGCATGATCAGATTGCCTTAACACATTAACATTAACTTAGTATTTGTAGGTTAATCTTTTTTGTCAGTTCCTTCTGTCTGTCTCTCTTTTCTTTGTCTTATTTGTCTTAGGATGGTAGAAGATGTGATGTCTGTATGTTCTCTGTTGTAAGTAATTCTAAGCTAACAATTCAAATTTCCTCTTTGATTTATGGGCTTTTAATTTTACTTATTTATTTTGCAGCATGATCAGTTATTATTCAGCATGCAGCTTTTATGTTAATGATTTCACTTCACTTGCACATATGAAAGCTATTTTTAGTAAGATGCCTGACTGTGATTGAGTTTGCCTCATTATCTGTTGCCTATCAAAGAAGATCCTATAGAAATTTTGTGTCCTTGAGCTAAAATATGGAAGTTTTATTTCTACCACTGAACAACATTGTACATTCAATTCCTTGTAAATACTGCATAAAATGCTTGTCTTTCTTGAAGAAAAAAGTTATCCTAATTAATTCTGTCATCATAACTGGATAATTAATGGCATTGAATGCGCCAATATTCAGCTGCCCAATTTATTTCCCCTCTGGATGTGGTATTGATTTACCCTCTGCCCACTGAAACCCACCATTAGAGTTTCTGGTGTCAACCTTGCCATCATTGATCAGGGATGAGCTGGTGGGCAGTAATATTTTGCCACTGCATCTCTTTTCAAACATGAAGTCTTTATCAGTGAGTTTGCCAGAGTATTTTTCTCCCTTTTGTAGCTGGTAACATCAGTGGTTTTGAATAACTCTGGCAATGTGCATCAAGAGAACAGACAGATAATTAGTTTATTCTTGGTTAGAAAATATTTTTAGCCAATTGTGAATAAAGGCAACATTCATAATAATACACCATCATGACATAATGTATATTCTTCATTCCTTTTGCTTGATGGAAACCTGTGGGATTTTGGAGGGCTGCAGTGTCCATGCTTCCAGTCTGCACTGTGAGGTGTCAGGGGAACTGGAAGCAGAATTGCCATATTTCTTGTTGTATTTGTTTTTAAAAAGGTCTGTTGTGCCCGTTTGTAATAACACAGCTCATTCAGGCATCTGGGGAACAGCATCTGCCTCAGATGGTTTTATGTAGTTCATCTAAAGCAAACCAGGTTTTTTCTTCCTGGTTTTTGGGGTCATTGGAGCCTAAGTTTATCAGTTTTAATTCTCAGGTGAAGGTGTGGGTTAGACCTAATTTTGTGATGTGAAACTGAAGCAGACAGAAGCTGAATCATTTCCACAGGGCCCTGGAGGGTGCCTGTGGTGGAGCAGAGATTTGAATTGCAGCTGAATTTGAATTGCAGTCTGCTCTGTAAATGTGTCAGGAGCTAGCCTGAAAAATATGGCAATCCTGCTGTTCTCAGCTTTGGAGGGATGGAGGCCTGTTCCAAGTGCATGACAAAATATGTACCCATGGCATGGTTCTCTGTGGTGCTGCTTCCTAATGGATGGGATTTTAATGCAGAAGGGCTTACAGAGGTTGCATTGTCTGTGGCTGTCTCTTGCTAAGTGTGAAATGACCTGATTCTTGCTGCTGTTACCATATTAACAGTTTGAACTTTATTTTCAGTGATACATTTAGGGTGAAAAAATCACCAAAAAGATCCCCACTATCAGATCCTCCTTCTCAGGTAAAGTGCTGCCTTATTTTGATGCATGTAATTTGTGTCCTTGAAGGAGTAAAAAGAAGGAAATTTTATTAATTTAATTGGAATTGTATATTTAATAACAGAAGACATTTTTGTTGTAGACTTGTACTTTCAATAATAGAGGAGATTTTTGTAAAGAACATGCATATGTCCAAGTATAGCACACTGGCCTATTACCATAAAGCATTAACCTTTTGTCCTCTGAAAGTGTGTATGCAATATATAGTAGTTCTAGTATTTTCTCTGGGAATTCCAGCTGGAGTATTAGCTAATGTACTTTGGAAAGCCCTGTGTTAAGATGGAGCAAGGATATGAGTAAATATCTTCAGTCAGTTGTCTGAAAAACAAGACTATCACTATCCACCCTGGAATTTTTAGATTAGGAAGTAAGAAACTAAATGCACCAAATGGGTGGGTTGGAAGGGAAATAGAAATAAACCAAGTGGGCTGATCTACCAGGAGCATGTGCTTGGATAGTTTGATTCCATGTTGTAAACTGCTGGCAGGTGGTTTTCTTGGAAGAGAAGTTGACAAAAGCTGCTCTTCCACAAAGGCCTGACTGCTTTGATGTGGCACAGCTCCTTCCATGCTGCTGTTCCTCTTCCTGTTACCCATCCTGCCCTTTTATTTGTGCTGCTTGACAGCGTAGAAGTGAAGAAAGAGGAAAGGGTTCATGACCTCATGGCCCTACAAGGGTTTGCTCCTATGAGGGAAGCCTGAAAAGTCAGTTTTGGTAGTCAGAGACTTCAGTGGTGGGTGATGTTTGCCACTCGTGTCAAGTGCCTAACAGATTTCAGCAGCTCTGGGTCTCCTTTCTTCCCTGTTATCAAAGCAGCTTTGCAATGCAAGTGTTTATCATCAAAGAGCTTAGTTATACTGGGAAAACTTGCTGCTGGTAGAGCTAGTATTTTCCATTAAGTATTTCATACAGCACTGCAGCAGAGATTATGGAATTAAAGAGATGGCTCTGGCGGTGCAAGGGAATTCAGAGATGGAGCTGTTCCATGTGCTAGTGAAAGATAATGGAATTAACTGGCTCTTGTTTGCTGCAGGATCCCACTCCACTGCCAACTCCAGAAACACCTCCTGTCATCTCCACGGTGGTTCATGCCACGGATGAGGAGAAGCTGGCGTCCTCCGTGACCGGGCAGAAGTGGACCTGCATGACTGTGGACCTGAACACAGACAAGCAGGACTACCCTCAGCCCTCTGACCTGTCCACCTTTGTCAATGAGACCAAGTTCAGCTCTCCCACAGAGGGTACTGCTCCAGTCTGGGGGGTTTGCTGAGAGAGAGGGCTTGGTTTGGCCAGGGATGTTGGCCTGTGCTCTGCTGAATGCAGACTCTTTTTAGGGAACCCTAAAAATGGTGCTCTCTGGACAATTCTGGGGAGCTGAATGTAAGACCCCAACAGTCCAGCCTTGAGTTTTCAGGAAAGAAAAGATGTTTAAAGAGAAATGAGAGGACCCTTCAGAGAAAGGCTTTTGCTTCCTTTGTGTCATTAATTTTTCTTCTCTGTGAGCAGTGTGTTCTCTCGGTGCCTTCATAGGAGAATGGGATTTGATACTGCTCCAGAGTCACTGAACTACTGATTCTGCCTGAGCCCGTTCCTTAACCTGCATGGGAAAAGGTCCCATGTTAAAATTTTGCTCAAATTTTCTGTATTGCAGTAATACCCATACCATGCCAGCTCTCTTCCAGCTTCCTGGGCTCCAAGTGTCTTCATGCATAAAAGTGTCCAGGATATCCCCTCTATAATATAGCTACCATTCATATTTCCAGATAAAATTCCCTTCTAGATCAACTATAAAAGTTTTTTCCTGCAATACTTTCCTCTGAGCAGCTGGGAGCTGAAGCTGGAAGTTTCTGTTTAGAGAACTGTCATTCCAGGTCTGTGAAATTTGGAAGGGACAGAATTAAGAAAATTTGTGTGTGGCCTTCCTTGGGGCTACCGGAGGGAATTCTGCTTTGCAACATCTGCTCCAAAGGCAGATGTTCAGCTTTGTGGGTGGGAAGCATGTTTGAGTTTAACTTGGCTTTAACTTTTTCTTCTTGATTAGAATTCATTTTTTCCCCCCCAGCCTTTCAGTCCTTGTCCCAATCTACCATTAAATCTACTTTCTGCCATTTTAGGCTGGGTCTAAATTTATGCCTGATTAAAAACTTTTAGGTCAAGGTGTTTGACATCAAAAAGCAACAACAGTCACAGTGCTTTTGTTGATATGCACATGCTTGTGTGCCCTGGGCTTTTCTGAAATCTGTGGAGTATTCTAAACAGATCAGTATTTCAGTCTGGATTAATTCATTTATCTTTTTTGTCAAATCATAAATTTTAGACATTGGCTTCCCTCTATTTGTATTTAAAAAATAATTTAAAAACACTTTTTAGAAAATAAGCCCCCCTAAATCTGGGAAGATGGAAACTATGTGAAAGAAAATGGAACAAAAGAATAGTGAGAGATACTCTGAAACAATCATTGAGGCTTTCAAAGTGGGTAGAAGAAAGTGAGCAAAGCTCCTAATTAAATGGTAATTGTCTTGTATCATGTGTGCTGCATGGTACAGTCGGGGTTTCAGATTACACACTCATTATAATCAACAATGCTTCTGCTTTTCATATCTCTTAAAAAATAATAATTTTTTCCCCTTGACAGTCTTGCTCCTGCAGCTTTGAGAAATTTCTGAGTAATTTGAGGGCTGTTTCTCAGTGTAGATATTTTTACCTCTCCCAGACACCCGCATGTTACCCTGTAACCTAACACTGCTTCTGTACAGATACAGCCCAGCTCCTGAGCCAGCCCGTGCATCCAGCCCTTATCTATTTCAGGCACTGCCTGTAGCTGCTGCCATTTTCCTGTTGCACAGACCCGAAATAAGCTGTAATTATTAGCAGAAAATTCTGATGTAATCTTGCAGCTATTTGTAGGAGGAGTTGGAGGACATCACTTAGTAAGTCTGTTGTACGTGTTTGTAAAAGATAATTATCTTGCTTCGTGGGATATCCTGGGCTTTTCTGATTTTGAATGTACAGAGATAATTAGAGCGTAAGATTTTGGAGGGGAGGTGATACCTGAGAGGAGAGGAGAGGAGATAGAGGAATTGTGCTGGAGACTCCTGAGAGCAGTGAGACGAAACAAACTGCGTTTAGCCAGCCGAGTTACTCCTTTTGTTTCTGCCTGGACTATTTCCATCTGTGTCCTGCCTGGTTGGTTTTTTGGGGGTTTTTTTTGTCAGCAGTGTAGTTCAATATGTGTTGTCCCAGCAGTCAGTTTGGATTGGGACTGCAGAGCTGCTGGCAGTGCTGCAGGCAGGTGGAGGATCCCTGTGGCTGTGCCAGCAGAGGACAGTGCCGGAACATCTCTCTGCCCCTGAGGCTGCCTGGACACTCGGGGCTTGCTCTCTGGAGCATAAAGCTGCTCCATAAATGCTCCTGATGCACCTCACTGGGCTGTCAGTGCATAAATGGGATACAGAGAGGCAATTTCTAAACACTTGCTGCTGTTACCTGGCATTTCAGGCTTTCTCCTGCAGTTCAGCTCCTCGTAGAGGGTTTTGAATTCATCCTTCCAGTCTGAGTTTTGCTTTCACTGGGAGGAGAAGTGAATGAGAATGTTGCTGGTATCTGACACCAGGAGG
The DNA here is from genome assembly GCF_027477595.1 of Haemorhous mexicanus. Classification (NCBI taxonomy): domain Eukaryota; kingdom Metazoa; phylum Chordata; class Aves; order Passeriformes; family Fringillidae; genus Haemorhous; species Haemorhous mexicanus. The sequence goes on from NC_082347.1 coordinate 38,348,170, forward strand.
ATGTCCATCTTGCCTGGCTCCCTATTACCATTAAAAACATATGGTACTAGGAAATTCAATGTGAGGAGCCTGCTAGGAACTTCAACGTGAGGAGCCAGCTTTCTCTTTACTTACAAGTTTTACTGTGAATATCCCCAACCAGTACTGTGGGTTTGTGGCTCCTCCTCTTCAGTGGTTGTTTGACAAAATACAGAGCTTGCAGAATTACAGTCCTTGTGCAGTGCTTTTTATTGCTAAAAAAAAAAAAAAATCAAGCATTGTAAAATCACATTGAACCCTCTAAAACTTTCTTAATCAACAAATCAGGCTGGAGATTCTCTTCAGAGTTGTTTGTTTTTAAACATCAAACATTTTAATGGTGGTTATCATCTTCTTAATGCAAGCTCTACTTTTCAAAAGCTGCCTAAATCTAGAAGAATTTCAGCACATGATTTTATCATAATGCAAATACTAGTGTGCATTTCCTTCGGATTTATTATAGAGTGGAAATCAAATTATGCAAGTGGTTTATTGAATTAAATCGTGGAGCCAGAACAAAGTACAGCATTTGGACAAATTATTTATGCTTTTAATTTTAAATTAGGTTGTCATTGTAGGATGTTTGCTTTTATTTGAGTGCAGGAAGGTATAATCTCCTTTCCTGTGTTAGATTTGTCTGCTTCTGTATCAACTACTGGGCCACCACGGACTGGGGAGAAATGCTGGTTATTCCCCCCAGTGTAACTGGGAGATTAGAAGCAGAGAAGCAGTGAAGATTTGCATTTTTATTAAATTTTAGACTTAGGGTTCTTTGTAAATCTTCCTGCCTTAGACTCTTTCTCTGAAAACAAAATGTGAGAATAGCCCCATAAGCTGGGCTGTTGCCTCACCCCTGGTTCATGAGCATTCAGGTATTTTAGGTACCTTTTTCTTCAGTGATAGCCCAGTAGTTGTTCTGAATTAAGAGTGTGATAAACATGAAAAAATAGAAATTATTTTTTCTCAACAGCTGTTAAAATATGTTTAAAAGAAAATGGCATCAGCATTGCCATTTATTGAAAAAATGTGTTTTCTGTGATAAGATAACATGATAGGGGAAAGTTGCCTGTACTCTGAAATTACTCTGAGACCTCAATATTCTGGTCCCTGGGGCAAATTAAAAAGCTGAATTTTTTTCTGGCACGTTGATTTGCCTGAAATGTGTCAGGTTCATTGTTGAAAATCAGTGAATATTAACACCTTTTACTTTCTCTCTGTATAATCTCTTTTTAGTATGTCACTGGAAAGTATTGAGCAGAGTGGGAGTGCCCTTGTCAATGAGAAGAGCTCTCATTTACTTCCGAAAAAAATCATGTCATGGCATGTATTAACACTTCTTTTTTTGTTTCTCTTGCAGAATTGGAATATGGCAACTCATATGAAATAGAATATATGGAGAAAATAGGCTCCTCTGTGCCTGTAAGTTCTCATCTCTATTTCTGTTCATTTGCATTCCCCTGCCAGAATATACTGTCCTGGTAATGCCCTCACCAGCCTTTAAATTAATTATAATTATAATGTGCCTGCAGCAGATTTGCAAAACCAGTTCCTTGAAATTGGCATAACTGGGGTAAATGGCCTGTGTTTTGTTGTCCTGTATCCTGTAAAGCTTGTTCCATTTCATGATTTTATTTCTAAGCTAGCATCACAGTAGTTCTTCCTGGAGATTCAAACCAGTCAGTATTTCCAGCAGTGCAGAGTGCAGAGCTGTCTACACCAACTGCTGAACTCTTTAAGAAACTGGGAGTAAAAGTTTGAAGAAGCTGGAGGGAACCAGGAGAGAAACAGAATTAGTGTGAGGTCTGGAATGCAGCACTGTACATTATCACTTTTTTCACCTTCTTTTTAATCATGGATCTGATAGCCTGACTGGATCCAATGAAGGGATATCCACTGGGGATGTTAGGAAAATCACTCAGGTAGTGCTTAAAGCAATGAGAATATTCAGTGGATATTTTAGTAACACCCTCAGCCAAGGGGTGCCTTCTGCCTGACAGAACCAGAAATCTGATTAACCCCAAATTGGGAGAAGAAGAGCCACTACAAAGAGTGAACTGTTTAGGTTTTGTCCTTTAATGTTTTCTTCCTGGGAGGATCCACCTCAGTATCAGCATTACAACCCTGTATCATTAGTTTTCTGTCAACTCATTTGCTCACTAAAGGCTTCAGTGACCTGAATTATCTTTAATGGAGAATGGTTGAATTGCTTAATGAGTTTCTCTTTCCCTGTGGCCAGCAGGATGATAGCACCACGAAGAAGCAGTCCTTGTACCTAATGTTCGATGCACAGCAGGAGAGCCCAGTGAAATCACCTCCCATCAGATTGTCTGACTCCACAACTCCCTGCTCAGGGTAGGTCACTGGGAGCAGTGTCAGGGGAGTGGGTTACCCTCAGAGCACATACACAGGAACTTCTTCCTCTCTCTGCCTCTTTGCTGCCAAGTTATTTGTTTAAAAATAGATCCCCATCTGTGTACACATATGATAGAGAGCAGAGGGCAAAGAGACACAAGTTTCATGATGGAATAAGGACATGGATTTCTCCTTCACATTCTAACTAAATAGTCAAAGTGGCAGCTGTTTTACTGAGCAGTGGCCTCCTACTTAAAGCTTTTTCCTCAGATACTGTGGTAACTTTCACATTAATGTAGAAATCTGTTAATTGCAGTTTTTCACTTGGTTTTCCCTGGATACATTTTCTGAACAAGGGCTCTTGTTCATAAAACCAGGATGTGGTAGTTGTGTTTACTTCCAATAATTTTGCTTGTCAAGGACATCTGTTCTTGTGAGTAAGAGTTGTGTTTTGGGAGAGAGGTAGGTCACAGTGAGAAAGGGGTAAAAAGGCAAGTGAGAAATACCGAAGAAATGTGACATTTCTGATGGAACTGGTTTTATTTTGATGTCTCCAGTGCATTGTTTTGAAAGGATATTGCAAAGTGTTAGGAGATATAATGATGTAAAATTGAGCTGAAACAATGTGTATATAAATATATTTTTATATATACACATACACATGAAAGTGATGAAGAGGACTTGCTCAGCTGTTACCAGGAGCAGAATTGTGAAACCTGAAAACATGTACACAATCTTTTTCTAGGTCAAGTTTTGAAGACCCTGAAGCCCAGCAGTCCTCTGGCATGAAAATCCCACACCCAGCTTCCCGAGTCCTTGCTGCCAGCCAAGAGGCACATTTACAGTCCCCTGACAAGGCCAAGCAGAAGGACCTGGAGCCCATGACTCTAGGAACAACTCCAGAGGCCATTGAAATCGTGAGTCCTGTATGATAAGAGTTTGGGAATCATCTTCCTCCAGAAATTTTGCGTTTGCTTTTGGCCCGAACAACTTGGGCAAAATCTCTGTTTCTTACTCAGCCTCCTCTTTACCCTTCAGGCTTCTCCTGAAGACTCCTTTGTCTCTGCTGATGCTCTTCTCAATAGGATATCTAAGAAAGCCTCAATATGTGATCAGCCTGAATATCTAGATCCTGACCTAGCAGAAAAGAACCCCCCAGTATTTGCTCAGAAACTTCAGGTTTGTAGCAGAAATATAAATGTCCTTTTCTTTCTGTTTGTCCATACACAGGCCAAGGAATGCTTTGCCTCATCTAAAAGGGGTGGAGGGAGGCTTGGAGGGGATGTGGAAAAGAATTAAAATAATTATTTAATTCTTTCCAAAGTAACTGTCCCTTTTCAAAGACTTGAAGAACAGAGATATTTTCATTTAACTCATGTAATTCATATAATACATAACCTTACATTTCATCAACACCTATCCTATGTACCTATAATGTATGTATTTTCCAGAAGTCTTTTCAAAGCAGATTTTTTTAAGCTTGAGCACAGGACTTGATGTGTGGAGAGTTGTCTTGTCACCTGGCCTTAGTAAGTCTGTATGTATAGATTCATTTTTTGAGATTCAGGACCTAATTCTGCTGAAATGAAAATCAGGCTTTGTTTTTCTTGTAATTTCTCTAATGCAGAATTTGGCATGGTTTCTTCTAGGAAAAGCAAATGGATCTGCAGAGCAGTTCTGTATGTCAGGACATATTTTCTGGAATATTTGCAGTGAAATTTTAAAACAGCAAAGGTTGATCTAAGACTGACATGTGGCATAAATTCACATAAAATGGAGATGAGAGGAATCTGTGATAAAACAGCTTTAGCTTCAGAAATCATTTCTTTTACATGAAGTATTGTTCATACTGATCACCTAATAAAGATTATTTTTCTGCACAGCTACCTCAAAACTAACCAAGCCCTGGAGTTTTGCATCCCTGTCCTCACCATGAGAGGAATTTGGGGTGTCTGTCACCCAGGAGTTGTCCAAGTTACACGTTTAAATTTAAGAACCCATTTTGCGTGTGTCAAACATTTCTTACCATGTTCTTACCACATTTTTTTCCCTGTGGGGGACTCCCCCACCAAACCCTTGGACAGGAGGAGCTAGAGTTTGCTGCCATGAGGATAGAAGCTCTGAAGTTAGCCAGGCAGATTGCCCTCTCCTCCCTGCGCTCCAAGGTACCTGCTTTGTGCCTGCCCTGTGTGTGTGAGTGTGCACAGCCCGAGTGCTGCTTGTCCTGGGGGGACACCAGGAGCATGCTGGCAGCAGAGCTGACACAGAAATGCTGTCACCCCACTCACACCCCAATTAACAACAGGCAAGAAGCAGCAGCGTTCCTTCCGCAGGAGATGGATTCTGCAGTCCAGGTGGTGGCTGCCATCTCTCTGAAGCAAGATTTGTCCTAAAATGTTTGATGGTGAAGAGTGCCAGGCCTGCTTTGGCCGTGAGGACATTCTGTCTTCTGCTGGTATTTTCATCCTGAAGTCAGACACCTTTGACACTCAGTGTTTGGAAGAGAGGAAACCAACTGACCTTGCCCTCAGGCATCTGAAGAAAGGGACTGCAGCAGGGTTGGAAGGGCTACAGAGCTCCCAAGGAAAAAAGGCCTCACATCACAATGTGTCTTTATTCATAGAGATCTAAATCTTATTTTTTTCACTGCTACTTCCAGGTCCTGCTGGCTAGTTGTGCCTCACAATGATGCTTTGCTCGGCTGTAGGGATGCACGTGGAACTCACTGTATTTGGAAAGCCAAAAAAGTCATTCCATAATCTTGGTGGCATTTTTGGGAAAGGGTATCAGCTGAATGGGATGGCAGTGTCCTGCTGCAGTGAGGCATTTCATTCCAAATTAGGACAATGTGCTCCTGACATGTCCTTCTCCAGTAACCTTCCTCTTGTACTGTCCATTAATAGGTCAGCAGAAAGTCTTTGCTCAGTCCTAAATTATCTGGAGTTCATTGTATCCAACAGCATTTGGGCTGGTTTCAGGGTAGAATTTCTTGGTGCTTTAAAGATCAGCTATTAAGTAGCTACTTCATAAAAGTAAAGATTTTTTTAAGGTTAACTGTACGCCTCTGAAAAACCAATGATCATATTTATTTCACATACCTTAAATAGCCCAGAAGCCACCTTGTTTCTCCTGTGCACATATATTTCCTAAGGTAAACACATTCCTCACAGATTTAAGAGTATTTTAGAGTATGTGGTTGCAATCTTTTATTTAATTAAGAAAAATATGCTGTTGTCTTCATTAGAAGGACTAACCAAGCTGAAACCTGTAATGAGGAACATAAAGAGCAAAGGAGGAAAAGCAAAAATAACTTTCCTATGTGTGACTGTGTCCCCTTGCTCTGCTGTCCTGAGTGTCAGGTGTTGGCAGAGAATGAGGTGAGATCCTCTCTAGATCTTCTCTACCTCCTTATTCTCTCTCAAATTCCTTGTCCTCCCAACACTTTCCTGGGACATGAAGGATTCAGGACCTCCAGCAGCAGGAAACACCTGAGCTGAAACACACAGTATTGCATAGATGCTCTTCATGGGTTATACAAAAAACTTCTGCTTAAAATCTGCATTTCTGCAACCAGCCAGCTGTTCTGAAACTCACACATTGTACTATTTTAGACTGAAGAGAATTCATTTGTGTGTTTGTCAATACTTGTGAGTTACCCAGGGGAGATTGTGAGCTGCAGAAGTTTTACAGACCATGGGGTTACATTTTAAAGATGCTGTTCAGCATCATCACAGCACCTTGTTTTGTTGGGACAAGTTTTGAACTCCTTAGAACTTAGAAATGGGGAACAGATTTCATGTGACTTTTGAGAAAATGTCATTAATCTGTGTAACAAAGATAACAAAATGATAAGCAGAGGCGAAGAGAGAAAAAACAGACAAAACTCCCCCCTCTAACAGAGAACTGGCAGCAGTTATTGATGATGACAAAGCCCCATGTTGGTCCAGGCACAGCAATGCTTGTAGACCAGCACCATGGGTGTCATGTTGGGCTGGGAAGGACTTTTGTCCTTGCATAGCTTTGTTATTTCAGTGTTAAATTAGCCTGTGATTACACCCCTTGTGACCTACAGTGACTGATGGCCTGGTTAAGTAGAACAGAAATCAGCAGATGACTGCAGTGACTTAAATTTGGATGCTCCTGGCAGAATTCCCTTCTGGATGGCTGGCCTCTGTTATTTTCTGAATGCTGTATAATTACATTTAACATTTGCTAAACGATGACTGGGTGGGCAACAAGAATAGCATGATAAATAAAGACAGAAGCACTTGTTTTGACAAATTAGATCACCTAAAATAAAGATTAAATATAAGCACTTTGTGCTAGCACTGCAGTTTGTTGTTCTCAGGCAGAGGGCAGTTACTTGGCCACTCCCAAATTTCTTGTCACTGACTTCAACAACAGCAGGCCCAGTCACCTACTTTTACATTGCCAAGTATTTCTGTCTTCCAGTGTTGAGGTGAATTAACTCTTTTCTGTTGAACAGTCTCCATTTGGATGTTGTGAGGTAAATTTTTAGCAGGTGCAGCTTGAGTAGGGTTTGTGTCCAGCACCCTGTGAGTGCTGAGGTGATGGAGAGTAGGGTGCTGAGATAGGATCCAAGGAGAATATAAACTGAAAGGAAAGGCATGGGCAAAAATGGGGTTAGTGCATTACAGCTTTGTGGGCCTCTCATGGTAGTGGAAGAGGGCTGTTCCCTACAAACAGCAATGCCATTGATTTTAGCAAAACTTTACAGGCAGAAAATTCTGCTTGGGTTTTCCTTGCCTTTCCATGTATTTTCCAAGCACAAGTAGTTCTCAGTTTGCCTGCATTGGCCTGTCTGCTCACACATCAATTAGAAGAATCCCTCATTCCATGCACACCCAAGCAGCATTTCAAGGGCTTGGAAAGGGCAGCCTCATTTTCAGCAGGGCTAAACACACATTCCTCTAACTGCTGGGATAAAAAATAGTTTTCATTTTCCTTCCATTTCTCTATTTTCTTCCTCTCTGACCTCCTGGAAGTGAGATAACTGCAGCTGGTTAATAGATGTGCATTTGTTTCCCTTCTGGTCAGATATCTGGTTTCTGTGAAACGTGCTGGGAAGAGAAGTGTGTTGAGCTCTCCAATATTTACACTAAGATTGCAGTGACCTACATTTTGTAGTAATTCCCCTGAAGACTCTAATCTTTCTGTGCAAGGTTTAGTGACTTACAAATCCCTGTGATGATTATTACCCCAATTAACTGCTTACCTTCTCAGCAATTAGGTGTTAAAGCATTATTATTGGGTTATTTTGGGTAATACCATCATCCTGTTGGTCAGGTGCTGTTATTTTCTCAGGGTAGGAATATTTTACAGGCAGCAAATAACAGTTACTGAGTTGTGCATCAGATAGGAGCTGTGTAAAATTGGCTTTTGGAGTAAAACCATGGTTACTTTTACTGGTTACTCCTGCCAGAGAGCCCAGCTGTGACTTGTGCAGGGTGTTTGCAGAGTTAGGGCAACACTGGTTGGACCACTACTACAAGCATTTCTGCTCAGTGGTTAAATTCCAAGAGTTTTTATGGTGATTTTTGGAAATTTTAAGCTGTTCTGCATGTTATTATTGCTGTTGTTTTGTACAATTTCCTCAAATGCAAAGAGAGCTAGAGAAAACATAACTGTATTAATGATCTGTTGTGCACTATATAAAAATAACTATAAGTACATACTAAATGCTCTAAATATCTTTTCCTTTAAAAATTGTCATCCTCCCAGCAGTTACTTTGACATGTTTTTATATGAGCTTGAAAAACGTTTGTGTTTCTTCTTGGCACAATGAGTATTTTCCAGCAATCTCTTTATGAGATCCAGCAAATTAAACTGCTGGAGGCTTTTGAAATGTGACAGATGCAGTTCAACAGATTGATCTGAGGGGTGGCCTTTCTTTGGAGGACAGCTTTGATGATCTAATGGCTCTCTTTTATCTCTCAGTTATTCCTACCTTGTGATTAATGAGGGAGTAAAGTACTTTTTTGTGTGTTTTTATTATTTGCAGAGGTGTCTGAGCTTGTATCCCAGGTGTATTTTTTCCCTATGTAGTTCTTTTACATTGGGAGATACTTTTAAGAGCACAGGCTATGCAGTTTTGACAGATCTTGGAATGGTTTTTCTTCTGGTAGGAAAATCCACCGAGTTTGAGCTTACACCTCCTAATTCTGCTGGAATTGATCATTATTTTGGGTGTTCATGTTAAAGGTAGCAAAACCAGAGAAGGGATAGCCTGCTCCATAAATCCTAGAAGAGTCAATTGACTCCTAGGTGTAAAATCAAAAAATACCCAGCAAATTAGTGAGAGTCTCCTGTAAATGAAGATGCAGTGAGGTGTTCTGGAAGTACTGTTTAGGTTATTCTTGTTCTAATTAAATTTTCTTGCCTAGTCTTTTAATGTTGTTAGTGTTTCTTCATGTTCTTTACAGATGTGATATCCAGAACATCTGGTCCTGTGTGCATTGTGTACAATTTTTAATACAGCATCTTCAGTCAGGTGTGATACAAGAGCTCACAAGGGATTGCAACAAAATTAGCAGTGGGTTTGGATGCTTTCTGTGATGCTGGGCAGTGTGAGAAGAACTGTGAGGAAGTGAATGTTTTATGGAATAGCATCTGGCAAAATTTCCTTTACCAGTGTTGAGGCAAGAATATGTGATGTTGAAATTAATGAGGACTGAACCTGGATCCAGACATTATCTACTCCTTTCACATTTCTGTGCTTTAGTCACTGGAGCATGACTCTGTTATTTTCTTTAAAAAATACAAACAAAACAACTACAACAAAACCACACCACCCTCTTTTACAATAAAATACAAGAAAATAATTATTTTCTCTTTTACGTAAAAAATAATTGAAATACTCGTGATTACTACTCTTAATTATTTCAGATAAAGCCTAAAGACTTAGCTACAGCATTAGTAAACTTGAATGAACAGAATACATTGTTTTAATGAACAAAGTTAACAGGAAAACTGGAAAAATACATTATCCCCTTTTCAGCAGCAAGGAAAACAGGATTTGAATATCCATTTCCATCAGTGGATGGAAAAAGGCATTGATCAACCTGACCTTCCTCCTCACTCATGGTCCAGCCCTTGTGGTGGGGGCTTGGCAGTGCCCAGAGCAGCTGTGGCTGCCCCTGGATCCCTGGAAGAGTCCAAGGCCAGGCTGGACAAGGCTTGGAGCAGCCTGGGACAATGGAAGGTGTCCCTGCCATGGCAGGGTGGCACTGGAAGGGATTTAAGGTCCCTTCCATCCCAAACCATTCTGGGTTCTGCGGACTGTCCTTTCCTCAGTTTTGATGTGCTGTAGCTTGGGTTGTTTGCATCAAGAGTTGTTTGTGAGACATCTCCTGCATCTCAGTGTCACGTTCCTGTTCTTTGCTCTCCTCATTTCACATGCTGCTCTCCCTTTTTTAATCTGGGCTGCTGACATGAGCAAAATTGACAGCTGCAAAAAAAGCCTCATTTAACTGACTAATTGCATGCTGGACACCACTGGGGCAGCAGTGTCACCTGCATAGTCACACTTTTTATGTGGCATTCTTTATGATAGATGTCATGTATTGACAGGCCAAACCTAAGAAAATGAGCTGTCCTCTTGCTTCTGGTTTCTTGATTTATTTTTATGGAAACAATTCCCCTTAACAAGCTTTCTTTCTTCAAATCTGATTCTTCCTGCTGATGTGCATTTCTTGTGGATGTTGTGGTGTAAAGCAGTACATTTTCTAAGATAAGACTTTAAAATATTGATAGCAAAGTACTGTCTTTATTTTCCCTCTGTAAAGGTAATATGACTCTCCTGGTGCTTCTTATGGATCTCAAATGTAAATATTAAGATTGCTGAATTCAGAGCTCCTTGTCTGTATTGTAATTTAGAGGTGCACAGACCTGTAGTCCTAGCACGACACCCAGAAAACCCATCAGCTAAACACCTATTTATTGGTTTGTTTCTTTGTATTTAAAAAAACAAACATACAGAGAGAACCTGCTATCCCAGCAGATGTTTCCATCTCCAAAAGTGCTCTGTACTCCCGCATCGGCGCCTCAGATGCAGAAAGCACCACGGCTCTGCTCTACCCCCAGCAGGACCTGGACTCTGCACTACGGCTGGCCAGAGCTGAGGTAACTGTTTCCACAACTTGGGAAAGGAAAAACCTGCCCCTTGTTGCTCCCTTCTTGCCTGTTTTCTCCTAATTGTGATCACTTCTTCTGTTCTTGGAACCATCCTCAGCCACACCAGAGCAGAAGGTGCCACACTGCAAGTTTTACTTGTTTTACAGATGTGAAAAGCAGATATGAAATGAAAATAAATCTTTATAGTTTTAAACCTCAGGTGTACACTGTGCATCTTGACATTGCTATATAATTGTATAAAAATGGTAAGCTGCTTGAAATAGGAATAAAATTATGTATTTTACAAAGCTGTATAATATTAGTGTGGCGAGCAATAGCAATGAAAAAATGGATATAAGGCAGTGGAGTTTTTTCCCTTTGTTTTCTGTTTCAGATTGTGGCCAAGGAAAGGGAAGTATCTGAGTGGAAAGAGAAATATGAAGAAAGCAGAAGGGAAGTGATGGAAATGAGGTGGGTTATTAACTTGATCACTCTGTCAGAAAGCCTCATCTCAGCCTGACAACAGAGTACCATGCTCATACAATTGTTTTGCTTAGCTGAATTTGCTTCATTATTTTTAACTTAAGGTTTTGCACTGATCCTGAACTGATACTTTGTCTTTTCTTTGTATGGTGGGCACCACTGTTCAGGGTAGCAGCACTTTTGTGCTGCTGATCTCATTCACACTCTCAGAATACTGAGATAAGGGAGGTTTTACTCCAGGTTAGTGCCAGGGAAGGAATTCCTCTGGTTTGTGTGTGAATTCTTACTAGGATTGCATAGTGAGGTTCCTGTTGCAGACTGGATGAGTTGCAGAGCTGGCATGGGGGTGCACATTAAATGCACGTTAAATTCACTTCTAGTTCTGCTTGGAAAAAGGAAAGAATGTAGGGAAGAACATGCAAGTTTGCAGTAGTACAGGCTGCCTCCAGGACATCACTGTAAGGTTGTTCAACAATAGAAATCAAACCAGTGCCAGTAGAAAAGCATTTCTTGTAAAGGAACCATTCTGGACTATCAGTGTTGGCTTTCAGGGAGATTCTGCACCCTTTTCTTTGAACTAAGATTTTTTAATTACTGCACACACTACGGTTGATTTTAGTTAAGCAATAGTTCTCTTGGCTTTTGCTCTCTTGTTCCCTTTGAGGGCTGACAGAAGGACCCAGAGCTTTTCAGTTTGTTCTGGTTGTATCTGTTCTGTTTCTGTGCCAATGTTACATTAAATATCTGTACACTAGAACATGGTTTGACCCTCCTTTCCAGCCCAGGTCCTACCACTTGAAAGGATGACAACAAAATCCTGTAGTGGATGATGTGAGCAGTGCTGCTCAAAGAAGCACTCATGCCTTCCATTCAGTCAGTTGAAAAGCCTTTCAGCCTTTCAGCTTTGCTTTTTTTTTTTTTCAGTTGGTAGGACCATAAGGAGGACAAAACAATGAGCTTGGCTTGCTCATTGATCTGAATCTGAGAAAGCCATCAATTGCAAAAGAGAGTGTATAAAATACTTCATGCAGTCTTAAAAGCTTAATATTTTCTTCCTTCAAAAACCAGAAAAAATGGTCCCCCCTCTTAACTCATAAAGGAAACTATCACATAATTTTAGCATCTCTCCTTTAAGTAATAATTTATACAATCGCTTCTGAGACTGAATTTTCTTTAAAATTCCTTCTGTTCTAGCACCAGCTTCTTCCCAAAATGAAGACTTTCAGTGATTTAAAGCTAAACTCTGTATCTAGTGATGACCTACATAAGCAATCAGTTATATCCAGGAAAACTGTGCTTAGGGAGGGAGAGTAGAAAGGAGCTGCAGTGCAGAGATCCACAAACGCTTGCATGGATGCCAGGAATTGCACATGGCAGATTGGAATAGCAGCAGCACGGGGCTCTGAGCCAAAGCATCTTAAGAGAAGCATCTGCAAAAGGCAAGGGCAGCCTCTTTATTTCTTTTTTGCCACCTCCCAGTGCCCAGCTGAGTTCTCTCACCTCCCTTGTGCTCTGCTGGGATGGGGAACAAAGCCCTGGCATAGCCCTGAAATGCTTAATGAGGAGAAACAGAACAGAGTGGCTGTGAGCAGTCAAACCCAGGGAGCCAAACAAGGAGAGAACAAAATGAGGGATTGTGAGGAATGTCTCAGTGTGCTGCTCACACTCAAGTGTGGTGCTTGGTCTGTTCTGTGTCAGGGTGCACGTGTCTGCTGGCTGCCAGTGGGCACTGCCAGCCTTTTCCCTCAAGGAAGGAGAGCCAGGGGTGACACAGAGCAGCTGGCTCACTGTAGTTCTGCACCTTCATCTTCCACACAGTAATTTGCTTGTGTGTATCTGCACCCTCCAGAAAATCTGATTTGAAAAAAAAAAAAACCACAATAACCAAACCAGATTTCCCACAGGCACATACTGTGGATGAAAGGAAAAAATCTGGCTAATATTGTCACAAAATGATAAATACACATATGTGCACCAAGGAAGATTTCTCTTGGAAGTTTTAATGTTCAAGCAGTCAATGTGTGGTAAATTAGAGATGCAGCAATGAGATATGACATAGTGATAAGCAGGGAGTGAAGGGATTGTTTAGAGCTGCAAGCACAAAAGCATCACTTCCCAGAGAAGGAGAAGCAGTGCTCCTGTACCCATGTCCTGCATAGTGTAGCTGGAATATCTTGAATTCATTTAAGTTACCAGGAAAAGATCAGTTGGAGGAAATTCCACTCCAGAGAACAGAAGCCAGAATGAGAGGTTTAATAATGCAGTAGCTATCAAAGAGCTGAACCATAGTGGGCTGTACCATAATCCAAGAGTCTAACCAGAGGCAGGCAAGAAATACTTAATTATGGTTATTTGGAGATCTGATTGATACGACTCTAAGGGGAGTCAAGCAGATGACCTCTGAGACCCTTTGTAGCCTTAGATTCTGGTGTTTTTATGCCTTACAAATCTCAGTCAGTGAACAGACTGAGTGTCTCAAATAGCAGCATTTAGGCCTAAGTAATGTGTCAGCGAGGGGTTATGATGTGGCCTCCCATAGAGGGATGATGTGGCAGCATCCTTTGGTTCCCCAGCTGGAATGACCATTATTTAGGCTGCTGGACTGAAGGAGGTCTTTGGCATGAATCTGGAGCAAATCCTTCCCTGGGAAGTGCTGCAGTGTTGTAATGTTGTGTTCCTTACCCTGAGTACCCTGAGTCCTTGGCTTCCTCTTCTTGCATGATAAAACTTCCCAAAGGTGCCTTGTGTCACGAGGACATGACAAAGCTTTAAAATCCTCATTGCTTACAGCAGGCTTTTGAGGTAATCTGCTTTGGACATGAAACCAAACCCTTCCTTTTAGGGCAAAATCCTTGCTGTTATCTTTGCTCTCCAAAGTGTCGTTTATGGTTGAAAGGAAAAATCCCAGTGCTGGTGTTAGAGCCCCTGCTCTCTGAGTGCTCTGCAGGAGCAGGGCAGGGGAGATGCTGCTGACCTTAGGGCCAGGTGGCCTTCTCAGGGCTCTGGGCTCTGTCTGTGATTCAGATTTGAGGCAATTCTGGAGTTACTATAGTTGATTTTTGGGAGCTCTGCAAGTTTCTCCTTTCCTTACTGCCTTTTATTCCCACATCCTTTTTGTAACCTCACCAACTGCAGCAGAGCTGTGAAAATGCAGCAAGTGAAAGTGAGTTTCAGAAGAGGTGTATTCCAACTCCAGTGAGTTGTTTGGAATATCCACTTCTGATGAAGTGTGGGGTAATTTTGTTTTCTGTAGACGGTCCTGCGTGGCTCATGAATCAAGGCACAGATCAAGCTAGTCTCATTTCATTAGCTTTATTTGGCTCTGGGAAGGGATGGATCATCTTTCTAAATCACATTTAATCTGCTTATTTTGGCTAACCTCTTTTCAAGAAGGAAATTCAAAGCCTACCGTGAGTATATGAAATAAAACAGTCTTAAAAGTAGAATTTTGCCACCTCTGCTTCAAAAACAGATTTGGGAAATGGGACATGATGGATTTTGTGCTACATAGTTGAATATTTTGATCTTGTTCTTTTAAGTGGTAGTGAATCATTTAATCATGAGAAGATTCATTTAGAAGATGAGATACATTTTGGGTGATAGCCAACACTACTGCTGTTAGGTTTACTTGCTACCAATTATAAGTTTACTTGAAGTTTATATTAAAAAGAAACCAACACAAATTTGGAGAAGAGGGGAGAAAGTAATGGAAAAATTAGGGTCTTTGTAATTCTTGAGTTGGGCCAGTGTGATTATGTTTATAATCATGATGGGTGATGTTTCAAAAAACAGAATCTTTCAAAGCAATCTCTTCTTCCTCCCCTCACCTTCATTGATTCCCATGGACAGTTAAAAATCAGGTGCAGTGTTATAATTGTCAGTCTTATTTGTTATTTGGGCAATAAAGAACATATAAAAGTGTGATGGGGGTTCTGTATCTCTTAAAAGCACCACAGTTCAGTTTCTGATAGTGTTATTTGCTAAGTAAGCATGAGCAATGATGTTGTTTGCCAAAAGTTTTTCTTTTTTTTTTGTTTTCCCCTCTTACAGAAAAATAGTTTCGGAATATGAGAAGACGATTGCTCAGATGATAGGTAGGTGTTCCTGCTGTGAAAGATGCTCCCTGGTTGAAGTCTCTGGGCTTCATTTTGATGCTGGCTGCATCTGCTGATGCTGCAGGGAATTGTGAATGCATCTGAGGACACCAGAAAAGGAAAAGTCAGGGCTCATCTCACAGCCAGCAGCCCCCGGGCAGTTCAGGTAACACAGAAAGCTCAGGGCTTTCCCTTCTGCAGCAGAGCCCATATGAAACAGGTTCAAATTCATGGGTTTCTCCAGGAGAGACTTTCAGTGACCTAAAAACCCCTTAGGCATCAGCTCACAGCTGTTTAAAGGCAGATACCAAAGTTAGCTCTTCACAACAACAGGGATTATCTGTGCTAAGTGCATTGATCAGACCAAAACCGAGATTAACTCCAATCCCAGCTGGGACTTTACAAGTGCCCAGTCCACCCCCCAGTTACTTACTGACACAGGAGTCTCCTTTCAAGTCTAAATTGTGACAAGTTTTGCCTCTCAATAATTAGAAAACACCTTTGCTAACAGCATGTCTCACAGATAAAATCCTCTACCCTCACTAGCACTTCAAACCCAAAGGCTGCAGGGCTCGTGTGGTTCCTCAGCACGTGAGGTCTGGCCCCTGGGATGTGATTTTAAAGCCTCCTCTAAGATTTCTAAAGCTCTTTTTATTAGACTGGCTTTAGGAAGCACCAGTGGCTTGTGCTGCCTTGTACTGCTTCAGCTCCAGCCTTTCTGTTTCCCAGAAAGGCAAATAAATGGCTGAGTGGAATTTTGGGATCTCCAAGGCCAGAGTTGCTCAGAAGAGCACCAGTGTCTGGTGCTTTTGCTGCTTTCCTGGATTTCTTGGCCATTGGGAGGCATCCCAGCCTTCTTTCCAAGTGAGGGTAAAATGGACCTACAAATAAATTTTATGAGAATGACAACTTTAATAAATAAATTAATGAAATATATCGAATAACTAAATAAAGAACACTAATAATAGGTCAGGCTCTGTTCTCTCTGGTGTTATGCTTCCATTGCCTTTTGTATGTACAACTGAGCCAATGTGCTGCCTTCTGACATGGTGTGTGTCATTGTCATCATGCAAGTGTTCAAGCAGGAGTGACCAGAGTATGCAAAAAACTTATTCATTTTGGTTTACATGCCCTGGTGTGGCTTCCACCCTGAACTTGGCCAGTGCTACAGACACACAAAAGACCTGTCCTTTTTTCCCCAGGCTGTGCATACAGTTAAGAACAGATAAATTCGCATTCTATTTTTGAGAAACAGATGTTTTAAAAAATCTGATTTTGAGACTGCAGTGCAACAGTAAGATACAGAATAGGAATCCTGAGGCAGAGGCCCAGCCTTGATGTACAGAGTGCATTCCATCATTGCCACTTCCTCTTGTTGCAAAGAAGTGAAGGTTCAGCAAGTATTGGGCCATTGACTATAATAAAATAGCTCTTTAAACTTCAGATTCAGAGTATCAGAGCCTCTCAGATGCTCTGTGGTGAGTTTTTAAGGGCTATGGCTATAAGTAATTTAATTTGCAGTCCGTTTGCAAAGAACTGAACCAACAACCGCTATACAGAAAACGTCGTTTCTGTGTTAATTAGAGCAGTATGCAAATCCTACAGCATGGTAATACGTTAAATGTGAGGCTTCTCCCTGCATTTAATGTAAATTTTTGATCTAATTGTCCCACTTTGTCATGCCATTTCTTGTAAATTGCTGTCCCTACTGATAAAGGAATTCGCTCATCCGAATATCACGTGTGGAGGAAAGTGTGTGTTTGTTATTTGCATGTACTTCAGTGACCTGTTAGTGATGCCTCAGTGCTAAAGCAGAATATGCATCTTAACAAAAGAAATGCCTGTGCTGTTTCTGTTCACCATTTAACCCTTCTGAACTATTTATACAGCCCTGTTAGAAGGGCACTGCACATAAACCAATTTCACCAATCCCTTTGATGAATATTCAGTGAGGTTGATAGGTCCTGCTGAGCTTTTTGTAGGCTGGTGTGTGCATAATGAATGCTGAAAATATCCCATATTAACAATATATGACTGCCTGTGTTTGCTTCTAAAGGCACTGAAAAATGTGCATTGCAAACTGCAATTGCTTTTGATTCCAAGGGCTGTGGAAGGTTCAGTATTTCCACACTTACACGGAACCCAAAATGAGCCAGCTTAGCTGCTGTGATTACTTCATGCCACACTGTGCAAGCTGCCAGTGTGGAGATCCCTGTCTAGTGTCACTTGGTGTATTTCTTTACTTGTGCTTTTATCTTTTTTTCCCTTTTTTTCCTTACACTTGCCTCAACCCCTAACACATTTTAGTTTATTCTGAGGAGTGGGGGAGAGGAAAGATCAGGCTTTCCAGGCTGTGCTGCTGCTTTGTGCTTGGTGCTGTTTGCTCTGACAGCCAGGGAGCAGAGCCTGGGTGACCCCAGCATTCCTGCACCCTCCACACACCTGGCTCACAGCCAAAATCCCCACCCCAATTCCTTTTCACTGACTGGTTTCTAATGTTGATTTGTTGGGTTTTTTCCCCCTGTTAAAAATGTATCCTTATTTTTACATTTAAATACATGATGAGATTGATGAAATTTTACATTATGAGATTTTTTTTTATTACTTTACATTTGAATACATGATGAGATTCTCCTTGTGAAAAACAAACAGATGTTATGCTTTGTGCATTTCAGGTTGTTGCATTACTTATTTGCTGCTTTCCTAACAATTCCCGATTTTTCTATTTTGCTTCCGTTTTCGTTGCTTCTTGCTATTTGCTTGCAAAAACAAAACAGGCAAGCCTGGTAAGTAAAGCTTTTCACCAACTTTCACACCAGCATTTTGCATCTTTAGTTTCTTTTGCTTTTGTTCTCTGTTTGCTGCATTCCCATTAAGTCGTGTGAGTAGTAGTGAGCTGAGCCTGAAAGCGGATCTGCCGTGGTGCTGCTCTGATTCTGTCAATTTGGATAGTGTTAGTCCTGAGCATACTGCTGTGATTGTTGGTGAGCCCTGGGCAGGGTGTGTTGCAGATGTGGAAGTCATTTAATTCAAATATTTTGATCACATAACCTTGTAAACATATTTAGAATTAAGGATGTGTAGCCGCTTATCTAAGATTTGACTTAGCACATTTTATTGAAACTAAATCATAGTCTTAGAAAATAGAAGGTCCTTTCCAACCCAAACAATTCTCTGATTTTATGAAAACACCACATAAAACTCTAGTTTCCCTCCAGCCAAGTTTCTGCCTTTTGTTGTATTTAACCATTTTGGTTTGGGAGCATCTCTTGGATGGGCTTGGTGCAGCCTGGTCTAGTGGGAGGGCGTCCCTGTCCACGGCAGGATGGTGGAATTAAATGAGCTTTAAGGTACCTTCCAACCCAAACCATTCTGGGATTCTATAACATTTGCCCCAGTTTCCCATGAGTGAGTTTAAATGGTGCTGGGCGTTGAGTATTGGTGGAGCTGATCCAGCTGAGGAGAGAGGAGGGCCCAGGATGTGCTGGGAGGAAGAGGAGGAGCTCAGTAGTTATGAGGGAGTGTGACATGAATTATTAACTTCCTGATCACCCTGGAAACAAATCAGAAATTTGCTAAAATACCTCAGACAACAGTCTCACAAAAAGTAGGGATATGATATTAAATACATTAAAATATTTTGGATGAGGATGCAAATGTATCTCTTGCCCATGGAGCTGCAGTGGCAGAAGTGTTGCCAGAGAACAGGATCGTGCCAGGAAAGGGTTTGGAATTATCTAGGCAGGGTGTAATCTCCAGCATGATTAAACAAATCTACTGCTGGAACACAAGGAGACAGCCTATTAGCTTTAGAAAAATAAACAAAAGACAACAATTTTTCTTTTTGTTTTAATTGAAAACACATTAATTTTGACATTTCAGAGGAATATAGCATGTCTCTAAGAAAGCAAAGCAGAAAAGAATGTTTCTTTTTAATAAAGTGTTAAATATATCCAAGTGATGTTGTATGACACAACTAGGCTTCTCTGCCATGTCAGAGGTGTTTGTTCACCAGTAAAATAAAGGTGTTACAAGCAGGTCCTGAGAACCTTCATCTTCTGTTATCACACAGAGCAAAATATGCTCAGGTCAGGCTCTGCCCCAGCCTGGTGCTGTCAGGAGTGAGCAGAGGAGCCCAGGAGCTGATGCACAGCATGGCATCATCTCTGCTCTGACCTTGGTCAGGCCAGCAAAAATGTGTATTTTTTTGGGTGGAGTATGCAAGAGGAAGAGATTAATCTCAGTCTGGGAATTGACAGTTTCAGCTTTGGCATTTTGGCATGACCGGAACCATAAATAATTCAGATAAAATCTTCTATTCAAATTAAAACCCCAAACTTGTTTAGTTCTTTATGTTTCCGAATATAAAGGCCCAAATAAAAAGTTGTACATTGTGAAATGCCCCATGCTTTTTCCACAGGAGAACTTTTTACCTTATTTTAGTTTCTATCATAAACCAAGGAAGATGGTAATATAAAACTTCTGTGTTTGGTGGGTGGGTTTTCCTTTCAGTATAATGCAAAGTACCCCTAAAACATGGGCACAAGTAGGATGTGAAGGAAACAGTGCAGCATTTTGGAAGACAGTGCCAGACTTTTTCTTCCAGTGCTATGTGGATATTCCAATTTATTATGAGGTCAATTCCCTTGAAAATTCCTCCTCCATATGGATTTGTATTCCTGTTATGTTCTTCCCACCACCCCTGGCTCAAATTTAACTATACACAGGAGGAGCTTGGCAGATGTTTTTTGCAGTTTTTTTTACACTTAGGAAGTCTGTCTGATGTTAGATTTCCTTTCTGTCACTTGCTCCAGCAATCCTGAGAGCTGGTAAAACACTGCTTTTCCAAGGGAAGAATTGAATTCCACTGAACAAAGTGTCTTGTTTGTGCAGGACTAGAAGGTGCCAGGAGATGACAGGCATTTATCAACAATGGCAAATAACTTGTGGTCAGTGCTAGGAATGTGCATAAATGTCCTTTCCTTCAGCTAGTGCATCTCCAGGGGAAATCCAGCACCTGCCTTTTCATGGGAACAGCTGAGTTCAGAGTGAAGAAATCATCAGTACAGAGATACATTCACATTTTCCCCCAACATCAAAATACTTAAATATCACTGTATTTAGTCTGTTTTCCTAAACAGGTTTGTGTCTTTAGAAAAATCTGACTTTTCTGGGTCCTGTAAACTTATTAATACACAAATAGGGCAGAGTATAGTAGAACCTGTAGATGATCATGAGCTCAGTGGACTTACTCCTGTTACCCTTCTGAAAACCTCTCTTTTCTCTACTCCTCTCTTCTTTCAGAGGATGAACAGAGAGAGAAATCTGTCTCCCACCACACTGTTCAGCAGCTCATAGTGGAGAAGGAGCAAGCTCTGGCCGATCTGAACTCAGTGGAGAAATCCCTGGCAGATCTTTTCAGGAGATACGAGAAGATGAAAGAAGTCCTGGAGGGGTTTCGGAAGGTCAGTCACCTTAACATCTCCTTTAAAGAGCAGAGCTGAGCAGATTCTGTGGACCAGAATGTGCTGTGCTGCTGGACAGAAGGCAGGACTTTTGTTTCCAGCTATTTCTGATGTTCTGCATGCCAAACCATAGTCCTCAGGTGAAGGATTGCAGCAACAGAAAAATTGTAAATTTCTTTGCATTGTGAAATACTCTCCTTCAGATGGCCTCTGTGGGGGTGTCAGTGTTGGACTGCAGCCCTTCAAACAGCTGTGTGTGACTCCCACAAATAGGTGCCTGTCCTGCATTTTAACCTCTTGCTTTAAATTTGATGTCATCTTCTCTTTTAAGAATGAAGAAGTGTTGAAGAAGTGCGCACAGGAATATTTGTCACGAGTGAAGAAGGAGGAGCAGAGGTACCAGGCACTCAAAATTCATGCTGAGGAAAAACTGGACAGGTAATTGAGTCATGGATTCACAGAATGGTTTGGAAGGGATTTTAAAACCATCTTGTCCCACCCCCTGCCATGGGCAAGGACACCTTCCACTTGACCAGGTTGCTCCAAGCCCTGTCCAGCCTAGCCTTGGACACTTCCAGGGCTGGTGCGTGGACTGTACACATTTTTTCATGCTGAAGAAGGATTCCCATGGCTGGGCCTGACATCCCAAACTGATCCTACAATATGCAAAGCACAGGCTGCTCTGTGATAGAGGTGCAAACAAATGCAATAATGAGAATTTTTCCAGTGTGCTGGTGTTACTTCCAGCTCCTGGCCGTACAGAACACCTTAAATCTCTCTATTTAGCTAATGTCTTTATATTTGTTAATGTATTATCACGGGAGGATCAAGAAAGAAGCCATTAGCCAGTTTCTTTTTTCTAGATTTCCAGGTAATGACTAATGAAGCCTTTCTAGGGATCATGTTCAGGACTCATTGGTACAGTCCCCTGAACTGGAGATCAGGTTTGGAAACTGCCATAAAACACTTCTACCTGCGTCATATTTGTAACCCCAGCAGAGATATCTGAGAGAAGCACAAAGGGAGCAACACAGACAATAAGAAAAGACTGTGGCCCCTGCTGAGCAAGAGAGGGAGTTGGGAAAAGTTTTTAGGGACAAGTCTCACAGCTTACCCAAGATGTGCAGATGCCAGCCCTGCCCTCTCCCCCCATTTGTTAAGGTGCTGTCCATCCTTGGGCACCCTCTGCCCTTTCCTGTAGAGACCCTGATGTGACCAACCCCTGTGGTTTTTGCAGAGCCAATGCTGAAATTGCACAAGTGAGAGGCAAGGCCCAGCAGGAGCAGGCAGCGTACCAGGCCAGCCTTCGCAAGGAGCAGCTCAAAGTGGATGCCTTGGAGAGAACACTGGAACAAAAGGTAAATAAACCAGGAGCCAAGCTCTGCCTGAGGATTGTCCTGCAGCTCACTGGCCTTGGGGACAGCAGCACTCCCCAGATTTTAAGGCAAACCCCCTGTGTGCACCAGCTGGACCCAGGTTTGATCTGAGCCCAAGTGTTTGGGTCTGGCTCAGCCTCAGGCAGAGCTCGGGGTGCACCTCTGCAGCCCAGGCCTTGGTTTGCTTCAGTTCTCAGGTTTTTCTCTCAGGTTCTGTTTCCCTTTTTAGTGCTAGCTGTAATTCCAGTGCTAATTCCAAAGTGTCTGTAGGAAATGCCTATTTATATCTCTAGCTCAGCCAAGGAAGCTTGCTTTGGCATAGAACAGCTCGTCCTTGCTTGCTGCTCTGCAAGGCAGGGTGAAAATAATGAAAAAAGTAGAAAAGTGCAGCCTAGAAACAAATTTCCACTCTGTATTATTGTGGAGGGCTGGGAATGACTGCTGTGAAGCTGTCTGCTTTGGTGCTAAATTTGATTTATTAAAACTGGAGGAGCTGTACTTGGAAGAAAGGAAGCATTTGTTTGAATGCATGTAGCTGTACTAGGAATATCAACTCTTAGTTGTACTATATCTGCACATATATCTGTATGTATAGATCTCCTGTTCTCAGCATTGGAGAAAAGTTAATTTTCCCACACTTCTCCCACTAGTTAGATAATATTAAAATTTAAAAAAACTCCTCATCTTAATGCAGCAATCCTTTTCATACTACTTCATATTTTATTTTCCAGAATAAAGAGATAGAAGAATTAACAAAGATTTGTGATGAACTGATTGCCAAAATGGGGAAAAGCTAACTTTTAACCAAATTTCTGGACTTCAATCCTGAGTGCAATATGACCATTGGCACACTGATGTCCATACATTTATGTGGACAGGTTATATTTTCACTTTTTCGTATGCACTACTGTATTTTCTTTCTAAATAAAGTTGATTTAATTGTATGCAGTACTAAGATGACTATCAGAATTTCTTGCTATTGTTTGCATTTTCATAGTATAATTCATAGCAAGTTGATCTCAAAGTTCCTGTATCAGGGAGATTGTCAAGTTCTCTAAGAAAATACAAATTGCTGATCCTAGCCTTCCCTTTGTACATGAGTTCCCATGTTGGATGTCTTTTGGATTTAATATAAACATGTATTACTTGCATGGGGACTCTTGCCTTAAGGAATGTAAACTTTATCTGCATTTGCTGATTTGTAAAATAAAATCTTAAAAAAAAAAAAAAGGAAAATGCATGTCACAAATGAAATTCTCTATTGTAAATAAATTTTTTTCGTTGAAAGTTGAAGATAAGTATGGCTCTCTTTTGTGTCCTTCACTTGCTTATTTCAGCACCAGATGCTCTTGGGAATTAATTCCTCCACAGAAAGCACTTCATGGGTCACTGCTTGGAACACTTTTTGGGTCACAAGAGTCTGCTGCTTATGTGCCCATATCTAGGGCTATATCTTAATGTCTCTCTCTATATATATGTGTGTGTCTATGTGTTGGATTTGGACCACTCAAGTCTCAAGCAGAGGCTTAATCCTCCAAAATATTTAATGCTCTGACCCTGATCCAGCAAATCCCATGGGCAAATGTAATGAGGCTGTTGGAGGAGTCTGAGGCTGTGCCATGTGGTGACAGGATGGTTTCTAAGCATGTCTGTCACTGAAAGGTGAATAATTTCCTGCTCCTGGAAGAATTTGCCTGCAGGGCTGGTGGAGCTGAGGTTGGTGTGATCAGAGGTGCAGCCAGAATAAGCTCCATAAGTAGCACTCTTGAACACCTCTTTATCCTGTAAGTTATCCTCTGCACAGGATTAGGGATGGAGGAGAAGCATTAAGGCTCTAATAGCAAACAAACTGCTTTCTTTGCCTAATGGTGCATCTCTTGGATCTCCATGATGTGGACAGTCTTCAGCCTGGTTCTTGTCAGCTCCCTTTTTGTCCTCAAAAGTAAGTCAACTCCTTTTTCTTTCCTTTTTTTACTTCATTTGCATTCCCTGCCTCAGGCATGGCTGAGCCTCTTTGCTGTTCTGGGCTCCTCTCCTGGGTTGGGTTGGTTTCAGGTCGTTTTGTGTGTGTGGTTGGCAGCACAGAACTGCACCTCTGTAAAGATAAATGTGTGTGCTGACAGATTCAAATGTCCCCACTGATAGCAAGGGTGGGATTTCTGCTCTGCAAGCTTCAAGTGTGGTGTTTGAAATATCTTTATAACTCATGCTTGCCTTCCTTTGAAAATACTGTGTAGTTTGTGGCAAGGAAAAGAAAGAGGGTTGAGGTATGGTTGTGGTGTTTAAACAAGAGCAAAACTCAAGATACACTGCTGTGCTTTCCAGCTGAATTGGTACTTTAGGAGAAGAGTAAAATTGGATCATTGTAAGATTTTATGTGTATACAATGTGCTTTTTCATGGTACTGTGGACCAAAGATCATGATGGAGGGGGAATAAAACATTTAGGCTCTGCTCTGAAAATGTTACAAGATGATATGGATGCAGTTACAGAATATAAAATATTTCTTGTATTATTTTAAGTGCAGATTATAAACAGCTAAATAATCCGTGGTTGATTTTTTAATTATTTTTTTATCAATATTTGACCCATTTCTAAAAAATAAACATTGATAAGATTTACAGGCTCTTTGGATTTTCCAAAGCTTTTTTTTTGCCTTTTTTTTTTTTTTTTAATGTGTGCTTGAAACCATAGTAGAAAGATTGATATTTTTAAATACTTCTTGCAAATTCTAAGTGGTCTCTTCTTCCTCCACCCAGGTGAAGCACTGCAGTGTTACACCTGTGTAGGTTCTAGTGATGATGACTGCAACAGACAAGGAAGTCAGCAGTGCCCAGGCCATGCAGATGCCTGTGCAGTCATTAGAGGACAAGCAAGTAAGTGTCACAAATGTGCAGACTTGTTGCATTTGTCACAAAAGAGAGAAATAATCAGTGTTGGAAAGAGAAGAATGCATTGTAAGTTAAGGAAAAAACCAGAAGTAAATGTCCCCTCTCAAAATAAACCTCATTAAAAAATCTCAATTCTAGTTTTGTTGACACAAAATCCCACTGGGAATGATTTGTCGGTGTGCCACAATGAGCTGCACCCACTCTGTGGGAAAGCTGGAGAGAAGTATTTTAAGTATTGCCCACTTTTTGCTTAAGTGACTTAGCTGGAAATCAGGATGGAAGAGAAGCTAACGAGCCCCTGCACTTGGGCACATCCAAAGATATTTAAGCTGCACCAGTTCCTCTAAGATTAAAAACTAGATTTAGTTAAGTGGGAGCGTTGGTGCGCTGCCTTGTTGTGATTCCATTCATTTTCTTGTGAGGAGCAGCCAAACCTGAGGCTGTTGCTCAGTGCTGGGTGGTCAGGCTGGTGCTGGGGGGTGCAGGTGGGAGCAGGAGGCCTTTGCAGCCCCTCTGGGCTCACTGTGGCTCTGTTCCAGGTGGCATCATGAAGTCCTGCTCGTTCAGGTCCTTCTGCGAGCGGGCGAGGCGCGACGGATCGAGGGCGCCCGGGGTGAGCATCCACTGCTGCTACTCCAACAACTGCAACGCCAGGAGCCTGGCTCCCAGGGTCACCAGCTCCTGCAGCTTCTCCCTCCTCATCCTCACTCTGCTCTGGCACCCCTTGTTGAAGCTGACATGAGGGGAAAAAGTAAAAAAAGAAGAGTATCCTGAAGCGACAACTCTGCCTTCTTAGCAAGGGATGATAACATTTGCTAATCACGTTGCTCCATGTACCATTTATCTCACTAGGCAAAAAGCTGTAGGAAGACCTGACAGATGTTTAGATAAAAATTGTTTCATCTGCTAAATAGGTCTTGATCTCTGTGTAAGAAATGCTGCCCTGTTGCTTACCCTGAGGGGTTGATTGTGGGAACACATCACATTTTCCTGCCATTTGGATAAGGAGAAGTCTTTGCTGCAGGTAACCTGGTAGTAAGGTAAAGAGCAAATGGCTGCCAAATGCTTTTTACTGTTGGCAGATACTCAAAAGCAAGCTAAAATTTTCAAGCACAAAGTGACTGAAAATTCTAGCAAGCAAGTTAATCTTTCAGAGCATTTTGGTGTACTGGACAAAAGGAAACTTGAAATACAGGTGATTTAGTACTAATACAAACTGGTAAGAGAAGGTCATTAAGAGAATAATGCATGGAGGTATGTTCTGTTGTATATGATATGTTCCTGGCAGGGGGGCTGGAACTGGATGGTCTTTAAGGTCCCTTCCAACCCAAACCATTCAGTGGTTCTATGCTTGTGTGTATTTCCTTGGAAAAAAAACACCTTCCACTCTTCTCTTTTCTGATCCTTTGAGAATTTTACCACAGCATCAGAAGAGGAAGAAAACAAGAAGAGTTTGGAAGTTGTTTTTGAACTGGTACTCCACCCAAAGATTGCCTCAGTCTATCTCCCCTGCTGGTTTTAAAGACAAGTGATTAATCCCTGTCTTGTAAGCAAATTATAACTTGAGTTTATCATTCTTGAGGTTTCAGTTATGTAAATAATTCCCCTTCTGCCCTAAACTGCAGCCTTTGAGAGTAAGAGTGTATGTATCTGTACAGGTCTCCCCTTTCATTGATGTGGTGGAGTTGAGGTGGTTTATGTATCCTCTTCATTTTGCAAAATGAATGAAATTACTTGGAGGTCTTTAGAGGTGTAAAGAGGGACTAAATCAATATTTTTAATAAACCATTCATGGCAGTTTTACCAAGTAGATGATCCAGAAGGGGTCACACAGTAGAGGGATCGGTCACACAGTAGAAGGCATTGTGCATCACTACCTCCTTTGATCCAAAACTCAAAGCACCAGGCAAGCAGATGAGTGAAATTTGTAGATTTTAATGTCCAGCTGGATGATCTGGTCCAAACCCTGGCACACAACGTGCACAGGATTGGCTGAAAGTCCAGCTGGTGTAACTGAAGTAGAGGTGGTCTTTCCAGTTCTAGTTTTAGTTGCCTAGTAGGAAAAAGGTTAGGTCATGAAATTTATGGAACTCACAAAATATGTGGCAAAGTAGTTTTTCCTCTAGCTTTGTGTTGTGACTTTTTTCAGTACAATTCTTTTAAAAAATCAGTTCTGGGCAGTGTGTAGTAGAATTCTTCACATTGACCAAAATTTTATTCAGGTTGCAAACTCTAGAGCTGCTGCAAAGTCAGTGAGTGAGCCCTCCCTGCAGAGTGTAACCCTTGCCTGCCTTGTAGCTGTCACAGGGGCTGAGCTGTCTCCTTGTTTTACTGTGCTCTTTCCCCAGTGTGGATCCTTCCATCATCTCATGTAGGTTGTGGCTTCAGACTGGCTGGATTCTCCTTGGGTTGTGTTCAGGTGGGCTCAGACAAGGCAGGTTGGTCTATTTTTAGTCTCTAGGCACCATTCTGATAAAGCTGTTGAATATAAAGATTGCAACAATGCAGCAGATCCTGGCTGAGAATGTTAATTTGGACTCCAGCATCTCATCTGTATAAAAAATCATTTAAATTGGTGTAAGTATTTTTCATTTCATTCTCAGCTTGAAGCAGTTCCTTCAATCTCTTCTGCTGCAGGAAGCAGGTATTGATTGTATCTTTATCTTCGTATGGTTCTGTAATGATAAATCTGCATTGAATGTGATCTCTGTATGTGCTCAGTGCATCTCCTTAATGAGAAAATAAATTACATGCAATGGCTGACATTGTCTCTTGGTAAACACAACTGCTTCTTTTAATTGGGATTTCCAGCTGCATCTGGTGCTCTGTTTTCCTGTAGGAATCCTGTTGGGCTTTGTTGTTTTGTTTTTGTTTTTTTTTAATGTGGGATCTGTTTCTTAAATCTGTTGGATAAAATAGTGGATGTTGGTAGTGTTCTTGCTGCTATATTTCCATGATAAAATAAGAAGGTAAATCTCTATCCTCTTGACAAACACCATCTGTCATTCCTGACGGCAGCCAGGACTGGGATCTTCAGGCAGCTCCCACCGCTTCCATCCACTCCTGCCTCCCAGCTCATCACAGCCCTGCTTTGCTTTTTACAGGAAAAAAAGACATTTTTCCTGCCCAATTATGCCCCTGAAGTGTGCCTGCATGTGGATATCTAGGAGGGATGAAACACTTTTGTGGATTGGTGTTCTCAGAGCAGTTTAGTGATGGTTTTTGGCATAAGTGTTGACAGGAAGACAAGCCCAAAGGAACAAAAACAGAATAGAAGGAATGTTTTTTAAACTCCCTTAAAATGC
Source organism: Haemorhous mexicanus (assembly GCF_027477595.1). Taxonomy (NCBI): domain Eukaryota; kingdom Metazoa; phylum Chordata; class Aves; order Passeriformes; family Fringillidae; genus Haemorhous; species Haemorhous mexicanus. Next base: position 38,376,287 of record NC_082347.1, read on the forward strand.
AGAAAATATTTTAATGTTTTTGTTGCCATGACTGTGCAGAGCTATTCCCAGTCACAGGTGCAATAGAAAGTTGGTTGTTCTGAGGTTAATTCCTGCTGCAGCCACAGGCTCCCTCTGCCTTCATGTCAGCAGCAGAGAGGCTGATGCTGAAATGCTTTCTGCTCCAACTCAGAATGACAGGACTTCTTTTTCATCTCTTCTATCAGCTGGATTTGTGGATTTATCAGTTGGGTAAGTGCTGGGTTTGTGTCACTCTGTTCTCACCTCCAAAAAGATTCATGATTTCTAAGTGAGAGAAAATCTCAGCTGTAACTACAGCCCGAAATCATAACTTCCATTATTCCTTTCTATCCTCTTGGTTTTGGCTCCACAAACAGCATTCCTTTATTTTCCTGGTCTTGTCAAGGGCAGCCAGAGCCTCTGGGACTTCTCAGGAGGGCACAGCTGAGCAGAGTGCCTTGAGCTCTCTGTAAGAGTGAGAATTTGGCCTTTAATTTGTGTCAGTGTTCATCCACACCTGGCTTTTCCACAGTGAGCACAAGGTACCAAGTTGTCCCTTGTTCTTGGTGAGGAATAAGCAATTCTTGTGGCCTTGAAAATCTAGATCAGACAAGATCAGCTCAATACTGCCTGTGCACTTTGATGAAAGTTTCAAGTACATGTTGCTGTCACAAACCACAGTTTATTTTTTAACCTTTTCTCCTGGTGTGAAATTTTAGTCTTGCATTTCTGTGCAGTAGGGATTAAACAAAACCCATCCTTGCAGTCTGTGTGACCGTGTTTGTGTGCAAAGAAAGCCCAGCTGTGACAGATTTCACTGTGAGCATCACTCCAAAGGGTCTCAACCTTTCTGGACCTGCAGGTGTTCAGGACACAGCCCAGAGCTGCTGCCTGTGGTTGCTAACATGCTCTTGGGGAGGATTTCATGCTTCTGAAATCAGAATTCCTGAGTGCAATTCCTGGAGCCCAGGGTACACATACATTCCCTCTTATCACCCACAGCCAGCAGTGCAGGGGCTGTTTTTAATTGGTGAATTTGTGATATGCTCAGAGGTGCCATGTTTACTCACAACAGAGAGGGGGAAAATGATAACAATGTTAATCCCATAGTGTAGCAAGAAATTCACAGTGTTGGTGGTGTAGGTGCAAGTGAACTTTCTTAGCATCTGAGAAAAAAAAGCCCACAAGTGAAAAGCCAGTGTGAGATTGAGTTTGGAAAATCCACAGAAGCAGCTCGTGCTTGGCAGGGTGGCTCCATGGAAAGTGGGTCCTGTCAAAAACATCTCGTTTGAGGTTAGGGCTTTTTGCTGATAAAGGCAAATACATGGGTTTTTTGCAACACATTTCATACAAAATCACAGTTGTGATACACAGACTGAGAGTTCAAGAGCCAGGAGAGTGAAAGACTGCAAAAAACAAGTTCTCAGTGGAAAATCTTCCAAGTGGTGCCTTGACAGAGGCGAGCTCCCATCATCTCCGACAGCCTCGGGCCGGTGCCATGAGAAGTGTGACAAAAAGAAGGGGCTGTCAAAGCTGTGCCATGTCTGCATGGAGACATTCCTGCATGTTGCCATAGGGATGGGTTTCCAAGGGAGACAGGTGATGCACTTTTCTGGAGCAAAACTAAAGCAGAGGGATGAGGGTGGGAGGATGGGGCTGAGCATTTTAGCACAGAATCACAGAAGGGTTTGGGCTGGAAGGGACTTAAATCCCATCCAGTGCCACCCCTGCCAGGACACCTGCCACTGCCCAGGCTGCTCCAAGCCCTGTCCAGCCTGGCCTTGGGCACTGCAGGGATCCAAGGGCAGCCACAACTGCTCTGGGCACCCTGTGCCAGGGCCTCCCACCCTCATAGGGAACAATTCCTTCCCAAATTCCCATCTAACCCTGCCCTCTTTTTTAGCCACCCAACCCTGCTTTCTTCCATGTTTAGCACTATGAATCTCTTAAGGAATGCACTTTTCCAAAAATTCCTTGCCACTTGTATAGCAGCCTGACTTAGCTCCACAGGCAATACTCCTCTTAAAACCCTTCTAGCTGCAAGCCCCAAAGACTTGCAAGTATGAGATACTGTTTGACAGGTGAAGAGGAATTTCTCTCTTGAAGCTGTTTCCCTTTTCTGAGAACTTCCTGCCTTTCATCCTGACCAAAATAGTTTTAATTTTTTCCTTTAAATACTCAAGGGGAGAACACTGAACAGTGTGAACACTGGCAGAGACTCAGCCAAAAAAAATAAGAGTGGTGTCCAAATCACTGATTGCTGCTGCCTTCATTGGAGACATTCAATGTCATGTTTTAATGTCAGTCATTCTCAGTTTCTGATTTTCAGTGGAAAAAAACAGTGTCTGTAGATCTGGAGCTCAGAGGGACTGGCTGGTATCTCTTCAGCCACATCAGAGCCTGACTTTCCCTACAGAAACTTTTGATTTGTGGATTTGCTCCTGTGCTCTCCCAACCTAAAGAGAGCTTTTGCAACGTATCCTTGAGATCCTGAGGATGTTCATCTCCTTTTAGCAACTTTCCTTTAACCCCTTAACAGTTTTTTTGAGGGCTTTCCAATGCAGGTAAAATCTCCACAAGTGTGCAGTTATTAAATTCAATTTCTCCTCTTTATGTGTCACTGGAATGATATTTCTAATAGGAGGATAACCTCCTCACACTCTGCTGATTACCAGGGTAACTTGGGCTCTGATTTTTCTTTATGTGGGCATTGCAAGTCCCAATGGCCAGAACTCACATGAGGCAGCTCCAGAGCAAAGTCCCTGCCCCCCTGGTGGCAGCCAGGAGCTGAGTGGAGCACAGGATCCATCCAAACCACAGCTGGGGCTGCAGAGCTGGGGTCAGGACACACTTTTGGAGAAACCTGCAGTCACAGAAGGGAAGTGAGCACCCTGCAGTGTCCAGTGGTGTTTTGAGCCTCACTTTGGTGCACTGCATCCCTGAGAGCTGGGGGTGGCTGGGGCAGGGCAGCAAGGAACCAGCTCTGCCCTCATCTCCTTTAGTCCTTAAGGGTTAAGTTTCACTTTTTGGAGCTGTCTTTTTGCACTGTACCATGAACAGTGCTCATGAGCACTTGGCAGTCTCCATCTCTTGTTTCCACATTCTCCCAGCCAACTATGACTCCTCCTATTGGATAAACAGGTCTGGTTTTGTTAAATGTTCTGTTGCAGTGATTGGGACTCTGGAAAGAGCAAATCAGTAACTGAGATGAAGCAAATCCAGGAGTGGGGCAGTGAACTGGGCCAGGAAAAAATGTTCATGGGGAAATCATCCGAGCTGGGCTGTGCCTGGGGGGCACTGGCAGAGGTTTATCAGCATTCCTGGAATCAGGGCTGGGAGCAGGAGAGATCCACCAGGCTCCTTTGCATTGCTTTGTGCAGCAGCTGAAAAGGAGAGGTTTGTCCCTGGGCTGGTTTGGTTCACTCACCCCAAGGCTTAGGACAGGAGGAGCTTCTCCAAAAGCATCTTCCCAACACCTTCCAACACATTTTTTTCCAGATTTAGAAGATTTTCCTTCTGAATGCCAGCACGTGGATGTCTGGGGCTCTTTAAATGAGGAGGGGTTTGCAGAGTTTCATCAGTTGCTGGTAATCTCATAAATAAATAATAAATTAGGGATAAATTAGGGATAAATTAGTAATAAATGAGGGACTGTGCCAGCCAGAAAGTTTTCCAGAGCTGGCTTCAATGGGACTCTTCTGAGGATGATGACAAGCAGGGGGAGAAAACCTGCTTTGATTTGACACCTCCTGTTAACATCAGAGAGAAGCAGCCCCTGGAAAACCCATCTCCTCCAAAGTCAGGCTCCCTTGTGGAAACTGAAAACAATACTTTGCTCATGCATGATCAGGAGTGGAGTGATCTCATCTGACCTTTGCTTTAATATGGCTTATCCAAAGCTTTTTGTGCTTATCCAAGCCTTGGCTCTGGGCTGCACTGTGAGCCCAGGCTATTCGGGGCAAATCCTGGTGACCTCTCCTTCAGCTGCTCTCCTCAGGAGGATGAAGAGGGGATTACTGCCCCTGGATGGGTGTCCTGAGCCAGCAAATAAAACACTGCTGCCTGTCTTGGAGCTGATTTCCAAGCCACAGTGTGCTGGAGGATCTGTCTGTGCCCAGTCTCACAGACCAGCTCTCCAGGAGACAGATGGCCTGTGGGCTGCACTGGTCCCAAGAAATGCAGTCACTCACAGCCTTAAAATAGTTCTCTTTTTACATTTATTTTTCTTGTCTTAACCATTTTGCTCTAGATTTGCCAGCTCCTACAGAAGCATTTTCCTTCCTGCTGTTTCCATACCTGAGATCCAGGTGGCCACAAGCCCCAGTCAGGCAGAGGAGCTGGGATGGAGCCAGTGGCTGCAAGTGGGACAATGCTCAGTGATGTTGGTGGCCCTGGAAGGTTGCCCTGGCTGGAGTGAGGTGCCTGCAGACAGACACTGACCCTCAGGTGTCCCAGCCTGTCCCAGCTCCAGGTCCCCTCCCAGAGCTGCCTGTCTGGATGTCAGCTCTGTCCCACTCCCTGCTGGTTGCTGCTGGGAATTTGGATGCATTTGAAATCAGATTAGACTCCCCTGGCTCTGCATGAAAAGCCTGAAGAGGCTGCAGAGCCAAATCAGGGCTCATTTGAGGAGTTTTCATTGGGCATCAGTGCTCTTGTTCTTTATTGCTCCTGCAGGAAAATCACCTTCATTTCTTTGCTGCATAATTTCACCTTCCACCATCCCAGGGTGCTCCAAACCCCATCCAGCCTGGTCTTGGGCACTTCCAGGGATCCAGAGGCAGCCCCAGCTGCTCTGGGCACCCTGTGCCAGGGCCTGCCTGGCACAGTTCCCAATTCCCAATATCCCATCCAGCCCTGCCCTCCGTCAGTGGGAGCCATTCCCTGTGTCCTGTCCCTCCATCCCTTGTCCCCAGTCCCTCTCCTGGAGCCCCTTTAGGCCCTGGAAGGGGCTCTGAGCTCTCCCTGGAGCCTTCTCCTCTCCAGGTGAGCCCCCCCAGGGAGGAGGGAGTGATTCAGAATCTGCAGCTCTCACAGACCATGGTCAGGGCTTCCAGAAGGACAAAATGAAATCAACTTTCAGCCACACTGGCTCTGGTGAATTGAGGGAGTTCTCAGGAGGAGCTGTTTGTTTTGTAGCATTTTTATTTTTACTGTAAAATATAGTTCAAACACACCCACTTGAACTAGAATTGCCTCTCTCAGTGGAATCAAACCAGGCACAGGTAGCTGGGGGTGACCACCTTGATCAGCAGAGTGCTGGGCAACCTCTCAGCTTTTTCATTGCCTCTGAGGCCAGCAGCCTGCACAAAGGCAGGTGTTAACCCTTGAAAGGTCAGATGATCTCACTGGTGGCCAGGGAGCAGCACACACACCCACAGAGCTGCCACAGAGGGACATTGATGGCAGCAGAAAGCAATTTTCTCTTTCCCTCCACCGTGGGACTGGGGCTGGCAGGCAGCAGGAGCTGTGCAGGCCATTCCTTTGCTGCTCTGCATCCCTGCCATGACTTTGGCTGGACCAGTTCCCCAGCAATGCCTGAGTTCTGCACCCAAGCTGTTCTCTGCTCACAGCTGGAGCAGATCATTCCAAACACACCACGATAAAATCCAGCTCTGCTGGCTGGTTTATCCCAGAAATGAGAGCAGTGTGCAGAACTACATCACAGGCAGGGAGAGAAACCCCTGCCAGTGTCTGCTCCTCTCTGCACCTCATTTCCTGAATGGTGGCAATGAAATATCTTGTTTCTGAAAGGTGGGGACCTTCTGAATTAAAAAAAAAAATTAGAAAAAAAAAGTAATTACAACTTAAAGTTGATAAGTGGCAGCACTAGAAGGAGAACCTGCCTCTTGTCACTAATTTGGTTTAAGGTAATTATGTCAAGCACAGGGCAGGGGATGAGCTGATCTGTAGTGTGCAGGTGTCAGTGGGAACTGCTCCTGTGCACTCTGAATCCAGTGAGCAGGTTCAGATAAAGCTTTAGACTCTCAGCTTATCCTAATGCCTGAATTAGTTTGAGACTGAGCCTATTTTTGCATAGCTTATCATGAGAGCATCTGCAGAAGTCCTTGCTAGGCTGAGGAACAGCAGGGCCATCGAGGAAGGAATCTGGCACAGGAGTGGGGAGGTGCTTTTCAACAGAACCACAAAAATCCAAGTGAGTGTGATCAGCATTTATCTGATTTTTGAGTTGTCACAGCTCCTCCAACTGAAATACAGCCAGGAGGCTGCAAATTGGTCAGCATCACACTCATGACCCTCTGTGGGCTTCCCTTCCCTTCCCTTCCCTTCCCTTCCCTTCCCTTCCCTTCCCTTCCCTTCCCTTCCCTTCCCTTCCCTTCCCTTCCCTTCCCTTCCCTTCCCTTCCCTTCCCTTCCCTTCCCTTCCCTTCCCTTCCCTTCCCTTCCCTTCCCTTCCCTTCCCTTCCCTTCCCTTCCCTTCCCTTCCCTTCCCTTCCCTTCCCTTCCCTTCCCTTCCCTTCCCTTCCCTTCCCTTCCCTTCCCTTCCCTTCCCTTCCCTTCCCTTCCCTTCCCTTCCCTTCCCTTCCCTTCCCTTCCCTTCCCTTCCCTTCCCTTCCCTTCCCTTCCCTTCCCTTCCCTTCCCTTCCCTTCCCTTCCCTTCCCTTCCCTTCCCTTCCCTTCCCTTCCCTTCCCTTCCCTTCCCTTCCCTTCCCTTCCCTTCCCTTCCCTTCCCTTCCCCCACAGCATCTCCAGAGTGAGAGAACAGCAAAAATTTTTCTTCTCTGTTATCTTGCTGCAGCACATGAAAAGAAGTACTATAAATAAATACTATAAAAGTATAAATATATTATATATATATAATATATTATATAAATATTAGGAAAATCCTCTTGGTTGGCAATTTGAACTAAAGCAATGCAGAAATATTTAAACTTTTAGTTTTTCTTGAATTATCAGAGCACAAGAACTTCTTGGCATGCAGCATCAAAACTTCTCTCCCAGGAATACTCCTGTATTTGTGTACAATTTATTCAGCATTTGTGTTTAAAAAACTTGGTTTTGCACATCCAAAGTGATGACAGCAATGACAGTGATTGACAGGAATGCTGAAAATGAAGATTCAAAGCCACTACAATTTCATCTGCAGCCCCCTTCTGTTAATATTTAAGTGTCCTTAAATTGCATTTAATTTGTGCCTGTGATTTGTTCCTGTGATGGAGCAAGAGCTCCAACAGCAATAGAGAACTGACTGATCAGGGGGATCAGAGTCACTTTTTTAAGCTCCTCCACAGCTGCCTGGTGTTCTCCAAACTGATTCCTCCCAACAGGCTGCAGGCCTGGAGGGTGCTGCCTCTTATTGCTGGTCAAAATGAAATTGAGGGAATAACCACTGATGACACCAAAATCAAATTGTTTTTTAGAGACAAGGTTGCACAAAAATCAAAGTCCCTTTTTCCTCTGAGGGTGTGGAATCCATCCAGACTCTCTCCCAGCTCAGACCTCCTGTTTTCCCAGGGATTATGGTGGGCATGAGCAGCTGTCCTGTCCTGGAGCTCTGCAGCTCTTCCCTTTCCTCAGTTCCTCTCTGGATTCCCTGGTCACTCTGGTCTCTTCAGAATCACTAACACATATTTTTTCTCCCCTCCATACCCTAAAAGAATCACTTATTCATGTTTCCTCACCCCAACTCCACTTCAGGTTCCTTCTGAAAACTCCTTTTTCCTTGGGAATTTTTTCTTTCTCCCAACTGGCAGCAGTTCTTGGGCACTTCTCCTCTGTTCCCCAGCTGCTGCCTGTGCTTGGCTCCCACGCAGGGCACCGAGATTCCCAGGCTGTTCTTACAATAATAGGAAACTTAACACCCATTCTGGGGACTGCTAATGTGAAAAGATCTTTTCAGCTTTCCTCAAAGAAAATGCCAGAGAATGTTCTGTTGGCAAACAGCTGTTAGCAACCAGAGTCCTCCCCCCACTCCAGCTTAACCTTTGAAATGGCCTTTTAGACTCACTTCTTTTGACTTTTGGTTACAAAATCGAGATATTTCTATATGCTTTAAAAATAATATATTTATAAATAGGAAATACCATTTTTCTCTGCATCACAGGTTTCAACAAATCTGGAGTTTGCCAAGCTGCTGGCCAGAGGTGGAGACAGCTCTGAGGCCTGGGGACATTCCCTGGGGTAGGAGGTCTCAAAGTGACTGAACTGAGCACTGGTTCAGGAACTTCCAAACTGCTGATGGACACCCCAGAGCTGATGGAAAAAACATCTGCAGGCGTTGAGCTGAATAAAGCATCTCTGTACCTGGCTTTTGTTGTGTTAGTTGATAAAAACTGGGCTTGAAGTTGGTGAACTCTGGCACCTACACGAAATTGAGATGTTGATTAATTTGCCCGTTGATTGAGGTCAATTTATGAGCTCACAGAATCATGGAATGGTTTGGGCTGGAAGGGACCTGACACTCATCTCATTCCAACCCCAGGGACAGCTCCCACTGTCCCAGGCTGCTCCAAGCCCTGTCCAACCTGGCCTTGGGCACTGCCAGGGATCCAGGGGCAGCCACAGCTGCTCTGGGCACCCTGTACCAGGGCCTCCCACCCTTCCAGGGAACAATTCCCTCCCAAAATCCCATCTAACTTTGCCCTCTGACACTTTAAAACTTTTCTTCTCACTCTGTCACTCCATGCCCTTGCAAAAAGTCCTCCAGCTCTCTTGTAGAATTTTTCAGACAATTAATTTTCTCTCTGTGGGGTTTGAATTTTATGGCATGAATGATGTGCTGAACCCAGGCTGTGTGTTAATGCCAACCTGGATTCTGTTGGCTAAGCTCCACTGGCAGTGGGCAATGCTCTAAGACCTGGGGGGTGCTCCCAGCCCTGCTCCATCCTCAGAGGCCCCGAGGATGCTCCCAGCCCCAAACATTTCCCCAGCCCCAGATGATGCTCCCAGTCCCTGTCCCTGCTCCATCCATGTCCCTGCTCCATCCCTGTCCCTGCTCCATCCCTGTCCCTGCCACATCCCTGTCCCTGCCACATCCCTGTCCCAACTCCATCTCTGTCCCTGTCCCTGCTCCATCCCTGTCCCAGCCACATCCCTGTCCCAACTCCATCTCTGTCCCTGTCACCTCCATCCCTGTCCCTGTTTCATCTCTGTCCTGGCTCCATCCCCATCCCTGTCCCTGCTCCATCCCTGTCCCTTCTCCATCCCTGTCCCCGCTCCATCCCAGTCCCTGTCCCCGCTCCATCCCGCACTGCTCCCGCTGGCCAGCAGATGGTACCCGGTATTTAGGAACAGCTCCGCTCTGCGCTCCAGAGCAAACAGCCCCTTCCCAGCGGCTCCATCCCACCCGCGTTCCTCAGCTCCCTCGATCCCAGAGCCCGCCGTGCTCCGTGCCCAGGTGGGACAGGATGGCAGGTCCCCCTTCTTTGGGTGTGACATCATTTTACCGTCCTCCCAAAGGGGCTTCCCGCTGCATCCATCAGCTCCGGCCGTTCCTGGGGTGCTGCAGAAGGAGCTGGGGCTGAGGAATCACCGCGGCCATGGCCAGCCCCAGGGAGCCGGGCACGTGAAAAAATCTCCACTTCAAACCCTGAGTTAGGGAGACAGAGCCCCCTGCACGCTGCATTCCTACACCAAATAAACCCTAAAGTGCATTTGTAGGTGTTCACGCTCTTTAGGAGGATGGTGGTAGCACTAGCAATGAAAATAACATCACAAGCACCCCTGTAAAAGTTAAATCAAAAATCTGTCTCCCAAGCCATGTGCCTGCAGGGTTGGTTTTATTCATAGAATCAGAGAATGGTTTGGGCTGGAAGGGTCATTAAAGATTGTCTTTTTCCAGGCCCCTGACAAGGGCAGGGACACCTCCCACTGTCCCAGGCTGCTCCAAACCAAACCTGGCCTTGGGCACTGCAGGGATCCAGGGGCAGCCACAGCTGCTCTGGGCACCTCTGCCAGGGCATCAGCACTTTTACAGGGAGCAATTCCTAACATCCAACCTAAACATCTTCCCTTTTGGTTTAAAATTATCCCCCCTTGTCCTGTCAGTGTCTGCCGAGGGAAAAGCTGCTCCCTGCCAGCTGTCCCTGTGTGCAAAGCCTGGATCTGCCATTCCCTGTCCCAGGACAGGCAGGACAGAGTTTCCCTGGGATGCACTCAGGAGCAGCACTGTGAGCACACACCAGCCTTTCCCGTGGGATGAGTCCAGACTTGTGAGCTTTGTCCTGCTCCCTTTTGGAATTTCTGCTTCCTGCAGAGACACCAGGCTGGTGTCTGGACTGGTTATGCTCCAGCTTTTCACTTACACAGAATGACTGCATCTTTATGCCAGTGCAGAAAGCAGAATCAGGCAATTACACTGAAAAATGGCCAAAAAAAAACAAAATAAAAATCAATAAGACTGGTGTAATGCATTGTGCTCTAAGTAAGAGCTCTTACACTGAACACAAATTGTAATAAAATCACTTTTAAAAAAAGAATATTAAAACTCTTTTTGTTTTGCTGTTTTGTCCAGATCTATTTCAAACTCCTGTAAATATTCTGTGTGGCACCGTTAAGAGTTTACTTGTTATGAAGGCTCTGAAGTTCCTGATGGTGTCTTCCAGCTACAGGGACAACCATAAAAAATTAATTCCAGATCTTGCCTGTAAATCTGACCACAGTGACCCAGAGCAGAGGGAAGGCTGATGGGACGAGGCTCTGAACTGAACATCAGTCTTTTACACCCAGATACATAAATAGCTTATTTTTAAAAGATAGCTAAATGTTTCCCCACAGATATATAAACATTCTTCCATGTCTGGAAACACTGTGTTGTAACCCAGCATACCATGGCCACCAGTGGAGTGGAGCATTTTAAAACAAACAAACAGCAAAGAAATGACGATGGGCACGAAAACATGAAAGCAGATTTTCTGGAAGGTTTGGTGTTGCTGCCCTTTTGAAATGAAACAGTCTGGGGATTTGTCAGAAGGTTCAAAATATTGACAGTCTCACCTCCCTGCTTTTGTTCCTGAGCTCTCCTACCTTCAGCTGCGCTGCAATTTTTTGATATTAAGAATAGTTTCTCTCCAATCCCATCCAGTTAATTATGTTTTAATAAGAAAGAAACCTCAAATTTAATGAAAGTTAGAAATAATTAGAGAGCACCATAGCCTACACAACACAAACACTGACTTGGTAGAAATGTGATGAAGGGCTTTTCCCCTGCAGGTTCCTGGTTTTAATATCTAATGAGGATCTGAGAGTCAGTAAAATGAGAATAGTCCTGATAGACAAACAAAGTCCATGCTCTGCTAAACCAGAGCCACCCCCTAATCCATGTAATATTCTCATTACTGTTAATTAACTCAAAATGAAAGAGTTAGCCTGCAAAACTTTAACTGTAATAGAGCTGCTCATGGAGGTGCCTCAGAGAGGGCTGATGCTGGGGCAGAGTTGGCTCCTTCCCTCACCCCATCTCTCCTTGCTGTGTTCTTGCTGTGTCCCACCATCCCCTGCTGTGCTGGAGGCACCGAGTGGGGGCTGCTGTAATCACAGACAAACCCAGGACAGATGTTTAATTCAGCAGGACACATCTGCACCATCACCCTCAACCTGCTGGGCACCCCCTGATCTCCCTCTGCAGGGGCTCTCCTTTCTCTCAGGCTCCTGAGGGTCAGTTACCACTGACACTGACTGTCTGGCCCTTCCCAATCCAAGTTTTCCAATGTCCATGTCAAGTGTTGAGTGACACCAGGAGATCTCAGCTGTTCCTCTTGGGCTGTCCCAGCTCCTGAGGCCACGCCTGACGTCGCCTTTTCCGCTGGAAAACCTGGAGGTTTTCCTTCACCCCAGCTGTCATCACAAACACCCCTGGCAGTGGATCCTTCCACATGTTTGATCACCTTCAGAGCAGCCTCCTCCACACGTACCTTGTCCCTGGCAGGGTTTTTCCCTATGGACAGCCAGGGACAATTTCCATCCTCTGGCTTGGAAAACCTGTTGGGGTTCAGGTGGGATCCTGGGCAGGGAGTGCTGGATGTGGAGCACAGGGCTCCTGGTGCTCCATCTCCTGCAGCCCAAGGCTGTTTCAGAACCTCTGCTCCACAATTCCCTCCATGCTCCCCATGCCCAAATGGGGGAGCCATGGCCTGCACTCATCCTCCAGCTGCTGGAGGCACCAAAATCCTCACACTCCATGGGAAATCATGGTGTGGGAATCCCTACTCCAGCTGTTTGCTTTCTAACAAGTAAATAACCTGCCATTTCTCTCCCTGTTAATCAGGCAGATCTGCACAAACGAGAAATTATTTCTCACTTTGAAAGAAAGCACAAAAAGTGAGGGAGGTCAGTGTGTTTCTAGTTGGGAGGGCCCAGCATGGACCTACTGCATTAATCCTTTTGATAAGGACATTTGATCAGCAGCCTCCTGGACTCCACTCAAGCACTCCAGCAAGCTGTAATGCAGCACAGGGCAGTGAGCTGCCAGAGCTGCTGGGGCACCAAGGGGTGGCACGAGTGACAGGGCTGCAGTGTTTCTGAAGGGACATCTTTGTTATCCTGCTCCTTCTGGGCCATCACCACCCCAAACCCAAATAAAACCAGGACAGCCCAAAGCACCTGGCTCTCACCTGTGGTCTGTCAGAAGCTGCTCAGGGCTGGAGGACATCGTGCCCAGCACCAGGTGGAGCTCAGATGTTCCAGAGCAGGAGCAGCAGAGGGAAATCTCAGCCCTTTGATCTCCCTCCCATCCCAGCAGCAAAGGTCACTCCGGATTTACAGTCTCATTATTCCCCAAATGTTTGTGGAAGCTCTGACTCCCCACCTAGTGCTTCCCAACCTGCTGTGGTTGGAAACTGTCACAGGGCCCAGCTCTGCCTGGCCTGCTAACAGGGAATAAATAATTTATGCCAATCTGTTGTTAACAACCCTGTTCTTCCTGCAGATTATTTACACTCTGTGAATTTCTGGAAACCACTCCTAGGGATAAATCCAACTCCTGAATCAGTTCTACTATATTTTAGCAGGGGAGGAAGTGAATTTGAGTGGAAAGAAGTTAATTCAATTCCAATTCAAGCTTTTTTTTTTAATAGAAACTTTAATTTTTTAATGCATTTCCCTACACTGACAAGAATTAGCTCTTAAATAATTCCTCCAAAAGGCACGTTTCTATTTCATATTTTAAGTGTTCATGGAAAATCAGGGGAATATGGTTTATTTCTTATAGCAATCACAGTACATAAATGTCAGGCCATTTGCTGCAGCATCCCTATGAAGGAAAGGTGCTGAAGAGGAAAATTTGCCTCAGGCCTCAAATTATATCGTGCTGGAACCTGAATTACATTTTTTTGAAAGCTCCTAAAATGCGTGGGAGAGGGTAATGATCTGTACTGAGATAACACAAATAATTTTCTTAGTCTTCACAGACTGAAATTAATTGGTCCTGAGCATGGCTTTAAATATGTGACATTAAGGAAGCACGTGGTTACCCCACAGGGACGAGCTACCCTGCATTTTAATGTTGCCTCCTTATCTTGTTTTGTGCTCCTGGCCACGTGATATTGACTCTGGAACAGCAGGCAAGATGTTTTAATTGCACATAAATAATTATGTAAATGTAGATAGCAATGCTGGTTGAAATTAATCATTCATTATCACCATGGAAAAAAAAAAAAGGAATGGCAATGAGATGAGCTATTGCTGCTGAAAGCTGAGCTGAAATTCTGCTCCATTTCTCAATCAGCCTTCATGAAATGTGCTTGATAATATCAATTCACCCCACTGGATAAATCTGCCTGGGGGAGGAGACACTTCCCAGGGAGGGCAAGGAATATTTGTAATAATTAAAGGCCCATCAAGAGATCACAAAGCAATTTATGGAGGAGGTTAAACTGCTTTTATTCACATCTGAGAATAAGGAAAGAGTGACAAACAAAAGAGACATTTAAGGAGAGTTACTACAAAGGGATTGAACATTAAAAATATTACACCCCCCACCCAAAACAGCTCTGCATCGTTTTCCCAGCAGAGTCACTGCCACAAAACCTGCAGGATCAGCTCCCAGGGCTCCACACCAGGAGCAGGGCTGGGAAGAAAACTCCTATTCCCAGTGCCTGGCAGGATGGTGTGAAAGAGTTCCTAATCCTGGTTTGGATTGGATCTGGGGCTCTGAACCCAGAGATGGGGCTGGCCCAGCCTGGCCATGGGTGTCACCCCAGGGCTGCCCCTGCCTTGGGGACAAACCTGGCATTTCAGGGCAGAGCAGCTGTGGGGCACTGAGAGGATCACAGGAGCATCACAAAAACAGCTGAGGGCTTTTTCTGACCTTTTGCCCTTTACTTGATTGCCTGCTTCTTTAAAGAAAGTTTACTTTTTTCCTTGTTCTTTTCTCCTGCTATCCCCATGAGGCATTCTTTCCTCTGAGTCATCCACACCATAAAGAAATTACTGTTTGGCTCAAAGTTCTGCTCCCATGCCTGGAATCAACATTTTTTCAGTGAGAGATAGGAAATGAGCTGAATTTGTGGGTGATTCACTATTTACTGTTTTGACCTGGGATGTGTTTTTACCACTAACTTTAAGAGAAAAGAAAATCCTACAGTAAAATACCTAAAAGCCAAAGCTACATGGGACAGGAGGCATTTACATGCTCTTTAATTGTTTCTTCATATCCTGTACAATAATAATCCCTTACATCTCTGGACACTGATCTTACATTTTATTAGGATTAGATGTGACTCATTTCATTCCAGAATAGATCTTAGATATTTAAAATACCCCTAAAGAGCCTGTTTTCTCGTGCAGCTCCAAAAAGTGGCATTGTTTATGCATTTATATTTTTTAATGTGTGTATGATACGACATAATATTTATTTAGAGCCTGGATGCAAAAATCACATATATATATATATATGTGGATCCCAAAATCACAAAGCCCATGGCCCAGCTCTTTGCTTAAAGGATTGGAAATAAAACTCTGAAAGCCTTGCTTGAACCTGCTGCCAGTCACTTTCTAAAGTTAGATTTAGACATTTAGGTCATTATAAAGCAGATGCTGCCACCAAATTTGTTTGGCTGTAACCTCACTGCAGCACTTCTGCCAGTAGAAACAAATTCAAACATGCTGGCTACCTCCTCAAAATTTTCTGATTGATTTGTTTTGAACCAAAGCAGTTGCAGAAAGTTCTTAAGCAGTGCATCTCCATCCCTGGCAGGTATTTATGAAGAAGGCAATGATTTCAATTTCAGCTGCAGGAAATGGAGCACATCTGGGATCAAGAAATGTCTTTCATGGTGTCCATCAGTTCAGGTGAAAGGGAAGGAGGAGGAAGATGAGATGAGGAAATTAATTTCCCAGAAAAGGCCACAACATATTTAAATTTATATATATATATATATATATATATATAAACTAAAATATTGTTCAGAATGTTTTCTTTTGGTTGAAATGAACATTTTGTTGTTCTCCCAGGACAGCTCCTGGAAGTGAAGGGGGGTTTTGAGTGCAGCTGGTGTTTCCAATCTCACTGATATTCTTGCAATCATGAAGAGATGAAGCTGCCTCTCTGTGCTCCATTCAAGCACACAGGGGAAAGGAGAAGCTACCAATGATTTCTTGTCCCATAAAAACCACACAATACATGCCCAGTGTTGCTAAACTGCAAATTTTTTTCACAAATCCATGATTTTTAGCTGGGAGGACAAATGGGTTTGAAAGCCCCACACCCTGGAAGCAGCTGGATCATCATGTCCCACCCAAAAAACCCTCAAATGGCACAAAGCCAGTGTCAAACAACCAGAGCCCCTAAACTTTCACTTACAAGCAACAACATTTGAAGGCATCCATCATTTTTGGAGTCTGATTAATGAGTGGCAGTGGCAGTGGGTACAACCAGCACCTAAACCAGCTCTAACATTTTCCACTCTGCTTGGCTGTGACTACTTTAAACAATTACTTCAGAGGGTTTGAAGCCCAGCTGGGCATAGGGCCCTGCTGACCATCACTGGACACCTCAGGGATGGTCTCTGACACCTTGGGGCTGCTCTGGATGTTGAGATGTCCCTGAGGTTTCACTCCCACTCCTCACCGGGTGGAGATGAGGGGACATCTGCTCCCCCCTCACAGGGACTGTCCCCAGCTCAGTCTGTTCAACTGATGAAAAGCAGACCCATTCTTGGCCCTTTTCACCCTGGGTGAGTGATTTCAGGAGGATGCAGCAGCTCCTACAAACCACGACACAGCTCTAGCCCAGCTCTCACAAGCCCCGCGCAGGAAATGAGACCTCAATGGCATTTCTGCCTCATTTCTGGAGGAGCCCAGCCCCGTTCCTCTTCCTTTTCAGAGCATGAACAATGTGCAGAACAGTGGATGCACACTGCTCCTGCGAGCTGGGGTTCTGTCCATTGTTAGGGCAGTGAAAAAGACAGACTTTCACACAGTTTTCTTTGTAAAGCCAGCAGTTGCCCACGAGCGAGCGCCAAGTCAGGTCCACAAAAACAATGAAATGACATGATTAAAACTTGCAATTCATCTTAATCCAGGGCCCTCTGGCAGGAGCATTATAATAAAGCCTTAAATAAATAGTTATAAGAACCACTTCTGTCATCACATGGCTGATGCAGAGTGGAAAACCCTGCAAAAATGAGGTGTCTGCATGTTCTGTCTTCTTGTTGGCAACTGCACCCTGCAATGTGCTGTTGAAAACAGCTTTTTAAAGTTGTGATACTAAATGTCACGGTCAGGTTTGTCATGATTCTCATCTCACTCTTACCCAGTGAGCATAATTTATTAATAATCTGATTTTATATGAATTCGAGGTGTGAAGATTCAGCTCCTCTGAATTACCCCCTTGGGGAAGAAGGACAGAGGGAAATGAACATCAAAAGTTCAAAAGTGCTCCCCTGTTCTGCTCAGATGCTGCCTCCACTTGGGGTTCTTTCAGAGGATTTAGAGGCAGGCAGCATTTTGTTTATTTGACATGCAAATAAATGACCAGAATGAGTTATTGACAGCTCTGGAGCTCTGAATCAGAAGTTTCCAGAAGGCAGCCCATTAATAACTGGTGCCTGTGTGAGGAATTGATTAGCTGGAGCCATCCAAGTGTCACAGGCAGCCCAGCCTTGCTCCCTAATCAGCCTGGCTCGTGCCCAGACAAGCTCCATCCTCTGCAGGGAGGGAAACCAGCAGGTCTCACGTATGAAAAATAGAAAATAAGGGAAAGATTCCCCCAAAGCACAGCTGGGACACAGAATTTCCTCTGTGCTGAGGAGACAGAAAAGGTTTGTGTTTGGACACGAGACCCAGGGGGAAATTTTGCAGTATGGTTTGGTTCACAACAAAAGAGGATCTGGGGCTTTTCCAGTGGCACCCATGCTGTTGGGATGATTGAAAAGGTCACAGTGAAAAATCCATCTGCTGGATCCTCATCTGGCTTTCCACCACGACCCACAGGGTGAGGGAGCCCACGGAACACAATTAATTGGTGCCTTGGAACTGGTGTCTGCTCAGCAGATGGAATTTCAGAGCATTTCAGGGCATTTCTCACCTGTTTTCCTTAGCCTGAGATTTCCCAGCGTGGGTGCACCTTTCAGGTGTGGCACATTATTTGGGTGAGAGCTGAGGTGGGATTCAGCAAAAGCCAGCCAAGGCAGAGGCAGGGTGCACCCCAAACACAGAAAGTGCTATTTTATTTATTTCCCATGGAAAAAAGCAATTCAAACATGTTTTCCTCAAGATTTAAGGCAAACCTGCTGTTTAACTCCTTTAATGCCAAAGGCTGCTGAATTCCCAGGCAATGCCATGGCTGAGACAAATCACCATTTCCTCTTCAGAAAATGGAAATGCTGTACAATTGTTCTTTTCTTTTCTTTCTTTTCCTTTTTTTAATTTTTGGTGGGAAAAACAACTTCTGAGCTCCTTCCCCATTTTCTGAGGGCAGCTACAATGGAGCTCAGCCAACTGTGACCTTCCACAGCATGGGGGAGGAGATATGATGGATTTGGAGCCCATTTCTCATTTGCAATGAGCCCTTTGCAAAGAAGTACCTGTGCTTCCAGGGCCCACAAATGCACAGCCACTTGAAGAAGCAAATAATTAGTTTTTCTCTTCCATTTCATCCAGAAGCCATGGCAGTGGCTCAGAAAACCCTCAAATAAATAAATAAATAAATAAATAAATAAATAAATAAATAAATAAATGTATATATATATGTGTCTATATTTTCATGTTTATTATTATTTATGTTATTATTGTGCCTCTTTAATATATGTTTACTCTTTGCAGTCAGAGCATTTACATCACTTTTAAATGCATCACCAAAAGGCAGCTTATGGAAAATGCTGATTGAAAACATGGGAAGTTGCATCAGAAACAGATTTTTTTCTGCTGCCTTCTGCTGATGGTGATTTGCTCCACTCTCAACTATTCAGGGAAATAGCAGGGAAAATACATTTCCTTTTCTGCTGAGTGCCAAGCAAACCCCACGGATGGCCAACTTCAGAGTTATGGTGATCCCTACCACCTTCTGCCAGCTAAGAGTCCCCTTTATCTCAAATGTTCTGTTTCCTATTAATAATTACTCAACAAAAGCTTGGTTATGTATTATTCATTATCCATAGCTTTTTTTTTCATAGTCATTGACACCACCTGCACTGAGCTCTGCAAACCAGCCCTGAATCAGCTTTCCCAGATCTCTGCCAGAGCTGAGCGTCACCAGATGAAAAATACAACCCTTACTGCAAAACTATTTTCTCCTTTTTTCTTCCTTAAAGTTTGCTGCTTTGTTTCAGGCTAGTAAGCAGCTTTTTGTTCTTCCTCTGCCTGTAATGGTGTTTATTTGTTAATGCTAGAGACAGAAGGAGAAACTGCTGCTGTAAGAGTGGAAACAATCTTAAATCATCTTCAGCCCTGGCTTGCATCTGGCACAGTCTCATTTATCCAACAGAGGCTAAATGGGTTTGTAAATCCCACAAAAAATGTCAAAGTGAATCAACCATGGACTTAGGAAATAGTGTTAATGATTACAGAAGGCTAAATTATGTGTAAGCCAGCTTTCTTTTCACTTACATCCAGTTCATTAGTGTGAGTAGTAAAATCTCACATGCACCTTTTAGTTCATGGAGAAAATAAGGGTCCAGTTTAACAAGGGTGGTTTATGCAGTTTAATTTTATTTTCTGCTCAGAAACAAGGAAAAAAAGGAAAAGAAGAAAACACAGACCTGTCAGGAGCAAGCTGCCCCTTCCCAGTGCTGTGCCAGGTGCTGCTGCTCCCAGCACAGCAGGAAAACAAGGCTGCAGCCTCTGCCCCTGCATTGATGAGCACAAAAAGGGGTTTTATGGCATTTCAAGCATGCAGATTCTGCCTTGTAACAAAACAGGGACCTTGGGTGCCAGGCTGGAAAACCAATCAGCCACAGGGCTGAGGCTGGGCAGGGGCTGGAACAGGGGCTCTGGTGGGTCTGGGGGGGATGTGGTGCAGGGAAGTGTCCTGAATTCACCTTTTCCAGCCAGCCTGCCAATGCATTTGCCATTCCCTTTCAATCATTTCACTTTGATGGGATCAAAGGCAGCGTCTGCTCAAACATTAACTTCAAGCACTACTTTAATAAAGGTGTTGCTTTTTATTTGTACAAGTTCTTGTGGGTTTTTTTTTTTTTTAATCCACTTGCTTAGAAATAATTTCTTCCCTTCCTCTTCTTCCTCCAGCATCTCAGGATTGAGGTGAGCAGCAGACACTTCTTAGTCATGGTTTTTGTGACAGTTTGGCAAGCTGGCATCTCCTCACCCTGGAAAGATTCTCACCACAAAGATGCAATTCTCAGTTAGGTAAGAGCAGCACCTCATCCTGGTCTCCAGCTTCCCCAAACACACAGCAGAAACACTTGCTGTCAGTTTTAGAGAGTTCCTAAATGTATTTGTTGTCCTTTTATGCTCCTTCCACAATTTTACACCTCGAGCTGACAGCAGTGCAAATAATTGCAGGCCCTGAAATGAAAGGTTTTAGAAAGGCAAAGACAGACAGAGTGAATAAAGTTTCAGAAACTTTCCAAGTCGTTTGTCAGATGGTTTTTTCTCTGTAGCAGGAGGCTGGCAGCAGTGACCTGTGCTGGGAAATGCTCAATGCACCAGCCTGGTATTTGTAGGCTAATTTTTGTTTTGAGTATAACCCTTGACTCATGGAAAAATAATCTAAGTGTTTTGGGCTGGTCCCTGACTTGATCTTCCTTCAATTCAGGACTGTCTGTTTCAAAACACGCGTGGAGGAGCTTCCATGACAATGTTTTTATCCTCCCGTGCTCTCTGAGAGGCAGAGGTGGCTGGAAGGCAGCTCCAGCAGCTGTTTGCTGTGTGGGTTTTCTGCTGTGTTTGCTGCTGGGCTTTTCCAGGGAGCAGAATTCAGCCACAGCTCCAGCAGACCCCTGTGCTGCCCTGTTTAAACCGAAAGTGACTTTTCATGTTAAAAATGTACGCTGTGATGTGGAATTAACTCAGCCAGCTTTAACCAGAGCACTACAAGAGCTGCTTTAGGGGAATGGCAACATCCCTCTGAATTTGCTGTGCTGGAGGCACATCCCCCAAACAAAATCCAACCTGCTAAATTTAGTCCAGATAGGAAATTAGCTGGAGGTTAAGTAAAGTTTTCTGCTACTTTGTTTTGTTTTTAGGTTACCCAAGAGATGTTCCTTCCTGGAAAGGGAAATAGGACAGAGATACAGAGCTGTTTATCAATCCCTTCGTTTACATGGACTCATTTCAAGTGGGTTTTATTGTGTGTTTGTGATTTAAACCTTACCAGCCCCTATTTTCAGATGCAAGGATTCGAAATGCCACTGCCAGGTCTGTGTGCAGCCCAGCTCTCCTCAGTACTTCTCTCCTGGATAGGGGGGCACCTTCCTTCCACTCTCTAACTTACTCTGAACACAGGTGGACAAGGTAAAAGTTTATTTTTAAAAAATTCCTTTGCACCTAGTAGTTAGAATCAGTATTTCTTGCAAAATTGCATTCCAGAGGAGATGAAAAATTACAAGCTTTGCTATGTAATGTCTAAGCCAGAGGAGACAGAGCTCCTCAATCCAGCAACTCCAGCCAAAGCTCAGTGAAATCTAACCCACAGACTTTCTGGATTCATATTTTATCATCCACCCTAACATTTTTGCTTGGACATCATTTCGCTCAGAGAGACACTTCTAATCCAAATCCTGGGGCTAAGCAGCCACGACTGCCTGTGTGTCTGCCTCCTTACACCAAAGCAGAGCTGTAATTCCTGCTCTTTTTCCTTAAAGACACCAGTTTTCTTTGTGCACATGTCATCTTCTCCTGCCTGCTGTGTTTTGCAATAATCAGGTAGGAGTATCTGTAGGAAAGCACACAGTGACAGGTTTATTTACTGATCCGGGATATAAATCTCCTTGCCTAAGCAAACACAAACTGTTTAAACAGTGGTGGGAGCAAACATGAAGGATGAGGTACACTGGAAAGGATTCTAGAAATGCTCTGAAAGTTAGGGCTCGGTGTTTTGGGGTTTTTTTGTTTAACAAATTCATACCATCTTTTCATGTAACTTCTGGGAAGGTGCTGGGGGAGAAAGAGGAACCTCGGCACTTGTATGAGAAGGGTGTTTTACTGGCTAGTGCTTACCTGTGCTGCTGGGGAGCTCCTGCAGGGAATTTGCCATTCTAAAGCCTCCCGCAGCTCAGGGATGTCACAAAAGCCTGCATGGAGGGAAACTAGCCCTGGAGAGGAGGGCTGGTCCTGTTCCCACTTCTCTGTAGGGAAAAACCGGTGAGGAGCCGCCTGGGTGGCACCGTGAGCCGGGGACTTCCAGAGCTGTGCTGAGCCAAGGGAAAGGGCCCTGCAGAGCAACCTCCCTCCCAAGGCTGCTGTTTGCTCACTCCAGGACTGCTCTTCCAGAGGAAGCAATGGGAATGTGCAGGTCCAGAGCAAGAAATGCCACTGTCCCAGCAGTGCTGTGGGTAGGGATGCAGGGCTGAGGGTGGCATCGGGACCGGCGGCTCTTGAAGAGCTCCTGCAGCTGGAGGGGCCTGAAGGATGAATCCTTCCAGTGGCTCAGCCTGCAGGGAGCTGGAGGGATCACCTCCAGAACAGGCACAGAAAATATGGGAGGCTGTTCCTTGAATCTCAGGTTGCTGCTTTTTGGAATCACAGAACCACAGAATGGTTTGGGTTGGAAGGGACTTTATTAAAGTTCCACCCCCTGCCATGGGCAGGGAGAGCTTCCAGTGCCCAAGCTGCTCCAAGCCCTGTCCAGCCTGACTTTGGGCACTGACAGGGATCCAGACGCAGCCACAGCTGCTCTGGGCACCCTGTGCCAGGGCCTGCCCACCCTCACAGGGAAGAATTACTTCCCAAAATTCCATCTAACCCTGCCCTCTGGCAGTGGGAAGCCATTCTTCCTTGTCCTGTCACTCCATGCCCTTGTCCAAAGTCCCTCTCCAGCTCTCTTGGAGCTCCTCTAGGCACTTTAGGCTCTAAGATCTCCCTGGAGCCTCCTCTTCTCCAGGCTGAACAATCCCAGTTCTCTCAGCCTTTCCTCCCAGCAGAGCTGCTCCATCCCTCTGATCACCTCCGTGGTCTCCTCTGGACTGGCTCCAGCAGGTCCAGGACCTTCCAGTGGTGAGCGCCCAGAGCTGGATGCAGCACTCCAGGCAGGGTATTGCATCCTAAAAAGTGCCTTGAAGTCCTGCTCTGATTAAGGCCAGAAGGGTGTGAGAAACAACCTCTGCCCTGCAAAGCTTCTGCTTCCCCGTTGCACATATAAAATAGTTTTTGTGGTACATCTTTTAGGATATAAGGTACCTGTGAATGATGCTAAAAAGGAGAGGACAGAAAGAAAGACATTTTTAGTTTAGTGGATAGACCTCTGTTGTCCTCACATGCACTTCATAAATAATTTTTTGAGTTTCTGAAGATTTCTGAGGAGTACATTATTAAAAACATCCAGCTCTTCCTCCTGAGACTGTGTTCACTGACATAAAACACTCACTGGATTGCATTATTAATATTTTCTCCAGTACCTCAGAGTTTTTTTCTGCTCTGTACAACATGTGCAAGTTCACCTCTCAAAATGACAAGAAGATGGAGCTGAATGTCTCTTTGACCATGGCACCTTTCCATGGCATTTCTTGCCAGCTCTCCTCAGGACCCTTGTTGGGACAGCCTGGTTTCACCACAGCATTTCCCCCCATGGCTCCTGAAAAGAGAAGCTGAGGATGCTGCTTTTCAAAAGGAAAGAGAAAAGAATCCCACAAAACCAAACCAACCAGCAGAAAGTGATGACTGAAATCGAACACTGAATCAGAATTGCATTGTGAGTTTCTTGTGCATGTTCTGGCTTAGAAAAAAGGCCTATCCTAGAGCTCCCAAAATTCCACCTCCTTGGATCTTCCACAGTCCTCTGCACCACTGGAAAATGCCATTGCAAAATGGCACTGCTTAAAATCATTTTCTCCTCAAGGTGCAGCCACTTTCAGCTGAGTGATGGTGTCACAAGAGGGCACAGCAATTTTTCCTCGCTGCCTGTGAGATTTGTTGTGGTGTTTGAACAGGTACATAAAGCAGACAAACAGCAACAATACAGCACAAGTCCCAGGATTTTTCCTGTTTCTCAGAAGGTCCTAATGTGCTTCATATGTAACGTGCAGATTTCTGGAAAATTATGAATCACATACTTCTTTTCCTGTAAAAATGTCAGCTGTCAGCTAGGATGGCAAATCTGTAATTCCTTCCATAGAGCAAAACAAATTAAGTAAGACTAATGAGAGTGGTAGGGAGAACATTTTGAAGAATGGGAAGGAGAGCAGATTGATTGCTGCAGATTTTGCAGCACATCTGTGATGGGGAAGGGAAGAGGGGCTGGTTTCATGTGGATAACATGATCCATGCATGGGAGTGGAGCACAGTAACAAAAAGGATTTATCACACACCAGTTCGTTCTGATGGTGACTAATAGGGGATTTATTAAGTATGCAGGCTTCTTTAATACATCTTCCTGTTGACTTTAGTCCTGTTTGCAATGGATTAAGGATTGTCTAGGGCAAAGCAGGTGAGACACCAAAGAAACTGGCAAGGACCTTCCAAACACTGTCCAAACTCTTCAGAGAATCAGGCCCACAGCAAACTCTGTCCATCCCCTGAGTGTGGAGGTGCCAAATGCCAACAGTCCCAGAGAGGGGGTGTTGTACAGACAGGAACAAACTCGTGTGTGCTTGAAAATGCCTTCATGGCCTTTGCAGTGCTACAAAAACACGTTGGGTGTTAAGTTTCTTTGTGATATTTGCCCTTTATTGAGATTATCTGTGTTTTTCGTCTTTAATCATCTTTTGGGAGCCAAAACACCACAAAGGAATAATTCCCATTTATGAGCTCTTCTCTCAAGTGAAACTTCATCATGCAGCTGGAGTAAGTAGGATTCCCATAGCAAAAATGGCATTTCTGCCTGTTTGTGAAATTCCCTTCATTTAAAGCAGTAATTTGATGTTGAGAAGAAAGGCAAACAATTACAGCAATCCCTCTCTGTGGTACAAGTACATTCATGCTTTGTCTGCCTTTTGCCTGCAAAGACAATATTTACATATGCACACAAATCACATCACATATTGAACTAGTGCTAGGACTGCAAATATTAAAGCTGGACTATTTTGTTTATGTTTTAAAGACCTGATGATCGGGAAATGCCAAGGCATTGATAAAATCGACGGCTGCCAGGTGATTTGCAGAGCCCATCTTCAGAAAGTTGCTTCCTGAACATCTGCAGACATTAGGCAATAAGGAAATTTATTTCATTGGCACCTTCCTAATGAAGCCCTGCATCATCCAGCTAGGTATGAAGAGGAAAGCTGTGCTGGTACCCAGTGTATTTTCTTCCTGAGGAGCAGGTGAGGCTCTGGGAGTGCAGAGAGCAGCACAAAGAGTCTGTCTGCCTTCAGTGGCAAGCTGCATGTTGAGATGCCAATGGAGGAGATTATCATGGTACACATGCTGCCATTTAATTATGCCCTTTCCTGTAAAGAGCCTGGCTTTAATTAAATGGCAAAACAAAGTGAGAACTTTTCTCCAAGCCATTTTGAAGTGCTCACTTCCTCCTCTGTGTGCTGCGGTTTATTAGATTTGAATGAGTAATGGGGTGGTTTCATTTGTTTAGTAAAATTAAAGTGGTCGGTAACAATTTCCTGTCTGAGCAAACTGTGGGCTGATTAATAATATTTGGGATGGTGGTGAATAGGGGTTTTTTTGCAGCACACAGGTTGTGCTGCCTAGCTGCTGCTGCTGCTGCTGCTGCTGCTGCTGCTGCTGCTGCTCGGGGGTTTCCAGAACTGCTGGTGCTTCACCAGGCTCAGCCTCAGCTCTCACTCAGACAAAAGCTGTGCTTCCAGGGCTGGGCTGGCCCAGGAGCTGCTTGGAAAGTGCCCTCACAACTGAACAGCAAGGCAGTGTGGAGGAGACTTTGAAGCAGAATTGATCTTCCTTCTCACCCAAACATTTAATAATTTGCATTTGCAGGGTGAAGCCTGAGTATGGTGTGAGCACTGGAACCAGCAGGTCCAGCTTTGGAGCAGGCATCTCTCATTTGGGATGTCAGAGAAAGTGTTTGTCTGGCCCTCTCCAGCCATTTTCCACTGCTGCTGTAGGGATGGCCACCCCTTTACTTTTCACAGAAACACATCCTACTTTAACCTGCATCAAGCAATTTCACAGAACTCCATGACTCTGGGTCAAAACTCCAGAGCACCCCATTCATTTGAACTAACAGCAAAAATGGGAGGGAAATCAAATGTGTTGTGCAAACCTTGACATGAGACTCAGTATTTTCACTCCTCCTGAAAATCTCAGAGAACTTTATCTCTGTTTATACTCGAAAAAGGCTGCACATAACCAGGGGCTACAGTCTCCCAACCTGAATTGCGATTACCAGTTGACCCAAGCAATATCTGGCCATTGGTTTTCCCACACAAATCACAGGTTTTTGCCTGAATTTTATTAGTTATCTCTTCAGAGAATCAGGCTCACAGTTGGGTGCTGACCAGCTCACCCAAAATCTGGAGTGACACAGTCCTCCTGCAACGGGCATTTGGGAAAGGATGAGCTCAACCACAGTTATTTCTGCTATGTCTGGATGCTGATGTGGTATTTCTGGTAAGTAAATGCTTACTGCTCATAAAACAGCTTGGACTCTGATATGACATATCAGGGAAAAAAAAAAATTAGGCATAGTCCGTGAATTTTAAAATGTGGTGACAGACACAGAGGCAACACACCAGGCTTGTTGCAACACCTATTGAGCCTGTGACAAAAATGCTGTCTCCAATTATTGCTGTGCAGCTGATGAGAAATATAATGCCTTTGCCATCAGTAGGCAAATACAAGGGCCTGTCAGCACATAAGACTTCAAAACCCTACATCAACATCCAGCAGCTTGTTTGAAGAGCTGATTCAACAGGCTGCTGACATGGGGTTTTGCTAGATTTCTTCAGCCTTTACCCATTGATCCTCACGTCCACACATGAGCATTAAATCAGTTTGCACTTTCTGGAAGCTGCAGAGTGTTTTCCAGGGTCACAGCTAGCTAGAGAGTTCATTAGCACAGATTCTGTAAATAAAATATTCGTACATCAGTGCCAGTCCTCCCTATAAGTGATGCCCGAGCATGTACAGCCTCCACAAGAATTGCTCCAGCCAAGGTTCAGTTCTGAACTGCTGGAGTTCCCTTGAATTTTACTGACGTTGGTGTTGAAAGGAGAGGCTTAGCACCTCAAGGAAAATGTTGGTGGCACGTGGACTCAAGCCATCATAGAAAATTCTCATTGTTATCTCAGGATTGTAGCTCGCTGTTGCGGGGTTTTCGGCTCAGAGAACAAAAAGCAAAATCACTTCTGTGAAGGGAAAAGCACATGTTAAGTTGATCTAACAAAAAAAAAACCTTTAAAAAAAAGCATAGTTCTTTCCTTAATCACACTTCCTAACGCAGATAACACCAAGCCTTTGCACAGAAAGGAAGTCAGAGAAATGACGCCGTTCCACATGAACAAGCAGGTTGCGTGGGCGTAGCCCAAATCAGAAATTGCACTAATAAATAATGTCTGTCCTCTGACAACCCAAAGTGCTCTGCAAATGTTATTTCAGTGAAGCAACATGGATGGGCAAATATCTCGCCGTTTTAGGGCTGAAGGTTCAGAAAATGTAACAATGCAATTGTGTCTCGCTGGAGGTGAGACACAAGGCCAAGGAAGAGCAGGAACGACACGCCTGTGTTGTGACTTGTAGGCCTGTGGTTTAACCACCAGACAAGAAAGGGCTTATTAAAATTAACAGTATTAGAAAAGATTATGCTCCCCAGCAAAACACCGAGTTCCTGTGAAGACCTGTGAATCGCCTGCACAGCTTTTGCAAGAAGTTATTTAAGAGACGATGTCTGTGGTTCTCTGTACGTCTGGGACTTTTGAATAGTTACACAGGAGTCTCTTTTCACCCCGTCTGCAAAGCTTAGATTGCAGATAGAGATAAAAACTGTCTGCTTCACAGCAGGAAAACAAAGTGCTTAGAGCTACCCCTTCCCCATTTAAAAAGAAAATGTCTTTTTGCTCAAAGTTCACAGCCATGAAATTGCAGATGTTTCTCCAAGACATAGGCTTAGCCAGAAGTCATCTGAGAATCTTAAATTACTAAAAAACAGATTGATTCCTCCAATATGGATCCTGGTTCAGGTCTGAGTGTAGGTGGTGAAACATGGCTAGCACTCCTTCCAAGCCATGCCACACATGCTCTTCTTCTTCTTCTTCTTCTTCTTTGAGTCAGTCCTGGTGTTTCCTCTCTCAATTAAGTGATTTTAGCACCTGGGGGAGGTGGTAAAACTGGACCAGGACTTATGCATTTAGCCCATTAATCATGTTTGTCACAGAATGAAAATAAGCAACTGCAGCCTCTCCTCCTGTCATGCTCATTGGAAGGGTAAATTCAATCAGCAGCTCATTTCCATTACCCACAGGTTCTTGTTGAAAATTGGCAATTTCCACTGTATTAAGGCATGGACTTAGGTGACAAAACCTGGCTCTAGACTATAGGAAGAGAAAGTTTGGGGGTGTTCACCTCTCAAATTTCGTGCAGATCCACACATGTTTTCTAATTTCTGTTCGATTGAATAATATTTTCCAAGTGGGTTCTAATTTTACATGAACCATGAATGAGCTTATTTTAGATCAGTTGTGCAAATGTTTCTTTTAATCCTTCTGGGTTTACAGACTACTCTGTGCCCTTTCTGACCCTCGAGCCTATGATACTTTGTCCTACCCCACTTCTGCACTTTAAATTTCAGTGCAGAACTTCTGGCAGCCTCTGGACCCTGCAGGTCTGACTTCTTCTGCAGCCACAGAGGGGACAAAACACAGCCTGATTCAAGGCAAGGGATCTTGTTTAATGCCACCAGACCCACAATTTGGGTATAAACAGTTCTCTCCAGGATGACTCTATTTCAACATTTCTGTGTTTTATGAAACATTGTGCAATAAGGTGATACACAGAGAGTCAGGCTCAGGCCAGAACTGATGCAGCAGTGTCATCCTGGACTTGGGTTATGATTAATTCTGCCTTTCATCACATGAAACGTTGGCTATCAATCTCCTTCCCCTCTTCTTCTACTTCAATAGCAGCAGAGACACTACCTCAGATGTATTATGGTGCCATAAAGAAGGCTGATTATTTATTTAGAAGAAATGAAGTATGGTTTAATGGAGCATGTGTTGGGCTCCAGGCCAGTGAATGGGTTCTGGTCTTCTGGGCTTCAGGGTTTTCAAAGGCAAATCAGTGTCAACTCATGAGCCCTTTAAAAGCTCATCTTGGCTCTTCCCCAGCTCCTCTGCTGGCTGAATTGCAGCCCTTTGCTGACTCTCCCACCACTTGAGATGGGAGAAAAATGGTCTCCAGCTCTTGATGAGCTCCTAAGTCCTGCTGGACTCTAAACACCAGGCTCTCAAAACCTCACTCGCAGCCAGAAGAAGCCTTGCTCATGGGAGCTCGAGCTGCTGTCCAAGAAAGTGTTTCCCACACACTTGTGAGCACCCCAGGGGCACTGATGGATACGTCACAGCAATGCTTGACCTTGCCCAAGATCTGGGCACTGCAGCACCACCCCCGTGCTGCCCACGGCACAGGTTTGCTCGGCGCTGGGCACGGCTCCCACCAACATGGATTGGGATGTCTCAAGGGAATTAAGCCTAAAACTCGTTTCTCATGTCTCTCCAAGCTCTCACTGCACTCTCCAGCAATCCCTCCACCACGGGGATGAAGCCCTGGTCAGAGATGAAAAGGAGCATGTATCAAAATGAAACCACGCCACTGGGGAATAAAGTCACGTAGCTATGGGAAAAACATGTGTCAGTGGAGACTTCCCTTGACTTTAGCACACACATTCTGCTCGTTATAAATGGTCTTTTTTTATATAACTTGACCCAACAACATCTGCAAAATTCTTGCCTTTTTGAAAGAGCTATGAATAGGTCACTGTTTGTTTCTGATTAAGCCTGATTCATTTATCATTC
This sequence comes from Haemorhous mexicanus, assembly GCF_027477595.1. Taxonomy (NCBI): domain Eukaryota; kingdom Metazoa; phylum Chordata; class Aves; order Passeriformes; family Fringillidae; genus Haemorhous; species Haemorhous mexicanus. The sequence continues at coordinate 38,405,772 of NC_082347.1, forward strand.
CGGTCAGCCTTTCACTCCTGTAGATACATTTACTTTCTAGTTTCTCATATTTAAAATACATGTTTCATAGTAATTCTGAGGTCAGGAGCCAGTCTGCCAATGACCATGTGCACATTTCTACAACATAAAGTTTATTTTTTCTTGCTAAAAAAAATGGCAGTATGCTTGCACTAAATCACCATTTTGAAAGGAAATTTATGGTAATCATTTCTGTAAAAGCTTTAGGTAATGGTTGGTTGAATGTTTAACTGTAAACTGTTCCTAGGGATAATTCAATGAAAGCCCTGTTCAATTAGCTGCACAATTATAACATTGATATACTGTAGGAAATGTAAAACATTTAGGGACAGCCATTAGTAGATAAACTGTACAGGTAATAAGCTCCAGGTTCACAAACATTGATTTTTTTCACATCTTCTTACACAGAAGTCAATTTTAAAGCAGAGTTAAGGCTAAAGTACATTTTGTCAGAATACAGAGCCTGCTGGATAATTAAAATAAAATCTGAAAGAGCCTAAGAAACCCAAGGCTGTGGCTGCCCATATGATAAAAATCAGCAGGGGTAGGGAAGGAGGGATGTGTGTGGGGACACTGGTGGACAGGACACGTGGTCCTTGGCTGCAGTCCTGCCCACTGGGCAGCTGACCCCTAGCCCTGGCTCGCCCCAGGGGATGGCCAGGAGGACGTGGGAAGGAGCTGGGAGCCCCACAGGGGGTGGGAATGAGGGCCAGACACAACTCTGCAAGCCTGATTACTTGGCTGTGCAGAGAACAGCTCAGCTTTTCACAAGATTTCCAGTCAAGGCATTGACTTTGTGGTTTCTGTGTATTTCCCAAACTGTTTTGGTTTCCTGCAGCAGGTAAGCCCAAGGGATGTCCCAGGAAATGAGATGCAGGTTGACCCTGCTGTGTGATGCACACGGGGATGAGACAGGAGTTGCTCCAAGGGCTCAGGGGACTCGTTAATCCCCAGCTCCAGGGGTTTTCAGCTTGTGCCCATTTCACAGCTCCCTGCTGAAGCTGCTGTAAAACCAAGTGACCACATCACTTCTCCAACCAGTGTTGGACTAATTTGGGCTTGACAATGGGGTGATAAATGAGTTGCCTTTTCTCTGCACAGCTGTGCTCTGATCTCGGTATGATTTCATCTGTATTTCTAGAAATCTAGACGTTTCCAGAAATATCTGACTGAGTAATCTCTTCATGGCTCTTCAGCAACCCCAGCGGCTCCAACCACTCAGCCTGCTTGTTAAAATTAGCAAAACATTACATAAAGGCTAAGACAGTCCTCAGTGTGTGTTGTGTTGAGTTCAGCTAAAGAGTGTTTTAACCAAGACAAACTAAACTAACCTTCCAAGAACAGGCCGTGGGCAAGGCTGGGAAGTTGCAAGAAACATGAGGTAGCTGCTGGGAGAATGCAGACAGATGTCGGAAACATTTCTCCATCTGTAAACAAACAAACAGCCCGACACCCAAATGGGCCAGTCTGGTGGAAAATATCAAAGTCATGACCTTCATCAGATGAAAGAAAACAGATTACCCAGCAGCAGCAGCAGCACTCACCGTTTTCCTATCTCTGGGTACGCCGTGCTGCCTTTGCAGCCTTCTCCAGGGGAGATGAACCCAAGTGACCGCTTTGGGTTCCAGTGAAGCTTTTTCATTTCACAATCACCATCTGAAAGGGGACAGGCCAGTCTCTGTTTTTGTTTTCTTCCTGGTGATCTCTGTTTCATGTCTACTCCATCATTTCCTTTCTTTTTTTTGTTTTATTTTGTTTTTCATTCTCCTTTCTCCTCCTTTCCCCTCCAATTTTACCATTTTCATTTAGTTTTCCTCCGTTAAACTCTTTAACTCCCTTAGAGCTCTACATTTGTACTCCTTAAAACTAAGTCCTTAATCCACCACTGTTATTTACACATGCATTTGTTGAAGCAGCTGAGTTTAATATGCCACTTCTCATTCACTGTATCATATTCCCCAGTTACAAACATAGCCTATTGCAAATATAAAAAATCCCCTCACATGTATTTTAAGTCTTTCAGCCTCTCACATGGCTGAATTAACTTATTAGACATGATAACAAAACCAGATGCAATTTCCCAGCCCTGCCTTTAGTTCTGCTGAGGAACAGCCCCACCAGGATAAAGCCCCATTTATTTCAGCCAGGCATAGACTGTGAGTGTCTTAGTGTTTTGGCCAGAACTTTGAATAAATAATAATCTAGGATAGCATACTTCCAATTTTGATTTCAGATGCCTCACTCCTTCCAAGAGATGGTGTACAGAGATGAGCTGCAGGAGAGGGCTGTTTTCAGATTTAGCAAACAGGAATCCTTTTTGCACATCTGACCCTGGTGTGTCTGAATGAATCTTGGTGTTTTCACAAAGCTGGTGTGTTTGTGAACAAATGTGCAGCTAGGACACTTCTGCTTGCCTACGTTACATACCCAAAATCATGTTGTAGCTCTTGGAATCATATCATAGTTCCTTCACAGACCCTCCTGGCATTCACTGGTACCCAGACACTGGGGGAGATGCTCCAGTGGGAAAGTCCCATTGTCAGCAACTGAGGATTTCAATCCCATTTCTCCAGTTGCCCCCTGGGATAACACCACCTCAAATTCACTTCTTAGCATCCTCTGCTGTCCATAGGCTAAAAAAACCCTGGTTCCCACCTCAGCAGGTTCTGCTGACCCCATTTACCTCCAGCAAGGCAAACCCGGGGCAGAGTGGAGGTGGAAAGCCGAGCTTTGCGTTAAGCAAGAGCGCTGTGGGACCCTGCAAAGGAAGATTTGTTTGTGTGCTGCTCGCCCTGGCGTGCCTGTGCAGGCTTGTGCTGCATTCCCCAGAGAAGCTGGGCTCCAGGGAGCCGTGTGGGAAGCTGCTGCTCCGTCCCTGTCTTTGATAAAGTTGAGTGGTTGAGTGGTTGAGTCCACCTAGAAGAGCGCAGCTTTTGTGGGCTTTGTTTTGGCAAGGAGGCTCTGCAAAAGTAAATTAAGTTCCCTGCTTAGTAAGCTGGGATGATTTTAAAATCTCCTTCTGCTTTTTGAAGTTAGTTGGGACAGTTAAAGTTGTGGAGAGGTGTTAAGTAGCAAAAGGCAAATTTCGGGCTACAGGCAGTCTGCATGTGGCTAGGGTCTGCCTGGTGAATGAAGTGAAGCTAAAGCAGGACAAGCTGCTGGGATTATGACAGCAAAGGAGAGGCAAACACAGATTGTTCCTCAGTAGGGAAAGCAAAGAGGTGCGATTCTGCCTCCTTGGACTTGAACTCACTCAGGTAAGGTGGAGCAGGGGGACAGAAAGTCTGACACTGCTGCCTCTGTAGGGATGGTGTAGGAGCTTTATGCACAGAGTGCTCATCACCCAACCTGAGGCCAGCCTGGCCAGGGACACCCCAAAACAGACACCCCTGTACAGACACCCCTGTGCAGACACCTCACCCAGAGAGCACCTCCAGGGCAGAGACAGCTCAACTCAACTCAGGATGCAGCTGCACTTACCCTCAAGTTCAAACCTTGCTACAAAGACAAAAGCCTTGGGGAATTTAGAGGATTTTTTTTTTTGTTTGCTTAGCTTGTGGGAGTTTAATGTTTAATCATTGCAGAGGAGTGAGTGGGTTACTCATAGAATTGTTAGCCATGATTTCTGCCTTTTTTCCTTTTGTCCTTTGTTCTTCCTTATCGCGGCTCTCGCATTTTGTGGACTAAATTGGTTTCCTATCATGGCCCACTGGTCCTTGATTTCTCAAACTGCAATTTTATAGCATTCACAGGAGCCTTTTCATTTAAAGAACTCAAATTAAGGACACAGGAGTCAGGAACTGCTTGGATGGCTCCATAACCCCACGGGAGGAGGGTGCTTCCCCAGCAGACAGGCACTGCTCCAGGGGGTTCCCCTCACTGTGGGTTCCACCACTCCTGCAGATCCAGGAGCCACCTCCTGCTCCCAGCCCTCACCCAGGAGAAACAGCACTGAAATTCCAGAAAATACAGTTCCTGACTTCTCAAAGGAAAAAGGTTCAAAGGAAAAAAAATATAGTTTAACTCCAAACTCCAGCCAAGGGAACCATTTGCTGTTAAGATTTGGAGATTTTTTTAATCCCAAACCTGTATCCTACAAATAAAACAAAATATATCCCTAAAGCTGCAAAACAATGTATGGACCCAGAGATAAACTTGAAACTACATGAGGGAACCCTGCAGGGCTCTTCCCTAAAGGGCAGATTTGTGCCCAGCACAGCTTGGGGCTTTCCCTAGCAAAGGTTCTCCTCCATTCTCTCCCAGACACAAAAAACCACTGCTCTTTTTTTGTCCTTTTTTTGGCCACTCTTTTTTTCCTTAGAAATGTCTGATCTGGCTGTGGTTTGCCACTGCAAACCACCCTGATATGCTTTTAATGGAGAGATACAAATTTATTTGATGATTTTGATTACTCTTGCTGGTTAATAATTAATTAAAACAGGACCACGAGATACTTCTATTGAGTTTGCATTGCTTTTAACAAAACTGAAGGATGCTTTTAACAAAACTGTAACTCAATTAATCCCTGTAAAAAGGAAGCTATGCCTCTTAATTGCCATCAAATATTTATTTCATTTTTTAACACTGCATCAGGTCTATGTCTGTCCTTTCTAAACTTAATTAATCCTTGTGTTAGTGGTCCATAAGACATTATTTAACATCTGCAGAGGTATTTTTCCTAGAAGTAAAGTCATCCCAGTCAGGCACATGCCTCATGCCACTATAGGCACATGTAAAGGTTTCTAAGGTGTGGTGAACCTACAGAATGATCTAAAGGAAAAGTCAGTTCTGTGGGTTTTTTTCCCAAGACAAAGCAGGATAGACAGAAGCAGTAATCTTTTCATCATTAATATCAGAATTGCACTAAAAAAGAAAAATTATACATTTAATAGCTTATCTATCTACGGAATAATAATAATAATAATAATAATAATAAATCCTGAAATGCCACAGAACAGCCCAATGCATCTTCCAGAAATCTTGTCATTCCAGGTATCAGGAGAAACAAAAATCCAACCCCCTTACCATGGAAACATAAGGATATAACATATATCTCTACCTTTGAAATATAAAGCCACCAGGCTAACATAGATAAATTTTATGGCTGGATGAGCACAGTAGCTGGATGGCAAAGGCAGCATTTGGCAGGAGAACAGCTGCCAACATCTGTGTCCCCTGGGGTGCCAGGTGGCAGGGAGCAGAGCCAGCGCTGTCACCGGCTGAGCAGAGGTGCAGCTGACCTGGCAGTGCTGCTGTTTACACAACCCCTCCAAGCTACTGCCACAACCTGTGGAGCTGGTTTTAGCAGGAGTGGAAACTCTGTGGAGAGCAAGGAAATGCTGAAAAGCCAGACAAGCTGGAGCAATATCTGGAGTGCATTGTCAGTGAAATAATTTTCAGCAGCAACTCAATTTCAGCCATGAGTGTACTCCTTGATGGCAAAAGGGCTTGGAGAAAGGGGTCCAGAGGAAACTTGTTGTGTCCTAAAGCATCCTTGGGAACCAAAAGGAGAGGCCAGGATTGCCTTCATGCCCTGGGGCAGGCCCTGGCTGTGCCCCAGGCACAGGGGCTGCTATCTCCATGTAAAATCCCATTCCCCACCTCAGCAGGCATGGAGCTGATTCTGTATTTTCCTGGGAATTTCCTGCTTCTGGCTCCAGGTTTGTCCCCATCAGTGATGAATACAGGGTGGATTCTGAACAGGAACTGTTGGCAGCACGGGGTTTTATAGATCATGTCATAACTGCACCAATTACCATAAGAACATACTAAGAGAGCCTTATTCTTACACTGACTTTAAAAAGTATCAATACAAGAGAAAATGTAATAAAGACAAAAATTCTTAAATTGGTATGACCAATTTGGGTAGCTTTTGATGACAAAATATTCTCAATGGATTTACAAGCAGTAACTCACTGGATAATGTGCACCATGTGCAAAGGCTGTGGCTTCCAACACTAAAAATCAGAGCAGTTGGAAGTTACAAACACTGAAATTTGGTCAAGCGTGAGATGAAATTTTGAGCTGTTTCAATTCCAATGGTCAGTTTTAATCTTTCCTCCAACATAGATAAAAAGGAACGTTACTGAAGGCAGCAGAGGTTTTGGGATGGCACAAAGAGAGGTATAAAAGGAAAATCAGGCTGGAGTTCCTGGGAGCTCTTCAGAAAGCATGAGATGGGAAAAATGGAGATTGCCCAAAAAGGGTGACAGGCATTTCACACAAGAAACAGGAATTATTAGGGCTGAAAAAAGCTCAGTTTTTCTGCTCAGAAACCAATCAAAGAGATTACAAAATAATTTCTCTGAAGGAGATGCAGAACAGCACTCAGGGAACAACCTGGGAAAGGGACACAAACAGGCTAAAAAGCCATTTGGGAATGTCTCCAGAGCCTCATTGTATCACATATTTTTCCTAAATCTAAACATTCAAAGATTTCTGCATTCCTTCTAGATTCTCTGAAATTACAAGTATTTATATTTTCCTTTTTAAATGTAGGCACAGAGTTGGGTTTTGGGTTTGGGGGGGTTTTTTGGCTATCTCCTTCAAGTTGTGTAATGTAATATGGTGGATTTTAAAGATATATCCTTATCTTTTAAACAAATCTTTATTAATAGCTTACTTTCTTTTGAAGCTGAAAAGTTACAATGCTAGCTGTTAACCAGAGCCTCCATACACTCCAGCTCTTGAACATTTTATTAATGGCTGTGTGGGTGACACAATCACATGCCAGTGGATGAGCCAAGGTGTTTTCTCTGGAGCTTGTGCCAGTTTTGGGTTTGAACGTTGCCTCTCTGCCAGCTCAGAGTTCCAGGTGATACTTGAACTGGCACAGCACCTTCCAGGGCAAGAGTGGGCTGGGAAAAATGTTAACCCCATCTGAAATTATCAGCTGAGGTTGTGCTGGTGCTGTCCTGTGTGTTACAGACCTGTGGCAGTTTTCACCTTGCACTGAGAGTCCCTGTAATTCCTCCTCTGATATAAACCACCACATTTCTGCTTGGATCTCCACCTGCAGAGCTGTTCCTCCTGTGAGAAACCCTGGTCTAGGCCACCTGTGTGGGCATCCCCATGGGGAACATCCATAGGGGGTACCAGGGAGGAGTTGAGGGCTGGTGGCACCAGCAGTGGGACTGTCACCATCTGGGACACTGCTGTGACCAGGGGGGGAAACCCAGAGTGCCATCACCAAGGGAATCCCCAGCCTGGGCAATACCAGCCACAGCTAAGCCAGAAGGGTGTGCCAAGGGCAAGGATCTTTGGGATATTTGGGCTCTTGCTATAACTGAATAAAACTTTTCTTCCTTTTACTCTGTCGTGGTTTAACCCCAGCCACCAACCAAGCCCCACGCAGCTCACTCCCCACCAGACAGACAGACAGGGGAGGGAATCCAAAGGGTAAAAACATGTCTGTTTAATTGATTTAGTGCAGCACTTTGGGCTCCATCCCTTCTGGTGGTCACTGAGGACAGGAGGGGCTGCAGGGAGTTCCTGTGCCCCAAAGCCAGCTCAGGCCAGGTCACTGCTGCCCTGCAACTGCATCCCTTCCCCTGCTTCAGGTTGTTCCTGCTGTAGTAGTTCCTGTGAAATACAACTCAGATCATGGCTTAGAACAATTTAAAAGGCACAGCCAGTACAATTTCCAGCCCCAGCCCTTTGAGGACTGGGACTTGCAGCAAAGTATAATGTTATAGCTCCTGGTAAAAGCACAAATGAGAGCAGCTTCAACCCCCAGCTTTACTCTGCACTGTAGTGGCTAATATAAATGTAAATTACTTCTGTACCACGGTGCACAGTGAAATATTAAACAAATAAAACACAGAAAATAGTGAGCCTTTGCCTCCCATCCTGCCCCATGACAGCAGCAAGGCACTGTCCTGACCTGACTGCAGCAGCAGGGTGAGCTGAAAGCCCCCCGGGCGCTTTGCATACATTGCAGTGCAGAATACACCCTTTTCTGAAGAAGATTAAGCTCTCATCTTTTAAGCTTTGAAATGAAATGAAAGCATTTCAATCTTTTTATTGCAGGGGCACTGTATTTTAAAGACAAATTATTTTTTTTTTTAATGTGGAATGGTTTTAGGTTAAAATAGACAAAAGAGGGGAAAAGGGATTTTTTTTTTTTTTTTTTTTGCTAATACATTTTATGTCTAGAAAGATGGAAGCAAAATAAAAATTCACTGTTTGGTAGAAAATGAGGAATCACCATATGTATTTTAGTATAATGCTATGCACATAGGAATGAGGAAAACAACAGCAATATAAGAATATTAAACTCCCAACGAACTCAAAGTGTTTTAATATGGCTTTCAGAGAAACAGTATTTAAAAGGCTGGGAAATAACTTCAAGACTGTGTATCAGTGCTTATCCATAGCAGCTACAGCAGGATGCTTTTCTACTTCAACATCAAACTAATAACAAGACCCAGCTGAAGCTGAACGAATTCAACCTCCATGTGAGATTAAATTTCCAAGCTCTGTCAACATAATTTCATCAGAAGAGATGAAGTTTTAGCCCTAAAATGCATATTGCAAATGTGCTTTAAAGCAGCTTTGAATGAAACTATCTGCTCCTACGTGCAGGGATTCTGAAGCTGCTGCTCCTTTCCTCCCGTGGGAGGCACAGGGAGGTTTTGTCTGCGCTGCCCTCAAGGTGCCCATGACATGCAGAGCTCTGCTGAAAGGCACTGAGTGCAGGGAGACCTTCTGCACTGCTTCAGCTGATTACCTGCAGGGCTGGAGAGGGTGTTTTTCCTTCATTACCTGTTAGGCTGGCTCAGGAATCAGTGTCACCTTCTCCAGATTCAGAAACTGGCCATACACAAGCGTTTACTCCTGACGTGGACAGGACAGCCTCTTTTCTCACAGATTGTCTTGCTCCAAACTGGAAACCCTAAAACAGCAAGGGTTGTTCTTCCCCAGGTCACTCTGGCTGGAGCCTCATAGAATTTTTGGTCTCTCTCTCTCTCCATTATGGCCAATAATTTAATTAGGTAATAAATACTACCTATTAGCCCCATGCCACTGCAGTAAACTCAGACATTCATCCTCTGGGATGGAGTTTAATGACTGAAAAGCTTCCCTTGGATGCTAACACTGAAGGTGTCAGCAGAGTAATGACCTTGCCTGGTCACAGCCTCTATGAAAAGCAGCCCCATTGAGGTCAGCAACACCCCTCTTAAAATAGTGCACAGGAGGCATACTGCATGTGGATGGAATTTGCAATATTGAACCCATAAAAACAGAATATAGTGACAGCATTTTGCTCTGCACTCAGTAATTCACTGGCCAGGCTTTTTTCCTGTTTTCCACGGCAACATAACTGTTAGTTTTCACAAAACCTTTTTGTCCCAGGCCGAATTCATTTCTTTAGAGCAATGAAGTGAGGTTTTGTTCATAGCTCTTTATTTCTGCATATCTATAAAGTTGCTGAACTTCCTCTGCTGGGTAAAATTATCCATCATGAAAATACAATTAGAAAGTTGTATTTTGGAATTTTTGGATATTTCTGCTTCTTTGCCAAGACATGCAAGTTGCATATTTATATTTACAAGATATGTATATGATTTGCATATTTCTGTTTGTGTGTTTGCATTTATATGGATAGACACATGCTGCTCCTCAGGTACTGCTGTTCCTCTGGGAGTTTCTACACCTTGTGAAATAAACACTTGCTCTTAATGGTGCATATTGCTGCAGGTCACTCACCAAATGCTATTTATTATAATCTGTATTCTGAGTAACTGAAATCCCAGCAGGAATTGATGTCCAAACCCTCCTGCCTGTTTCAGTGAGGAGAATCACAAGCAGGTTCTGAGTAAAGGACTGGCACAGCAGAGTTCTGCCAACTTTTTTTTTGCCAGCCACGAAGACTTTTGTGGGGATACCTGCCAGCGTTTGAAAACTATGAATAGAGACAACTGGAGAGCAAATAAGTGTCTGTCTCATACTTCTGCTGGAATATCCTGGGCTCTGAACCAACTTCTATGCTGAAGTCAAGTGGCATTGCATGGAAAAGAAGCCAGTGCAGACCTTGTGCTTGAATATTTTTAGACAGGGAGTAAAATATAGATTCTTGTCCCTTGTAATCTCTGTGTGCTTTGTAGTGCAGAATAGGAGAGTCCCTTGGTCACCCAGTCACCTCACACCCAAAGTTTACCTGTTTGTCATCACAATCACTTTCAATTGTTGCATTTGCACATTCCACAGAGGGGAATACTGAAAATATTGAGTTGTTTCGAAGCCAGGGAGCTCAGCTGAGCTTTAAGTAGCCTCTGCACCACTCCAGTTCATAGCACCAGAACTATGAGAAGCTTTCTACTGAGAGCCAGTTTTGCTTTAAGTTGGGGCATTAGGGATAACTGTATTTATGTCTTGGACATCAAAGATTCACAACTCTTCATCTTTTGGTTCTCCATATGTGAATTTCAGGAAAATACTTTTGTGAACAGCACAGCTGACAGAATGTGGCTATTTTAAAGTGTTTGTGTCTCAGATTAAGTAAAAATAGTTCTTTATATACCTGATTGTCTCCTCCCTAATTGGGAGAGTTAGGCCACCCTAAAAGCAAAGCTGCAGCAGTGTTCCATGACAGAAACTATGGCAAAGTGGTAAAGTACAGTATGAGGTTTGCTACCAAATTCCAATAAAATACACTCCTTCTTTTAAATGTAACCAGCTTTTTAGCCTTTCCTGAGTCCTACTGTCAGAATCCATGGTTATTCAAACCTTGTGTGGGAGGCTGGAGAAAATATTTGCAAGTTAAGGCATATCAGACTGCAGGCTGCTGTAGTTTCCATGTGCTGTGGGATGGCTTTTGACTGCGTGGATTTTTGAGTGCAGAAATTGTGTACAATTTTGTAAAAGGCTCTTCCATGTGCAGTGCGATGGCAGGACACATCCTGCAGTCATTTAAAAGCTGCCACAGCCCTGATAGCTCTGTCAGGATGAGAAATGTCATTTTGGAACTTTAGTGGGGGAGAGACATGGTGCTGCCCACAGATAATTGTCTTGTATTAACTCCAGCAAAACACTGTTAAGTGAAAAAAATACCCAAAAAATGTAGGAATAATCGTGAATGAAGTCCAAACTGAACAGCTTCTGGCTGGTGCAGCTGCAGAGTGTGTGACCTCCCCAGGGTTTGATAGGGAAAAGTTGCCATGGGGATGGTGCAGCATTGTTTGCGGCTGACTTCAGCTTTTATTGTTGTGCTCTGATTACAGCTTTTGTCTTGCTGTGAAGTAGGGTTGTTACATGCCAGCTTGAAACAAAGATGCATTTACAGGCAGCGGTGGAGTTCAAATGATTTCCATAATTAGAGATATCACTGCTTTAAGCAAGGAAAAAAAAAAATCTGTGTTGCTATTTCAGAAAACACAAAGTTTTTCAGTATAAAATTAATATCTGCTTAGAAAAGAAGTAACTTCCTGGTAAAACTGGTTAAACATCATTTGGTGAAATTGTTATTTGCTGCTCAGACTGATGGCAAAAGACTCTGAGGCAGCACCTGAGCCTCCAGGTGAACACAGTTCAGCTGTGGGGTACACAGACCTCGAGTTTTGTGCCACGTTAGCAAAGAATACACAGACATATATCAACAGCTTGATTTACTACATCCTTAAAGCTTGTTAGCTCCAGGATGTCCTTGAGTAAGGGAAGCCAGCTGTGCTGTGTTCTGCTGCCTCATGTTCAATCTGCCCTCAGCCAGCACCCCGGTCCTTTGCCAGGGCCTTACTCTCCAGCGTCAGTCCAGAACCTGTCCACACATCCAGGGCTGGTCTATCCCAGGTGCAGAACCTGGCACTTGGCCTGTTAGACATCATGTGGCTGGTGAGTGGCAGTTCATAGATTTATAGATCACAAATCAGTTTGGGTTGGAAGGGACTCAAAGCCCACCCAGTGCCACGCCAGCCATGAATAGCGATGCCTTCCACTATCCCAGGCTGCTCTGCCCTGTCCAGCCTGGCCTTGGACACTTCCAAGGATGGGGCAGCCACAGCTTCTCCGGGCCAGGGCCTTCCCCACGCTCCGAGAGAAGAATTTCTCGACAATATACAACATTTTCCTCCCTGCTGTGGCCTCTCCATCAAACACGCGATTAAACCCTCAGTAATTGAACTACAATTCCCATCATGCCTCACAGAGCCGCCCCTGCCCGCACCCCCCCCACGCCGCACTACATGTCCCAGCAGGCCGCGGGGCTGCGCGGGTGGTAGCGCGGTGGCGCACGCGCAGTGCGGTGCAGGCGGCGCGGACGGAGGCGGCGGGAGCAGCCCGTTCCCGGTGCGGGGCGCGTGAGCGGGGCCGGGAGCGGGCCCGGGGAGCGCCCGGCTCTCCTCACGGGGCTCCCGCACTGCCACCACTCCAGTAAGTGCCTCGGCCCGGGGCGGGGCTCGTCCCGCCCCGGGTGATGCCCTTCCTTCCGCGCCTGCCCGGTGTGTGACCGCGCAGGGCACTGTCCTGCTGCCTCTCCCTCCTTTTTTCCTTTCCGCTTTCCCTGGAAGTCGCTCGGCGGCGCGGGGGCTCTGCCCGCGGGGCCGGCGCGGTGCGGGCTGCCCCGGTGGCGCGGGCAGGGCGCTGTCACGGCCCCGGAGGTAAGAGGAGCGGTGATCTCATTGCTCGTCACGGTCTGCTCGGCTCCGCCGCTCGGCTGTGCGGGCACGCCGGGCTGCAGCGATGCTATCGGGCAGAGCCCGCAGCCGGGGTGCGGGGGGGCTCCCGGGCCGCCCCCTCGGCTCGCTGCGCCTCCGGGAGCCCCAGCAGAGCTCGGGGGGCTGCGGCAGGCAGCGGGCAGTGCCCGGCTTGGCTTTGGCTTTGGAGAGGGATGTGCGGGGAGGCTCTTGGCACGCTCCGAGCCGTGGTCTGGCTTAGCTGTAACCGGGGCTGAGCCGAAGTGTCTTTAAATGGATAACTTGGCTATAAATGAATGTTAAACTGTAACCACTGTTGGTATATGCGCGGTTTTTATCACCTGTAAAATTCCAGATAGGCATTTGACATGCTGCTGAACTTAACACGGACTTAAATTCTGTATGTGCTGTGCAGACTGAGATTCTCTATGAGCTGTGCAAACTGAAAATCTGTATGTGTTGAGCACACTTAAATTCTATACGTGTCGTGCAGCTCCCTTCGGAGGATCTAATGCGTGACCTTCGTAAAAGGCATTATGTTGTTGCATCAAATGTTTGCAGAGTAGCATGGAGAAGACAGCAGTTTTCTCTTTGGCAGGCTGGTGCTTTGGGGCCTTCTGTAAGAAAAATGTCTGATTTTCACTAAGCAGTGTGTGGTGTTTATAATTGAACAGAATAGTTATTTGTTACACTGAGCTCCTGAATTAGGCATCAGCAGAGTGATGTGACCTGAGTAAAGCTGAGAGGTAGAATCTTTTAAAAATTTTTTCAGATTCTTAAGCGGTCCATCTCTCCATGCTTCACCTTCTTCTCAAAGCCGAGTACTTTTAAAGAGACTACTAGGCATAGAACAAGCTGAACAGCATCAACTTCTTTGATGCCTTCTGACAAATTCCTTGCTTTCCTGACAGAGGCTGTAATGGCTATAAAGATGAATTTTCTCTGTTCCTTACCCAGTCCCATACATGACCCTGCAGGACAGAGCCATATTTGCTCCTAAAATTTTGGGCCCTATGATATGATGTGTGAGGAGTGGCTTCTCACTGTTGGAACCAAGGCAGCAGGATTTTTTTGGCTTTTGTTTTGTTGTTTTGTTTTTATTTTTATATTTGGGCTGTATTCATTTTGATGCAGCACAAGCACAATCCTAAGTGAGCTGGAAGTGTGTGTGGTTACTTTGAGTGGTTGCTCTCTCATGAGTTACCTTGCCTTATGGAACAGTGAACTTGTATTTGAGGTCCATTCAGTCTTGTTTCCTCCTACTTGTTATTTTTAGTTGAGAGAGTCAGAGCAATAACAATACATGAAGCTGTCAGGTTTGTGAAGCACAGAAGTGTGGAAGTGCAGTTTTCCCCTTTGTCACATGAGGAAGTGTTCAAAGTGGGCTGAAATCTCTTTGTGGTAGGGAGAGATGCTAGGCCTGGCTGATATTTGGAGGAGAATCTTTTAATTTAGGGATAGATAAGCACTGAGGCAGAAATTGATAATTCAAGAAATAATACCTGGGGGTTTGATGTTTCCTGGGTATCACTGAATGCTACACTGCTGCAGTCAGCTTTGCATAAAATACAAACCTTTGTGTGACTCACTGAGTTCTATCTGCATTTATCAAGCATTGTGATTTGATTTTATGAGTGTAGAACATTTAATTCCAAATTCACGAATTCTAAAGGCATCTCTTTTCTTGAGCTAATTCTCTGCTTTAAAACTACATTTGGCCTCATGTTCCATTGCATAGCTCTGCATTTCAAGGGTGAAATTAAAGCAGATGATGTTCAGTGGGTCACTGGCAGGTGTAGTGCAGTGCTGAGATGTTTCAGAGGAGCAGATGCTTTCATACAAATCAGAGAATAGGCAAAGAAGAATCATTATATATAAAGAAAATAGTATAAAAAGTATAAAGAAAATAGTATAAAAAGTATAAAGAAAATAGTATAAAAAGTATAAAGAAAATAGGCAGGCAGCATCTTCATGCTTTCCCTCCTCCTCCTCCTCCTCTCTCCTTCTGTATTTATTTTTCCTCAGGAGTAGTAGCTGAGTGACAGAAGACAGACACACACACGGGGAATACAGAAGGCATGTGCAGGAGGAAGAGACCTGAATGCAGGAAAAGGCATTTTCTGCAGGTAGCTGGGGCTTTTTCCAGAAGGTAGCAGAGCTATCTCAGCTCAAATAAAGGCTGACAGCATGTCAGAGAGTTGGTGTAGAAGAGAGGAAGTGCAGAAATCTGTTTTTATTGACTGTAACAGATTAGAAAGAACTTGAGGACATTACTGAAATGAGAACAGGTCTCTGCTTGTAACACAGTCTCCAGTGCAGGGTTGGATGTAGCCCAAACTGCCAGGCCTGCAAAATTCTTAATCTATTTTAGTAGATTTAGAATTCCATCGATGTCTTTATTACTGACTGTTCCTGGTTATTTAAGCTGACAGTTATCATGGTAAATGCAGTTCCTCCAAAGTGCAGCAAACCAGCAGTGTTGGGGAGTCAGTACATGTTCTAATGTGAATTTTCCTTGCATGCTCTGCTGTGCTTTTTGCATGTATCCAGCTCTGCATCAGTGTTTAGATAAACAATAGCTTGTGATATGAGAGCATTTATCTGTCTTGCAAGATGGGTTTTGGCAGGTTTCTTTCTTTTCACTGATAATTATGAAGAATAGGAATGGTCTTAGAAAATACTTACTGGGGTTTGCAGCCAAGTGGACCTTTGTGCAGTTGTATAATTGCATGAAAATACAGAATAGTAAGTTATTTCAGTGCCAAAATGGAAATTTAGGTAACTGGCTTTAGCATAAAACAATTTTCACAGCATGGAACAAGTGCTTAAGAATTCATCAGGAAATTATATAAAGAAACACAAAAGTCAGTGCATATATTCTTTTGGTTTTGAAACTAAAGGCAATGGGACAAGGCTAGAAGCATTGCTGTCAATGATTTATAAAATTATATAATAAACCTAAATATCATAATCCTAGTGAGCTTATTTGAAGTATGAAAATAATGTAACAGCTTTAAAAAAGTCACCTGCTGAAGAGCTCTGAGTGACAAGAATGGTTCAGGTTTTGAAGTTACACTTCAATGCAGAGAATCACTGAAATGAAATGGAATGGAGGGATGTGGCTGAGCTGCTTCAATTTTTTTTTCTGCTCTTACACTGATCTTTCAAATTAGGACTTTGAAAATATATAGGTCTAAGGTCAGCTTGATGCATGCTGTACCCTAACAGTGAGAAGTATTTAGGTATGTGTTGGTATAGGGCTCAGTTCTATAAATACCACTTTCCTCTCAGTGCTAGGTAAAGCAGCAGGGTTTTGTTGCTGTTGAGGAAGGAAGCTGGTTCATTGTCTCAGCACTAAGCAGCATTTTCTCCCTCCAGGGACTTGCAGAAGCATCTAGAATGTGTAGGTGTTTCTTTAATCTTGGAGAAGGAACTTATTAAGCTTTCTGGTGCAGAACTGTATGAGCCACTTACTCTTAACAGATGTTATCTGCACAAGTAGGGAGTTGCAGGTCTGGTAGACATTTGTGGCATTCAACAGTTTAAACAGTTTTCAGGTTTGAACATATGCCTTTGCCTTAAAATCTGAATAGTTTCTGGTATTTTATGTAGAAGAAAGGTGGTTCAGTAGTGAGGTTGCTGCTCTGGGACTTGGGAAACAGGTTCAGCTCACTGTTTTGCCAAAAAGCTTCCTGTGTGGCCTGGGACAAGCTGCTGCTGTGTCCCTCCATTCTCATGCTGAGAGTGCTCAGCAGCAGCAGCAGCAGCTCTGCATCACAGGAGTGGTCAGGGCAAGTCAGGCTGGATGTGGCCAGGGGAGCTCCCTAGTGCTGGGAGGCAGAGGCTGAAGACACTGCCCAAGATAAAAAACAAGGGTAACCTCCAGGCAGGAGGAGGAAAACCAGAAAAATGCAGTGAAAAAAAAGGTTTTGACAGGAAATCTCTGGTGTCACTTAGAGAAAGCAAGTCCTTAAAACTTTAAGGAGCACTGCATGGCCTTGTTTGTTTAACAGAATTTTAAAACAATGCTTAAAATACCCACACAAACATGTAAATCTTTTATGTTATGGTTCTGCCACACAGGGGACAGTAGCAAAGCTCTCTCTGTTCCTTTGTTGGCTGTTCTCTTCTTTAAGATGCTTTTAATTCTAGCTAGCCATTGCATCCAGATGTTTTGGATATCAATTTAGCTCATTTTTTCTGCTGGCATGGTAAGCAGAATCTCTTAAATTTGGCCTGATTTACTGACTTTTCATGTGAAAGAGGTTGAGCTTTTCTGCCTCTCCACTCCCCCAAAGGGAAAAAGAATTTGCAGCCGCCTCTAGTGAGCAGTGTCTTTATTACTGTTACAGAGTTAAAAGTATTTTGAATTTAAAATCTTTCTGGTGAAAATAGGGCACTGTCATTGCTATAAATTGAAAATGTAGACTAGACAGCAATTACCAAGCTTTGCAAACATGTTTTTGTTGTTGAGAGTCAACACTCCTAGGAAGAGTCTCTGTATACTGACAGATAGGTGATAAATTAATTCATTTAATATGTAATTGTTTTGATGTGTATGCTCTCCCTGGGTGCTTTGGTACCCACCACATTTACATCCCATGTCCAAGAAAATATGTTGGAACATGTTTCAGACTAGTGACTTAATTAAGTGCTCTTCTGTTAAACA
This sequence comes from Haemorhous mexicanus, assembly GCF_027477595.1. NCBI lineage: Eukaryota > Metazoa > Chordata > Aves > Passeriformes > Fringillidae > Haemorhous > Haemorhous mexicanus. The sequence goes on from NC_082347.1 coordinate 38,423,088, forward strand.
CTAAAACAGTTACATGCCAGGTTTGTTGGAAGAGTGAGCAGTCTTCTTAAAACTGCACTTCAAAAGATGTTGTTCAATATGCTGGTTAACTCTTTAGGGAGGCTGAAAATGGCAAATGGGAACTGAGGCTGAGCTAATAATTCAGCTGGCAAGTTATTCCTTTATCTGCTAGACCTGTGTGTGCAGCAGTGCTGGAAGGTTGGGTCACTTAAAGGATGTTAAAAGTGTGTCTGCTGATTCAGGACTTTGGGGTTTGGTTATCTTGATTTTTTTTTTTTTTTTACCATTAACCTTTTTCTTGTGTTTCTTCCTTAAATCAAGTTCACTGTAGATGCTGTAATTTATCTATACTGTCTTCCTACTTTGTGCTGGTGCCCTGATTTTTGGGTGGAGGAGCATGATTCCTTCAGGAGGTCCATTTGCTGCCTTTTTGTGGGAGGCAGCAGTACAGGGTGCTGAAAACCAGGCTGTTGCATGCTCATGGTACATCCAGGATTTCCAGGCTGCTGGGTGTGCACAGGACCTGGGATTCTTCTGGAGTGTTTCCACCTTGCTGTGTGTAGGTCAGACAGCAAGCCCACAAAATGCCAAAAGCCTACTTGGTACTTTTGGGATTATTCTGTGGGTGGAGAGCTGTTATTCTCCCTACACTCCATAACTGAGGTTTTGAGAAACGCCTTTGTCAGTGCAGAGCAGCAGCTGGGCAGTAACTGGTATTTGTGTCATCCCACAAATGAGCAGGAAGGTGAGGCAGAAGGCCACAACCAGGGCTGTACCTGCCATGAGGACAATTCCCTATGCTCAGGGCTTGGTTCCAAGGAGAAAGGCTGCTAGAAATGAATTCTGTGAGAAGTCACAGTGAGTGATATGATTCAAGTGAAGTGGCACTGTGCTACAAACAGAGGAACTTTCACTTTGTGGGGTTTATCTGTGTGTTGGGTGAGACTTCTCTTACATATGCCAGAGTGGGGTTTGATTTTCTTAATTCAAGGTGTATAAAAAAAGGGAGGGGGAGGGCAATGTCCCAAAAACTTGGCCATTTGATGAGTTTAATTTTCCCCTCCCACCTTGGTAAACAGGAGCTGTGCATCTGTAAATGCACATTTGTGTGTCTGTTACATGAGACATGCAAAGCCCTGTTCTTCCTAAAGAGCTTTCACTGCACTTGCACTTACTGAAGAGCTTTGAGATTAGTCCTAATCTCTGGAAATCCTTCTGATATAACTGACAAGTGAGCTGGATTCTGGAGGAAATATCAAATCTTTGCAGTAGAGGGAATTTTGACCCACATGGTGGATTATACAACCTCACGAAATGAACACGGTCTGTACTGTAAATATTAAAATAAATTAGGTGAAAATTAAACAGCAATGATTTTTTCTTTCCCAAAGTTTTAATGTAGATGAACCGTTGCATTTTTCTTTATTCTGCACTTAATTTGTTAAATTAGATCTACAAAATCAAAATTGATAAACAGTTACTTGATTTGCGTGCTCTCATTTCATTACATCCTTTTATATCTGTAAAAGAGGTGAAATCAAATATTCACCTGATAATGTTCTTTTTCATTATTTGATATTGAAATGAACAGAAAAATCAGTTATTTTCAGCCCTTTCTTTAACAGCTTAAGAGTATTCTGTGAAAACTGAAGATATTGCTGATTTCCTAAGCAGCTGGCCTTTCCATTTCTTGCATACTTCCCGGGAAGATATGTGTTTATTTTTACTGCTGAGTTTATACCCAGGATTCTGAGTGAAAAATCAGCAAGACTGGCTCACAAATGGCAAAATTCATTATTCAACCAGCCTCACCTTCTTTTTGTATTGGACTTCTTAAAGCAAATAAACTTCACCAGGAGTTGTAGTTTGATTCAGAGGGGAATTTAAAATAGCTGGGAGTGTGTGGAATTCAAGTGCTTGGAGTGGTTGGCCTGGATGCAGCAGTTATTAGTTTATTATTGAAATTAAACAGGTTTTTTTTTTAATGACTAACTAGTAATAAGTAATCCTAATAAGTAATGTGGTTTTTTCCTGCTTAATTTTTAATTTGTTTTGGTTGTTGTGAATGGACATTTTCTATAGACTGAGCATGTAAGCATCTTCAAGAACAAGGACCTGATTTTCATATTTGGAGTTTTGGAGGTGGCATTTATTTAAAATTTTGAAAAGACTGATAAAAAAAAAAAATTGTAAATATGAATCAACTCTGAACATGCATTTTTAAGGATTTTAACTAGTATGTAACTGAAATTATTTAGCATTTAAAAACTTGTTTTGAGTCTTGTGTGAGAGATAAGTCAAAGTGAATTAGAGTAACTATATTTTGTTTTCTTTTATTGTATTTTCTCGAGTGCTTCTACAGGAGTTACAGTAGCTTGGATTGAGGGTAAAGACCAATGGCCCTCACTGGAGAGATGCTCAATGGTAATTGGCAAGCCATTGGTATCTTTCGCTGTGTTTGGATCAGCCTGCAAGCCTGGGAGGGCTTCTTTTAGCAGTTGTTTCCATGCTGATTCCCATAATTTGAATTCTGTAGAGGTCGTGAGGCATGAGAAATTGTTTTAAATCATGTGGGACTATTACAGTCCTACTCAGTTCAGAATTTAAAAGGCCACGGAAATATGGACTGTGTGGGCCATACTCTTTATGAGTTTTACAGATTTCCTTAATCAATTGTTGTCCAAAAGAGCTCCAACTAGCAGTTGGGGCTGCTCCCCCTTGTGCTGCAGGCTGATACATAACAGGAGCGAATGACAAAGTGGGACCTTGAATTGGGTTTGCAGTTTCCTGCCCTGTATCACTTGAATCGGAAGCATTGGGAACACCGATACAGCTGTAGGGAGAAGCAGTGGGCGTGCCCCCACCGTGGGAACCTGGGGAGGGGGCGGAGACAGGGGGCTGGCAGGGGGTGGGGACACCTGGTGACATCACCTCGGTGACGCCCCCTGGGAGGAGTAGAGGGGCGGAGGTGAGGGTACAGCAGGTAAGGGGCAGGGAGGGAAGGTGTCACGAGGAGCAGGAGGGGAGGGGGATGGGGGAGGAATTTTGGGATACTTAGGAGGATCTTGGGAAGAAAACGACCAGGTATGGGAAGGTGGCATCCTCCATCTTGTGGACCCCCTAGGGACTGGGGGCCGTTTTGGGGATCACTGCTCTCCGAAAAGCTAACACGTGCTTTGGGACTCAGAGCAGGGGACGCAGGGTTTTGAGAGAAATTCCACGCAGTCTGGCCAGGACTTTGTGGAGAGAGGGAGTTAGGCATTTTACTAAGTTTAGGGATAAGAGGTTTAGAAGTGGGAGGGGGAGAGACAGGGAGAGCAGAGGTACATTGCTTGTATTTTGGCTTTTTCTCCAATTCCTTCTGTTTGAGCAAGGCTGTTTGAACTTGTAAATTCCAGAACACAAATTTAGCTGAAGATATATCTCCAGACTGCCCCAAGGTTATCAATTCATTTCTTACTTTATCCCAAAAATGAATATCATGGACTTCTTCAGGAGAAATCTGTGGGAAGTGTAGAAAAAGCCACCTTATAAACGGTTTCAATTTTCCTTTAGAGAATTTAATGTTACCACTGACTAAAATTCCAGCAAAATGATAATACACTCCTTTTTGTGCTGTGCTTTAATTTGAGCCCATTTTAGATGTAAAAGGCACAATACACAAAGTCCCGTCGAGCGAAAACAAAGCCAAATCAACTACTGATTTCTAAAAATACTACAGATCAGAAGCGATAACGAGCAGATGTTAGCCTTTCACAATGCAGCTGCCTACACTGCTTTTAAAATTACCGCGGCAGCAGCACTGAATCAGGACTCGCCCTGCTGTCGTGGAGGATAGACAAAGCCTCCCCCGCCGCCTCCACGTGGCGAAGCCGAAACTGGGGCGGCCCCACGCCGCGTGTAGAGAGCTGAGAAAGCACGTGCTGTGCTGCGAGCCACCCCCGCACACCGAGAGAGAGCAGCCTCCCCCGGTGCAGTGTGTCGAGAGCTCCCCGGCACCGCACCGAGAGAGAGCACCCCCCCCGCCGTGCCAAGAGAGAGCAGCCTCCCCCCACGCCACACCGAGAGAGAGCAGCCTGCCCCCCACACCACGGGCAGAGAGCTCTCCCGCACCACACCGGGAGAGAGCAGCCTCTCCCTGTGCCAAGAGAGCCGGAAACGCCGCGGTGCCGAGCCAGGGAGAGGGAGAGGTCTCCCGCTCCTCCACTGGCGCCGCGAATTACAGAAGCGGCAAAAACACGCCGTAGTGAGCTACGTCTAACAGGATAGCGCTCCCGCTCTGCCGGGCTGCACGGCCTAAGTGCAAAAGCAAAAAGGAACAGTTCTCACGGCAGAGACTGTTTTAAAAGAACAGTTTTCACGGCAGAGACTGTTTTAAAAGGAACAGTTTTCACGGCAGAGACTGTTTTAAAAGGAACAGTTTTCACGGCAGAGACTGTTTTAAAAGGAACAGTTCTCACGGCAGAGACTGTTTTAAAAGGAACAGTTTTCACGGCAGAGACTGTTTTAAAAGGAACAGTTTTCACGGCAGAGACTGTTTTAAAAGGAACAGTTTTCACGGCAGAGACTGTTTTAAAAGGAGCAGTTCTCACGGCAGAGACTGTTTTAAAAGGAACAGTTTTCACGGCAGAGACTGTTTTAAAAGAACAGTTTTCACGGCAGAGACTGTTTTAAAAGAACAGTTCTCACGGCAGAGACTGTTTTAAAAGGAACAGTTTTCACGGCAGAGACTGTTTTAAAAGGAACAGTTCTCACGGCAGAGACTGTTTTAAAGGGAACAGTTTTCACGGCAGAGACTGTTTTAAAGGGAACAGTTCTCACGGCAGAGACTGTTTTAAAAGGAACAGTTTTCACGGCAGAGACTGTTTTAAAAGGAACAGTTCTCACGGCAGAGACTGTTTTAAAGGGAACAGTTCTCACGGCAGAGACTGTTTTAAAGGGAACAGTTTTCACGGCAGAGACTGTTTTGAAAGGAACAGTTTTCACGGCAGAGACTGTTTTTTGAGGTTCTACTCCCTCTAAAGAGCAGAAATACTCACCAAAATCGAAGTTGTTGCTGGCAAGGTCAGGCAGGATGTCTCTTCACCGGAACAGGACCCCCACAGGCAGGAGGGTGCTACTCTATTTTCCCCTGGAAAATTGCTCACTAGAAAGGAGCTGCATTTTACAGGGGCACCGAGCAGTCCTCAAGACTTCTTGTGGGTTTCGTCCCAAAGTCTCTACTGAGAGCAATGCAGCCAAAGCTCGTCGAGTGGGTGCTTGGCTGCCTTGAAGCTTTTCCGAGGTTCTGAGATTACTTCTTGGGGCTGCAGGTTCGATCAGCATCACGTTTGGGTGCCAAATATTAGAATAAAAATCCCAATATTGCAGAGTGGAGCGTGCCTGGGCTCATCCGGCCTTGGTGCACTGAACCAAAGGTATCAGCTGTGGTTTTTCACCTCAGAGATGCCTTTAGCTGGCTGGCAGTTAGGCACTCAGAATGAGTCCAAGCAAAGTAGAAACTCAGTTTACCTCTAGTGGAAAAGGTTCAGGCGATGGTGAAGAGAAAGGGCGGATTCCGCCAGAGGGTTAAATCCAAAGTTTATTCCAGGGTGACACAGTTCTGAATCTCGGTAACAACTCCAACAGAATGCCGACCACATGGTTCCAGTGCCTTTTAAGCCCACAGGGAGGGGGGAGGGAGAAGATATGTGAGCCACCAGCCAGGTGGGAGGGAGAGGGTCTCAGGGGACAATGACACCTGGACACGCCAATGACCCCAGGTCTGAGAAGCATCTTTTGAACTTCTGCCAATCACACAACGCCCTTGCTGGAGTGTGGAACTTGACAGACAGCACTTAGAGGGCAAGGGGGCAGAGGGAAGGGAAAGAAGAAGTTGGCACAATATCCTACCCCTATATCCTGAGGGACAGGGTATAGCTTCACACCACAACAGTATTTATCTCTGGTTATATCTCATTTTGAGTAACTATATTATCCAGAGGCTTAATATAAAGTGATGAAAATTACATCTGACTGTTGTAAAGACTTGGTGTTATTGAACACATTCTGTCACTGTCTTTCAACTTTGTTATTTTACTTCATTGCCTTGTAAGCTGGTTACTCATAAGTTATCTCATAACTTATCACTCATAAGTTATTAATGGATTAATTTCAAGAGTATTTTTTATAACGGCCTTGTTGCACAGGATGCTTCCTTTTATTTGTGTTATCTCAATGCATTTAGAGGGACAATTATAATAATTGTTTTAGCTGGACAAAAACCATTAATAGGTGAGGTTGGGGTTTTTTGCTGTTGTTTTGACTTAAAAGATCAGTGATAGAGAGGAGTTTTGCATCCTGTGCAGTGCATTTCCTCATTCCATCATATCCCAAAGCCTTTGGCTGCTATTGCAAATACCTTAAAATGGAGGAAAATAGTTCAGAACAGGAAACATCACTTAGAGAAATTTCTGCAGAAATTTTTGAGGAAGTACCAGTCTGTTTCATCGTGAAACTTGTAGATCAGTATTTGAAATAGGCCAGGGAATGATGGATTCAAATAACTCCAGAATGTTTTCCATAGAACTCCAGATTTCCCTTAGAACCCACTGATTTTTTTTCCTGAGGTGAAAGTAACATTAGAGGATAGTATTGAATAAAATGAATCATTTGACTTGCTGAGGTGCACTGGAAGACATGGGAGTGGTTGGCTTAGCCTGATTTAACAAGTGTTCCTGGAAAACAGCAGCTCAGCATTTTGAGCACAGAATCACCACTGGGTAAGACTGAAGTTCAAGATAAAGCTGCTGGTTTTGTTAGATGATTCATCACTGCAACCATGATTTTTCTATATTGTGGTCTGCTTGGAAGTTGGATTAAGTGCTGGGGGAGGGATGTATCTTTTGACATTCCTCATAGTTTGGTCAGGGATAGGAGAGGTCAATGCCACTTGTGCTAAAGGTTTTTTAATTTGGAAAATTTATTTCTGCTTAGGATTTTTTTTTTCCAGTTGAATACTGGATTTTTGCAGCTCCTTTTTCTTTCTTTTTGACTACTTTAGAATGGGAATCTGAATTTGGGGGGTAGTGTATCCTGAAGACTTCCAGATCTGTGTCTGGAGGCTATGCCCTCCAGGACAAAAATGAGGCAGTAGAGGATCTTTGGGTAATTGAAACACTGGGCTTGTAATTTTAAATGCATCAATCCTGAATAATCTTTTGTTGTCAAAAGAATTGCAGCCAAGTCAGTTCTCCAGCTCCTGGCTTAGTTGTTTGTGGGGGTTTTTTGTTATGTTTTTGGTACTTTGGGAGCTGTATGAAAGGTGAGAAGGGATTTACAGTATTGTCTCATAGCAGAAGTTTTCTCTCTGGTGGGCTGCCTGTGCTGGAAGCTTTTCAAGGAAATAAAAAGAGGTTGGAACTACTGTCTCTGGAAGATTTGTGACTTGTTTTCAGCGGCTGCTCTGAGCTGCCTGTGTTAGGGTTGGAATTTCCCCCTCCCCGCTCCCTTTCCTTGTCCTGGATGTACACGAGAAGGAAAGCTTTCACTGCAGTGTTCTTCAGGGGATAAGGAGGACTCATCCCTTCCCCTGGGGAGGCACTAAATGGTCAGTAAAAGAGGTGACCAGCTGGAGAGCAGCTGATTTACAGCAGGAAGCTGAGAGTAATTGCCTAGGCAAAAGCCAGGAGCCCTCACTAATGAAGCTGTCCCTGGAACTGCAGGAAAGACTGGAGATCGCTGGGGATGCTGCTTTACCTTCCCTTTGTGCTGCTGGAGCTGCTGTAAACAGCAGAGCTTAAAAAGGGAGCTGGGGAGGAGGGGTGGGCATGACTCATGGCATCATTTTATATTTATCAAGTGGAGGTGTATGAATGTTGTTCTTCATTTCATAGAGATGAGTATGTAGGTAATGGATGTTTCTTAATCTTCCTAGCTGATAGAAAAAGAGCCCCAAAGTCATCTCCTGGGGTGGGTTAAATCCAAAGTTCCAAATGTTGAAGAGCAGGAAGTAGAGCTGTTCATCTAAATTAAAGAAATAAAAATAATAAAATATTACCCAAAATAATGAAATAAAAGTAATAAAATACGACCCAAAGCTTGGGGAAAAGGCATGTAAAATAAAGAGATATTAAATGCCCTTCTTGTATTTCTTAATCAAGCTCTTAGTGCAAAGCCTAATGCATGGTCCTTTTATGAAGACAAAATACCCCTTGCTTTAGTCAGCCAGTGGTCCATGGTTTGTACCTACCTCTGGAAATCAAGTCAAGGGAGAGACAGAGCCATAGAAAAGTTATCTGGCACCTCACTTCAGTCTTGTCTAGACTTTGTACTTGAAGATAGGAAGGCTGCAAGCAATCTGTAATGGAGGTGAACTCAAGAACAGGTGCTGGTGGGGAGCTAAAAATAGGAATTAATGTGGGAGAGTTTGAGCTGTATGTTATAAATGGTGCAAAGGAGATGCTCGTGTGCCTCTGCAGGTCCTGCTTGTGCAGTCATGCATTTACAGTGAGGCTGGGGAAGGTGATCTGGGATTTTTATTTATAGTGGTGCCCAGGAGGCCAGGCAGCCCTCAGTGTGGGATATAAATGTTGGGGAATGTCAGTGTGTGTTGTACCTCAGAGGAAAAGAGCAGGGAGAGGGGAAATCTGAGAGAAGCTGGGCTGGTGAGGTATGGACCTCCTAAATTAGTACCCTGCTGCTGGAAAGAGGGATGTAAGGCTTCAAAAATAAGTGACACCTCCTCTTTGCATTATAACACAGCCCTCCAGGAGAGAATTTCAAGGAGCTGGGAGTTCTTACAGAGTGTTACTATACACCACAAAGTGGGTTTTCAAGAACATCTTTGTTTCTGGAGGATTGTGGCAAGAACCAGGAGGAAATGGGCCACTGGGATGTTTTTCCTGTAGTAGCATAATGTCATTGACCCACATCTCCACTGCAGGCAGGGAAGGCAAAATAAAAGAAGTTGTATGTGGTCTGTAACAGGTTTGATGCCTTCAGCCTTACTGAGAACTCAAAATCTTTTTATAATGCTTGATTCTAGAAGATTTAATGCACTGTTCTGTGCTGCAGGTTCTGCTGCAGAAAATAACTAAGGGTGCATGTAATAATGCTGTAAAATGTAGACTTGGAGATTTTTGTTTCCTAATTGCTTCAAATAATTTAATAGCAAATCTCATCTCTGCAAGACATGATCTGTGTTCTGAAGTAATTTTTAAGTTGAAGTTCTGATGAATTCTTAGGTTGGTGGTTATCCAGCCAGATTTCCTATGCTGAATTAGAGTTCTGCAATTCCTTGTATGAATCTTGGCAATTCCATCAATGCTTTTTGGCTCTGTCCAGAGTTGTCAGGAAGGGGATCATGGTGGTGGCTTTGTCATGTGTTCAGTCCCTTTAGTAACTGGAAGAAAGGCACAAATTGATTTTTTTTTTTTAAATGTGCATTGCAAATTGTGGTTCATTAATGAAGGTTGAATAGAATTGCTATTAATTTACAGGGGAATCTTGCCAAGGTGTAATGGGTGGAAGCAGGCTTTTAAAAATGAAAAACAATTATATGACACTGTGTTAGATTTCAATTTATTATGAACTTAAAAGTTTTTTGGTTTTTTTTTTTGTCTCTTCTTCTTTAAGACCATCAGTCTTGTAGAGGTCTGTAACTCCATGAGGATTTATAAACTAATTTGAGGAAAACAGCAGTTAGACAATTAACATTTTTGCATTAGTGTTACTTTATGGTGTATTTTCATTAGAGCATAGAGTAGGTGCAAATAGTATCATTTTGTAGGCTAGAAATTAGCTAGTAGTATTTGAAGTAGAGAATCTTTATTAATTTATGTTTGGGTTTTTTTTTTTTTTTCTTCTGTCAGAATTAGTTTACTGACAAATAAGAAAAAGCTTCTGAGTTTTGTTTTTTTGCCCTGGAAAAAAAATTTCAAGTATTGAAGTAGTTCAACTTTAGCTAATTGTATGTTTATAATGGAGCATTATGAGCATCCTCCTTTCATTTTCCTTGAAAGGTTTTCTGAAACATAGATTCTCTTATGGGGGAAAGTGCTTTGAAAATACAGTTGGTTTTATTCAAGGATTCTTAATCAATCCAGATCTTGTTTGAAAAACAAGTTTTCCTTGTTTCATTTTCTTCACATCTGCAGAGAACACAGCTTTAAGTCTGCTCAGACAGGAAACCAGCCACCAATATTTGCCTTTTTTTTAGGCACTGGACTTTTCAGGGCTTCATAAACTGTTGATATGAAGCCTAAAGGGTGTCCTGGAAATCCTGGATGATTTTGTTGAAGAACCACCTGGTACAAATTAGGGCAATATTGATAAATGACAATTTTTATATTCTTTTAAATGCAAACAAGGTGTGATGCCAAGTTGTGCCAGATTAGAGGTGTAATTTAGAGAACAGCTACCCTTGAGCTTGCCCTCAGTGTTCATAGGGAGATGTTGCTTCAGTGTGTAGTGATCCCAAGAGCCTCAATTGAATTACTGCTGAATGTTTCTTAAAATAATGATATTGTTCTCAGTGCTCAAGTGTTTATTTTTGTGGTCCTTATAAATATAACTTGGTTACAGAACTTGACTTAGATCTGTGATATTTAAATTGTGAGGAGCACACCAAGAAAATTTAGATTACCATAGTAAATTTTCTTACTTTATTGAAGAATAAACCTTTGCATATTTAAACCATTGTTGCTGGTGACTTTTTAAAAACTGCTTCTCAAAGTGATTGAGTCAAAAATTGCCTTGTGTTCTAATTAGTCGTATAAAATGACGGTTGTAAATAGAATTATACATTTCCATGTTTGTATATTGATTTCCCCCCCCATCTCCCCCCACAAAAAAGTGGATATCTGAGTCCCTAAAATAAACACTGATTCTCTCCCCAAAACAACACTTGAAAAACTGTTTCATGTTTTGGAGTGGTGTATCAGTAGCTAACTACAAATAATTATCAGTGTCTGTCTCATTGTATGTGTAAGTGTATTTAAATCAAGTGACCTCAAATATTAAAGAGTTTAAAGAAATACTAAAATGAAGCTTCCATATTACAGTTAAAGCTGGAAAAGTTGGAAAATTATGAAAAATGTGAAGTGCTTCAACCTTCTGTGTCTTACTTTAGTATTTTTGGATCTGTACTATTTCTGAATTTTGTAACAAAATGTGAAGACTGAATCATTTTTTCCCTGCCCTGGGAAAGATTGGCATCAACCTGATTTTTATCATTTTCAGATGAGTATGCCAATTTATCTTTAGTCTCACAAGACTTGCTCTTAAAGTAAAATGACTGTCCTGTAAAATAAAAGGAAGCAAAACCCGTGATGCAAAAGGCAGATCCATAAAAGGTGAATGGTAAAAGCGTAATAGGTGGGCACAATGCAGATGTAATTTAATTTTTTGATGCAAAAAAAAATTTAAAAGCAAAAAAAAAGACCCCAAAAGCCAAAATAAAAGCCTGGTGCACTCAGACCTCAGTACCATGAGCAGAGAGTGTTCCCATCTCTGTTGGTGCACACAGAGCTTCATTTTTCCTATTTAATGTGTAAGAATGAAATGATGTCTTCTTTGACACAGCTAGACGTGAAAGTGCTTTTTGTAGGAGAGAAGAAAAATGAGAACAATGTTTCTAAAAGCTTCTTTTTTGCATTTGCATAAGCTAGATATGAAAAATTGCAGTGGGCAGTGGAGCTCCTGACAAAGATTCTTTCTTGGCCGTGAGAGGTAATGTCAAAGGAGGAAGTGTAACCCCACTGCTGTCTCAATTTTGTGCCCGTTGTGAAGGAGAACCTTTATTTTTCAGTGATCTTGTCAGAGTCTTGATGCTCATCTGCTGCTTCCCACCTGTAACCTTACACTTAGGCTGTTGGATCTGCTAAATAAACACTGCAAAGTATGAAAGTCCTGTCTGAAAATGCAGTGGTGGTGGTGTGGGGAGCAGCTACTCTTCACTTAATCCTTCCGTAGAAACTTCTTGAAGCTACTGATTGAAACTGCTCAAAATGTCATGCACTGAGCAGTCTTAAAATTAGCAACAAGGAACTTGGCTTACCTCCTGTGCTTTTTGTTGTGCAGTGTGATGTCCAGGGTCAGAAATGCCTTATGTGGATCGCCAGAATCGCATCTGTGGTTTCTTAGACATTGAGGAAAATGAGAATAGTGGGAAATTCCTGCGGCGGTACTTCATCCTGGACACGCAGGAGGACAACCTGGTGTGGTACATGGATAACCCACAGGTGAGCTGGTCCTGCCAGGAGTTTCCTGGTTTGTCTCAATTTTGGATTTTCTAATGAATTCACAAAAGAAAAGTGGGCCTTAGTGTTATGGACCTGGAAGCTGGGGGAAAAAAATCATTGTGTAAATGAAATAATTGTTAATCAGGCTAATATAACCAGGTGAGCCAAATCACACACCCTGGTGTTTAATTCACCTTTAACCTTATGTGTGGTTTTCCTTGCATTACACATTGCTTTCCCTCAACAGAATCAGTCATTGAAAAGCAATTTCTAATGAAGCTTGCAGTCCAGCATGGATAGTGTATGAATGAGGACAGCTTGTATCCATTGAGATGGAGAGCTTTAGATAAAAGCTACTTTTACAATGTGCCTGCATCCCTGTGTTTCCTAGCTGAGGGAAGAACAGATAATTGCTCAAGGTTTGGGCACAGAGACAGTGAGAGCATAGGATCCAGGTCAGCTGACAGCTGCCTGCCAGAAGAATATCCATGTACCCTTCTGCCAGGAGCAGCAGAGTTAAAAAGCACGAGTCTGCTGTTCAGAGGAAGCAGCAAAAACAAAATAGAAATGAGGTGCAGCTCGATGGATGTGACTTGTGACTGGAGCATTTAGCAGTTCTCACTGAGGAGAAGAAGAATTTCTGCAAGTAACACAGACTTCAAACATTTGATCTTAGTGAAAAGAAGCAATTCAGGGCATGTGGACAAAATCTTGAACTGCTATAGAAATTGCAATTCCTCAGAAGTTTTAAGACATAATGATATTTGCAGTGCACACCCAGGCCTAGGTTAGGCCTTTTATTTTACATACACAAATGAAAGGGTTTCTTGCAAGAGAAGAATTGAAACTTTGGTTTTCTCCCACCACTGTAATTTTGAAGAACTGCAGAGTTCTTGTAACTATGTGAAGGCCTTTCTAAATCCCTGAAGTGATTGGAAAATATGTGAGATGGCCTTTGAAGTATCTGACATAATAGATGAATGTCATTCCTTGTCCCTTCCTCCTGCCCTGGTCAAAGTACATGAGACTCCAACATCTGTTAAGGAAAAAGTATTCTTTCCGGATTTCCTGGATGCAGACCCACAAGAATCCTTTTTCCTCCAGTAAAATACATAAACCTCTGAAACAATTACTATTAGTATTGTTTCTGGCAGTCTTTCTGTTTTTAGTTAACAGATGTGTGTATAATAAACAAGTAGTTTAGATCCTGTTTCAAGCATACATTGTGCATTGTCTATAAAAATATGTAGGATTTTCTTTTTGTTTGTGGAATTACTTGCTTTTTACACATAAACACTGATTGTGGCATGAGAATGAACTAGTTTCACTTTGTGACATATGTGATTTGTTTCAGAATCTTCCCTCTGGATCTCCACCTGTTGGGGCCATTAAACTTACCTATATTTCAAAGGTAAGATAATTCATATGTGAGACACTTGTTAAATTCTTGGTGGTAACTGCCAAGGGCCTCAACTTCAGACAAATTTAAATGCCACTTAGTCCATTTGCTTCTGTGATACTCCTGAATTAAAGTGTTAAAACACTTCAATAGGTTCAGGCTAAAATAAGAACAGATTAATTACTGTGTTGTCTAAGTTTGTTTAGTGATTTCAAACAGCAGCTCTTTGTGCTCCTAAAAATGACATTTCAGTTCTTTATGAGTATTTGAATTCCCATTAGTCTTGGAGAAAAGACAGGTCATTTATGAAGGGGAAGATGTCTTTGGGTGTGATACCTTGCAAGTAATAATGACTTTTAATAGACAGGACAGAAAAAATTCTAAAAAATATTTAATCCTTTACACTGTGTATGCAGTTAGTTCTAAATATGTCTGAAAGGGAACTGTGAACTAAGAAAGTTTCCGTGGTTAAATTTGTAGCAGATACTGTATTAACAAATAAATGGAGAAAAATACTTGACCTTTTCTTGTCTTTCTGCTTATTTCTCATTCTTCCTTTGCATTTTTTGTTGTCAATACTGCATCTTCCCACCTTCCTTGTTTGTCTTTCATTTTTGTTTGTTTTAAGTTCTCTTTAGCATTATGTCTAACCATGTTGCTGTGCTGCTGATCTTTGAATTTACCCCCTTGAAAGAGAGTAAAACCTGTGATATCTGATGTGTATTTTGTGACATTTATAATCCTAATTTCCCTTCTAGGTTAGCGATGCAACTAAGCTGAGGCCAAAGGCAGAGTTCTGTTTTGGTGAGTTTGGCATGTGCTGTGTGCATCAAGTGCCTTCTTCAGACCTTTGGAACAAGGAGAATGTTCTGCAGTTCTGGTACCAGCTGCAGCTGGGAGTGTTTAAAAAATAACTTGTATTCACTTTCTTCTTTAGTATGATGGAAATGTTGGCTTCCTCATAAGGTGTTTTTGTGTTTTTTCATATTGCAGCTTAATGAGGAGTAGGTGAGAGCTGTTTTTTCAGATGTCTGAAATTTTTGAGGCATTAATAAGTAATGACACTTGTTTTCAGAAACGTGGTCTGCCTGTCAGCTGGGAAGACAAGAAATTTAACTATTGAAATCTGTTTTCCTGATGAAAGACTTGATTTAATTGATCTAAAAATACTGTCAGCCAATGCTCTTAAGTCAAATTTCAGCTTCTGTTGCTGCACAAAACAAAAATTCTTGGGGTGCCTTCTAGGTTTAAATTTGTTTAAAATTTATTGAAGCTTAAGATGAGATAATCCTAAAGCTCCTCCTGGTTTTAGGCAAGTACCTGGTGTGTCAGTTCAGTGCCATCTACAGATTACAGATTCCTCTGCACATCTGTGGAGGGCTTTGTCCTCAGCACTTGTAAAGTTTCTCCTGTCAGTGGGCCAGCTCTAAAACACCTGAATGATCCAAGATGCTGGCTTAAATATCCTTAATTTATTAAAGAGTTTTCATACTTTGTAGAGGAAATATACAAATTTACTGTCTTTGTATTCAGATGGTTTTAATCACCATAAAACTTATTTCAAGAATTAGCCATTATTTTTTTTTCTTTTGCTGCTACACTGAAATGTGTTTGTCCTTTTTAGATAAAGGTTGCCAGGGGTTGTGAAGTAGAGATATAAACTCATTAAAATATGTTTCTCTGCCAAGTCACTAAAGTAAAATAATATTTGTGTTGTAGCTGTCTTAAAGTTGTTTGGTCCTATGCATCATATACTTAGTAATTAATACCAATTTTCCCAGCAATTAAAAAAATTTTTATAAAAGCAAATCAGTGACCACAGTCATGTTTGTAATGTCACAAAGGATAACAGATTCTGGGCAGAGGATTAAAAGGAGGAATTGTAGAAGTCCCCAGGTATAAGACTTGTTGCATGGGGAAATTGAGAAAGAGGAAATGTAACTGTAGAATATTTTGAAAAAATTCAAGACTTCATTTCTATGTGAGAAAAATCGATTTTCAAAGTTTGTATCATGCCATTTAAGTGGAGAGCTTAAATTACTATTTTTTTAGAATAAAGCAATCAAGTGGATTTATGTGCCTTAAGATGACTTTCTAAAATTAAACACAGCAGAGCACTTAAGTACTTTAAATGGAATTTTCATCTGAAATCAAATCTTTTCATAATGATATTTTTTGCTCTTAAATTTCAGTGTTGTTAACTTTTCATCATGATTTTTAACAGTTATGAATGCAGGGATGAGAAAATACTTTCTACAAGCCAATGATCAGCAGGACCTAGTTGAATGGGTAAATGTTCTGAACAAAGCTACCAAAATCACAGTAAGTGGTTGAGTTGATATTTAGCAGTGCTTTGAAATGGTGACTGTCTCAAGGTGCTTAAATGTAACCTTTGCCTCCAGTTGCTATCACCACAAACAAGTCTTGGCTTGGCTTTGCAGTACTTGGAGAAACTCTAGAGAACTCCCCCTAAATTTGAGTTTAACTTTCTTTTTGAAAATCGAACAAAAGATAATATATTTAATTACAGCATATGATTTTTTCTAATAATTTAAAATTAGCTGTGCATACTTAATATTATTTGAAATATCCAGGAGACACTAGCCAGCAATGAAAAGATACACATACTTTTACCTGCTGTCAAAAGCTGGTATTTCTTAAAGTATCACTAAAATACTGATCGAACTCCAAAGGCTGTCTCCTGATTTTGAGGAAGATCCATGCAAAGAAGCATTGATGGTTCTTCTGGTAAATGTTAAATTACTTTTCTGGTACTTGGTTATACCAGGACAAGTTGTTATCTCATGATAGAAACCCCCACGTGTTATCTCAGTCTTTTCAGGAGGCAGAAGTTATGGTTTTGTTTTCTCTAGTTTTGGGGAAGTGATGACAGTGAACACTTCTGAGAGCACACCCCGACAAAGAAGGGGTTCTGAGCATGGGTGCACACTTTTGTGTTTGCTGTCAGTGACTTTCTCATTTTTGGGTTATCTGTGGATGTTTACATGAGTTGTTTGCACTGTTTTAATATAGCCAATTCTTTGGAGTTATAAAAATACTACTGCTAATAATAAATTTTAAAAAAACAGAAGCACAAATCCTTCTCACGTGTGTTTTTTATAAGGAGGATGCACCACAACCAGCCCTGAGCTGTTCCCAGTGGAAGAAATTAAGGGAATAAATAAATAAATGATTGCATCAATTTAGAGTGAATGCTGTTTTCATCTGTTTATCTTGCATTGAAAGGGCTGGTGAAATCATTAGTATTTTGTCTTTGAAGGAACAAGGCTTTGAACAGCTTGAGTACAGCATTAAGTACAGCCAATTATTGAATCAAATAATTAAGATCACTCAATTATTTTAATATGAGCATTACTTGCTGCAGATTGTAATCCTTCAAGATTCAGTGCATGTTTTAGCTCTCTTGAGTGCTGATAATGTCAGAATGGCTGTGAACCTCTGCAGCCTAGCACACTGTGTACCCGTTTTTGAGTGCTGTTTGAAAATGCCTTGGTGTGAGGAGGTGGTTGTGGGCTTGGTCTGCAGCATTTTCAGTAGGAGTTTGTGACAGCTGAAGCACTTGCCCACAGAGCTGTAGCTACAAGCCCCTGCTCTTCAAAGGCTGAGGTTCATGAGTGAGTTATCCTTCAGTGCTGGACTTGGCTGGGGATGGAGTCCCTGGCAGAGGGGTGGCCATCAGGACACTGTCCTAGGCTGACATCTGCTCTCAGCACTGTCTGTACTTCTCTGTAGGCTGCATTTTGTAAAATGAGCACTCCTGGGCACAGGAACTTGAATCACAGACTATAAAGTAGCTTTGGTTTCTTGTCTAGATCAGTTCTGTTCCAAGTTTTGAATGTGTCACAGTCTTGGATGGACAGTTTGTGTGTCCTTTCTGAAAGAGTTTGGATGTCTTCTGTAAATACCCAGTAGGTTGCTGGGTGGGGTATCTGGGTGTGAGACTTGATCTCTTCTTGTTGAAGTCACTTCAGATGTGCTATATTAATATTAGAGGTGAAGGAGGTTAGAAATTAAAAAGGTCTTGTAGTCAGTGCATTTCTTGGGTTAAAGAAGTTTACTCAAAAAAACTGAGCAAAGGTTTTAGATCAAAACACTTACAGGGAAATCTAATTCCTGTGGAGTTTTGATGGCCTTAGCTGCACGTTTGAGAGAATTATATTATCTAATAGTTACTGATAGGTAGGCAGGGTCACTTTGGCCAGAATTTAGCAATATATGCATGATTAATGGGGGCAGTAACACAATCTTCATGCCAAGTACATGTGAGGACAAATGTCACACTGGTCAGACACCCTCTGTGACCAAAGTCCCAGTGTTTATGGCCTTGCTGTGCTCTCTGCAGGCACTGGGGCGTCTCCACTTTCTTACTAAAACTGAAAGCAGCTGAAAAATAAAGAACCAGTTCTCAGTGCTTCATGAAGATTAAGTGATGCACTTAATCTTCAAAGCTTGCAACTGATTTCATCCCCTGAAATGTCTTTATTGGCACCACTTTCCTCTTTCTTGAGCACTAAAGCATAGTCATTACAACAAATTCTTGTGTAAACCTTTTACAGTTAGTGACCATTTGTTAAATCCTGCTGAAAATGCCTCAGAATTCTTCAGTAATGCTCAGGGCTTTTTTTTTTTTTTTTTTTTTTTCATGAAACTGATGTCAACTCTCACATTCCAACTGCAGGTACCAAAGCAGTCTGATCCTCTCTGCCAAATGGATCATGCAAATCGTCAAGCTGAAAGCCCAGGTGGAAAGAAGCAAGTCTCTTACAGGACAGAAATTGTTGGTGGTGTTCCCATCATTACACCCACCCAGGTAATACCCTCCAAACAAGTGGGTTATTAGCACACAAAGCTGTACTTTTATATGCACCTTTTATTCATACTGAGTGGGGGTTCTGAGCATTTTATTATCTTTATACAAGATTTTAAATGATTACTTGGGTACTGATTTTTTTTTTTTTTGCTTACACATACCTGTTAGTAGTATTTTTGTCTATGTGTGATTAATTGTTGGTGTTAACAGTGATGGAGTTCTGCCCCTTTAACAGAAAAAAGGGGAAGTAAGTTGTAAGGAAAAGTGGGGAAAAAAGTTTGAGAGGCTGAACAAGCTTATGGAAGTAGAATCTGTGCAGTGCTAAAGATAGAACTGAATCTGTTGCTGAAAGTTTCCTGAGATGAAAATAGTTACAGATTAGATGAATATCATGTAAATGACATGTATGCTCCCAAAATACATAAAAAAGGTGGTGAATTCTATGTCTTGTAGTCCTAGAAATTACCTTTTGTTTGCTGTAGCCACCTCTAGTGTTTTGCCCATGTTACAAGTTTGCACTAAATACATGCATGAGTTTAAATCTGTAACATTTTTTTACTGGGTGTTTGTCAATATCATTTGAAAGTACTGAGCACATTCTTGGTTTAGTTTCTAAGAGCAGTTTACAAGGACTCAGCCCTTGGGGAATCTCAGCTGTCTCTGGAAATCAGTTAAAATATTTTGTTCTTTCAAATTGGAAATGAGACTTGTGAGCATGGGATGATGAAGTTATTTCCTATTGTAACTACTATAGCTATTCCTTGACCTTTAGAAAAATAAAAAAACAACCTTGAGAGTTTTCTGAACTTTGCTGTGTTTTTTCTAGAAAGAAGAAGTCAGTGAGGGCAGTGAAGGGGCTGACAGGAATTATTTGAAGCGGTCACAAAGTCACCTTCCTTATTTTGCTGCTAAGCATCCCCCAGATAATGCCATTATCAAAGCTGGTTACTGTGTCAAACAAGGAGCAGTGGTAAGTATTACTAAAAACAAAAGACAGTTGACAGTGATTTTATTACTAGTGACAGTAATGAGGATTAATTAAAGATAAAATTTGTCCTCTACCAGCACTTAATTTTTATCTGTGTTACTTCTTTTCACGACTTTCTTTAGTGTTGTGCTGTTGAGGATATTTTAGAGAGGCAAAGTGTGTGCCCAGACTTCCATGTGATAAATGGTGCATGCAGCTGGGAATTCTCCTGGTCTGCATTCTGTAGAGATCCTTATTTTGCTTACTAAAAACATCTAAATTGGGACAGAAGTTCAGGGCCTGCTTTTTAAATCGGTCAAATGTTTAGAAAAAGCTGATTTTTCAGTTCAGAGGAAGAATTATGCATCTTATCAGACTGATTAACACAAGTGGAGCTGTTCATGTGATGCCTTGTTAGAAGAAGGAACAGATAGTTCAGATTAAGTAAGATACACATCTTTGAGTTCTCAGACTCTTTTTATCTTGGATTATGAAGCTTCCTTTTGTGACATCCCTCTTTTAGTTAAAAATAAACTAGAAACCTGTGATGTATTGTCTTGCAATTTTTCCTATAGAATAGTTCTGCTGCCGAGTTTCTACAGTTTGAATAAATCTTAAAAAATAGTAGCTTTAAGAATTTTTAATTTTTTGAATTTTATCCAAAAAATTTATTAATTTTGCAAAGTTATCCATAATGGTCTTGGGGACACTAAAGATGCAAAATTTGTAATTATAATAAACTGTAATGAAAACATTATTCAAAATTAATAGTTATTAATAAAAAGGAATTACAAAATATCATATACTCTAAATAAAAACTAGAATGGTAAATATAATTCAATATATTCATAATACATGACATATACATCTATTTTATTTTATATGTAAAATATATAAATATTTATTTCTTTTCCCTTAACAGATGAAGAACTGGAAGAGAAGATACTTTCAATTAGATGAAAACACAATAGGATATTTCAAGTCTGAACTGGTAAGTTTCCAATTCTGTGTTATTTTCCAGTGACAGTTGCAGGGAATATGCTTGTGTTTGAGAAATGTGCTCTGCTGCTCCTGCAGCTCTTGAGTCTGTACTGTAATAACTTCTCATGACTGGGAAGAACAAAAAAATTAATGGGGCAACTTTTCAATCTGTTTGGGAACCTGCCTGTAGGCCACTGAAGAACAGTAATAAAATCTACTCTGTCACCCTGATTCTTGTACTAATACTTTGTCATTTTGCACTCTCATAGAATTAATTGTGTTGTTGAAATAGCTGATCCCTGTGGGAAAGACAAAACTGTAATTTTGCAATTCTTCATTTAAAGTTAGAATTATGCTTTCAGATGATGGGGTCTTCTCCCAGACATTTGTTTCACCAGGGCAGCAAAGATGGACAAAAACCTCTTGATTTTCTGTTTAACAGCAACATTTGCGGAGTTTCTTTTAACTTCATGACTTTTCTTCTTCCCCTGTCACTCTGAGTTTTTGGCTGATTTTGACCAGATGTTACATGCCTTCAGGCTTCATTTAAAAATTAAATGGCTGGTTCTGAACTTAAGTGTGGGATTCCTTTTTTGGGAAAACAGACTAAATGTAAGAAAATCTGTATCTAAGGAATTAAACCTGAGCTGTAGAGTCTTATAAATTAAGGACAATTGAGTTTACAGGCCAAACATAAGATGTAAAATGTCAAGAACCCAAATTTCAGGCTGTTTCTGAAGTTAACTTTGATTTCATTTCTAATGGGGGCATCTGCAACAGTAGCAGGGGTTTGATCTTGCATCATTATCTTTAAGCTGTCAGCAGAACAATTGTGACTCACTGCCTATAAGAAACCCTCCATTTTTATTTATTAAACAAATCTGAGCTCAGATTGCTCACAAACAAGTTCTAACCCAGTGAAGAATTGTACTGTGGGAGAGTGGGATAGAAGAATGGTAGAAATACTCTCACTTTCAGTGTTTCATCCTGTTCCTTGAGCCTGTGCCAGTCCCCAGGAGCACAGTAGAATACAGGCAATATGAGACTCAGAAAATGATCATTTCTGAGCTGGGCTTTTCCCTCCAAGAGGTGTCTGTACTCCAGAGTTGATCTTCACAGTTGATGTATTACTTTGAAACTGCATTTTAATGGATGCTTGAATCTAAGAACAGCAGAGAAGAGATACAAGGAGCACAATAGCTGAAAACACTGGGTTTTAAACTTTCTACATGTGATCTTTCTGCTAAAGAGCAAAATGATTAATGGAAACTGCTCTTGGAGCATGGTTACATTTGGGTGACATTTGCTGCTTGCTCAGCATAAATCTCCTAAGTATCTGTTCTGGAAGTGGTAGGGGAAGTCATTCCAGGGCTGAAAGCCTTTGTTTTATCTGAAAGTTGTAGCCAGCTGAAGCAATCCATTGTAACTTGGTTTAAAGCAATCACAGTAGGAGGTAAAATAAGTTGTTGTTTGTTTGTAGTTTACTGCAACAGTCACTGGAAAATAACAGTATGTGTGACATTATGTTGTCATGGGAAAAGTGAAAGTGTTTCTGTTTGAATGTTCTCACTTTTTTCCCATTGTGTGAAACTTTAACACTTATTTTTGCTATGGTAACAGAATTTCTGAATGCTTTGAGAGTACTTGCTCTTTTACAGGTGTTGAGGAGTGGTTTCTTTGTAGTACTTTCAGTTGTATTAAGTATAGGATACTGTTAATCTTGCTTAAAGCCATGTCGTGCAGTCCAATTAACATAGCATCTTCTATGGTAGCATTTCATAGCAAATGAATGTAATCAAAATTGTAATGAAATCAGCTGCTTGAGGCCAGGGTCAGTTGTCTGATCTGGTATGGGGAAGAGGACAGCATGGTTCTCTTCATTACAGTATGGAATTAATGTTTTGGGAAGTCTTGCTTCTTGATTTGTGCTCCTCTTCATTGCAAGTGCCGTGGTTGGTTTAATGCTTTAAAAAGCAAATGAAATTTTGGTTGGCACCACTTTTTTCATAGGGAATGCCTTGAAAGTCTCATTTCTGTAATACTGCTTCTGTCCTGGCCTCTAGCTTTCTGTTCTAGTTATTAGATACACTGCTCTAAAGCATGTTTCTTTTTACAGGAAAAGGAACCTCTCAGGGTTATACCACTTAAGGAGGTCCATAAAGTTCAGGAATGCAAACAGAGGTGAGGAGGGAAGCACTGATGTCATTGCATGAGATGGAATTCCCTGCTTGGTCATGGCCAGGCTGCTCCTTGGAGCAGAACTGTTCAATAACTTCACTTGATGTGTGCATGTGGGGTGTTCCTTCTTTATGGGACAGCACATTGCTTTGTGCATTTAATGGGTTTTGAGGGTTCTGTATTAAAGTGTGTTTCAAACTTACAAATTTGCACAAGGGCAGAGCAAGGGAATATTGTGGAACCAAGAGTTAGAGATGTGAGGGTGCTGTCTGGTCTGAGGCAGCAATTTCAGGAGTCTCTATTCTCCTTACATAATCTCTAAACCTTTAGAGGACATTAACTCATGGTGGATGGATGAATCTGGCTGAAAGCATTCTTCACCCTGCTGTTTTAATCCTACCAAATGGCAGTATACTAAAGAATAACTGTTTTTGTAGCTCTTGAGAGATACTGATTTTTCTGTTTCTTCTTTAGCAGACTTCTTACAGAAATTGGACTAGAGTGATAAATATTTTTTAACATAACATATGATTTAGAATGTTCCAATTAAAAATGTATGATAAATATATTTAGACTTAATGTTATATGATTTTAAATGTTCCAGTTAAAAATATATGTAATAACACATGTGCCACTGGTAAACTAAAGAGTCTTGAGGCTAAAATTAGTAAAAAACCAATAGTAGAGTGATAAAGAAATGCAAAAGTCAGACAGCAAATGCTCTGATTCTCTGCCAGTTCTACAGTCTTGTTAAAATACAGTGGGAAAGTTGTACTTGCTTTTGAAGTATTTTTGTATTTCATTTGCAGTGATATAATGATGAGAGACAATCTCTTTGAAATTGTAACAACTTCTCGAACCTTTTATGTGCAGGTAATTTCTTTTCTTAAACTTTGGACAAACCCAAGAGACTGCCAGAGACAAATGCACTTAAAAAGTGAAATAGCAGCACTTCTTCACTTTGACCATGGCATGGTTTTCAGGGGGAATGTGATCTTCAGGATATTTCATTTACTGCTTTATATAGCTGTATACATTTTACAGTAACTTCAGAGTGATAAATGTCTGGGTTAAGAAATAAAGTCCACCTGTAAGAAATGAGGTCCCCCTGTGTTTCAGTAGCACACTGAGCAGCAGGGTTAATTTGTGCTGCAGGTGGTGGGGCAGTGGGCAGGCTGAGGGCTGCTGTTGACCATGGTGTTGTTGTTGGCTGCAGGCAGACAGCCCCGAGGACATGCACAGCTGGATCAAGGCCATTTCTGGGGCCATCGTAGCGCAGCGGGGACCGGGCAGATCGGCAGCTTCCGTACGTCACCCTGCACCTCAGAGGGGATGCCATTAGCTCCTGTTCACTTGTGCCACTCAGTCCTGCTTCTTCCTTCTGCCTTCCCTCTCTCCTGTCCTGTAATAACGTGGCCTCTTTGCATGAACTTTCAAACATCGAATACTTTGTCTTTAATGGAGCACTTTTTTAGTCCTACCTGTGACTTTCTGTGCATTGTTTGTCTTGAACACGTAGATAATATAGTGCTAACCTGGAGAAGTCCAGTATGATCTGTCACTAGTACTACTTTGGGAGTTAAATTAAAACTTTCTAATTCCTGTGAGGTGTTTCTGCTAATTGCTGTGTTTTGCAATCGAATGACAATATCTGAATTTCTTTGTAACAACTCTTGCTGCTAAATTGTCATCCTCTATTGCTGATAGTTTACTGTATATGCAGATACAGATGAAAATTTAAACTAAGATCTGTGCTCACATGAATTAGTTCTTGCTGCAGTTGGAAATGCAGTGAGAACAGCATCTTGCAGTACTGAACTGGGGCACTGTGACAAGTGTTAATATTTCTGAAGCCACGTGGATGCCAGCATTTCATACTTCTAGCATTTCAACTGTATTAGTTGTTTAGCACAAAGGTCATTAACTTGTGGAAAGTAGTAGGAGTTACTCTGGTGTCACAGTGTCTCCAAGTATGCCCAGATGTAGCACCAGGAATACTTCACAGTTCAGGTATTGCATGCTGTGTTTTTCATTTTCTGTCTCTGGGATGTTTTGTAATAAACTGGATACATCATTACCCCCATAATCTGAAATCTAATAATTCAAACCTGTCTTTTGCATCGATACCATGTTTCTGGTAACTCAGCCTAAGCTCTCAACCAATTTGTGTAGCTGCTTCATGCTTTTAAATAAAACTTCCTGATATAAATTTTCTCTTTGTGGGGGCAATGAAAACAGCAGGTAACTTTTCTTTCTATATGCTTTTTTTCCTGGTTTTTTTTTTTTTGTGTGTGGGGCTAACTGAGCAATGTAGCTATGACTGTCTGCATCACTTCTTGTTCCCTCTGTTGTCCTCTCTCCCAAGTCCAGGTGACTCTAATCTTAGCTTTGCACTGTGTTCCAGATGCGGCAGGCCAGAAGGCTGTCGAATCCTTGTATACAGAGGTATACATCAAGAACTGGTGAATGCAGCACGTATGTGGGCTCTCATGGAAACTCGCCCTCTTAACAGAGGGCTAGGACTAGACACTAATTTGCACTATAAAACAAACTAAAATATAATGCTACCTGTTGTCATTACCATTACTGAAAACTAACTCATCAATAATATCGTTCACTCACAGGTTTGCACTGTTTTTTCTTGCTTTTAAAATGATTGGAAATGAAAAGCACCAAAACCTCTGCTTATACGTCAAAGCACAGTAAATATTTAACCATAAGTGATGTCACTTTAGTAGGAGAGCACTAAAGCTAATTTGCATGAGAGTTCATATTTCCATTTTACTTTACATTTGTTTTGAAACTGCGCCAAAGTGAGATTAAATGGAAGCTGCCCACAAACTAATACAGATGAGTGCACACAGAACATGCACGTTGTAACTCTAGGATTTGGAAGGGTCTAAAGTAGCCTGATCTGCATGGCTTATGAGATCTCTGCATGAAATGATTAGTTCAAACATAGAAGCATTATATAATAATGTATAATCAATACCCTGTTCAAAGCAGGCCTCCTTAGGAGTAGTGCAGCAGCACAGTCTCTTAACTGTGAAATTACAGCCAGTGTGGGTAGTAAAATCTGGATATCCTTCAGGGCAGCTTAGTAAAAATTCAGAGTTCTCATCCTAATATCCCCTTTGTCCTATTTGGTGAAGTAAAAGTATTAAGAACAGTAGGTAAATCACTGAATCATAAATTCTCCTAAAGCAAACTTTTTTCCTTAAGTGGAGTATCGAGTCAGGTATGAAATAAGGCAATGTAAATGATGTGAAACACTTTAGTGAAATTGAACACCAAACACAAGTCCAAAGAAAAGTTGCACAGGTTAATAACATTAAGCTCATTTGTAAAAAGAAATACGGTAGTACTTGGCAAAATCAATTTTCATTAAATTTATTAATTTATATATCAGGAGCATGTCATAACATTCTAAAAGAAACTTGAAAAACTACAGTGGAAAAAACAAAGTATTTAATTTAGGATTTATATTTGCATCTTGGACACACATCTGTGATGGGTTTGGGGTTTGTTTTTTTTTGCTAACAAATGTGCTTGAGAAATGCCTTGATTTGTGTGTGCACATGGGCTGGCAGATTCCTTTAGTTCCTGTACTAACACTGGTGATGGCAGAACTGGCAGCAGCTGCAGCTCCTAATGCACACACAGTTCAGTGCAACATTACACAGCATTTGGATCAGAGCATTTCAAACCCAGCCCTGCTCAGGGATTTGAGACATCCTGACAGAACTGATGGATGCAGTGCAGAGCCCAAGGAACTTCTTGTTCCTGTTCAGGAGGTCAGGCTATCCCAGGACATCCAAATGGCATTCCATGCCTGTTCTTCAGACAGCTAAATCATTCCTGGGTAGTCTGGGGACTTGTTTTTGTCAGTAAGTAAATGGTGGAAGATATTTTAATAGTTATGTAAAGGTCAGCAGAATAATGGTAATAAACACAAAACAATAACTTGCATGGAAGGAGTAGCTTAAGTATCAGTTTCTTTTCTAGGTTATTAACTTTGGAAATTTTTATATAGTCTTGATAGCTTAAAATTTTTGTTTGGTCCTTGTGACAAATTGGGTAGACTTTTGGTGCTCCAAGAACAGGGAACAGTAAAATGTGCATTACTTCAGGATCCAGGATACGAGTGCTTGATTTATATGAATAGATCTGAATACATTTTTCTTTTGGAAAGATGTGACTTTAAAGTGTCAATGGCCTTTCGAGTGTGCATCTTCAAGAGGTTATTAAATATCTTAGTAAAATGAGGAGCCTCAATTGCTGGACCAAAGTCTAGAGAGCTGCTGTGCTTGATTTAAGAACTGAATTTCCTTGAATGCAGCAGCTGATGTTGCTGTCACACGCTGCTGTGAGCTCCCACTCAGTAAAGCAGTGCCTCACAAAGCACCTGCCTCCTGCTGCCGTGGCTGATGCTTCGCTTTGTGTATTTTCTGTCTCGATATTTTTATTTTTATTTTTTTTTGTTGTGAGTGTGAAATCTGAAACCGCGTCTTTCCGACGTGACATCAGCCATTTCTTCTGACACATTGCCTTCTTTTTCCAGGAGCATCCCGAGCCTTCTCCCGAGCCCGGCCATGCTGTCCGTGCTGCCGGCGCAGCCGCAGCCAGCTCACATTCCACAGCCCCTCACGGCAGCCCTCTGGCCCCAGCCCCTCACCCCAAACCCCCTGCCTTGGAGAAGCGAGGATTTCACGAGTCTTTTACCAAGGCCAAGCCAAGGAGCTACAAGATCCAGGCTGTCGCTCCAAGAGAATCAACTTCCAAAGTGACTGACCGGGGCCCCTGGGAACCCCGGAGCAAAAATGGCACTCAGGAACAGGATCCTGGCCTTGTGGATCTGGATGATGCAAGCCTTCCAGTTAGTGATGTGTAGGGATGGAAGCGTTTGGAGAATGATCCATTTGTTCGGTCCTTTAATTTCCTTGCTCGGACTTTGAACCAAAGAAAATTCCAGGAAATGAGAACAAAAAAAACAAAAACAAACCGGAGCACTGCTGTTATATATATGTGTGTGTGTGTTCCTGTGCACACATGGGTATATATAATGTGTTTGTGTGTTGCCTTTCAGCTGAGGGTCAGAGATGGACCTTAGGCATTTTCTCAAAGCCTGATAGTAAATCACTTACTAGGGAGGGGCCAAACTGCACAGTTTAGGAAAAAAAACCAACCCAAAATGCATTAAACAAAAAGAAAAGTACTTCTGCAAGTAAGCAAGGTACCAGCAACTTCTAATTCCTAATCTGGCAGGTTTACTAAATTTGCAACTAATGCTCTGTTTTGGAGAACTTGTTGCCAACGAATGTGATTATTTAATTTAATCTTAAACTACAGTAAGATTTTAGGCATATATGAGAATATTTTCTCTCCATGAATTCCAGATACCAGGAAATGCACAAAATGTTTCTTCTGTTCTTTAAGATCAACAGTGTCAACTGATTTGTTATCAGAACAAGAATTCTGAACTCCCTTGGAATTCTAGTTATGGTGCTGTAAAATTTCCACTAAAATAATATTTTGAATAGTCAGCCTATTTTTGATGCACTCCTAAAGGTGGGTTATAACTTTTTGCACATTTGGATTTCCACGGACTGCATGTATTGGTGTTTTGGAGGGGGGGAGAAGAGAATTTGGACTTTGGAATTTGGACACTTTAGATCTTTTTAACTAAGTAGGGTTTATGTTGTGTTACATTAGGCTTTGCAGCAATTATGTTTTCTTAAATGTTTAAATGTATTGTTTGGTTACTGTTTTGAGAATGATTTCCTTCCCAGTGCTTTGTGAGCAGTTCTTGTTTCTGTATTGATCAGTGGAAGAGCTCCTTTAATTGTGTTGTTATTGGTACTGAACTGTTCCTAGTCCTGCAATCGTGGCCTATAACTTTTGGTGCACTAAGAATCTGAAGTGCCTGTGTTTTCTCTCACGTTGTTGAAACACTTTTGGGTTAGTAATGTACACAGACCATTCTTACTGGGTTTGAGCGTTGGCTTGGAGTTGCTCTGGATAGCATAGCTTGAAACAGCATTTTAAAATAAGGTTTATGCCAGGGGTACCAGTGTTCTGGTGTTGCACCCACTGCTGTGCAATATGTGTTCTTAAAAAGTGAGTATTTGTTGTTTGTGTACATTGTGTTATGGGGCATCAGTGATGCCAGCGAGGAGAACCTTTACATTTCAAGCATTGGATTAGGTGGTGTGTACTTTTCATCATTTTTGGAAAAAAACCATTTGCTTTAATCCCAACCCCACAAATATCTCATGCTGCTGCTTACTGTGATCCCGTTGTAAAATAATGAAGCCACAGGGGCTAGCTTCTTAGCACAGCTGGTTCCCTGTAGGGTTAAAGTGCCCCAGGCAAGCAGTCTCCAGTCCAGATACCTCAGCCCTCTGCAGGCTGGGGTGCCCTAGGCCAGACTGCAGCACAGCTGTGGCCCCTAGCAAGCTCAGTGATTGTCAGCTCTCAGTGAAATCAGCTCTTTTATGGTTTCAGCTCTTAGCTTGCTGGCAGGGGCTGTGGCTGGCCGTGGCTCCTGGAAGGCAGACGAAGAGAGAGGAGAAGGTGGCTTCAGAAAATTCCACGATGGTTTATTCTGAGGGTCTCACGAAGGGTCCCATAGCAGCTCTTCTAAAGGAATGGGCCAAGACAGCTTCTTTTATAGGGTTAGGGAGGATTGAAAACTGACCAATTGTAAGGGTTAGGGAAACTAGCCTATGGGGTCACAGAGAGATGAGCAGGCCTGGAGGACCAGAGTGAGGACTCCTGGTTCAATTCCTATGACTCAGCAAATACCTATCTCTAAACATCCCTCCACAGAGCCGTAGCCAGCCCTGTGTCTGCTACACCAATTGTCCAGCTTTGAGAGACTTTCTTTGTCTGCTGGAACCTAAGATACATATCAGGCAAGTCCATCTTCTCTCCAACTTCCAAACTGACTTCCTGCTTGAGAGATATGGATGGCTTTACCACAGCAATTTGTTGATCCCAGGACAGAATAATTGGTGTTATATAAGAATGGAATATAATGAAATTCAAAACCTTAAATTATATCAGCACCTTCTTTTGGTTTTGGGGTTTGTTTTTTTTTTTATCCATAAGCTAACTAACCACTGTCTCAAAGCAGTGGTGTCTGTAAATTACTGGTTTTGTTTGACTTTAGATATATGTGAAAACTAGCACAGAATTGGAAATTACTGTAAATGTCTGTACTAGTATTGTAGGTTTTAATTTCTATAAAAATAAACCATTAGCTCTTTAAAAGCTTATTTTTTCACAAGTACATTCTTTGTGGAAGACACTTTGCATTGTAATATTTTTACTGTAGTCTAACATCTGAAATCACTTGCTCTGGTACAGCTTTCACACTGCATGGTCATTTTATTGTATTTTGGTATTGGCAATTTTACACATTGGGTGGAGGTAAAGCAGCTCCATTATGGGACTTTAAAAAAGAGGGTAAAAGAGAAAAAATGAAAAAAGAAATGAACTACTGTTGTAGTTCGGTAGCATAGGGAAATATTTGTGGTTGGTCACTGTCAGGGTCTCCTATTTATCAGTACTTTTATAAATCTATGAAAATTGTTAAATTATTTTAGAAACAGTGCTGTAAATATGTCACATTTAAATTGTCAATAAATCAGTTTGGGTAACTTAACATCTGGTTGAGTTTCTTTGCACTATGAGTATTTGATCAGAGCAATGTATTCTTTTCCATCATGTAAGAGATCAGATTCTCCTTTATCCAGCCATAGCATCTAAATTCTTCAAATCTAATCAGGTTGTGTAGCCTAAGAATGAAATTGAACAGACTGAGCTGATTTTCTTGTGCTAATCTCAGTTTCTTCTGTGGAAGTTGTACATGTTATACAAGGGATATTGATTAAAAAAGCATTGTAACATGGATTTTTCTGCCTTTATACTGATGGATCAGAAGGGTTCTCTCTCAGAGATGCTTCCCTGAAATCCAGACTGGCCCCAGTGACCCAGATTCCACTGCCACCACCTGGCTGTGCACTCTGCCCCTGCACTGAAGAGGAAATCAAATTATTCTGTGTGGCCACAGATTTAAACTCACTGTGTTAAAATCCTTACAGAAAATGGAACTGCTGACTGCAGTGCACATTCCTGGGGGCAGCTGCTGAGGGGTGATGTGTTAGGATGCAGTTTAATATAGTGGAATATTCCTTTACCGTGTGGAATATCAGGATGTCAGCACCACCTAGGGGTCACACTCCAGCTTTAAAAATCAATCAAGTCTAGTACTAATCTGCTTTTAAAGTTTATTTCATACTGAAAAACTGATCTGGAGACTCCAGTTGTTGAGTCACTGGGCTGTTCCAGGTTGGGTTTTTTGGTTGTTGCTGTTTTTATTTTTGCTCTTTTTTTAGGCTAATTTTTTTTTTATTTTAGGTTTTATGGTAAGTATTATAATGGATGGGGAAATTACAGGGTGCACTTAATGTGTACACTCTGAAGGTGTGGAACAGAAACAGTACTGGTTTTTAACAATTGCATTTTAAATAGAGGTGAGAGAAAGGGAAGAAATGGAAGAAAGGGAAATACTAGACAGGGAATTTCAGTCTAAAAGCTGAAATTAAAGCAGTGAAGCCTTCTGTGCCATGTGCAGCTTTACCTTTTAACAGTTTCATTTAATGTCTTAATAGTCATCTGAACTTTGCAGAACAGCCTACACGTTATTTGATGCTCCAAGCCAGTGAGCTATTGCAGCCCTTCTGAGGTAAAGTGAAATAGTGAAATACTGAATGCAGCTCTCTGGAGAACTGAAACCTGAATCCTGCCCTGGGAGTTGTGTCTGCCTGGATTTTTCACTTGAGATTTCCTCTGAGGAAAAGAAATTGGGGCTCATTTGTGAAGGCACTACTAATGGCCTAGCAGTTGTGGAACGCTGCCCTTCAAAGTGTCACTTTTGACACTGTAATTAGGGATTTGCATTTCAAACGAAGGGAATTTTGCCTATCAGGATGCACAGTGAACGCATCTTGCAAGAATTTAAACCAGCATCTTGTAAGAATTTAAACCACTCTGTCGCTCTGTGTTCTGGGGCACCTGAGTCACCTTTGCTCTCACGGGATACTGATAAAAAACATCCCTGGGGAAGAAAATGTAACATGGATTTTCCTGTCTTTACACGGAAGGGTTCTCTCTCAGAGATGCTCTCCTGAAATCCAGACTGGCCCCAAAGACCCAGATCCCACTGTCCCCACCTGTCTGCACTGTGCCCCTCCAGAGGGGTGGCAGTTCGCGGGGCAGTGTTTTTTTTCTGTAAATGACCAAGTTTCAGGGTTGTTTTACAGCCTGCGGTGTCCTACGTGCGCTCCTGCTGGTAGCTCTGCCCTCCGCCAGGAAGGAAATGCCACCTGACCACAAAGACACGCTCGCTGCAGATTAGCAATTGTTTCTTGGGGCAGGTCGCTTGGCTTCGTGTCAGGCTTACAAAAGACACCCTGATGGTTCGTTTCGTTTGTAAATTATGCCAGCAGTTAAGGCTTGTCGAGCACCAGGGCTAGATTATATCAGGGAAAGAACGTGGAGTTTTAAATTCCCTGGTTTGAAGCCATTCTCTCTCAAAGCAGTGGCATTTTTTTCTGTATGTAGCAATGAATCTAGTTTTTGTAAAGGTTTTGGTTTTTTCTTTCAGTTTTTGTAAGATTTCTCTTGGTATGTTAAAGTGGAGAAGTCCTGGGTTTTTGGGAGGTGGGAGTAGGGTTGTTGCACTTCCCCCCCCACACAAAATCTGAGAGGAAGCAATTAAGGCATGCAGCAAAATCATGATCATAACGAAGCAAACAGAATAAAGCTGGAAAAGCTTTCTGCAAAGTCCAAGATGTTGGAGTTTGCTCAGACTATCAGCATTCCAGCCTTCCCAAAGCTCCTTCATCCTCTTTTCTGGCCAGGACCCTTCTCGACTCAGACTTTACCCTTTTATCTCTCCCAAGTGTGCCCTTTTTCATCCTTTACTTGCTCCCCCCCTTTCCGTGTGTCCCAGGGTCACATTGCAGGGCAGGCTGGCACAGCATCCCTGGAGCCCTGACAGCAGTGCCCACACTTCCACACCTCTAGGGGAATTTCTACTGTGTGATCTCTAGGTGGAGCCTCCTATCACCCAGTGCCGTGTGAAAAATCAGAGATGTTTTAACTCTGAGACTCTGGAGTGTGTTTTTGGTGGTTAATGTCTGCTGGCTTGGGGAGCTCTTCTGTGTCAGGTGGAGGAGAAAAAATAATTACTGGGTGTGCAGCATCTCTGGGGTCTAAGGCACTTCTGCACAGATCAGATAGACAATTAACAAATCTATTTTTCAGTAAGCTAATTTATTAACCTCCAGAAAGAGTCATGTTATTCTGGAAAGCAAGACGTTTATATTCAGATTTTGTGCATCTACATGGTAACTATAAAATTAATATCGTAAAATATTATATTTTTAATACTCAATAGAAGATTTACATTCTTACCAAGAAGAGTTTGGAGCTGATAGTGCTGGCTGATGTGTTAAAAATACAATTGTACACCTTTGCTCTCTAGAGCAACCACTATCAAAGGTGGAGATAAAAAGAGACAACCATCCATGGAGAGAGGATGACAGAACCTGGAGCTTTCCCACTGTGGGTAGTTTTTTCCTGCCTGTGGAGATAAGGCTCCAGTGGCTTCCAGCAGTAAGTTATCTGACCACAGCAATGTGAGAGGAGAGCAGAGAGCCTTTCAAGGCTGGGGAGGACGAGACCTCACAATAATTCACTTATCTTTGAATATTCTGTTCCTGTTTCCAAATAGGAGTTTGAGATCATTCCTGAACCCTTTTTTTTTTTTTTTTTTTGTCTGGTTTGGATTTTTGTGTGTGTTTTTTGTTTGTTTGCTTTTAAATGAGTTTGGGTTTGGTTTTTGTTTGGTGGGGGTTGTTGTTTCTTTTTTTCTTTCTTGCTAAAAGCTCTTCACCTTTCCTTAAAGACTTGTCTTTCTTTTAAAAGGGGCAAAACCCAAACCAAACAAAAAACCCCCAAGCTTCTAAAACCACAAAACCTGTTAAAAGTAGTCGATAAGCAATGGATAATTAATTACTTGGAAACATTTAGCCATGATGTCTATCCATATATACATGCATGGATATATATATCTCCCATATATATATATAAGGGGGTGTATACATATGTATACATATGTACATACATTTAAAAGATTTTTAACTTGTAAATATTTTCGAGCTTTTTCTTAGACTTGTTACCACAAATTATTTTATTATTAAGTCAATTTTCTGTGAATTGTTCAATTTTACTGCTTGGGTCGGTCGCTTCTGAAATCAGAGAATTCTCCTGAAATCTCTTTTCTTGCAGAGCGTAGAAGTTACTGGAAAACTGCAGATATAAAGAATTTACACTGGAATTTTAACAGGCAACATTGGAAGATACGTAGTTTTCAAACTTCAGGTACTAACCAACACTTTAGTAAGTTTTGCACACAGTTTGATAAGTTTTTATGGTGTTCCCTGGAACAACTGGAATTCTGGTGCTTGGGAAGCTCAAATGGCTCGTTGTTAAACTTTTCTTAGGAGAAAATATTTTGAATTATTTTGTGTTAATGTAGTTGCTGACAAGTTCAACTCCTTGGTCGCAGCTCATCTAACAGTTAACAGCATTTCCTCTTGCCTAATGAGTTGTGAAGTTCATTAGCTGCTTGGTTATCGGCTCCTGATAAAGGTACACTGAAATAATTATAGATTGGGAGTCAGTTCAAAAGTTTAATCGGCTTGTAATTAAAAAAAAATTGGCTTTGCTTAGTTTCCAGCTCTGTTAAACCGTTGTCTCTCAGCTTTGGCAAGGATGCCCTGTCCCTCGGAGGGCACTTGGTTGTAATTAAACCTCCTTCAGAGCACCTCGTATGTGCCCGAATAGCAGATGGCAGAGGCCGCTGTCCATAGGTTCTGGCGGGTGCCCAGCTGCCGGATAAATGGGATCAGCCTGCCTGAGAGGGTGGAAAACTCCTTTTTCTTTTTTTTTTTTTTTTTTTCCCTATTATTATTTCGGTTGATTAACCTTCTGCTAATTGCTGGTATCCACCTCGCCCTGCGGCTCTGAGCTTGTCGGGCGCAGCGCGGGGTCGAGCAGAAGACTCGGGAGCATCCTTCCTCCCATCCCTCGGGTACCGGCCAGCACCTCCCGCGCCCTCCCGAGCCGGGGATCTCACGGGAATACCGGCCATTCCCGGCGGGGAACTGATATTGATATAAATCGTCTGATATTTGCGTACATTTCCATAGAATGGATGTATCCCTTCACTCCTTCCACCACGGCGCCGGCTCCCCCCATCCCCTTATCAGCCGGAAGCTTTATCGGCGCTTACTTTGGATTGCTTTCCCGTAATTCCCGAGGTGGGGAAGCGTTCACATCCCCCTCCCCTGGTTCTCAGGAGCGCCTTATCAGCCTTTCCCCCGATCTTAATCGCCGGCCGCGATTTCGGTGCTTTCACCGCCAAGTTTCCCCGCAGCGCCGGACCTCCGGCTGTCCCGGGGCGGGGGGATGTCTCTGTCCCGGGAGGGTGTCTCTGTCCCGGGGGGGGCGGTGTAGGGGTGTCCCAGCCCGGGGGGGGCCGTGCCCGCGGTCCCGCCCCGCCCCGCCGCGTCTCCCTTAAAGCGGCCGCCCGGCCCCCGGCGCGCTCACCGCGCTCGCCGCCCCGGAGCCGCCGCGATGCCGCTGCGGGGCTGGACGCTGCTGCTGGCGGCCCTGCTGCCCTCCGCGCTGCCGTCGCTGCTGGCCGCGCCGCCGGCCGCCTGCCCCGAGCGCTGCGATCGGTCTCGCTGCCCGGCGCTGCCCGCAGCCTGCCCCGGCGGGCCCGTGCTGGACGCCTGCGGCTGCTGCCGCGTGTGCGGCGCGGAGGAGGGCGAGGCGTGCGGGGGCGCGGGGCCGCCCTGCGGAGAGGGGCTGCAGTGCGTGCTGCCGCCCGGAGCCGTGCCCGCCTCGGCCACCGTGCGCAAGCGGGCGGCCTCGGGGCGCTGCCAGTGCACCAGCAGCGAGCCCGTGTGCGGCAGCGATGCGGTCACCTACGCCAGCCACTGCCAGCTGCGGGCCGCCAGCCGCCGCGCGGAGCGCCTCCGGCAGCCGCCCATCATCGCCATCCAGCGCGGAGCCTGCGGGCAGGGTGAGGATGCGCGGGGGGGATGGCCCGGGGTGCGGGGGATGCGCGGAGGTTCGGCCCCAGCATCCTCAGGCCGGGTCGGGATGCGGGTTCCCGGCCGTGCTCCCACCGCTGGCTCCGGAGAGGAGTCGGAGACTGGGCTTGGCCGCGGCTCAACCCGGCCGCTCCGGCTCAGCGAGGAACCGGAGCAGGAATGAGGTTTGG
This sequence comes from Haemorhous mexicanus, assembly GCF_027477595.1. Lineage (NCBI taxonomy): Eukaryota > Metazoa > Chordata > Aves > Passeriformes > Fringillidae > Haemorhous > Haemorhous mexicanus. The sequence continues at coordinate 38,459,025 of NC_082347.1, forward strand.
CAGCGGCTGCCAAGTGCAGGGGGGTGAAAAACCCCGTACTCGATTAAAACTTCTCTACCACTTCCCCGAGGGGTGATGCCGGGCTCGAAACTGGGGGAAACTGGTGCAAACCCTGAGCAGAGGGTACGGCTGCGGAGCCCGGGCCGGCGATGCTGCTCCAGCAAAGTTTGGAGAAATAACTCGAGCGCGCTCCCGACCCGGCTTTGTCACAGGGAAATGCCCCAGGGAATAAAGCCAGGAATGCAGGAGCCGTTCGGATGTGATGGAGCAAAGGGGTGGGCAGAGCAGGCTGCTGCCTGCCTTGGCCCGGCTTAGCAGATGCGCTCTGATTAATAAAAGACTTGCTTGAAAGGGAGAAGCCTGTTAACAGCGTGTTAAGCTCAGCCTAGACTTTTGTGTTGGTTTTTTTGGGGGGTTTTTAAAGGATGGAGATGGCCGCTGAGAAGTAACAATGCGTGGCCTTTCTCCTTCGGCATTCTTTAGTTGTCAGCGCAGTCAGACCGAATGTAATGTGGGTACTCAGAGGGCAGGACGGATGCAAATTATTTGTAAACGGTGCAAAGAGGCATTGCCGGGTTACGAAACGGTGTCGGAGCAGCCGGAGTGGCTGGGCTGAGCAGCCCCGAGAAGTGTTCGGTGTGGTAGGAGCGGTGGGTGCAGGATGTGACACCAAGCGGGGCAAAGCCGAGCTGGGATAAGCAGGGGATGATCGTCACAGGATGCAGCTCCTAATACGGGCTGGATTAAACCCCGTAAGCCGAGGCTCTGTATCCCTTCCAAGCCGTTCAGCACCGTTAGGGGGTAACGTGTAAAAATTAGCATGAATTCAGCCTTTATTTCTGAAGTGGTAGTCACTTTCTAGTAAGTCAGCGCTGTTTTAGTGAGGATTAATTATTTTGGCATAAATTGTATCATTTCTGGATTTCCTTTCTTTTAAAACATATCTTTTTCTACACTTCCATCATCTCTCCAGCAGAAAAACATTCTGATGTACAGGCTGTGTGTTCAGCTTACAGATCAAGCTCACAGCTTTGGTGTCAACACAATCAATTTTTTGTACCCCTGGTTGTCCCCTCGGTGTCAGAGCTGTGTTGTGCTCCATGGCACGATGCTGGCATTTGCTGTCACTGGAGACAATCAAACTTTTCACCCCACAGTTTCCTGATGCCCAGGGTAAGACAATGCCTTGTGATTTTTATTCTGGATTCGTGAAACCAATGTTGTTTTCTCAGCCTTTTCTGCTGAACGTTTGCAGAATTGGGGCTGTGTTTGAGCTGGGAGCAATACGTGCCTCTGGTGGGGGGTACAGAAAATGCACGGGCTGCACAGAGTCCCTGTCTGGGAAAGCTCTGCTGTTGTAGATCCATCAGGAGTAATTCCAGACAATCATTTTGCCCTCTTGCACCTCTGGAACAAAAAGAAAGTGCTGGAGAAGCCAACCAGTAGCACATGTTTATCCCTGGATGAGAGCAAACATTGCTACCAGCAAAGCTTTTTTTTCACATGTAGAGAACCTGAAATAAAAAGGGATGGAGAGTAGGCTGTAGAGTGCTTGAATCGATGTTTTGAAAAAGCATTGCCTAATATTTGGCCCCTTAAAGTAGTTAATTTTTAATTTTATTTTGAGTTCACCATCAGGAGTGCTTTTCTACCTAAAGATTGAGTTATCTCTAGCCTTTTTTTTCATAGTAACACGCCCATGTAAATAATTTGGTCAATACAATACAACAGCCTTGGGAAACAAAGGAATAGGAACATAGAGAAAGGGTCTGGAAAGTGCTTTTTGTTGTTTTTAAACTTCACACTATTTCTGTAGCTGGTCAAGTACAATGCTGCGCATATTGCTTAAAATAAAGTAAAACTTTCTGTCATTTTCAGTTTTCATTTCCTACAGTCTGCTCCCAGTGCTGGTTATTTGTCCATCAGCAATTCCCAGGGAATCTCTTCAAATTCCAGCAGTGTTTGAGAGGATGCAGTTGAGGCAGGAGCAGGGTGCTGTGGGTCTGTGTGCCTAAGGGGGATGATTCCCTGTGCAAAATGAGCCTTAAAAACCTCCAGTCCCTGCCAGCAGTGTCCAGCTGTGCTGTGGCAGCAGAACCAGTGCCACCCCAGTCTGGGCAGGGCTCCTGAGCTGCAGCTGCCACTGAAGAAATCTTCCCTTTCCATCAGAGGATGTTCAGGCCTGCAGAGCCTGTGCTGCTGCAGCTCTGAGTGTGCTGATACCAAACACAGAGGCACAGAGAGAGGTGAATGTCCCCTGGGCAGAAACTGTGGCTGTGCCAGAGCATCCCACACCCAGGAGCGAGGTCACTGCCACGAGACCTCCGTGTTCAGTGGTGAGGTTCAGCATGCTGGGAGGATGTTTTTTTTCCTTCTGCAAATATGTTTTTGGTGGCCTTAAATCCCTCCTGCTGACCAAGGGAAGAGGGCTCAGCACACAATCTGAACCAGGCTTTATTCCCTTCCTCGTTTTTCCCACAAGTGTTGGCAGGCGTTTTGGGACAGTGTGCCCTTCTCTCCACACTGTAAAATACAAACTAAGCTGGATTTGTCCTTTCCTCATTAACCTGAGGAAGGAGAACATTCCTTGTGGTTGCTCTCCATTTCTAACTACTTTCTGCCTGGTTATGAGCTGGTTTTCTATGTTTTCATATTTTTATTAGGTTTACCATGTCTAATGTGGTATCTCAGTGAGCTCAGCAGTCCTCAGCTTGCTGGCATCTGTCACAGGTGGCTCTGACATCTGTCCCAGGCATGCTCTCACCATGATGTCACATCTGGGGTTTGATGGGAGCTCTCATGGCTTGGATTAAGCAGGTCATTCCAGCTGGACTGCCTGGGGAGAAGGCAGAGGAGAGGGGTAACTCACTGTAAAAGCTGTGTATCACTGAGATACAGGCTTTGCTGCTCCATCACCTGATTTCACATTCTACACACAGCTAGGGAGAAGCAAGAAAAAAAAATCACTCAGTTTCTTGCAAAGTGCCTGACTTTGTGCTTTGAAATGCACCAGGCATCCAAGTGTCTCAGTGTCATTATCTGGCAGGAGAAAAGGACCTCTGTGGTCAATGACCATTTCTCATTGCTGAGTCCTTCTAGAGCAGCCTAGGAGTGAGCTCAGTGCTCAGGGGATGGGCAGGAGAGGGACCTGCCTGCATTCCTGTGCCTTGCACTGCTCAGCCTGGCAGGAAGGGATACCCAGGGCAGGGAGAGAAACTCAGCTGGGAAATCTGTGAAGGTTGGGAACTCGGCCAGATATTTATCAAGAGGGAAGTTGATACTGTTGTTATGGACAAGGCTTTCAGCTGCTTCCCTGAAGATAATAACAGGCACATGGTGGTGGTTTTATTGTTGTTATTTGTGTGCTGAAGAAGTGTTGGGAGACTTTGGCAGGTTACTTGGCACGTGCCAAGTCTATTAAAAATGACCCAGGAGGAGCAGGTTTTTAGGGTCTGAGTGCACAAATGGCCATTCCAGTGCTGCTAAATGTCATCTCCTCCCTCAGCTGCTGTTTGGGTGGTCTGAACATCGTTCTTTTCCAACTTCTCCTCAGTCTATTTTGCAGCAGCAGGAGAAGGGAGGGAGGGAGGGAGGGAATAAGAGGCAGCTGAAGGCAATGGAAATAAATAGCAACATCTTTCCAGAAGAGCACCAATTCCCAAGTGTGGGATTAAAAAGCTTTTCCAAAGCCAAGTATTCAGCTCGGAGAGGAGGCAACTGTAAGAAGTGGTTTGTCAGAAGCAGCTCACCTTTTCTCCTCTCCACATCTAGATTTCCTTCCTGAGGAGCAGGCAGTAATTTTGCAGTCTCCAGACTTCAAACAGTCAAGTCAGTAAACACAGATTTGGAACAAGGAAAGATTCAATCCTTTCATCTTCTGGGCTTTGAAATGTAAAGGTACCTGTGGACTGGGCAGGAATACTTGAGGCCATGAGTAAGCAGCAGGAGTGTTGTTAGGATGTGAGGGAGGCAGCAGATCCTGAGCAGCCCTCAGGCTCTGCCGTCCAAGAAATAGGAGAAGCTGGAAAATATTTTTCAAATGTGAATTTACATGTGCTTGGAGTGAAAGAAAGCAACGTCAGAAATAGAAACTGGGGTACTGTGGGACTTGTGTTGTAAATACAGCCATTCCTCACTCCCAGGAGCTGCTGGGGCCTCCAGGATCCCTGGCTGGACTTGGCACTGAGTCCCACTGCCCTTGTAACTGGGCCCAAGTGAATACCTGACATTATTTTGGAGGCTGTGTTCAGGATGTAGAATAAAAGACTTTATTTTGCTTTCTGTGTGCAGGTCATTGTGAATCCCAAATTTGTTGTCCTGCTTCAAAGAGAAGAATATAACTAAAAAATAAGCCTCCACTCCCTTATATCAAAGGGCTATAAAATAATTGATCTTTCACTAATGGATGTTGACCCTATATCTGTAGGTAACAGGAGAGTTATAATATCTTAAACCTGTGAGACAAGACACAGGTGAGTAGTTATTTTCAGGCTTAATGAACTGAGAAGATCTTTGCTACCACATTTTAGCAACTGGAGATGAATTATGCAGGCAGAGCAGCTCTTGAATTTCTGGGTTAATATCAGGCACCCTGGTGCACTGACGAGGTTGGAGGTCAGCTGAGTTGTGCAATTTGTTACAGGTGCTCTGCCAGGAGCTTGTTTCTGGAGGGAAAAAACGGGAAATCAGAGCAAAAGTGTGATCCATGTGTGAGCAGATGCATTTTCCTCTGCCTTTCCTGCAGGCTGGCACCAGGCCCTGTCACTGCAAGCAGTGCCACTAGAACTCTGTGTGGCATTGGTTAACCAAACCTCATTCTTGGCTCTGTCACTTTTTCCCCATCAAGAATTCTCAGTCTTTCCATCTCCTTGCTGTTGTAAAGCTTTTTTTTTTTTTTTTTCTGAGACATTGGGAGAGGGATGTGCAGTGAATAATTCCTACATCCCCTTTTGCAGAACTGCTGCTGGAAATCCCAGTGAGACAGAGCTATGGTGCTTAAAATGTTTCTGGAAGCCCTGGGATTTTTGTTGCCAGACAACTGATGGATAAAATAATGCTTAGTAAATCTGGCAGCCATGCACAGAAGTTACCCAGTGGTCTAAAATTTGAAATATTTTCTGTAGCAGAGGGTTACATTAAGAGGAGCTCTCAATATTTTTCCAGAGGCTGCTGTCATTGCCCCGTTTCACAGATAGTGAATCTAGGGCAGGGAAAGATAAAGAGCTTTGCTCAAGGTCAGCCAGCAGCAGAGCTGAGAGCAAACTGAGCGTTCATGAGTCCCTGCTCAGTTTTCTGCACCTTGCCAGCATTGCTGCTCCATTTTCCATTACTTTCCTTTTCCATGACTCTATTTCTCAAACTTTCAGGCTGCAGTTTTGGCTTTGCCCTGCCAGCAGCATCGATGATCTGTCGATCTGCTTCTGCAGAAATTCCTCTTGGAGGAGGGAAGGAGTGGGTGCACCCAGCACTAGGAAGGAAGAGAAACCCAAACAAGTCTCTCCCCTCCCACCATCCCACCCCCAAAATAAACACAACCCCCCAGGAATCTCATGCTTCAACATTTGTGGTGGTGAAGGGATGATTCACTCCTTTTTCCAGGACAGCACAGGCACTGTTTGGTGTGTCTGCCCTTTCTCTATCTCTCTGTAGACCTCAATCTATGAAGGTAAAGCTTGGCTAACCCTTGTTTTCTTCTGTATTCAGACCCTGAAAGAGGGCAAGCAGGAGCCACTAGTAAATATGAAAAATACTCAGATGGTCCATAAAATAAAGGAGGATAGGTGTGGGGATAAGAATATCAACATTAAAATAGCTGCTGTTGATAGGGGAGCAGTGAATATAATAATCAGGACTAAATATCTTTGGAAATGCATATTTGAGAGGGTGAAATTGAGACCTGCTGTCCTTTGAACCTTTCATAAGGAGCTACAGGAGCAGCAGGGCTGTGTGACAGTGGCTGCCTCAGCAGTGGCAGTGCCACCCCCTTGCTGCAGCTCCCCAGGCAGGGTGGCAGAAGGAACCTCCACATCACTCCAGGTTCACTTCCCAGCCACTCACTGATTTCTGACGTCCACATTAAAACAAATCTGGGTGGTCTTGGAGTGATTCTTGAGACAGATGTAGAAAATACTGCCAAGGGCTGACAGATTTTTCAGGCTGTTGAGGCTTTGCAATGTAATTATGCTGGGTCCAAGTAATGTACAATTACAACACACCAGAATAGGAGTGATGTCTGTTTTATTACTGTTCTGAGGGCTCTCTATCTATTTTTTCCTATAGATTTGATTCTTATTAGTATCAACTCCTAAGTCCTGCCACAGAGAAGTGGTGAAATCAATGCCTCCTCCAGCTGCAGAAAAGCAGCATCTTAGGAAGCTTTTTATAGGCTTTCCCCTTAAGAGGTTTTTTTTTTTAGGCTAGAGAGAACTTTAAGAAGCATGAAAACAAGAACTTGTTTTTATTCCCTGGTGTCTTCATACCAGGGTTCCTGGAAATTGAAGCTAAGTCTCTCTTAAGCAGGGATTTCTTCTGAAGATGCAGTGTGAGAGTTTCTCACATACTTAAAATGAGATCTTAATGGGTTTATAATTTCAGGAGGAACTCTCAAGATCAGGCAGCTGCTGGTTGCATGTGGGCTATAGGAATTACCACCTCGTTGGTACTTAATGGGAGTTTTGAGGTTATTTTGCTGGTTCTCTGCCTGCACTGAGTTGGAGCTGGGAGGTAAAGCAGGATGATGACCCAGCTTGGAAGGGACACAAACTGAGCAGGGCTGAAAAAAAAGGAGAGGAGAAATTATTCCTGACTCATCTGTTGTATTTTCAGCCTTCTGCAGAGAAGAGAATTGTCTGCTTTAACCTGTTGGCTGAAATATTCTGTTCCTCTGTCTGCAGGAAATGAGGCAGACTCTTTTCCATAACTACCTGACTTACATTTCTTAGTGCTTCCAGCTCAGACAGGGCTGCTGGAATTACATTTTTTTTAATGATATTTTCCAGCTTAGCACTCTTTGCCCTTGCCCTGAATTGTTCTTCACCTTTATTCCATGTGCCTGAGCAGCTCCCTGTCCGTGCTGCTCCTGCTGCCTGTGCAGGGCACTGCTGGCACTGCCACCAGAGCTCTGTGCCATTGTCAGAGGGCTTCTGGCTCCCAATTAATGGGGATTAATTAATTAATCAGTCATCCTGGCTGAGCCCCCTCAGTATTGTGTGAATATGGCAATGCTGCTGCAGGAATGGCCTGTTCCTCCTCCAAGGGCTGCTCCATCCCTTCCCTTCCCTTCCCTTCCCTTCCCTTCCCTTCCCTTCCCTTCCCTTCCCTTCCCTTCCCTTCCCTTCCCTTCCCTTCCCTTCCCTTCCCTTCCCTTCCCTTCCCTTCCCTTCCCTTCCCTTCCCTTCCCTTCCCTTCCCTTCCCTTCCCTTCCCTTCCCTTCCCTTCCCTTCCCTTCCCTTCCCTTCCCTTCCCTTCCCTTCCCTTCCCTTCCCTTCCCTTCCCTTCCCTTCCCTTCCCTTCCCTTCCCTTCCCTTCCCTTCCCTTCCCTTCCCTTCCCTTCCCTTCCCTTCCCTTCCCTTCCCTTCCCTTCCCTTCCCTTCCCTTCCCTTCCCTTCCCTTCCCTTCCCTTCCCTTCCCTTCCCTTCCCTTCCCTTCCCTTCCCTTCCCTTCCCTTCCCTTCCCTTCCCTTCCCTTCCCTTCCCTTCCCTTCCCTTCCCTTCCCTTCCCTCTCCCTCTCCCTCTCCCTCTCCCTCTCCCTCTCCCTCTCCCTCTCCCTCTCCCTCTCCCTCTCCCTCTCCCTCTCCCTCTCCCTCTCCCTCTCCCTCTCCCTCTCCCTCTCCCTCTCCCTTTCCCTCTCCCTTTCCCTCTCCCTCCCCTTTCCTCTCCTCTCCTTTCCTCCCCTTTCCTTTCTTCCCCTTTCCCTCCCCTCCTTTCTTTCCCTTTCCCTCCCCTCCTTTCCTCTCCTTTTTTCCTTCCCTTCCCTTCCCTGTTCTGTTTATGCCCAAGCTGGGTTTCCTCCCACCTCACCACTGCTGTTTACAGAAGGAATTGCAGTTTCCTGTTGTTTTAGATGGAGCTGTTGCTCCTCTTTGGATTCCTGCCTGACACCCAGTTGCTTTTGAGCCTCATCAGCTCAAAAGTCTGGTGGTTTTTGCTCCTTGCTGCTATAACTGTGAGTCTGTTTTGCACTCAAGCCAGTGCACTTGGTTTATAAAGGAATTTCTGGCATTCCTGAGAGTTTTTATATACATATTTTCTCCCTGTGAGGTTCTGCAAGGGCTGCTAAGGGCTGAGATTGTTCCAATCAGATAAAATAGGGTTTATGCCCATTTTAGAGCTGAATCTAAGACACTAATGCACTGACTGCTTTTTACAAGTTGCATGGAGACTGAGTAACACAGCTTGGAGCAGGATGCACCCATCCAGGACATTCCTTCTCTGCAGAACCTTCCAGTCCTGTGATCTATAGGAATTCAGCAGCTGAGCTGTAACAAAGATGTTCCATGTCTGATTACTTCCCACTTACTCTGCCTTGTGGAGAAGTGCTAGGAAAAGTTCCTGTTTGGCTAAAAATGAAAGTGTAAATGTGAAATTATACAGGAACTTCCTAGAAGAAAGCTGTGGGAATGTTACATAAGCAATTTGCCTATTGACCATTTTCAGTGGCAAGAACATCCTGAACAGCCTTGGTAGTGGATGCCAAAGAGGTCTGATTCCCACTAAGGAAGAAGCTGGACTAGAGAGGTTGGACCAAAGTTCTCTGAAGGCTTTGCTTTGCAATTTCATTATCTTCAAATACTTTTTGTTGTTTCGTAAATACACAAGAACTGTTTTTGTCATTCCCTCCCTGTAACTTGGTAATTCTTACTATCACAGAGTGGTCTGGCTTGGAAGAGACCTTAAAGCTCATCTCATTCCACCCCCTGCCCTGGGCAGGGACACTTTCCACTGTCCCAGGATGCTCCAAGTCCTGTTCAACCTGGCCTTGGACACTTCCAGGAATGGGACATCAGATGTTCTTGTAACATTCTTGTGCTGCCAACATCTGCTTTCACTTATTCCTACAACTGGATTCTCAACACCTCTCCCTTCCAAGCTCTTCTCAGGGCAAGCATTAATTTGTGGCCAGTAGTTAATGAGCAGAATATCAATTAAAACGTGAAAGTTTTTCACCTTTATTTTGTTACTCAAATGTTCTTTTTGTTCTATGAGTGACCACACATTGCTCTGAAATCTGTCCTGTGTTGCCATTAATTTGAGAGCTGTTCTGTTCTATGAACTTTCTGTAGATCCCCTGTTTTGTTTAGCTTGGCAGATCTTTGTTTAAAATCAGTGATTAAAATGAATGAGTTTCTGCTTTTGGATTAGCAGAGAAAATACAAAGTCCTTGTTGAAGACTGCCAAGAAGGAATTGATCATCTAAATATTATGGTGATGAAAATGGACTTCAGTTTCCCTTTGCACGTGTGCATTTCTGCCAAATAGCAATTTCACTTAAAATCCTCACTTTAATCTTGCAGTGGTTCTTGCTGCAGGAAATATTTTAAATGAAGACCAGATTTGTGCAGTTTACTGTTTGGAGAGATTTCAAGCATTTTATTTTACCATTCTTTCGGGCTATGAAAGTATTTTTGCTTTTAGGGACGTCACAGTAATGCAGACTTTCCTCCCAGAAATCTGTGAGGTGTCTTGAGTTTCTGCATGGATTATACAGGGGGAAAAATAACTGATGCAATGGCTTCTGTGTTAACAAGGTGCTGTGGTTTAGACCTCTCAAAATTCCCTCCAATGACCTAAGAGCTGCTCTTGAGCAAATTGCCTGTGACACGTCAAGTGTTGTTCCTTATTTTCTTAGTGTTTTCATTGCGTAATACCCTTTTTTTGGTGAATTACACAACTTATCCTTGAATAGGAAGTGGAATATTTAGGCTTGCAGCTTTCTGTAATTTAAAAAAAGAAAGTGTGGCAGGGGGTTCCCACACTTTTTCCTTGTCTCTCTCCAGCAGGGCTTGCTGATCCCCCTGTTTTCGGTGAGCTGAGCGCCTTTGCTGGAGTTTTTTCGTCTCCACAGTCAGAGGTTTGGAGGTTTTTATGGCATGAATGGAAGTTTGTACAAACACCAGTGGCTGGAGTTTTATTTGGGAGGGTGGAAGCTCTCCAAGCAAAACTTGGTTTGTGGTTTGTGTCAGCAGTCACCGGTTCTGGCAGCCCGGAGGTTTCGTGAGTGCTGCAGCTCTTTTGGTTTCGTTCTGCAGAGAATCCCAAGCCCAAGCTTTCAAACCCCTGTGTGTGTCTAAACAAGTGGTGAGTGCAGGAGGAAATCACCTCACCTGTTTTCAGCAGCCTGGGCAGTTAAGTATCTTGAGTTATCCCAGGAACTGCAGCCCTTCAGCGAGGGTGGCACAGAGAATTTCTGGGATATGCCTTTTTCCCCCTTTTATCATGTCTAAGACAAAAAGTCCCATTAAATGGGATAATTATTTTGTTCCTCACCTCAGTCAGTGGATTGGAGAGCTGAACACCCTTTTTGAAAAGGGGTGAAAGCCCCATGTCTGACTGAGATGTGCCCAAAACTTTGTTTGAAGACCAGCTCCCTTCTCTATGCCAAGAGCAGCCCTTCCAGAGCAGCAGAGAGCTCTCCCAGCAGAAGGGGAGAGGTTACTTTGGTGAGATTTCTATCTCCAAAGCATCTCCTCAGTTCAGCTCAAAATAACCACCAAAAGCAGCAGCATGTGTGAGCTGTGAGCATCATTGCAGCGATGCCACTTTGAGTAATGACCTAACCAGAACCCAGATCTTAATTTGCTTTTTGGCTCCTCCTTATGAAACCAAATTACTTCAGTTGTTTACAGCGGGGTGTGCTTTTTTTCATGGCTTGGTACTCTGTCTTGCTCTCCTAGCAGTCTGTTTACTGATTATTAGCCCTGTTAATGCCAGTTGGCAGAGATTTGCCTTCTCATTTCAGGGCTGGCAGCCAGCACACCTTTGAAGTCCTTGAAGAATTCAGTTGCCTTGGGAATTTTTCATGCTATAACCTATTTATATTTTGGTTTTTGTCATTAACTGAATTCACAATAATCATCTTTATAATGTAATTAATAAAGGTTTTCAGCCGTGCTCGTGGGCATTTAGGGCATTGTGCAATAGTTCAATGAAAACATTACAAAACACAATAATCACAGCATATAAATAGAAAGAGGAGCAGTCTGGGAAGATTTGAACATCAGAGCCTGAAGGTATTTAGGAACTTGAGCTTTATTCAAGCCCAACTCTCAATGATTTAGAAACAAACCAAAACAACACCACCCCCACAAAAAAAAAAAATCCACCCCAAACCAAAACCATATATTTGCTACTAAAAGGCCCTGAGCTATTGCTACAGCTGGAAAATAGATGTGTAAGAGAGAAGAGGAAAGTATACCTGGTGAAGTTCTCAGTTTCACTGCTGGAAACTGCCCTGTGCTGGTTGAGGAATGAGCATCTGCCCATATTAAATTTGTAATGTTGGTGTTTTTATGGCCATTTAAGCTTCCACGTGGTCCTTTGTGCCTGGGCTCAAATGTTAGGTAAAATTTCACTCAGAGGTGGTTTCTTGTAGGAAAGATCAGTGCAGCTCCCAGCTCCCCATGTGCAGCTCAGTAACCCCAAAGAGAAATCAGCTTTTTTTATTGCCCTTCATTATCCTTTATCTCAGTGATAAAAGGATTTTCAATGTATCAATACTTTACTACAGCCTTCAGATTTTATGTTGATGGTAAAGATCAGTTTGCAGGATTTTTTTGTTATCATTCATCGACGAATCCACCAAGATCAGTGCTTTGCCTGTTGTTTTTTTGCTTTAAAAAGGTATGTTTTCCATTTAAATGGGCACTGGTTCAAGAGCAGTTGCAAAACTGTGTTACACAATGCAGGAATTCCTAATACATAAGCAATAGGCAGGCGTGGCCAGCTGCTGGGAGCTTTTTGGGTCAGTATGCCATGAATTAGTATTTATTATCTAACTTTTTCAAAAGTAGGAAATTCTGAACTTTTTTTTTCTCTCTGCAGTTTAGTTTGGGACTGCTTGAGGGGGTGGATCATGGACAAAATACTGTTGCCTCTGAAATCCTGGCTTTTGTAGGCTCCAGTTCCAAGGGAAGGCAGCTCTGAGGTGGGGTATTAGCAGTCTCACCATGTACAGCCTGGGCATCCTTTTTCCCCTTCAATAGCTAAAAGCAAAAAAGATTGAAGGCATGAAAAAAAGCTGGGCTTTGCCTGTGTAGTTCCCTCATCCGTGGAGCTTGTTTTTTTTTTCCCAAGGGCAGGATGTGACCTTTGGATGTCTACAGCATTGCAGCTGAGATGAAATCATTTTATAAGCAGTGATCAAAAAACATATCCATGGCTGCAGCAGTGCCCTGTGGAGCTTTAGCCCAGCACCACATTAATCCCACCTGATAATCTGTCCCAGCACACCTATTTAATGCAAGTGGATAATTCCAGACTGCCTTTCTTATTGTAGCACTTTGCCAAAACTGTCCCTGTGATAATTGTCAGCTTGGCAGCAATGACTTGTTTGATACTGAATATTTCTAGCAGGGAATATAAATCCTTTGATAAATTGGTATTTCTCAATCAGCCAGCCCTTATGCCTCTGTGGGGTGAAAGCCCAAGGGCTACAGCTCATGTGTAAGTCAGAAAGCACTGAATACTCTTGGGGAAAACAGTGAGGTGAGGACAAAAGTTTCCTGATCAGTGTTGCTGCTTCATAAAGCAGATAAACATTTCTGAAACAGCCCAGCAGGTTTGGTGGGTCCTGCTGCGGCTGCTGCTTGAGCCTGGTTGCATTTAAAAGCCCTTGAGATGTTTCACAGGGTATAAATAAGGGAAAAAACCTGTCCCTGAGTGACAGATGGTGTTTGGGTGGAGCATGCACCCCTCTCCTGAGGGACAGCGTGTGCTGTTGGCATTGGGAAGTCACCTGGAACATGTTCACCCCTGAATCACACCAGTGTCTGGTTAGTGTTAGTAGCAGGGGCATTTTGTTCCCAAATCATTAGTGCCTCCCGTGTGTGCTTGAAAATTTGCATGGTTTTCCTCTCTGGTTTTTCCAACAGCAAAGGGCATTTGGGGTTTTGGTATTGGGATAGGTTTATGGGATAGTCCTTCTATGATGCTGCAAATAAATCGTCCTCTTACACTGTCAAAGGCACTTACAGCATCCACAAGCTGCTTATTGCTTTAATCTCTGCAGGGATTTAGAAGCCAAATGGCAAAGATGGATGGGAGCAGCACAACACATTAATGCTCCTCTGAAAGCCTGTTACAGGCTTGGCTTGTGCCTGTACAACAAACAGGAGATGGATGCGCCAGATAAAACTGAAATGAAAACAAAGGGTGTTTCTCAAATACAAAATAACTCCTTGGGGTGTTCCCAATTTGCATAGCTGCTCCCAATTTTAAAAAGCAATGTTTTTGCCCCTGAACTGCTTGAGAAGGAGAGGCTGTGTCAGAATTGTGAGTTTTTCCCAGAGATTTTTAAACTTTTGGTGCAGACAGGTTTTCTGCTGGCCACAACGGGAGGTGGGTATCCAGTGGCATTTGAAAATCCCACTGGCCCCTGCTGAATCCTCAGTGACCATGAGCTTTTGTTGCAGCACTGGCCAGGAATGCAGAGCTTTGTGGTCCCATTGTGTTGTCATATCTGTTTTACAGCCCTGGGGGTGGCTCAGTGGCTCCAAAACAGGGTGGGATCCATCATCCATGGAGCTGATGGACCTCAGGGGGCACGGGTGGGAAGCAGCCTGGAGTGGGGTTTGTGAGCATGTGGAAGGTGCCAGGCAGGGGCTGCTGGGTCAGGCTGTGTGGGGACACTGGTGGGAAAGGAAGCCCAACCTTGTACCCAAGTTAAACTTTCTCAGCAGCTGCTGAGGGCTCACACTGGGGTCGGGACCTCTGTGTCCTCAGCATTTTACAAACGCAGCAGCCTGAGACTTCAAAACCCTCCAAGAAGGCGTATTTTGGCAGAGGAACAGAGCTGGTTTGTTTAATCTGGGAAGACCATCCAGGCTAAGTAGACCATCCAGAAAAGGAGGGCAGCAAGGGAGGCACTGAGTCCAAAATCCCTTTCCCAGAGGAGAGTGGGCTGTGCAGGCAGGGAATGAACCCTGTGCTCCTCCAGTGCCCCATCCCTGGGCACCACAGAGGGATGAGCCCACGCTGCCCCATGGCCCAGTGGGGTGCACTCCACCCCAGGAGGTTTCAGGGGTCATTTTCCCTAAGGATGAAGCACTCCACCTCTGTGCAGAGAAGCAGGGAGGAAATCTAGGGCCAAGGGTTGTGCTGCAGACAACTTTTAAGGAAGGGAAAGAGACCCACTCAGAGCTTTTTTAATTCAGGTGTTTTGCAATGACCCTCCTGCAGTCACTTGAAGAACTCATGACACGTCCTCTGTTTCTATTTCAGGCCAAGAACATCCCAACAGCCTGAGGCACAAATACAACTTCATTGCAGATGTGGTGGAGAAGATCGCCCCTGCTGTGGTTCACATTGAATTATTTCGCAAGTAAACAAGATGCCCAGTCTTGGTTTTATTTTATTTTTTTCTTTTTTATTTAATTCTTGAAAACAGCTGCCAGCGTGACAAAAATGTTGATGGATGGTATGAAATAGCAAAGAGGTTTTGAGATAATAAAAATTCGTCATGCTTAAGAATTAAGGATAATTTAAGAGTCATGGAAAAATAATTAGTTAAAGTAATGGATGTGCTTTATCTTCTTAATGAGAGTAACAGCAGACATCTTAAAACATTAAGAACTCACCAAACTCCTTTTGGCTGTGTGTTATTTGGAGTTATTTGTGACCTTTCATCTTTTTTGCAGCAGTAAATCTTTTATTTCCCTTGTCTTTTAGACTTCCTTTTTCCAAGAGGGAGGTTCCTGTTGCCAGTGGCTCGGGGTTCATTGTCTCTGAGGATGGGCTGATAGTCACCAACGCCCACGTGGTCACCAACAAGAACAGGGTGAAGGTGGAGCTGAAGAATGGGGAGACCTATGAAGCCAAAATTAAAGATGTTGATGAAAAATCAGACATTGCACTAATTAAAATAGATTCTCAGGTGAGTCGTTAAAGCCAGACACATTTTGTTCCTCTAATTTAACATCCTCCTTTCCAAAACTTGCTGATTTTCAGGTTTGAAGGAAAAACAAGTTGTTTACTGGGCAGGGTTGTTGAGACTATACGAACTAGGTGGGTGCATGTTTTTAAAAGCCAAGTTTGTGGGTGGCAGTGGTAATTTTGTCACCTCTCAGTGTAGTGAAAGTATTGCATAGCACTTTTTTATGCATCCTCACAATAAAAAGCAACACCCCAGTTTGGTGGCTGGTTTGCACACACTTTATCTGATAGAAATCTGTCTCAGAGAAGAAATGGGGGTGTTTTGCATGTGCTGCTCTGTCTGAAGTGCCTATATTGAATGGCTTTTAGAGGACACATTTGTCCCTTGCTGATGTAGATACTAAAATGGAAAATACCTTGGGGAGTGTCCTGAGCATGGAAATGAAAGCCAGCTTGGAAAGATGTTCTTACACTGCAAGTGGTTTTCTGAGCAGCTTCCCATCTAGGATCTCCCTCCATATCAAATGTTCCTCTGTCAGCATTACTGTGCCTCCTGCCACAGCAGAAAAGCTCTCAGAGGTTCTGCACACGAGGCAAGAAGGATATTGTGTGGAGATGCTGTGAAATGGAGATGCAATGAGCTGACGGTGGCTCTTTGGGGTGCTGCTCACACTGGCTCCCCTTGTTTGGTCTGGCAGTTGATGACCTCCGAGTTTAACAGGCAGGAATGCTTCATTTGAAACACAGGACTCAAAAATGTGTAGATCTTGCAGCGTTGTTTTAGTTCAGGGCTATTCCCCAGCCAGGTCAGAAGTGTTTGTGCCAGAGTTCATGACTAAGCCAGCCTAACGCAGAGCTCTTGGATGACCTGAGGGATGGAGCACTCCTGCTGCTCCCTTGCCACCTTCATAACTTCAAATCTTCTTCTTTTTTAAAAGCTTCTGAACAGCAACCAGGCAGAAAAACCAAACAGTCCCAATCATGTTTTTGGGACTGTGTTGTTTTTTTCTCTGTTTTCATGGCGTTGCTTTGTTTTCTCATTTTTATCCTAAAATAAGAAAAAGCAGTAAGAAGCAAAGGGAAAGATCCCCAGCACGAGCACTGGCAGCCCTGGGATGAGCAGGATGAGGCAGGGAGTGAAGGCTTTAAAATTGGAAGTACAAGGTGGAGGGGAGAGCAGACATGGTGAGGAGGAGAGGACTTGGAGCAGCAGGAAGCTGAACTCCAGAGCACAGAGGGGGCAGAGAGGAGACCCTGAACTGGTGTGATGGCCAGTTTGGGGACTCAGGAAAAGAGCAGGCATGGGCTTGAATGTTATGGGCTTGAATGCCCTGCTATATGTTATATAGCCTGAGGAAATGGCTCCTAGTTGTCCTGGGAAGCTGCTTGTGGGAAGGGAGAACCTGGAAGCAGCTTGGGAAAAAGATAATTCATCCAGATGAGCTTGTGGTGGAAACCACTGCTCAACAGGGCTGGAATTGGTCTGAGCTGCCCTTGGAAGCATCTTGTCAGCTGTACAAGGCAGTATCTTGGGTGGTGTTCTCCTCCTGGCCTCCCCCATTGCAGCTCAGGGTGATTTTGAGAAGACTGGGAGGAAATTCAGAGGGATGGCAGACCCGGATTTCCAGCCAGCTCTGGTGACATGGCACTGGGAAATCCCAGTCCAAGGTGAGGCCTGAGGCACCTCTGTTCACAGGACAGCTGTTGCTTTGCAATTGAGAATTTAAAACAACGTTATGTATGCTCACAAAAAACAAAAAGTTAAAATGGAAATGTGGTCAGCTGAGAAATTGATTGTCAGATTGAACTGTTATGGTGCATTTTTATATACCCTTTCAAGTTCTGTGTTTGAGCTTTCCTTTTTGTACTGGAATGCCTTGCAGTCATTCAGATGCATGAAAGACTTTTTAAAATCACAGGGGTAATAATTTGTTGAATTTGAAATGTATTTGCTGGCTAAAGAAGTCAATGGGGTGGTACAAATGACCCCTTAAAAATCTGGAAATGGCATAAAAGCCACCCTTAAGAATTTTTCTGAAGTAAGAGGCGAAGTTCTTAAATTGGAATAAATTATTTGAAGGTGACATCAAAGATGCAGAAGGGTTTTTTCTTCTTTTTTATGTGTGGCATGTTAGGGCAGGATCTGAAGGGTGAAGAATGCTCTGTGATTAGGAACAGAGCTGGGCTTGAAGTATGGGATCAGGCAGTCAGCTGGTATTCCTACAGCTGTTCAGATTTTGCAGCAGCCTGGATGCTGTTTCCCTCCAAGGTGTGAACATCTGGTCAGAGACATTACTAGAACTAATTTGGCTTTGCTGAGTGCAGTAGAAAATGAAAGGGTGGTAAAATCTGGGCAGCAGTGAGGATGAACAGTTTCCCTGATTAGATTCTTCTCTGTGGAAAAACATCTTGCAGTCAATGAGGAACAGAAACCTTGGAGCAGTTGTTCCAGTCCTAAAATGTTCTTGTTTTTACAGTCAATGAAAGAGAGCACCAGTGTTTCTTGTGCCTGTGGTGACACTGAGCAGTTTGCTGGAGTGTTGAAAGTAGGAAGTAAGATTGGAATCAATGTGGAAGCCAGGAATCCAATCTAAATATCCTTCCAAATGCAAGGAAGAGACCACATCACTAGAAAGGAGCAGTGCAGTTGCAGACAATTTGGATATGAACATGCAAAATTTTTAAGACTTCCCTAGAAAAAGTTGGGTTTTGGCAGCATAGGCAGGGACTGGTGAAATAAATAATCTGTCCTGCGTGGCACGTGTGATCCTGCAGCGAGTGTGAAACCCATCAAAACTGTTGCACAACACTCCAAAGGGAGCAGATGCTTTTTTGCTGGCAGAGCTGCATTGTGGGATTCATCTGAAGGCAAATAACTACCTTGTTAAATCAGAATGTGTGATACAGCTGCTGAAAAACAAACACCAGCAGGAGGAGAGGAAATCTCAGGGTGGTTTAATGGACAATGTCTGGGTTAATGGTGGGCAGAATTGTAAAAGAACCCAACCCAAATGGAAACTGGAAGCCCAAAGTAGTGGAAGGTGGAGGTGGCTTTTGCCTGGAGACCCTTTTCAGCCCTGGAAATCGAGCTCTGTCCCCAAAAATGATGCCTGTGCTTTGGCACTGAAGGGAGGGGCAGGGTGAATGGCTTTATTTTGAGGTGTTTCTTCTTTCTACGTGCTCCAAAACCAGCCATGAGACACTGAGCCTGAAATCACACAGGGAACACAGGCCAGGCCCTGAAGATTTTTGATCCTCAGTGTGGCCAGCTCCTGTCTCTTTCCCCCAGCCAGGATTTGGCATCTGCAGGGGGCAGCAGCAGTGGGGTTGTGACCCATCTCTAATTTGTGGTGACATTTCAGCCCTTCAGCTGAAACCTTCAGCTTAAGGTTTCTCCTGCAGCTGATTAATAAACACTCAGTTTGACACTTTTAAATCAACAAGGCCTCCTGCCCTGGTTGCCCTGGTGGTTTCCTGAGGCAATGAGTGTCTGTATCTTTGTGGTCAGAGGGGATTTGATTTTCCCCTGTGTGTACAAACCGGAGGAGGCAGGAAAGCAAACTTCCCTGTTTATGCATCAATATTTTAATTGCCCACATTTTGAAGAAACAAACTACTTGGACACCAGATGGAAGTGGCTTTTCTGAAATGCTATTTCACTTTGAAATCTGTGGCTGGGTAATATGCTGCTTCCTCTTGAGAGCCTGAGGAGGAAGCCCACACATTGCTTCCAGAAGTCTTCAGGACTCATAGGAATGACACAGCTTTTAAAAAGCTTGGATCTTAACTCCAGGTTATTCATCAATTCAGGCAGCAGTGGTTTCCTGCCATCTTCAGCTTCTAGTAGCCCTCACTGTGGGGACAATGTGCTGGTCCAGCTTCCCATGCAGCAAAATACTCACATCTCCAGGGTGGGTCTGCCAGCACCAGCATATTTTTAATTACTATCTTTATTTTATTTAATTGCAATTTCATTTTATTTTATTTTTAAGGGAGAACAGCAATCTCTTGCCAGGCAATTGAAAAGCTGGTGACATATCAAAACAACACTTCATCCTTTTCTTCTTTTTTTTTTCTGCAAGCTTCCCATGCTCCATATTTAGATAAGGAGACTCAGTTTTGCTTTTCTAACTATAGATGAAATAGTTTTGGAGGCTTGTAATGTGTTCAGCCTGGGTTTTTTGTTTTCTTTGACTCTCTGTCAAGCAGTTTCTAGATTGTAGATGATATTCTATATTTTTATGTGCTCATGACTGGTGTTTTTATTTTGCCATAACGTATTCTGAAAGTTGAATTAGTCAGAACAGAAATGCAATTCCCAGGACAGTTCCATGTTTACCAGAGTTACACTTACAGCTGAATTAGTGTTCCATAGCAGCATCTGTGCCTTTCCCACCTAAAAATAAGAAGCATGAAGGAGATCTGTGGCTGATTAACACAAACAGAACTCAGAACTTTTGTCTCCTCTTCATCCCTTTACTGAAGTGCAAAGTGCTTCCTGCAAATTCCTGACTTTCCATCCACAAATGAAGGGGATTACAGAACAGAGGAGGGATTTACTTGCTTTCTGTGCCAGCATGGAGACATTCACTTTTTTCATGGATGAAAAAGTTCAAACCAAAACACCTCCTGCTTATGGCTGGCTGTATCTGGGTTTCCATGTCCCCGTGGCAGTGGCTGTGCCTGGTTGGTGCTTTTGTGCTTCCTCCTCTCAGTTATGGAGCTGTTTTGTCCAGATTTCACTTATTCCATCTGACTCAAGTTGTGCTGGTAAAGGACACCAGGTGAACTTCTGTGCTGGCCCTGCTGGGGCTGCACCTTGGATCCTGGGGTCTGTTTTGGGTCCTTCACTGCAAGAGGGACATGGAGGGGCTGGAGGGTGTCCAGGGAAGGGAACAGAGCTGGGGAAGGGTCTGGAGCCCCAGGAGGGGCTGAGGGAGCTGGGAAGGGGCTCAGCCTGGAGCAAAGGAGGCTCAGGGGGACCTTGTGGCTCTGCACAGCTCCTGACAGGAGGGGACATCCAGGAGGGTCGGGCTGTGCTCCAGGGAGCAGGGACAGGAGAGGGAATGGCCTCAGGCTGGGCCAAGGCAGCCTCAGGGTGGATTTTGGGACAAATTTCCTCATAGAAGGGCAGTGTTGGAATCCCCATTCCTGGAGGGATTTAAAAGCCATGTGGATGCAGCAGTTGGGGACGTGGGTTAGTGGTGGCCTTGGCAGTGCTGGGTTAGTGGTTGGGCTCCATAATCTCAGAGGTCTTTTCCAACCTAAATGATTCCATGTTTCTCTGAGTCCCTCTGGCTGATGATGCTGATCTCTACCTCTCCTCATGCCACAATAGCTGTGTCCTATTGTGGCTGGAGCCATTTCTTGTGGTGGTGTGCAGCTCTCCATGTCGTGGGAGTTGTGTTTATCCATGGCTGGAGTCAAATCCATATATAAAAACGTCTGAGGCCCTTTGGGATGCAAAAGGCTTAAAATATTAACCCTAATTAATGGCTCCTTCTCTGGCTGGGTGTAAACAGTGAGTCATGTGCCACTTAGGGGTTTGCATGTTTGGTCCTATTTCTGTGTGCTTGCAGAATGCCTGCCTGCAGATTTGTTTTATTGGGTAAACACTGATCCAGCAGAGCCCCAAGGCTTCATCAAAGGAAGAGTTAGAAAAGACAGGGGTAGAAAAGGTATTATGTGTTGCCCAAGGCCTTGCAGTGAGTCACTGGGAGAGCTGGGTTTGGGTGTTCCTGGCTCCCTGCTGCTTGTGCTGCAAGGCATGCTCCTTTGCCTGGCACTTTTAATTAACTGCTGTGGCAAATCTGTAGTCAAAGCAGGAGAATCACGAGTTGGAGAGGTGCTTATGTCATCCTGGTGGCCATCAGACATTCTGTAAAGATGGAAGAATGCACATTTATTAAGTACAGTTATTAAGAGCCCTGAACTCACACTCAGTTTACCAGGATTCCTCAACTTGCTGGGGATGAGCTTGCCAGTGGCAGGGTGTGAGGGCACAGAGGGGGTGCTCTGACACCATCCTGGTTACAGCACTGCCTGCCTGGCATTGCCAGGGCTCCTCCTGGGCTGCAGAAGGATGTTTTTCCCACTCCATCACAGGATTTTGATAGGCTTTATGCTGGTTTCATTTCAAAACCACATGCACAATGTAAATAAATGAGTTTGGTTTGGTTTATTTGTAACAGAAAATTTAATAGTGGGTGTGGCAATGTTTTAAGCTATTTTAGAGAGAGCCCCCCAAATGTACAGCCATGACAACACATAAATTCATCATACCCAACTCTTCATGGCCTTGTTTGTAGGGGCACTAATGCACTTGCATGCAGGGCTGTCAGTGTGCCAGCTCTGCCCCACACCAGGAAGTCCCAAGGAACAGAGAACACGTTTTCCAAAGCTCTTTCATAACGTGTGTAGGACCAGGAGGTTTTTGCAATGGATTTTTGTTTCTAGCAAGGGAAAGGTTAGCCAGACTTTCCAGAAGGCATGTTGAATCACAGGGGTGACCTGCAGCCAATCCATAGAGCATCAGAGCTTGAACTGAAGCCTGGCCAGTATAGGCACAGCCCTGAAAACTCAGCACAATCACAATTGTATTAGTCACAGGCCGTTCCTGTACTTTCTCTCTGCTGCCAGATGCAATTTTGGCTTCGTGACTGTTGTTACAACTCAGGAACTTTGTATAAATATTTTAACTTTGTACACCAGCAGCCTTTTTTTTTTTTTTCCTGGTAATGAAACATAAAAAGTATTCTGTTTTCTTTTGCTCGTCTCTGTTTCATTTGCTGATAAACGTCCCCTTTCTCTGCAAAGTATCTGTGTTCAGTGCACTGGGATACAAACAAAAGCCACTTTTTTGTCTTTTGTGTGGTTGTTTTTTTGTTGTGTTTTTTTTAAAAGAAGGAAGAGCAGTGCCAAAAGAAGAGGCTGGTTTTGACCAATGACATCTTGCAAACACGTGCTACGTAAGCTCAATAGCATCTGCTGAGAGCAGGAAGGGCCAGGGTGCTCCCTGTGTCCAAACACTACCCAGATGGGGCTGTTTGTGCTAGCTGATCACAACTGCCTGATCCCCCTGGCCTGGACACATCCCCTGGAGCTGTGCCTGGGATCAGGGACTGCCCTGGGATGCTGCTGCTGCCTCCCTGCCCTGCCCCAGGAGAGATGGGGAAATGGGGCAGAGCTGCTGGATCCTTCCCAGAGCTAAGCCACAGCTGGGTTTATCTGTGGCTGTGGCACTGATAAGGGCTGCATTTTATCATTATTACTCATTAGTAGGGCATTGCTGTTGTGATAACTTTCCTCTGAATGCAGACAGACGTGGAAATGCTTTCTGCTTTCTGTGCTGCCTATTCTGTTGCTCTTCCAGCTCCCTCTGTTGAACAAGCAGTTGGTTTAATTATTTTCTTGCTGTCTGGAGGCTGAAAGATAAGTTTGCATAAAGCATCTTACCCTGTCTGGGAGCTGGCAATGAATTTTATTGAAACAATCTGCTCATCTGAATAAAACTTCCCTGGTGGGATTGTAACAAAACTGGATAAAGGATGCACGAGACCAGTCTTGTCAAACATTGAAAACATAACTTCTGTATTTGCAGCAGCCTATAGGGATAACTGATGCCATTATTATTTGCTTTCTACTTTGCAGGCCTTGTCTGTCTCAGGATATTTGAAATAAACTGTAGGTGACAAATACAAAGTGATGGGAATTTGGGTTAGTTCATAACACTGAATTTTTGTCCCTATAGATGACTTATTGATTCAGGCTTTCAAGCTGCTGGTAACAAACCCCCTTCAGAGCCAGCAATGAGTTTCCAAGTTAAACATGCAATATTTTCACTTTTTGCCAAAACTTGAAGTAGGTCAAGCTTGGAGGACTGCTAGGTTCAAGTTAGCTTTGCCAAGCAAAAGATAAATGTCTCCAGAATTCTGTTTTGATTTTTGGGTTCAGTAACCTAATCCTCCAAATCCAAGTCTAAACCTGCACTTACACATGTCCAGGTTCATTGCTGCTAATAGAAATAGTCTAGTGCCATGGTTAAATACCATGGGTTAAATACCAGGTTAACTTACCTGGGGAGGGCCAGGATCATTTAGACAACAGATAAAACAAAAATATTTAAAAGCATGTCACATCACTGTAAGTGTAGGGATTGACTTTTAAAAGTGAAAAGAAAGGGAGAAATGGCACTCAGTGTGTATTGTACAGGCAGGTGATGAATCAAAAAAAAAGTTTATTTGAAGGATGATCTGCTTCAGAACACCCTTGATTAATTGGCAAGTGTGTTCATCCAACATTTTTTATTTTTAACCTTTTTTATTTTTAATTGCTGTACGATCCAGTGTTTGCTGGATTTTAAGAATGTTTTAGTGGGAATGTCTTCAACTATGTGGTATTGAATATATTTAGAGATAAGATCTTGAAAAGAAAGTAAAATGGTATCCTCTACTGTCATAACAGAAAATCACATCAGGTCCTCAAATCCTAACATCTTCAGGGGAAGACACCACTGTATGTAAGAGGGAGTACAATTATTTAGAAGAGATACTTCATTAAAAGAAAGACAGATGAATCATTAACTGGTGTCTTGTGAGAATATAAAATGCTTTTAACTGTACACATGCATGCTTAAAACTCTTGGGCTGTTGCTTTCATGATTCTTTAGTGTTCACTCTCAAACGGTATCAGATTTTTACTTCAGCAGCTGCTTGCTAATTATTTCAAGAAGTGTTGGAAGTGGCTCCTTTCTTGTATCATCAGATGTTTGCTTTGTACAGCAGAGCATAAATATGCCTTTGGTCTTTTAATTGTTCTTGATTTAATGGGTACCTGTTGTGGAAAAAGTTCTCCAGTGTAAAGAGCCCACACTGGATGTTTCTGTACCAACCCACACAGAAAATACTCAAAAGAAAACAGAACAAACCAAATCCCTGAGGCATAAAAGCCTCTCTTTTCCTCTACCCTGTGAATGCATCCATCCTTCCATAACAGTTCTGCCAGCAGAGCAGCGTCTTAACGTTTCAATTTCCTTTTTTTTTTCCCTTTTTGCAGGGTAAATTGCCAGTTCTTCTGCTTGGCCAGTCTGCAGACCTGAGGCCAGGGGAGTTTGTGGTGGCCATTGGCAGTCCCTTTTCCCTGCAGAACACGGTGACCACGGGCATTGTCAGCACCACGCAGCGCGGCGGGAAGGAGCTGGGGCTCCGCAACTCCGACATGGACTACATCCAGACTGATGCCATCATCAATGTGAGTCCCCTCCGAGCTGCTGCCCTCAGCCCTGACCTTTCCCCAGCAGCAATCCCTCCTGTCAGGCCCTTCTTAGGAGCAGGGAGCCCTTCTCTCCCTGTAAATCTGGACATCTGCACCGCAGCAGCAGCACTTGGTTGTTAGTTAGAAACGCCCCCAAGGAGCCACCCCAGGCACAATATCTGCCTTCACTTCAAAATCCTTGCAGATTGCAAGGGAGGAGGCAATCTCCTGCAGATTGCAAGGGAGGAGGCAGTCTTGTCTGGCAAATAAATATCTTCTCAAAATCCATCTTGTTTTCTGAAAAAGAAGCCAAGCTTCGTTTAAGGGTTCAAGTTTGTTTCTGCATTAAGGCAAAACAATTGTTTTTGTACTTCAGATCTTGGCCTTGTAAGAAATCTTCACTAACAGCTCCCAGAGCTGTCCTAAAATCTTCTCAGTTTCTAGTGTGGCACTAAGAAAACAAAAGAAAAACCTTGGCTTTCTTCACTTACTCTGGCAGGAGAAGAAAAACTGAGTATTTGCAAAGCTCAGCTAAAAGGGTGATGTTAAAGTGTGGTTTATGGTTTATTTAAAACTGTTCTATTGCATGAATTTAATAGAAAATGGAAGCAGTACTACAGAAACATTTCAAATTTTTCTTTTATATTTTGCTTACAACAAATTAAGAGGTAAATACTAAAATGTGTTCTTAACTTATGTTTATTTTCAGTATGGAAACTCTGGAGGACCCCTAGTAAATCTGGTAAGAGTTTCTCTAAGTTTGCTTAGTGTCAACCTTATTGCTCTTTAATTTAAAAAACAAAACAAACAATATACCCCACCCAAACAAAAAAAAAAAAAGGCAAACTCCCCCCAGCAGATGTGTGATTTACAGCTTTCAATATCTGGCTGACTACACAAAATTCACATGGCTCTTACTAATCACTTGTCTGTGTTTATGTTGGCAAAAGGCTACATTTGGATTTCAATATTTAGGATGTTTATGGTTTGCATAGTTTCAAACAAGTGTAATGTTTTTTTTGCTCAAGCCTTGCAAAAAGGGAGAAACACATTTTACAGGGAGGTGTTTGCCCTTGCTGTTCACCCTGAAGCTGGCAATTATTTTCTTTTCACACAGAAACTCAGCTAAATATTTCTAAAATGTATCTACCCTTTCATTTTGAATCACACCAAAAAAATCCACATCTTTTCAGGATATTAGTTTTATTTGCCAATACTGTACAATGAACTGAAGCAGGTTGCAAAACTGTGTGAGAGCTCTCAGGTCTCCTGAGGGTACATGGGGCTGAGTCCTCAGGAGGCATGGCACAGACTGAAACTCAGAACTACTCAGAGTTTCTGCCTTGGAGGAGATTTGGCAATTTTTTTTCCCACCCAATTCCCAGCAGACTTTCATTCACACTTAATCTTCACTCAAAGCCACCTGTAGTTAGACAGTTTTTGTCTGGGATGAACCAGAGAATGAAACTGCTGGGGTTTCAAAAGAGGTGACATCAGAGATGTTCCATCCAAAGCTCTTGGAGTTATATTGCCAGGAAAACTTTTGATTTTGGCAAACTGCATTTTTCTTTATGTTATTATGTAATAATGGCTCAGGAGCAGTCAGTGCCATGCTGTATGTGGTGCTTGCTGAAATAAACACAGAACAGCTGCAGGATGTGTTGCTCATCTGCTGCAAGCATGAGAATTGTCCAGTTTTGATCTCTTCTGCAGCAAGATGAATAATCACATTGATTTTCCATAATTCCTAAGTAGTGTTTTATCAATAGACTCAAAAAAAATTACACTTACAACTTTATAAAAATTGAAGACCAGCTGCAAAATGTGACTTTGTCTTTGTGACTGCTTGGAAGAAATTATCCATTTCTCTTTGAGGTGTTCCATATTTGCTAATAATGCCCTTTTTTTTTCCTCCAGGATGGTGAAGTCATTGGAATTAACACATTAAAAGTTACAGCAGGAATCTCATTTGCTATCCCATCTGATAAAATAAAGAAGTTCCTAACTGAATCCCATGACAGACAAGCTAAAGGTACAGTACCTGGGAAGAGGAAAACCAGAAAATGACCTGGTCTAGTGGGTGGCATCACTGCCCATGGCAGGGGGTTGGAAATAAGTGACCTTTAAAGTCCCATCCAACCCAAACCATTCTGTGAAAACAGTGATAAACAGAAAGCCAGCAGCCTGGCTGGCATTAAGATTAAAAAAAAAGTAGCCAAACTCTACCTCTACACTAATTCATAAATAGTAGCCAACACTCAGGCTAAAAGAGTAAAAAAAGCTAACTAGCAGCATAAAAAAAAAAAAAAAACAATTTAGGCCGCTGAAGAGTAAAAAAGCATCACTATCAAAATAAAAACACTACTTGAAAAATCCGCCATCTAAATGTCCATATCCCCAAAAACAAAACTAATAAAAAGCAAAGCACCAAAACAATAAGCAAATAAACCAAACTGCAAAAATAAGATTGTCAAAATTATACCTAAATTAAAAACACTCAAAGAAATTATTCCTAACTCAATAAACCCATAATACCTCAGACCATCAAAATAAAAATGCCACCTCTAAGTAAACACTAAACCAATAAGTAAATTTAGCCATAAACAGTATTTCTCAAGTTATCCATGACTATAAATCGTGTGCTACCATCAAGCAAGCCAAGCAAGTAAAAAATAGAAAAAAAAGGAAAAAATCGAAGGTCTGAACTGTCACTTTGATTTTTTAAGATTTTCTAAGCCTTCTGATGTTTACATTCTTGTAACAAACTTTCTCACACACTTTCTGTAAATAACTCACTGTTTTGCATTCTTTTATGAAGGAGGAGAAATTTGATGGGCTGTTGGATTGTCCAGTGTCATTGGCGAGGTGGCACTGTCACCCTCCAATCCACTGTCACTTTTGGAAATCTATAATGTTAGAGTCAGAAAATAAACTTCCCTTTTTTCCCCTTGAGAACAGCACTGTGTGAGCTGGTGTTGTTTCATATATGACAGTCTGAACAAGTGGAAGATAAAGTTTTAAAAACCAGCAGCCTGTGAGGCTCTTTAGGTCAGGGCAACTGACCATGACCCGTTTTCCTTTTTGCAGGAAAAGCTGTAACCAAAAAGAAATACATTGGCATAAGAATGATGTCACTAACCCCCAGGTAAGTACCCAGGGTGGCTCCTCACCTTTCCCCAGCGTGTTCTCTGCATGCATTTGGATCCAGCTGGGGACGTGGATGTTGGAGCCAGCACTGAGTGTCTCTGTGTGCTGGTGACAAAGCCAGCCAGCCCTGGCCACCTCCTCCTCTGCAGCTGCCACCTGGTGGGACTCTCCTCTAGACTCTCCTGTGAGCTAGCTCTTAAACAGCTCCTGGCTTTTTCTTCTCCTTAATGCTTCAGAAGAGAGTAGCTGGTGACTGTGGCTCTGTCCTGGGGTTGTACCCATGTTGTATGTTTTCATGGCTTACGTCAGCTGCGTGCATTCCTACATTTCTATCAAGTTATTTTCATTAAACTGTTCACTTAATGTCAAATGAAGCTTTTGTGTGGACTTGCTTATTCATGCTCAGACTATAAGAGACTCATGAGCAGGCAATGCCATGTCCTGTAAAAATAACCAGAAGTTTTCCCTTGTGCAGGATCCACAGGTAGAACAAAGCATTGAAACACGTGGGGTTGGGGTTTTTTAGGTGCTCAGGATTGCAGGAGGTGATTCTGTCCCTCTAATCTGCTCTGAGGAGAAGACCCCACCTGGAGTTCTGCATCCAGCTCTGGGGTCTTCAGCGCAGGAAGGTCATGGACCTGCTGGAGCCAGTCCAGAGGATGCCCCAGAGATGATCAGAGGGGTTGAGCACCTCTCCCATGAGGAAAGGCTGAGAGAATTGGGAATGCTCAGCCTGGAGTAGAGGAGCTTTGGGCTTGACCTAATTGTGACCTTCCAGTGCCTGAAGGGAGCCTGACAGAAAGGTGGACAGGGGCTATTTACAAAGGGCCTGGAGTGACAGGACGAGGGGGAATGGCTTCAATCTGATAGAGAGTGGGTTTAGATGAGATATTAGGAAAATAATCTTCCCTGTGAGGGTGGTAAGGCCCTGGCACAGGGTGCCCAGAGAAATTGTGGCTGCCCCTGGATCCCTGGAAGTGTCCAAGGCCAGGCTGGACAGGGCTGGGAGCAGCCTGGGACAGTGGAAGGTGTCCCTGCCATGGCACGGGTGGCACTGGATGGAATTTAAGGTCCCTTCCAGCCCAAACCATTCTGTGATTCTACGATCTGCTAATTCTGAAGCTTCAAAATGTTTGATTGTATCTATTGAAATGGTTGCCTTTATCAGAAATAGACATCAAAAAGCTGTATGCATGCAAAAAATGTAATAATTCCTGAGATATGCATCTAAGGGTTAAAATGGATGCTGAAGTGACATACCAATGTGTGTAAAACACTCAACTCGTGTTAAGTGACTTCAGCAAAATGTGTGGGGGGGTTTTTTTCCTGTCTTGACAAAATATTTTCTTTGCTATTTCTTCATTTTTCAGCAAAGCTAGAGAGCTGAAGGATCGCCATAAAGACTTCCCTGATGTTGTCTCTGGGGCCTATGTCATTGAAGTCATTCCAGAAACACCAGCTGAAGCGTAGGTTGAAGTGCTTTTTTCTCAAAACCACTGCCACTGACTCAAGGGGGTAATGATGGAGACTGGTCCCTGCTTAGCTGGCTTTCTTCATTATGCTAAATTAGCAGGGCTGTGACCATCTGATTGCTGTTAGCTTTTCTGCTGGAAATGGCTTTGTGGTTTCATTCTGGTCCCCGATGGGCAGTACTGTAACTGTATCAGGGTATTGCAGGGAAGCCCTGTCAGCCTTCCAGGCCCGAAGGGAAGGCACTCAGGGGTGTGGAAACTCCTTTTTCATTTTTCTCAGCAGTTGCTTCCAAGGCATCTGCTATACCAGTGCCAGTGCTGATAGAGACTTTTGTTCCTGCACACTCTCCATGGCCCTGCTGGTCACTGCAGGAGAGCAAGTGAGAAGTTTTTGGGTCCACTTTAGGAGAAATGTCCACCTGATTGGTGGCCAAACCCACCAGCTCCCCTGGCACACCTTGGGGCTGAAACCCTCTCTTGGCAGCAGGCACTCTTCCATGTGAGAGCTTTGTCAGCAGTCACATTACTGGAAGAGCTTTTGGGTTTGGACAGCTGACTTTTTTTGTTCCTCTTACTCAGGATTTGCTCAGAAGCTGGCCCTGCTGGTTGGTGCCACGTCTGGCTGAAGCCTGGCAGCTGGGCTGTGGTCACTGGCACTGGTCTGGCTGGCTTTTGCTGGAGACACTTTTCTCTCAGGGTTTGCTTGATAGGAAACTGCTCAGTAATCCAGGGCAGGAAATGGGAAACCTTATTCATTTTCTGAAACTAGGGATCATTTGAGAGAGGAGTAAATCTTTGTGGCAACAAAGAGGCTGATGTGGCACCAAAGGCATGTAGGGCAGGCAAACATTGCCTTTTGGGAAGACTGCAAGGATGGCTGGATGGTGTCTTTTGGGGCAGTTTGGGTGGAAGATACACAGTGCTTGCTGTCCAGTGTGCTCTCTGAACTTCTGCTGTGTTTGTAGATGATCCTTGTTGGCAGTGCTCGTCAGGCAGAGCACTGGTGAGTGTCTGCAGGGTGAAGGAAGGTGTAGGAATGATTTGGCTGCTCCAGTGTGGGGCTGGAGCTGCTGCCTTGGTGTTCAGGTTCAGCCTGAAGGTGCAGAACAGTCATTTCAGGAGTGTGGGGGATAGCAGAGAGTGGGAGAGGGACTTTGGAGAGGGAGAAGAAACATGAGGCAGTGTAACCTAATGGGAAGGGAGACCCAGATCAGGTGCTCCATCCAAAGGCTGGTCTGGCAGTTCAAATGCAGCCCTTGTTGGCTCTCCCCCATTCCCAGTCCCCTTCCCAAGGGTTTCCTTCTTCTGCTGATCTGTCCAGCACGTGCTGTGTAGATGTGTGGTGTGAGGTTCCCAGGATGAGGGGAGAGATGAGAATTTGACTCCCAAGTTCTCAGAAGGCTGATTTATTATTTTATGATATTATATTTAAAGAAATTATATACTAAAACTATACTAAAGAAAAAGGAGACATCAAAAGGCTAAACAAGAATGATAATGAAAGCTTGTGACTGACTCCTCAGAGTCCAATACAGGTGATGGTGATTGGTCATTAAGTAAAAACAATTCACATGTTTGGATAAACAATCTCCAGACCACATTCCAGAGCAGCAAAACATGGAGAAGCTGAGGTTTCTCATCTTCCCAGGAGAAGAAATCCTGACAAAAGGATTTTTCAGAAAATATCACGGTGACATAGATGTGCTGGTGGGGCACAGGAGCAGAGCTGCAGTGACCTGTCCTGGCTGTGAGTCACATGGAGAGGCTGCATGAAAAACCATGCAATGGCCTCCTCCACAGACATGTTTTGAGCCATGCCTCCTGTAGGCAACCAGATTTGTTGCAAACATTGGCCAAGGGCACCCTGCTTGCAGGAGACACTCGTGTCAGGCGCCTTCTGTGGGTGGAAGAGGCCGATGAGTGGTCTGTGGTTTTGTGAAGGATTATGCTTCTGAAGGGTTGAATCATGTCTGATCTGTCTTGGTTAATTTTTCCATCACTTGGAGCCAGATCGTTGTGCAAGACTGGGCAAGATGTTGTGGTCTGTGGCATCCCTCACCAGCCATGTCTTGGTGCTGGCAGCAGCTCCAGCCAGCCTGGGGAGAGACACAGCCCTGGTTCTGCCCTGGCTTGCTTGGAGTCAGGAAGGTTCAGATTTGGAGGTCAGAAAAGGGATTTTGGCTGTTATGGGCAGCAGAGGAAGGACATATTTGATTTTTGGTGACCACACTAGATAGCTACATGTGTTACCCTGCTCAGGTTTAAACATGAAGGGTGGGAAGTGGCTGCCAGTAAGCTCTGTATGGAGAACAGGGGCTGAAATCCTTCCCTAGCACACAGTGTTGCTTCTCTCTGTATTCAGGAACAAAAGCTTGGGAAATCTCCCCTCTAAAATGAATCTGCTTTGCGGCAATTATTTTAGAAGGCAGATATCAACACCTAAAATCTTTATTGCAGAATTAACTGCTATTTGCAGCAGCAAATTCCTTTGAAGGCAGGGAAATATGGGACTCATCAAACTTGTACATCCATCAGATCCTGAAGTTTCTGCACTTCATTTTATCCTTCACTGCTTCATAAATCCTGATTGCTTTCCTCATGGCTGCCACGTCTGCAGAGCTGCTGCTGGCTGGGAAATAATAATAATAATAATAATCCAGAAATCTTTTTTTTTTTTTTCCCCAAGAATAAAACTGCAATTCCAATAACACAATGCTGCTTTGTGCTTTCAGTGGTGGCCTGAAGGACAACGATGTGATCATAAGCATCAACGGGCAGTCGATAAGCTCAGCCAGTGATGTCAGTGACATCATTAAAAAGGACAGTACCTTGCACATGGTCGTGCGCAGGGGCAACGAAGATGTGATGTTGACAGTAGTTCCCGAGGAAATCGACCCCTAACCAGAAACATGAGCTGGATTTCATGTTTTCTCTTCACAGCAATGGACTGCTTGTATTCTCTCTGTGCTGGTGCAGGAAAACGTTAGACTTCTGACCAACATTCTGCTTGTTCAGTGGATTAGTATTGGCCAACAGAGTAACTTCTACTAGGTTTAAGGTGCAAAATCAGTGTAATTTCACATACTCCTGATGATAACTTTTTTTTCCCTTCTGTATTATGTATGCAATGTATTCTTTACTGGCTTTTACATCCTCTGCTTAACGAATCGACGTTTGCTTCCTTGTTGAGTAGATTTCCTGTCATTTCCTCTAAGGCTTAAACAAAACACAACCCACGCACACAATGTGTGCTGTGGCATTCAGGTATTTATAGGTTAGCTGTGTTTTAACTGGAAATGCCATTGTAAAGGAGCAGTCGGCCTCAAAGAAAACACAATTGGGAAATAAAGTTTGGTTTATAAACACAAAAGGAATCCCAACCCAAATAACCTCCCCAGGACCCCGTGCAGGACTTTAATACTATGATATTTTCCTAGTGTTATTAAAAGAATTCAACAGTACCTCTTGTGAGTGACTCATTTTGCTTCCCCTCATGGAGTGGTGTTCTTTGCGTGGCACATCTGCCTGGGAGGATGTCCTGGTGGTCTCCTTTTAATCATCATTTCATCACATGACTTATTTTTCAATATGTGCCTTGTGTTTGTGCTTTTGTGCATCTGTTGTCCTCAGCAAGGCTGGGTTGAATTTGTCATGTTGCCTATGTCTTCCAGATGTTAATGCATTTTCCTTACTGTTTTAATTACAACTCCTCCAATGCCTGGAATCTGTTTGCCCACTGTGGAAATTGCCACATGGTGGATCACAGACCTCATACCATTCTGGTTCAGATATCAGGATGTCTGTAACCATTTAGACCTGGCCTTAAGCTCTTTCAAACAGGCCTGGTTTATCCAAATCTGGAGTGCTGGTGTGTGTATGGACCTGGTTTTGACTCTGGGATATTGGACATTCCTCTAACAGGCATTAATCTTCATCCATATGTTTAGTGATGCCCTTGAAGCTTGGGGGTGATGAGGGGGCTTGTCTTGCTGAGAAGGAGAACAATCAGCTACTCCTAATTACAAGGTAATTACTCACTGGGTAAATAATAGGCTAAGCAGCCTTTTCTTTCCTCTGTTGTAACATGTATTTCAGAGAATAAATCCAAGGGCTGTAGACAAGTTTGGGTGACTTGTCGTTCCTCAACAGGCTCTTTTAGAAAAAGAATGTTTTACTAAACCTCTCCAGCTGGGTAGTTGGCAGTTTGTGATTTTTAAAGAAAGAGCTGTATTCCACCCAAATGCAGCAATAAATCCTCGAGAGCTGGATTCCTGACAGTGCTCCTTCTCCTCCCAGCTGTATTTCAGCTCTGTTTCAGTTTATCCCAATTTAAGGAGCCTCCCCAGCTGCCAGTGCCTGCCCTTACTCCCCTGGATCACTGTGATTTCACACAGTGTGTGGCATTAATTATTGCAGTGTGCCTTTCAGTGCAGTATTGACTCCTGGCAGGATGGAACACCTCATTACCACCTTGTGCCATGGCTGTGGAAAATCACACCTGTGAAAATCTGCCAAAACACTGCAGTGCCAAGCACTGCCAGTCTGCAATCCTTTCTAGCCCCAAAAGAATGATCTTGCAGAAGTGCTCTGCAGCATCTTTGCACTGCAAGTTCATCTTGCTGGTGTTGATTAATGCTCCAGCTCACAGATGCAGTGCTGGTATGTTTTGCAGTCTGTTTGTGCCCTGTGTGTCACAGAGTGGTGACACAGAGCCCTCAGCAAAAATGAGTTTAAAAATCCCCTGCCTTCTCTGGTACTCCACCTAACCCAACTAGCAAAAATTAAACTAAAGCCCCAAAGCCAGGAAATTGTATTCAAAACCAAAGTTATTTTTCATCTGCCTTTTTATTTCAAAACAAGCACTTGCACAATTTGCAGAGCTGATTAATTCTCTTTGTTGCTGTTGCTTGCTGTTGTGGTCTCTTAATATGCAAACTCATTAATTCTCTTTGTGTGGGCATTAGGAAAGAAGCAAATGAAATTCTGTAAATGGTTTTCCTGGGTCACTGGGATTAGTGAAATATTTGACCAGAATTCTAGCCCTGAGCTCCATCCAGTGGGATGTGAGATAGTCTCATCCATCCAGTGGGATGTGAGATGGTCTCATCCATCCAGTGGGATGTGAGGTGGTCTCACATTGCAGCCATTCTCTTTGAAAGTGGCCTTCCATTTTACCTTTTCTTAATTTGTAATTAATTTCTGTACAGTGAATATTGGTAACCACATATTATATTATATGGAAAATATAATATACTATGGAAAATAGATAATATATATATGTTATAATATGATATTATATGGAAAATATTTAGAATTTACTTTCCTTGTATCCAACCATGCAGCTACCCAGGTCCTTTCTTACAAAGTATTCTCCAAATGATTATTAAATATTTGAACTAAGATTACTGATTAGCAGAGATGTGGAAGCAAAGTTTTTCTTTTAATGCAATTGATTGCCATGTATTTTTGATGTATTGTGGGGTTATAGGTCTGGAATGGTTTCTATTCTCTGTTGCTTCAGCAGACAGTTCTTGCCAAAATGAACTTGAAAATACTTTGTACAGAACAGCTTTGGCACAGTTTGTTTAAATATCAGTTTCCTGGAAGTTTTATGAAGTGTTGGATGCTATATCAGGGAAACTGGACATTCTGGCTTGATTTTCAGTATTCTGGAGCATCTGAAATGGAAACTGGAGTTGCTGTGTGTGATGCTGAGTAGATGGCTACGTGTGCTACACTTGGAGGTAGTTTTGAAATGCAAGTTCACTTATTCCAGAAGGGAAAGGTCTTGAGCTATAAAAAATGGTCATGACTAACAATTGTCTGGTTTCTGTAGCTTAGATGCCAAGAAGTAAAATCCTGTCATTTCATTGCCAGAGGACTTCTTTTTTTCTTTTCTTTTCCCCCTCCTACCTAGAACTATTTTGTATTCATGCTGAGGTAGCTGAGGATATCTTTAAAACCACTTCTTTCCAAACTGTGGTGAGAGGGACCTTAGAAAGGCATGATTAGATTATAGACAGGTTCTTATTGTATGTCAGAAAAGTACTGCAGAGCTAACTACTGTTATCTGTTAAATGATTAAAGCTGCAGCTGCAAATACCCAGGGGAAATAGAAGTGATGAAGGCAGAAGTCACCAACCCAGAGCAGGGAATGATGAGAGCAGTGAGAATTCAGTTCTGTGTGATGGGAGGTCACTGTGGGAGTCCTTTTCAGGTCCCCCAACCCCCAAACCCCATCTCTTGTGCAAGGTGCTGGCAGGGAAGTCAGCTGGACACTCTGGCCCCAGGATTTAAGCCAGTTCAGCCTCTTTGTACCATTCCTCTGTAAATATGCAAGAACTAGATCAGTTAAGGATTGTTTATTGCATAAAACTACTGCTAAAACCAGTGCACATGTAAATTGACTAACTGGGCAGAGAAAGTAAAGAAAGAAACATCACTTTAACCTATCTACATCTGCTGGGAGGTTTTTCTCCAATTTCATGGGGTTTGTTTAGTAGTCATGGTACTGCAGCATCTGTCCCCATAAACTTTGTGAGGAAATGGGTAATAATTAGTAACTGATTAGAAAGAAAATGAGTCAGAGCTAAAGCATACGAGTCAAATTTACTTAATGTGGTAAAGAATTCAATTTAGCTTGAAAACACTGCATAACATGCTGGAGAAGAAAATTAAATATTTTTTCTGTTCATTCCTTTTCTGTTCAGTGTTTATGCAGAGACCACAGTGATTTTCAGAAAGTTTGCCACGGGGATGTTTGAGGGAGATGAACTGTGGTAACAGCAGTGCAGTGTCATCTTCCTTTCCCCTCTGAAATGCAGCCAGTGGTGCAGACCACCCTTCCACAGAGGAAAATACATTTGTGGGGTGTTATTGATGGTGATTCAGGCTGTGTCCATGCAGTGACTGTAGGATTTGCTGTGTTTGCCTGGACAACCCCTTTCCCAAAGTCCCTGAAAGCTGGGAGAGAAGCAGCAGCCCCTGGGCCTGACCCCACAGCTGCTGTCCTCCAGGAAAAAAAAGGTATTTTCATAGAATTAGAGAATGATTTGGGTTGGAAGGGACCTTAAAGACCATCTAGTCTCAAGGGCTGGGACACCTTCCACTATCCCAGGCTGCTCCAAGCCCCATCCAGCCTGGCCTTGGACACTGCCAGGGATCCAGGAGCAGCCACAGCTTCTGTGGACGAGCTGTTGATAGGAACCTGAGGACAGGTAAGACCACGAGAGGGCGAATTGCAGCTAAAAACTCATCCCCAGCCTCTGAGGAAGCTGAGACCAGACGTGTCACTGTGATTTGGGTGACTCCTACAGGAGGAGGGGGATGCAGGGGGAAAAAATGATGTCCATGGAAGCCTGAACTTAGTGTCTGGTCAGAAAGAAGTGCTGAAAGCTGTTGTCGTAAAAATTTATTCCAATCTTCCAAGGAGCTGGGCAGTTCTGGCAAGGAAAAAGTAGATTTTGTCTGCATCTCATCTCTGGTAAGTTCATGTGTCTGGCAAGGAAGGAGAGTCGACTGTCTGATTTGGAAAACCAGAATGTTTCAGCCTGCTGGGACTGTTTGAAAGTTCTTTGCACTTGAAAGAAAAAGAAATCAACCCACCAACCTGCAAATCAAGCAGAAAAAGGCAAATATAACAGAAAAGGAACTCTAGCTGCCACTCTGGTGTGAAACAAACCTGTAATAAACCCCAGCTGTAATTAACAGGAATAAATATGCATTTCCTTACATCTCAATCAACATTTGACTTGGAGGTCGGGGTCCTGAAAGGAAACCTTCCTTTTGAAGAGGAGTTGGCAAAAGAATGCTTCATTTCATCAGTGTGGTGTGTGGGGGATCAGTATTTTATTCATGTAACAGAGAAGGGGTTACAGCCATGAAAATGTTATATTGGCATGAGCAGCAGTGTGAAGGATAATGATAGACTGAAGCTATGACACACATCTTGGGTTTGCTGTGCAGTCTAATCATTTTGCTTTTATTTATCCTCAGCTAAAGGGTTTTAATGTTTGTTTAATGAAAAAGCACTTTCATAGAGAAGGTAGGGCTGTGCAAAAGGAAAAGCTCCACTGGGATCAGTTCCAGCCTGTGCAGTTCCTGCAGGCACTGAGAGACACTGCAAACCTTTTCACTCCTGCAAAGCTCTGCCTTTATGGCCCGGAGAACAGACCAGGATTTTTCTTCCTTTTCAATTAAAAGCCAAAGGTCTCTGCTGCACACTGTCTCTGCCCAGGAGAAAAAGAAACAAAAAGCAAAGCCCAACCCACAGATGCTCACAGTGTCATTTGCTTTGTTACCCAAATCCTGGATGCTGCAGCTCCACTCTTGGCACAGCACCTCTGGAGACAGAGGACAATTGTCCTCGGGGATTGTTTTATTCTCTTTCAGGTTGCATCTTCTATCCTTGCCCTCATTACTGGACACATCTTTTCAGTTGTTCCAGATCCTTTTTGAGGTGTCCAGCCTGGCCACAGAGCTTCACTTGCAGCAGATGGAGAGAGTAAAGAGACTCAGAAGATACAGCACTTTATCTGTAACTAGCATGCCGTGAAGTTATATAGGATTATACTCATTTTACACCTCTCGTTTCAGTCTGGGGGGGTTTGAAATTGCAGCCTGAAGATTGAAAAAGACATCAGGTACCTTCTCATCATCTCTGAAGTGTTTCAGACTTGCTCAAACAGAAGTGGTAGGAGCTTTATTCTTAACATTGAAAGGGTTGATTATTTCATCTACCCCAATCCAGGTGTTACCACAGGCAAATCTTTACATCAATTTAATATAACTCCCATGTGACTGTAACATGCTATTAACCACCTGTTATGTAATTGTAAATCCTGCTATTTGTAATCAACCATTATTCATTACATTCAAATATGATAATTGCCTGTGCAAACCCCTTGATCCAAAATGACACACACAAATTATATTACATTAAACATGTTGTTATTACTAAAACCTGAAACTTGTACTCATTACAGGACAAAAAAATTACAGCAACCTACCAAACATTTGCACTTAACAAAATTATTAATATTTTGAACAAAAATGCAGATGAGGTTAGCTTCTGGATTTTGGGATGCCCACATTAAAATCTGATCTCTGGCAACTGATTTCCTTAAATCTGTTTTCTTTGCCTCCGTTTCTCCTGGGCCACAGGCACTCAGAAGTGTGATTTCTAAGGTGGGCCCATGTCCAAGAGAAGTGTATTTAGGGTCTCCTATGGAAGTGGGCACTGCTCAGAAAGCCAACAAGATGGACAGTCAGTGCTGAGCTTGCAGGAGTGAGACAGCCTCATGTTTATTATGAAAGGAATTTTTCCTTTTTCTGTTGTTTGAGCCATTCTGTGGGAGATCCTGAATGGGAATGTGGAAAAGGTGCCCTGTGGTTTCAGGTGTCAGTGAAAGTGCAGTAGTTCAGCAGGATGCTGAACAGATGGCTGGTGCTCTGAGGAAGGTGGCAGGGCTGGCTGTTGATAAGAAATGTGGTTTTCTGAGAGGATTTTGCCTCCAAGTTTTGCCTGGCACTTCATTTTTGTGATGAGCTGGCTGTATATATTTTATAAAGGGGAGGTTGTAATTCTTGCAGTCTTGCAATCTGGGTTCTGCTTTAGGGCATTTTCTGTTTCTGGATCAGATCCTTGCCAAACCTCAGCCACAGCAGGGAAATTGTGCTTCCAGGAGAGTCTGCTCCAGCAAAGAAATAGAATTGTTTTATTTACAACAATGGCCACAGAAAATGATTTCCAGACACTGGGCAGTGGCTCTGAAGAACAAGGAATGGGAAATGGCACAGAAACCTAAGGGAGAAGAGAGCCTTGATGTGATCCCAAACCTCCTGTGGAAGGGCAGGGAGAGCTGGGGCTGTCTCCACTGGGAGCATCAGGGCCAGGCTGCAG
The DNA here is from genome assembly GCF_027477595.1 of Haemorhous mexicanus. Lineage (NCBI taxonomy): Eukaryota > Metazoa > Chordata > Aves > Passeriformes > Fringillidae > Haemorhous > Haemorhous mexicanus. The sequence goes on from NC_082347.1 coordinate 38,497,884, forward strand.
CTGGGGCTCCTGCCTGGTCCCTCAGAGCAGGGACCTGCTTGGATCTCTGAGCAGGAGATAGAGCCTTAAATGTCTGAATTTCTGGCATTTGGAGCTGGAAGTCAGTTTTGCCTCCAAACACAACTGCACAACTCAGTCTCGTGTCTGTGCTGGTCAAAGAGCTGTTCCCCTCACAAAGGACATTTTTGTGCTTTCCTTTTTGTCTTTTAAATTATTTTATGGACACAGTCTCTCCTTTTTAACACAAATGCCTTTGGCTTTGAGGTTTTTTACTCTGGCTGTGGTCTTTTTTATTTTGTCAGGGTGGCAGAAGTGTTTGATGCAATTACAGGCCATATTGGGGGTAGGAGGCAGCACTGCAAGGTTTATATCCAGCAGCAGTCAGCCCAGCTGAATTAATGAAACCATTGGCCTAAATTCAGAACCAGGTGGGATGGATTGTTTGGGAAGCTGGCCAAACTGTACAGACAAAAGTATGTGTTAATAATCCAGAGCACTGTTCCTTTATGCAGGGGGTGACTACGTGGGAAGATTGTCAATATTTGTTTGATAACAGCAGTAAACTTTATTGGTGACAAAACAAAATGTTTTAGCATTTTTGGGGGGGGTAAAGGAACTCATGGCAGGTTGTGAGCATGAACACCAACTTTGGGTCTGGGGCTCTTAGTTACAAGTAAATGTAAATTTTTGAGCTGTGAAAGCTGTGAAGTGCTTCTGATTATCCTTAAGTTTATGGTAACATTTTTACTCTTTAGTGAAATTTCATGGGATTGTGGTTTAATGGATCATTCCACTAATTATCTTCCTTTCTTGGTTCAGCAAACAATAAAATCTTTCAGACCCACCCTCCTCCTGCAAATCACAGCAGTGCATTTTTCAGTTTCTGCGTTTGTTGGGTAACAGATCAAATTTGTTCAACAAACATAAGGCCAGATCCAGGGGAGATCTGGGATGGATAGGAGCTGAACTGCCCTTCCCTTTTCTCTTGCTGGCATCAGTTGCCACAAACCTTGGAGGTATTTCAATTTAATTATTGAGACTGGGACATTTAGCAACTGACAAAAAGGTCAGAAATGGTGGCAGATATCAGAGTGCCAGATGAGGGTACTCAAGAAAGGAAAGCAGAAGATATTTTCTCTCTGAGCAGGGTGGTTCCCATCTTAAAATGGCTTAAGAGTTATTCTGTTCAGCAAAGAAATGCCCCAGGTCAAATCCATCACTCTCATCCAGAAAACCAACCTAAACACTTGATTACCAGGTGGCCAGTGTGGGAGAGGTCTCTGCTCCTACCTCTGTGGTGCCAGGTATGGAGAATTACAGGGTAAGGAGCAGCTTTCTGCAGTTTTAAAGGTTGTTTGAAAGTGTGGAAATCTCAGTCCCAGTCCCTACTCTAGGTCTCAATATTGTCTCTGTAGCAGTAGCTGTTTATGTAGATCTTGGGTATTAAGACATCCTAATGACAAGGATATTCTCAAAAAATGGTATTTTTCATTTATTTTTCCATTGCCATTGACCCTTTATCAATCTTAACAGCTGCAGGCCCCTGTGTGTTGGTTTAAGGAGTGGTGACTTCATGTTCATTCAAAGGAATATGTTGTGCTCTGATATGGTGTGTAAAATATTGGGGTATTTGCTACCAGAAAGCAAACAGGGATCAGAGAGTTCCTGTTCTGCACCAGGTCCCTTTGCTGTAAGGTCAAAGATTTCTCTTATCTCATATTTGGTAAACAAATTTTGTTGCATTCCAAGAGGTTGGTGTTCATTAATTGGGGTGGGTTGGAGCCAGTGGAGGTCTGGGAGAGGGAGGAGTGTTGGAAGCAGATGAGGTGCAACCAACAGCAGCACAAAATGAGACAAGGCACAAGTGTCCTTTCATCTGCCTAGTGCTTTTCCTAAATAATCCAAATTTCCTCAACAGTTCCAACATTTCTCCCAAATGTGGGAGAGCAGCTCAAAAATAGCAGAGCTGGTTGCCCAATGAATGTTTCAGCTGCAATCTTTCACTGGCTCAAAGGAACTGTGTCTCAGGCTCTTCAAGCTTTAAATGATAGATTGGTTCAATTTTCTATGACTTTACTTGAAACATCTTGTTATGACAGGTCCAGAACAGAATTTTTTACACTTTAGTATTTTGGTCAAATGCAATTATTTGCTGAATTCAGCCTGAATTTGTGCTGAGCCTTTTTTCTCCATATTTTTCAACTCTACTCCTGGATGGAGTGTGGTTACTGCTCTGGAGTGTCATAGATCCCAAGTATCATGAGAACAATAAAATGATTTCCTTTTACAGCTCTTGGCTCTCATGGAGAGCAGTCCCCACCTGCCTACCTGGACGCTCTCACCTGTAACTCACCAGGCAGGAGCTGTGTGGCCAAACCATCTCTGCCCTCCTGTGAGCTGCTGGTGTGGATCCAAATTTCCTCTTGGAGGTGACCCAGACAGGAGGGGAGCAGAGAGGAGTGGGCTGGGAAAGGAGCAGCAAGGCAGCAGAGAGAGGGTGCAAGAGGAATGAAGGGAGGAGACCCCCACAGCCACGCAGAGGGAGCTCAGTGTCTCTGTGTTGGTCTGCAGTGGTGACTCCTCTGCTGCTACCTTGCAACCAAGATCTTTAATTGGTTCTGTTCCAGCTGTGCACAGGCTCTCAGACATCCCTGGTGAGCACAGGCACAGCTGGATAACAGGGAGAACAGCAGGAGAACTGAAGGGGTGCAGAGGGAATCTCTGGAGGGTCAGTGGGAGGGCTGTGGGGCTGAGCCAAGCAGCTGGAGATGACAGGGACAGAGCAGTGTCACCAAGCCTTCTACAGGGAAAGTCAATTTGACCCTGTGTTCTCTCCTTGCCAGATGCACCACTGTATTTAAGGGACAATTTTGTAACTTACTGGCCAGTGAGAAATGGAAACAAGTGCAGCAGAGGGGTGCCAGGAGAGCTATCAGGAGGAAAATGGTGTTCCCACGGCCAGGCAGCAAGGCTGCCAGTATCAGATTAAATCATTTAATCTTCCCCATCCCAAGCAAACATAGCTCAATCATAAATCTTGATTTCTTGATGCAGTGAAAACATTCCTGTCTTACAATTTGCTTTGGTGTCACTCCTGCAAACAAAGCTTTGCACAGAGGGGCAAGGAAAGTGAGCAGATGGGGAGAGTGGACAGGGAGCTGTGTGCCATGGGGGCTATTTCAGCTTGGGATGAGTGGTTGGTACCTGCTTTCTGGCCCTTGCCATGCCCTGGGGTAGGGGAGAAGCATCACTGATGCTAGAATAAGTTCTGGTATCAATTGAATTTGAAGGAGTTAGTGGGAGCTGACTGCTTATAACAATTAATTTTAAAAGTGTGAACAACTTGCATCCTTTCTCCTATCCAAAGGACAAGCATCTCAAAGCATAGCTGACTTTTAAAGGAAGCATGGATCCAAACTTAAACTAGTTTCCACACATTCCCATCAAGTTCCAGCTCTGGTTAAATAAACCAAATTTCAAGAAATTGCCCCTCTCCATCAGCCATCCCACCTGGTGGGAAGTAAGGTCATTTGGTGCAAAAAACCAGGTCAGTACCAGAGCACCACTTTGCTGTTGGCTCTTTTGCTCACTGAAAGGGGGATAAAGTTCTGGAATTTTCTGCCCAGGGAGATGGTGGAGTCCCCATCCCTGGGTGTGTTTAACAAAGCCTGGATGTGGCATTGGGTGCCAGGGTTCAGTTGAGGTGTTGTTGCTGGGTTGGACTTGATTATCTTGAAGGTCTCTTCCAACCTGGTCATTCTGTAAATTCTGTGAATTTTTTTCTGCAATGTCAGGGCTGTGACCACTGCAAATGAAGCAAATTAAATTAAATGGAAGGGGTGGTTCAGCAGGTGCCAGCTGGTGTCCTGACTGCTGACCCAGAAACTCTGGTGCTTTGGTGTGCTCCAGCCACCTCTGCAACTGTCCCACCTCAGGGCGTGGCTGAGCTGTATTGAATTATTAAACTGTATCTAAGAAAGTATGAAATGCCGTGCAGGAAATGAGGATTTGGGATAGCAAATGTGAGGAACAGCCCTGTGAACACCAAAGTTAGAGGAGATGGAGGAGGAGGAGGTTCTCTTTGTGCCAGACTTGAGATGTCCCCCAATCCACAGAGGCCCCTGTGCTGGAGCAAAATGACATTTCCTGAAGGAGCTGTGGCCATGGAGAGCTGATGCTGGATTATCCTGAAGGAAAACCTGCTGGTTTATGCTGAAGGACTGTAGCACAGGGAAGTACCTACAAATGAGCATGAGAAAAGGGTGAGGAGGACAGAGCAGCAGTGACAAACTGCCAGGGACTGACCACAGCCCCCTGTGCCACTCAGAGAGGGGGAAAGTACAGCAGTGGAATGAAGAAGTGATCTTGAGCCTGGCAGGAGAGGGAGTGGGGAAGGTGTTGTTTGAGTTATCTGTGTTTCTCTCTATACAAGTCTATTTTAATTGGCAATCAAGTTATTTTTCTATAAGCTGAATCTGTTTTCCATGTGACAATAAGTGATTTCCCCATCCTTATCTCAAGCCATGAACTTCTTCACCTTTTTTTCTTCTCCTGCCCTGTTGAGGAGGGGGAATGAGAGAGGGGCTGGGTGGGTGTCTTGCAGCCAGCCAAAGGCAACCCACCACACTTCCTTTTTATCTGAGGAACTGAGATGCTGGGCTCCCCAGAGAATGCCAGCCCTGGAGTGGGATGGCCATGCAGTGGTGATTGCCACTGGGATCTGTGTGGACCAGTCACCCTGAGCACGGGGTTGTCTCACACCTTCTCTTTTTGTGTTCAAATAGTGCCAATTTTCATTGATTTGTGAGTGGTTTTAGTCTGGTTGTACTTTTCTTTCATCTTTCCATGCCTGCAACAGCTGCCCCACTGTGTTTACCAAGCCACAGCCCTCACCTCCTCCAGTCCTTCCAAAAGACCATTTCCCACCTGCCTTGCAAAGCCATGAGAATAAAAGTCTCCCCGTGTTTACAGAGTACACAAACTGTTTGCAAGTCTAACAAACTAATCCTCTCATTTCTCCCCCCATCCTCACAATGGAGCTTGTGCCTCCTTCCTCCTTTTAATCTCTGGCTCTCCTGTGCTGTGTGAGGCTGAGTTTGGCCATGGGCTGTCTAGGGCTGTTGCATTGCATGGTTCAAGAGGCACAAGAAACCTGTTCTTGAGTTTATGATAAATAATTTGTTTGCCAATCAGTAATAAATCCAAAACTAACAGCAGGAACAACCAGGATGTAAATTTTTTATCTACTAGAAGCTTGTGCACGTTCTCTCTAGAAAAGAAAAGGCAGAATTCTGAGTTACACAATACTATGACCCTGAGACTTTTTAAAGATTGATTTAATTTTGAATATAACCCTGTTTTGAATTGAGGTTTGGACCAGGGGCTCTTACAGGCTAAGCAGCTCTGTGATTCTGAGGTTTTGATAATGTTCAAACATTGCCAAATCTGCTGAGCAAATGTGGGTTCCTTGATGAGCACTTGGATCCACTGAAACTTCATCATGACCTGAGATACTTTATCTCTGTAAAAATCCATTTTGAGTTCCATTGGATGCCCTTGTTTTTCTATTACCTTAAATCTGTTGTAAATCTCAGGGGGACAACTGTGTCAAGAGTTCTGCCAAGCCCTTAAGAGCTTCAGAAATAGAGAATTTGGGATGAATTTTCACTTGTTTTCTATATTTTCCCCTATCCCCAGACTTAGAGCCCTTGTTCTCTGGGAAGGTTTTGTGCAGTTTAACAATGATTAGTGTAAGACCACTGAAGTTTGGCTTTACTTTTGACACTTTGGGTTTGTGTCAAAAGTAAAAAAAATTACTTTTGATGAACTTGCAGAGCTTAAACATCCTGACTCCTGCTGCTCTGGTGAGGAAAGAGCACACTGAGGGATGAACAGGGGGAACAGAAAAAGAGGTATGTACTCACTTTTACTGCATGTTTTTGTGACATCTACTGGGACAGGGGGCAAGGGGTTGTTTCCCACTGTAGTCCCACCCTTCCACGTGTTCAGTCACAAAAAGAAAAGCACATTTTGCAGCACCTAAAAAGCAGCTTTGGCTCAGACACAGCTCAAGTGAAGGGACACGTTACAGAAGTGAGAGAACTCCACAGCCAAGGAGGGATGGGATGGAAAAACAGCAGCTACTGCAGCCACTTCTGATCTCTGCTTTCCCTGGAGCAGGTGTTCTCCTGCTGTAGAACCAGGAAGCTGTAAATATTGGTTTACAAATCAAACATGTGGCAATGGAAGTTGGGGAAGTGAGAGCAGAGGGGAGTGTGGTATGGAGCTACAGAAAGGAGAGATTGGGCTGCTGAGCTGCACCCTCCGGGCACTCTGCCTATAAATTCTGGTGTCCTCCTGCTCCAGGAGCTCCAAGGAGATGGCTGCCACCAGGATCTTGGCCTGGGTACTGATGGTAATTCCTCACATTCAGGTGGATGCAGGTAAAGAGCCTCACTTCCAACCACCTTTGTAGCTTTATTTCACCTTGGGCTAACGTTGGGATTTAATGGTAAAAGAGGATTTGCCAGCATGGCTCAGCTCTTTTGAAAACCATGAGCAGGTCAAACCTATGAGCTGAGGAAATCAATGTTATCAAAACTGTTTAATGAATCTAATTTTTTCCCATCATTTTTCATAAAGAGCCTAGTAATGGTAATTAAAATGAATATACTGCAAAGCCAATTATAACATTTTCCTATCCTTTCTACTGGGATAATGGATTTAAAGACTAATAAGTATTTTCTGGACTAAAAGCATGTTTATTTTAAAGAGGGCGAGGTGTACAAACTGTGGGGTTTGTATTTGATTAGATTATAATGGAAATTACTGTAATTTTTGTTAGTCTCATTTCCCAGAGGCTAATTCCTGTTAGGAGTGTAATTTAATTTGGTTGCAGAGTCAATGATCTGCCCAGCCACTTCCACCCCTTTGGGGACCAATACAAATATTGGTGGGTCTGGTGGGAGGGGGGATATTTCAAACAGGGTGAAATAGGCTTTTTGTATTCCAAAACCACTTTCCCCCTTTCCAGGTGAGAACTCCCTGACTGGGCTGGGTGCCACCCTGGTGCTGGCAGAGACAAAACCTTTCTTTTTCAGCAGCTGCTGCTGTGTCCTCCATGCAGGGATGGAAAAACACCAAAAAGTGTTGCCACAGCGGCTGTCTTTCCACCCCTTCCTCTTTCAGGTGTAAAAAGCCATCCAGCCCCACAGGTCTGTGAATATCCAAGTGGTGTGCAGGCTTCCCCCTGGATTATGGGGGGTTCATTCTGCTCCCTGTCCCTGTCTTCAGCTCAGGGGCTGGGGGGCCTGAGAACACTGGTCCCACTCAAGGCACTCTCGGGGCCACTTGCAGGTTCTGGTGGGCTCACAAAGAGTGTTGATAAAGAAAACACTGCTGAGATTGACTAAAATAGGCAGAAATCTCCTGGATCTCAAGTTTGTTGGCTGCAAATTGCTTGAGACTGAAACAGGGCTTGAGGAAGTTTCATGTTAAATTTGCCTTGTTGACCCTCACATATGCTATCTTACTTTTTTCTTCTCTAGTAACAATAAGACCCAGAACAACTATTGAGCCCACGACTTGTAAGTAGAATTTATCAAATTGTTCCTTTATATAATAGTGATAGATTTATGGTTTTGTCACTGTATTTGTGGTTGGGAAGAAATTATTATGATTAAAAAGCTCAGATTTTTTTTAGGGTGGGGATGAGGATGTCTATGAAGAGTAAATTGTCTGGGATGGAGGGAGTTTGGGGATGGCTTTGCCCTCCAGCAACCAGCCCCCTTGCTAGAATGAAAAAGATCTTCTGTCACTTGTGCCCTTCAGTGGGATCTTGCCTCACTAGAGGAAGGGTAGAAAGCCCTCGTAACTCCCAAAGAATTTGTCCTAATTCTCTTGCTCTCTGTGTGTTTTTTTCTCTGCTTGTTCCCCTCCACAGTTCCAATCATAGCTGATGGTGAGTCTGTCTGCCATGGTTCTTGTCACAGCCCTGGGCACAGGGATGCGACGTGCCTGCCCCAGCTGCCCCAACCTCTCCATCCCACAGTGTGGGAGCTGAGAAGGGGCTTCCAGCCCTGGGCTGTGCTGCAGGTGGATGCAGCCATGCCCAGAGAGGCTGTGGGATGTCGTTCCCTGGAGCCAGAGCACCACTGGCCTGACCAAGGGGTTTGTGTCTCTCAAAGAGATCTATCTGAGGCTGGGCGATGGCCCCAACGGGTGTGCAGGCAATGTGGAGATCTACTTCTTTGGAGGCTGGGAGAAGGTGTGTGGCTACCTGTGGGACATGCAGGACGCCCAGGTGGTGTGCAGGCAGCTGGGCTGTGGCTTCCCTCTGACAATCATGTACCCCTTCCCTCCGAGCAACTCGTACTCCTCCTACATTTTTACTGAGGTGAACTGCACGGGCAATGAGAACCTCCTGTGGCACTGCCCCTACAAATACCAGCACACTGTCTGTCACCGTGGACCTGCTTCTGTCGTGTGCTCAGGTGGGTGTCTGTGTTTTGGTGCCATTTTCCTGAAGAGAATCTGTCTGGATTGAGGTGGGGTGAAGGCTGCCCAGCCCTTGCTCCGTGCTCAGCAGGGCAGCAGCAGGTTGTGGGTCCATGTGCCTGATGCAGAGGGGGGTGATTCAGAGGGAGCATCAATCTCGTGTTTGCAGACTGTAGCTGGGAAATCTGGAGTTTGGGCATCACTCCTGCACAGAGCAGGGTGTGAGGAGAGGGATGGTTTTTAGTCAGGCCATCCTCCCTGTGGGTCCCTCCATAACTTTCCATGAAATTAAATACGTGGTCCAAGGGGAGCCAAGCAGTTCTAGTGCCTCACATCCTCTGATTTCTCCTTCCAGACTCAGGAATAACAGTGACTCCAGCAACAGGTAACCACAGATTTCTGTTCATATATGGGTTTTCCATAGGGTTTTCTTTCTCTGGGATGCTCTGTGTAGGCTGCACTTACAGACTCTGGCTAATGCCCCTATCATTCAGGGAGATGTGGGATTGCTTGGGATCATTTGGGACTGAGCAACCACTTCTTCTGTGGGAGGTGTTTGGCACTGGTCTTCGTGGTGCTGCAGTGGGGATGCCCTTGGGCAAGGGCTGGTGCAGTTGGCACTGCAGCCATCTCAGTCCTGCCACGCTGCAGGGCTGACTGTGGGCTTTGGCTTTCACTGGGGTTCAACGGGGTTCCATTGGAGAGGGGGGACTCCCAGCAGGATGATCCCCTCAGGAAAAGCACTGCTTGCTCACCTGCTGCTCTCTCCCTGCAGCACCAGCTGTCTCCAGACTGAGGTCTGCCAGGCCGTGGACTACAACAGGTATGTCCAGAGGAACTGTGGGGTTGGTCTAGCTTCTGCCTTCCATTATGCATCACAGAACCACAGGATGATGAGGTAGGAAGGGATCTCTGGAGTACATCCGGTCCTATCCCTGGCTAAAAGCAGGATCAGCCAGAGCTGGCTTCTCAAGACCAAATCCAGGTGGCTCTTGGCTATTTGCCACCTCTGTGGGCAACCTGTGTCTGTGCTCAGTCACCCTTGCAGAGAAAAAGTGTCTCCTGATGTTCAGAGGAAATCCCCCGTGTTTCAGTTTGTGTCCATGGTCTCTTGTGGGGCACCACTGGAAAGAGCCTGGCTTCTGGAGAGGATTGACTCCCAGCAGGTTGTGGTTGACTCCCAGCAGGTTGTGGTTGACTCCCAGCAGGTTGTATCTCTTGGAAAAAAGCTGGGAGTGAACCCTGCTGATCTCTCCCTGCAGCACCGGGTGCCTCCAGCTCAACCTCCCCTCTGTCACTGACCACATTTAGGTCCAGAGGAGTTGAGGCATGTGATTATCTCCTTCCCCAGGTGTCCCACTGGACAGCCAACCCCATGGGCCTGGGTTACTGTATGAGCTGGGCTGGGGGGATGCAGGGGTGGTGTTTTGGGGTGCCTGGCAGGGAGGGTCTCTGTGGGGCTGGGGCAGAGCCTCTTGTCATGGCCATGCCCTTCTCTGATGGATTCTGGCAGTGGGATAAGATCTCTCTGCCCTTGCCCGGGCTCTGCTCTTTTCCTCAGGGAACTTCTCCTGTGGTGGCTTACTTCAGGGATTGTCTGGCACCCTGCAGAGCCCGGGATACCCCAACTCCTACCCCGACAACTCCTACTGCGTGTGGCACATCCGGCTGCGGGACCCGGCCCGCAGGATCCAGCTCCAGTTTACAGATGTGGAGTGAGTCCAGCCAGGCTCTGGGGTGGCATTGTCCCCACCGTGGGACCTTGGCAGCCTCTGCCCCAGCACTGGGGAGAGGTGGGAATGGGGCTGCTGGGCCCTGCAGCAGTGCTCAGATGGATCCTCCTCTTATAGTAGAAACAGGCAATCCCCCAGCCAGGGAAAAATGCTCTGACTCCATGATTCAGAATGCTGAACAAATTGCTTTACTAAAACTATACTATATTGCCCTAATACTTTTTAGTAACTATATTAAAGAGATACTATACGAAAGAAAAACCTGTGACTGTCTGAGACAGCCAGGACACAGCTTTGAGTGACTGGCTAATCACTCAAAACAATTTTCACCCGTGTCCAAAAACCAAGTCACTTTTGGTAAAAAATCTCCATAACACATTCCGCATGTGCAATAGAGATAAGAATTGTTTTTTCTTCCTCTCTGAGGTTCCCACTGCCTTCCCCAGGAAAAATCCTTGGGGATTTTGTGCCTGCTGATGTCGCTATAGAGCGCGACACGGCGCAAAGCACCAAGACTCCATCAAAAGGGTGTCCAAGAGAGATTTATTATAGCAACATGGTGCTTTTATAGTTTTTCAAGATATTTACATTCGCTTAACAGACACATTCACTGCCCATTGGTCATAAGAAAGAAACAAAGTTTTCAATAGGTGAGCAAGGAGCCACGTCATTCTGTGAGCCAGTTAAAGTCCGTATCTTTTAACTTTCTCTCTTTCATTACGTTGTCATGGTGACTCTTGGGATCTCTAGCTGGTCACAGTGACCCCCAGATGTATTAGAAAGTCTCTTTTCCCAGCCCAGCGGTCGAAGGAGTCAGAGCTCTTCATTTCTTGGTCTCAAGGTTGTTTATTGCATCTTATCTATAAAATTCTTTCTCTGGCCTGCTGAGGTCTGCTCAGCAAGACAGTCCAAGGCACTCTGCCTGCCCCTGGGGTGGTGTTATCTTGTCATACTAAAAACTACATGTACATTATTTACAATTACTTTCCAATACCCATCACCTATGTTAGACAGTGAGCTTCTACTCTAAACCAATCTAAAAGTGCCAACATCACAGCAGAAGATGGAGGCCAAGAAGAAGGAGAAAGTCTGGACACGCCCAGATTCTTCCATCTTGTCTCCTGAACCCCTAAAAACCCCAAAAATCTATTTTTTAGCCTGTGATAAATTCACTGTAATTCTATTTAAACTTTTGTGGCTCGTAATTCTTCATATAAGGTTGGTAATTGTTTTTTCCAAGGGCTAAATCAAAGGCACAGGGGTCTTGGGCTCTGTGCCAAGGTCTCTGAGCCCCCTGGGCAGGGGCTCGAGTCCTCCAGGGCAGCCAGAGGAATTTCCTGGCTTCTGACAGGTGACAACATTGGTGTCTTCCTTGAGAGAGATATGGGGCTTTCTTTATCTTCAGGAAGCCTTTGCTGGCTCACAAGAGCAGCACAAAATGCCTTTCCTACATGCTGCTCTCTGTAAGGAGAGCTGAGGCCACATCTCCTCCCTGCAGGCTGGAGGGCAGCAGCTGCTCCTTCGATGCCATCGAGGTGTTTGATGGAGGCTCCCTCCAGAGCTGGCTCCTGGGCCGTGTTTGCAGGAACGACCACCGTGTCTTCAACTCCTCCGGCAGCCAGCTCACCGTCCTGTTCCGCAGCGACGGCAGCGTCACCAGGAGGGGCTTCCACGCCTACTACTCCTCATTTCTTGCCTTCAGTTCCACCCTGGGTAAGACTGGAGCTGTCCTTTACTCCTCACCAGGACAGGAGCTCAAGCTCAATCACAAAGAGCTTCTGGCGGGTCTCAACACCTTGTGGGTGTCCCACTTAGAGGTATCCTGGCTCAAGGGCGTTTTTCAGGAGAGGATGGCCATGAAGCTGCTGCCAGACACTGTTTCTTTGCCTGGTGGGACTCTCTCCACCTCCCCCAGTGCTGCCACTGAGTTATCATCAATTTTCCTGCTCTGTGCTGTAGGCAGAGGTGTTGATCAGGATCAGCCTTGGCACACTCATTGCTGCAGAGGCCAAAGGCTGCTTGTTGTTTTTCCAAAATATAGGGTGCTGATGTGTTCAGCCACAGTGCAGAGAACTCTTTTTGGCAGCTGAGGCTGGCTGCTGCTCTGTCAGCAGTGCCAGGCTCCCTCTGAATGGCAGCAGTCTGCTTGACCATCCCCTCCTCCCAGTTTGGTGTCACCAGCAAACATGCTGAGGGTCCACTCTGTCCCACCCTGCTGACCTCTGACAAAGGAGATCAAGGACCTGCTGATGGGAGCTGTTGCATGTGCAGAACACCAGCTGCACCCTGGGCTGGTGGGTGGAGGGGGAGGGCTTGGAGCCACACAGGGACCTGCCGTGTGTCCAGGTAGTGGTTGTGGGTCTGGCGTTGCAGTGTCCCTTCAGGAGCTCTTCTGGGAGGGGTGACCTCCCAGAAGAAGAGGGCTGTTTCTCTTAGGCAAAATGCAGAGTGTGTTTTATGTTTTTTATCACCTGCTGCTCTCTCCCTACAGCTCCTGATACTTCTACTCTGTCACCAACCCCAGGTAGGTTTGGAGGACTTGGGTAAGTTTATGAATTGGATATTTATCACCTTTTTTCTTTTGAAACAAAATTATTTTATTTTTTTTCCTCCTGCCTTTGGTCATTAGCAATTGTAATAGGGGGTTCCCCTTTCAAGGAACAGCTGATCTCCACAATTCCAGCCTCACAACTGTACAGTGCTGTGGAAAATATTTGTGTCCTGCTAGTGCAGGCACTGCAGATCAGCATTATAAAATCTCCTAACCTGCATGCAGATGTATTTGAACCTAATGGAGAGGCTACTGCAGCTGATAGAAGTCACTATCTCTATGTTTATACATAAACTTCACACAGACGTACACCAAACGCAACCCTAAAGGTGCATACATATCTTTTTCTTCTTGTATTTTTCTCTGCAGAAGATTATTCTTGTGGTGGCTTGCTCTCCTCTTCATCTGGTACCTTGCAGAGCCCATTTTACCCCAGAAATTATCCAAACAATGCCAACTGTGTGTGGGAAATACAAGTACAAAGCAATTTCCGTGTCACACTTACATTTACAGATATTCAGTAAGTAAGAATTTATTACTTGGGAAGATGAGCATATGGGACTGACAGCTTGGACTTACTAAGCAAAAACCTACTTGATTTCAAGGATCTTTATCAAAGCTTTTACTACATCTGGAGAGGGAAAATGTGTTCATTTTTTGCTTATTTAGTCAAAAACGTGGCTGGTATCTACTGAGACAGAAATTGGAGGCTGTAGTTTCTGCTCCAAAGATTTGACAGTCATATCAATCAAGTGTATTCTTCTGCTATAAAGAGCTGATCTGACTAAAATCCCAAACCAACAAGCAAACAAAAACCAAAGAACATAAAAACGGAGCATAAAACTAAACAGCTACATTGCTTCCCAGGATGGAAGGTGGCAGATGCCTCTCTGACTACGTGGAAATCTACGACGGGCCCCTGCACACCTCTCCTGTCCTTGGGAAGATTTGTTCTGGTTATTACCCCACGTACACATCGTCCTCCAACCTGCTGAGCGTCCGCTTCCACAGCGACTCCCGACACACGTACAGAGGGTTTCAGGCCAACTATCACTCCACTCCAGCTGATGACAGCACCAGTAAGTTCATCTGTAAAGCAGAAACCTGCTTTTCAATTATTTTCTAGTTGGCTGGTTGTTAATCTTGTTAGTGTTTTAAATTAGATTTTTAAAATTTAAGTCAGATCTGTAGCATTTTCGAGGAGATTCAATCCAATCAAGTTTGGATTCTGAACTCCTTCTGCCATATCAGCTGCTTGTGCAAAAGATAGTGTTTATTTAATCCACTACTTACAACCTTTTTTGGTCACTTCACTGAGCTTGTAAGGTATTTTCTTTGCCATCCCCTAGCACTGCTGTGTTTGCCAGACTACATGCACGTGGTTGTGAGCAGATACTTCCTTCAGTCCCACGGCTACTCTGCTTGGAACCTCACCCTGAATGACCCCTTTTGCACACCCAACATCACATCAAATTCTGTGTCATTCGACATTCCATACACTCGCTGTGGCACTGTCAGAGAGGTAGGACTGAACATTTCAACAAAGTGGGCAAAACCAGGAGAATATAAAAAGTAGAACAGCAGAATTTGCTTCGAAAACCAGCACAAATTGAAAGCTACATGGGACCTGCAGGGACTGGAAGTGTCCTGGTGATTATGGGTTGTCTCCCTCTCTGCTGAAGGATAAGGTTTATTTGCACTTGTATTTCCTGCCTCTGCTAGCAGAGCATTCCCTTACAGCCTGTTATCCATCTCCAAAGGAATAAGCTGTGGAAGGATAAAAATACTTGGCATTTTCAAGGTCCCAGGCTGAGTGTGATAGCTGCAAAGGTTTCAAAGCTTTCACTAAACATGACTAATGATGTTGTAGCCAGATTTCAGCTTAAAAAATGTGCTGGACCTGAACCTTCACATACTTAATGTACATGTTGTACTTAATTCTGTAATGTCTGCATTTATTGTGTGTAGTTTCCTAGGCCAAAATTGTGGGCACTGAATATCACATGAAGATTACAGATTCTTATCTTGAGAACAGAAATTACTAGATTCAGACTTTTCCATGCCAGGCTTTCTGGGAAGTAACGTTTTTACAGAGCACATTGCTGTAAGGATACAGCAAAGTTCAGAATGTATAGCGGGGTACCTGAATATATGAATTAATTTTATATTTTATGTGCCAAACAGGGAAACAATGACACAATCAGCTATTCCAACACTATTAGAGCGTCCTCTTCTGGTACATTAATCACAAGAAATAGAAATCTTCTCTTGCATGTCAACTGCAAGATGCTCCAGAACACGTGGGCAAAAACGATGTACGTCGCGGACGACAACTTTGAAGTCAACGAAACTCAGTATGAGAGATACGATGTAAACCTCACATTTTATGACTCCTCAAGCTTCTCAAGGCCTGTGTATGAATCACCCTACCATGTTGGCATCAACCAGAATTTGTTCCTGGAAGCTTCCCTGCACAGCTCTGACCCATCGCTGGAGTTATTTCTGGACACTTGTGTGGCATCTCCCACTCGCCACAATTTTACAACAAAGTCCTATCCTATAATCCAGAATGGGTGAGTTCTTATGAATTACAATTACAGATAAAACTGCCTGCAAACTCCTGTATCTCTTTTTAATTTTTATTTTTTAAGTTAATGGAATAGTGGTAATATAGCACATGACAATGACAACTTCCAATTAATTAATGGACAAGAGCATTCAGGGTTTACTGGGAAAAGGGTCATGGGTTGAACCAAAATATAACACACACACCACAGCTTAAAATAACAAGTAGACTAAATGGCTATGACCAGTTCATGATTAATTATTATTATTATTTTATTTTATTTTATTTTATTTTATTTTTATTATTAAGGTAATAGTGAAATACCTCAGGTAAGGTTAATTTACCTTCACAGAATCATACAAACACCAGGTATCAGACACACGACAGGCTGAAGAAAGGCAATGTGTTTGAATTCTTTCAAAAAAAGGCATTTTCGTTTTCTGACTTGCTGCTTTCTGAACTGTTTTCATTATGCTTAAAAATCACTTCTCATGTTGTGTGTTTTATTGCCTGTAAATGACTGACTGCAGTGTGTATTCATGAGAGGGGTTTTTCTGTTTCTTTCTAGGTGTGCCAAAGATCCCACCTATGCTACGTATTACTCACCCCTCAGACACACCCTCCGGTTCAAATTCAATGCCTTCCAGTTCATTCAGAGCAATCCAGAGGTTTACCTGCAGTGTGAGCTGGTGGTGTGCAGGGCCTATGACTATTCCTCCAGATGCCACCAAGGCTGTCTCCAAAGGTCCAAAAGAGAGGCAAGCTCTGACCTAGAAAGTGTGATTGTTGTTGCTGGTCCAATACAGCTCTGGCAACCTGGTTCTGAGATGATGGATGGACTTGGGTCTGAGTAAAACTGTCTCCTTTGACAGATATCATCTTTAAATGCCAATTGAATTCTGGAAGAAACCATGCTGCTAGGTTGCCAGAAGCTCTAGAATAAATATTAGCAATGTGCTTACTGACTCGTGCCTGTTAATCCCACTTCACATCAGCCATCCCCATATAACAAAAATGCTACCTCAGCAGTTCTATGGGGAGTGAAATTCGTGATCTTTAAGCTTTTTGTTCACTGTTTGCTTTCTTAATGCTAAAACTGGAATGTTGAAATTGCAGTTTAGGTTCTATAAACAAGTTCTATTAATATACATATATCTGTGTCTGGATGTATTAGAGTGCAAGAAATCTGTTAATCTAGAATAATATTTTCCAGCATTTTTCAATGTTTGGGACATAACACAATGAGGGATAAAGCATGTCCAGGTCTTTTAATCTCTCCCAGAGCTGAATTCATTTGTCATTCAGGAAAACATGAATTCAGCTGCTGTTCCATCTGATGTTTCCTGTGCATAATTTAATTTTTGCTTTCAACCTCTGGCACTTCATAGAATCACAGAATATGGAAGGGACCCACAGGATCATCCAGTGCAGCTCCTGTCCCTGCACAGATACCCCAACAACCCCACCCTGGCAGTGCTGTCCAAACTCCTGGAGCTCTGGCAGCCTCTGGGCTGTGCCCATTCCCTGGGGAGCCTGGGCAGTGCCAGCACCTCTGGGGAGGAACCTTTCCCTAAATCCAAACTAAACCCCCCTGACAACACTTCAGGCCATGCCCTTGAGCCCTGTCACTGGCCACCAGAGTTGGTGCTGTCCCTCTCTTCCCCTCAGGAGGAAGCTGCAGACCATGATGAGGGCTCCCCTCAGTCACTGCTCTCACTCTGGATGGGTTTCTCTTGAAGCAGAAAATGAAGAAAGTGATTCCATACCAGACTATGCAAACATTGCTAAACACCTGGTCACGTTGTCTGAGTAGTTCAGTGGATTGAGCAATTTCCTTGGGCTGAGTAATTTCATTGATGATTCAAGATTAAAACCTGGCTTTCCTTGGTGGAGGCTCACTTCATGAAAAGAGATGGGCTTGACCTAACTCAACATTGAAGGAAGCCAAAAGACCAGGGAAAGTTTAACCCTCAGGTTGGTTGCCACCCTGCAATATTAGGCTCTCTTATTTAATCACAGCACATGAACCATAAAATCCCTCTTCTCAAGATAGATATCTTGGTTCTGTCAGTGAAAAATACAGCCAGATCTGCTGTGAGATCAGCACAACACCCTCTGCCTGTAACACCTAATCCTGAGTGCCATCGTGTGGCATGTACAGGGGAGCCAGCTCTGCTGTGGCACCTCAAATCCTGGATTGTTTTGGGTCCCTCACTGCAAAATGTCATTGAGGTGCTGGAGTGTGTCCAGAGAAGGGCAAGGAGCTGGGGAAGGGTCTGGACCACTTAAGGAGTGGGAGGTGGAAATGTGTTCAAAACTTCCCAAGGGAAAAAAGCTCAGATCAGACTTCAATGCCTTTCACTTGTTGTGTGCCACTGTGATGAAGTAATTGCACCACAGCCAGAGGAAAATTTTCAGGAAGACTCCTGAAGGGGAAGAGGGCTGGGAGATAACATGGACTGAGGATTGAACTGGATGGAAGTTTAGTGACACACAAGGGTTTGATATTTGTGACTGAAGCCAGTGGAGTAGCTAATGGTTTCTGATGACCTTCTGTTATCATGCAACCACAACCTACAAAATTGCAGCAAAAACACACACAACTCTATCATTTCCTCCTCTATTAAATACTGGTGAATGAATAGAAAAAATATCAATGTCCCCAAAGAGGTTTTTGCACTGTCATATTTGCATTAAGGCCTGAAGTTCTCTTCATCATTCCTTGGCTATGTATAATAAGTCTCCAGCTCTAAATAAAATCTTAAGTTTAGGGCAAATGGTGTAGTCATGAAAGTGCTCTTAGTAAATGCAAATGATGATAATTAATAAATTACATCTACTCTCATATTTCCTTTTTTTTAACCACGCTTCCCTGAAGTGCTCCACTAAATCTTATTTGAAAAGGCTTGTACTAGCATTTATTTCTCTTTCAAGGCTGCTGGTCACTTCAGTAAAAGCCCACATAATTATTATTCTTAGCTCAAGTTCTTGGTTCAAAATGACCAATCTTGCTACACTGTAGGGTGGCAGCTACAAAGAGAACAATGGAATAAGTCAATGGCTGTTGTCTCTTTCTTTTTGAAGGGATGAGTCACCCATCCTTAGGAAGGACAGAGTAGATTCATTGTGTTGTTGTACTCACAAGGACCAGGGAACACCAAAGCCAGAGCTGCAGCGCAGTGAAATCCTCAAGAAAAGCATGTAGGTCAGGGATGAGGATAGGATAGCAAGAGATGAGATGTATGAAATTCTAACCTGCAAACCCAATGCAGAATCTTTTTAAAGTACTTTGAACATTTCTATGGATCTGATCTGTTCTGGGACCATATTTGTTGAGCTTGAAGTCAGTCTAATATATCTGAATATCAATGAAAGCCATAAAATTATTTTCTATATCCTCTCATTTTAAGATGTCTCCACCACCTTTTCCCCTTTTGTTCTTTCCATTGTATTTAGAAAAATAGACCAATTCAAAATTCATCTTCTCTAACCAAGAGATGTTTGCTGAAGTAGCTGGCTTAGGAAAGCAAGTCTTGCCAGCTCATTCCAACAGGCTGTGAGCCCTTGGGCAGCCAGAGCCTGCCCATGAATTATGGTGCAGCCAAATTCTGGGCTCTGTTCTTAACACAAATTCTTGGTTATTTATTTTTATAACAGCAAACACAGCGTGGAGCCCACCAGGGAGACCTCATCTCTGACTTTGAATGGTAAAGAGCAAAACCTGCTGCTTGGCATGGCATGGCCATGCCCTTGTTGTGCCAGGCTGTGCACTGTGCAGGAGGGTGTGGCACAGGTCTCTGGCTTGGTTTTGGGGAGTTTTCCAGTGTGGGGTTGAGGTATGTTTGCCCTCAATATGCACCATCATTGTGAAATTTAGAAATTGAGAGCCTGACTCAAGCAGAGTAGTTCAGCAAATATCTTCAGGATGGATTTCAAGAAGTGTGTTGGAGGCCTGATCATGCAGAGGTTAAAGCAAACACTCAACTGCCCCAGTGGTTTACAAAGAATTTGGGAGACTAGTCATAGTAGAAAAGTTATGCACATAACTTATTTAAACATTTGCTAATTCAAATATTTTATTTTAAAGGTTTCTCTTGACCCACAGTTAAATGTCAACGCATATTTGCCATCATGCAATATTTAATACAGTAATATATGTGTAAAACTGGTTTCATTTACTGTGGCAAAATTAGCTAACTTCTCTTCCCTGTCTATGAATTGTTACAGAATGCCTTGTAAAGTGGGGGGAAGGTGAGATGTATTCACAGTTGTCATTGCCCACTCATTCAGTAAATACTGCTGCCTCAGATGTAGAGCATCCCTCACACCATGAAAAGCACACTGGCAGAAATCATCTGCCCAGTTAGGTGGGAAAAAAGGAAAATGTGAAAGGAAATGGCACATACTACACTTTGTTTTCTATCTTGCTAGCTGTGTGATTCAGAGAAAATAAAACATGCAGCTCAGAAAACTAGACTGTGTTGCACTGAGTACTGGACTGCAGATACAAATTTATTTTGTTCATTGGTAATTTTTCTTTGGTGTAGATTTTAAATATTAAAGCAGCACATTCCTAAGATAAACTGCTTGATGCTTTTAGATATTTGGTTAGTGCAAGGAAGAATGCAAAAAGTATTACTAAGTTTAAAGATTTGTAACAGATACAAACAAAAATCTAGTTCTACTTTAAATCACAAATCAAGACACACATTTTTAATACAAAAGGTATAAATTACTGGGGCCTTGATTAGAAAAAATAAAAAAACAGTCATCCTGCCTTTTTCATTGTAGCTCTTTGGGGTTTTTTCTGGTTTTTAAGCTTTCAAAGAAAAAATTCCTAGAAGAGACAAAGCATGGAGCAGCACATGTAGATATCTGCTGTCCAGGGAATTTGTGGGAAGACTTTGCACAAGCTGGGTTGAGTGGGGAAATTATCAAAACCACTCTTGGCTAGAAATGTGGACTTACATGTTTGGGAATCACGACCTTTGGTGCAGTTGGCTTCTTCAGGATAAAGAATATTATGTAAATTTGATGTGGTTTTACTTTCCCTTAGGAAAGTAAACCACAGGTGTTTCTCTGCACATAAATAGACTTGAAACACAATTACTGTGAGACAAGGCACCACAGTCTTATTGCAAAAAGAAATTCTTACTGTATTAACTTTTGAATGTCCTTAAACATTATACATATAGAAATTTAGAACAAGTTTTCTTTTAACCCACTAACATTTCAAGTAAATACAGTTTATTATTTTTAAAGCAGCTTAATTTAGATTTTTTTTTTTTTTTTTTTTTGCTTCTGTGTTTAAGCAGAAGGAACATTACATTAAGATGTTTTCTTTTTATTTTGATAGTTTCTGGGAGGTATATAGGATGAACAGAAATCTGTGACAAAGATGTAATATTGTGGCAGAGGAATTAGTTTCAAATACGTTTTCAAAGCTCATGGGCCATTAAAAGGCTTCAGAAATATGTAATTCTTGTCAAGTTGTGAGAACAAAGCATGAAATAATGAGGCAGGCTAAAGGCAGACATAGAAACACATTCTTGAAAAGGTGAACAGGTAAAAGCACTTAGACAAAATAGTGTATATAAGGTCAGTATTATCTTTCTGGAGAAGGACTTTGAAGTTTATGAGTTTGTATCAGCTTTAAAGTATCATAAAAGTTGAGCAAGAGATTATAAACAGATTGATGATGGGAAGTAATTACTGTAGGACTGCTAAATGACTGATTCATTTTCTGTTTCTTGCCTTGAAAATATCTTTCACACAGACAGAAATGCATATTATTTTCCTCTATACTTCCCTTAGGTTTAAATGTCCACCACAAAGCCCCCAGCAGCAGCACAACACCTCTGGTAGATTCCCTCTTTGAGCACCAGTGGCTTTTCCTGCATTTAGGCATTTTTGCACGAGAAGTTCTGACTTCCTTGTGTCAGTCCCTTTGGCAACTGGCAACATCCTTTCCTTCCTGCTGGACCTGCTGGCCTAAAGGCAAGGCCAGGGCAAGAAGGTGAACAGATGAACACTGCAGAGAGCTGGAAGTCTTGGAGCCAAGTTGCTTTCTGTGTTCACACCTCCTCTTCCAGGAGCCACTTGCCCCAGACTCCCCCAGTCAGGTGTTTTTTCTCTCAGTAAAGCTCAGAAAGGAAACTGGCTTTAAATGAACACTGCAGCTAAAAACACATCAAAGAACTAAGGGTGTAAAAAGGGGGTGGAGGTCAAGAGGCAGGTTTGAGGATCAGGTGTAACACAGCAGGGAAGAATTCAGCTGCAAGGTCACTCAGGCAGGAGCAGATATGGCCCAACAAGGAGCATCCACCAAGATTATTCTCACACTCTATCCCAGAATCCCTTCAAATACAGGAAATTCTGGCTGTTGGGGACATTCATGCACTATGTGACAAAAATGCACATGTCAGGTCTCAAGGGAAGTGCAGGTCTGTTCTTACAGGGGTTTTGAGCCTGTGAGACCCAGGACACCACCCAAATGTCAGACACAGGCATGGGTGGTGTACAGATTGATTTCACCTGCATTTGGCTTTTCATAAAACATCTGATATTTATTTCTGCATCTTTCTTAGACTTAAAACTGAACATTTTTCCTTTTGTGGGTACAAAGCAAAGGAGACTAAAAGTAAAAGTCTGAGTGCTGGGTGCTCCCCTGGTGGGCTATGGCCCATCTGGTGCAACACAAAATGAATAGGGACAGATATGGGAACTGAAATCCTGCAGAGCATTCCTGGGCAGATACAGAGAGATTGATTTTGTTCAAGCTTCCTCTTGCAAGAAGCATATGACAGAAAACCAGCCCATGGATCTATAGCACAAAGTGTTATTGTAAGTCTTATTCCTTTGTTAAACTGAAAGAAAATGATTGAGCAATGAACAGAGCAGAGCTTTCTGTGGTGTTAAACAGCTCTAAGAGCCACTAAAAATGACAACTGTGATTGAAAAATTCAACAGTTTGAAACTTCATCTTTGATTGAAATTGCATAGAAAACATTTGGGTTTTAATCCAACTACAACAATATAATTTAATAAATATTTGCTCCAGCAAAAAACTGACCTCTGAAAAAACATGTTATGCATTAATTGAGCCTTATATTCTTAGACAAATGTCTTAAAGTTTCCTGTGTCTCAAGGCTTTTGATCACAGTAAAACAAATTTGATCCTGTGTATTTTTTCTCACTAATCAGTGGTCAAGAGCCAAGGCAAAAGTTTCATTTATTCCTGATGTGAATATATATATACAGATATAGATATATAGATATATAGATATAGACAGATATAGATATATAGATATATATATAGATATATGTATATATACACACACACACACACAGAGATATATATATATACACACAGATATATATAGACACATATATGTTCTGCTAGCAGGAATGCAGTCTCATAACTCATGTTTTTTGTGGACTTTTATATTACTTTTTTTTCACAAAACTTCCTGCTGCTCTAATCTCAGTGTGTGCAATAGGTAACACAGATAATCTGAGGCATGTTTTGTAGATTGCATTGGAATTTTAGCCTCTACATATCAAAGGTGCCTGTAATTAAGGCATAGGTCCTCATATAAGTTAAAAACACTTACTGGAAGTGACAGTAATGCACCTGGAACTGGTGAGACCCAGGAAGTAGCCTGACATGTTCATGTGTTCATGAACTTTGCTAGCAGATTTAATTATTGTGGATACATTTAACAGTTAGTCCTTCTCTGTTGCTGAAACTCCTTGGTATCATCTATACATTTTCTGTTCACAGCATCTCAAAGCAGCTATGGCTGGACAATCTAGAGACCCTCAAGTCCATCCCCTTGCTCAAAGCAGGGTCAAAGAAATCAAGCTGCTCAGGACTGTCCAGTTGGTGTGAATATCTTGAAGAATTGAGGAATCTATAAAATTGCTGGGCACCCTATTCCACTGCTTGTCCAGTCTCACAGTGGAATTCTCTCATGTTGAGTTTATTGTAGTTCAGTTCATGCCCATTGCTTCCCAGCCTGCCACCAGGCACCACTGAGACAGGTCTGGCTCTTTTTTCAAGAATCTTAAAGCAGGATTGACCTCATGAGCCCTTTCCAATGACAGTGTGTGATCACTCCACTGAGCACATGATATTGTTTTTGCTCTTGTCAGGCAGTCAGGAGCAGTAGAGCTGTGAATAGCAATGTTCAGGCTTCCATTTCTTTATTAACATGTGAGTACAATTGATTGTATTTACCATTGTCCTCCAGTTTGTTTGCTCTTCTCAGTAATAGCTTTAACAGCTTCTGATTCTGTTTCTGGACTCTGGCCTTTTGTCTTTCTTTCCTCAATTTGAGCACTGTGAACCTTTACAGGAAGAGCACTCTTTATTCCCCTTGTTCTAGACCCAAGCTGTGCTTTTCTACACCAGGAGGGTTGGAACACACCAGCAAGAATATTGAGTTTTGTCCAACTACTGCATTTTGGCTGTAACTGGTCTGGTAGCCAAAATAAACAGAGAGATACAGCCTGGGTGGGGTGTAATGAAAAGAAAATTAGACCAACAACTGGCCTGTTTCTAGCTGAGCTCTATTTCTCCTCAACTGGTGAGCAGAAAGAGTAGAAATGCAATAAAATGACCCCAGCAGACAGGACTTGTCGTGCCCCCAAGTCATCCTAAACTCCATTAAGACTTCACACAGACCAGCCAAGGAAACCAGTTCAACAGGACTTTTGATTTCAGTTCATCCTTCTTTTCTGTTTTATAAACTTTGTGATTGAAGGGATTGAAGGGAGTCCTGCTGGCAGATGCATCTGAGCACCCCAGGTGTAGATTGAGGGAAGACCCTGGTAAAGCAGAGCAAGCTCAACAGAGGCCTGCAGGTGAGGTCCACTTAGGGTGTGTTACAAAAAATGCCATGAATTTACTTTTTATTCCTGACTTAATCCCATTTATGATGTGGGGGTTTTTTGTGGACAAACAGCAGGGAAACAAACCTACAGTTTCAAATGGAGAACTAAAATATAATCATTTATGAGACCAGCACTCTCTGCTGATGAATTTATCAGAAAATCTGCTGTGAATTTGCTGCTTCATCCTGCAATACCTTACAGTCTGCATAATCTAGCAATTACCTATTAAGAATAAATAAATAAAAAAAATTGGGATGGTTGAGGAAAAGAAACACATATATTCACCAGTCTGGATCCAAAGGTAACTCTGGGCCAGCACAATCAGTTGAAGATATTGCATAATAAAGGTCTGGGCTGGCATAGAGTTTCTTTTCTTCCTAGTAACACAAATTATCTAGGAAATGGAAACTTTATCACTCCTATGTAATACTTCTGTAATGAACAGTTAAGCATAAAAAATATTGCATAATAAATCAGACACAGCATGGGCCAGGCTGACCTTGGGACCCCCAGTTTTTAGCAGGGAAGACTATAAAATGTAATGCTCAGTTTTACTGGGATCCCTTGGCAAGATGGGTGCCACCAGGGACTTGCTGTGGTTGTTCCTGCTAAATGCAGCACTCCTGGATGCCATCTCACCTAATCCACACAAAAATTATTCTTCCCAAAAAGGTAGGAAAAAGGGTGTCTTACTTTGCTACTCTGGGTCTATACATGGCACTCACAGGCCAGTTTAACCAACCCTTTGGAAAGATTAGAAAACAGATTGAAATTAGATAACATCAGATTATTTTATTAAAAATATGAACCAATCAATAGCACAATTAAGTATTATTTTTGTTGAAGTGAATTTAGTGTGATGAAATTATCATTTTTTTGCAGTAGTGCCTTTTAGCTAAGTTTGAACTAAACTTAAACTGAAATCTGACAAGAAAGACTGAGAGACCTTGTTCTTATAAATCTATGGCTTCCAGTATGGAATTATGAGGGATTATAGTTTCTTTGGCTGTAATGCATTTCTGCTTTGCAATACTTCAAATTCTACCTTGCAAATGCACATGGAACCACCCAATACTTATTTAGCTTTATATAATTTAATGGGAAATACTAATTTAGTTTTATATAATTTAATGGGACTGCAACAGAAAGACACAGTTGCTGTGCTGTAGGGTGTCAGGAAGCCCCAGGCGTGTGCATTTTACTAACTTGGGACTTTCAGGCAGGTGGAATAAAAATCTGGAGACTGTAACAATCCAGCCTGCATGTGTACAAATACGAAACAGTGTGGGGTTTCCTCAGAAACCAATATTTAGTATTGCCTAGGACTTCTAAGCACTATCAGTATTTTTAAAAAGCTAAAACAACAAAACCCCAACAAATTAATAAAAAACGTATGAGTCTCACTCCTCTTTCACACAAGATATCTGAAGTTCTGTGCTCCTGCTAATAATTTCTTCTTAGACACCTCTTTGTTCACTGTTTTTTGCAGCTATAAATAAGATGAAAACACCAATTATATCCATGGGAATATTGGTGATAGAGTGTGCATTGCTAATTTTGCCCACTGCTTTTCAAAAGACAGTTCAAAATGCTTGAATTATACAAAGAGAAACAGAGAAATGAAAACTAATCCAAGGAAATCAGAATTATCAGTAAGACTTTAATGCTTGGTTTATTGACCTCCCAGCAAATTCTGTCTATTCCTAGCAAATACACATTAACAATTGAAACTAAAAAGTTAAAATATTAGTCAAAAATCCAAATTATTCTCTTTAGTCTGACCAAATATTAATCCAAACATACATGTATGAAAAATAGGTTTGTTAATTGGCAGATTTTACTTCAGTTGTCTTTGTTCACATACTTTCATTAATTGAAAAGATTATTTTGGGAGGCTACCATGCTCTTGTGGAATATGACATTACTAATTATTTCTTATTTCACAGAGACCAGAGTTTTGTCCTGCATCCCAGAAGATGCAGCTCTCTAGGGAAAACATACCTGATATGAATTTGTTTATCAGATGTATTGTCAATTAAGTCACAGAAAGCAGCCATGTACAATAAGAATCTGAAAGTAATGGACTCATGGAGTCACAGAATTATAGAATGATTTGGGTTACTAAGCAATTTTAATAATCTTCTGGCTTAAATCTCCCAAAAGAAGCAGAGACAGTTTAAAACATATGCTCAGAGCCATGTCTGACCTGGAAAGTGGCCAGTGAAGGGAAATCCACAACATCTCCGGGCGACCAAAAGAAAATAGGACTCATTTCATAGGGAAAAAAGTGTTTTGAATACTTGTTCAAAAATTCTTGGTTTCCTTACTCCTTCCACAAAAGATCAGCCTTGAGATTGACACATTGCTCTCCATCTCCAATTGGACAGGGTTGGACCAACATCCCCACCACTGGAAGGAACTTGATCTTGATTCTTCACCCGCCAGGGACTCACCTGCTTCATCTTCCATCTTTCCACATGCCACAACCACTGATACATCCATGTTAATGCCTTTCATTCCTCCAGGTGGATCTGAATCTCTCTGAAATTTCTGGCCAGTGCTTTTGAGGAACCAGTAATTTCTGCAGAGTTTGGGGTTTGGTTACCTCCATGGGACAGCAGAGCCCAGGAAAAGCACGTCATAACTGAAGCCAAGGGTGGCACTCCTGGTGGCCTGAAACTTGTAGACCCATGCCAAGGTGCCAACAAGGGAAGGTGTCTGCTGGTGGTCTTTGCTGGCTGGAATTTGGTGTGTGTTGGTGATGAGAGTTATGTTTCTGGTTGATCCAACCATGAAAAACCACCCTGCTGACATCCCCAAGCTCTCCATCTGCCATGTGACAGGGTGACAGCACCATGCCCAGCACTGGGAGAAACCTTTCCATCCTATTCATCCAACAGGGCCCTAACTGCTTCTTTCCTTTCTTCCCCTGCAGATATCACCAGTGCCACATCCAGCCTCACTGTCTCTGCTCCTTCAGGTGAGTCTGAGTTCTCCCGGGTTTTCTGGCCACTGTTTTCTGCAGAAACAATTAGTGCCTCAGAGTTTGGGGGTTAGTCTTCTCCAAGGCAGAGCCTGGGAAAAGCACAGCAGAATGCAGTTGAGACTGGAAGCTTTGGTAGCTTGAAATTCATAGAGCATTGCCCAGGCCCTGGCAAGGAAAGGCACCTGCTTGTGGTTTTTGTTGGGTGGAATTTGGTGTGTGATGGGAATGAGTGTGGGATTATGGTTTTGGTTGATCCCACAACGAAAGACCACCATGCTGACATCCTCAAGCTCTCCATCTCCCATGTTACACGGTGGCACCAACATCCCCAGTCTTGGGAGTAATCGTGCCATGCTCCTTCATCCACCAGGACCTCACTTGCTACTTCTTCTTTCTTCCCTTACAGATGCCACAGCCAAAGATCCACCCAAGTACAGGATGGCCACTCCTTCAGGTGAGTCTCAAATTGTCCACATTTTTCTGGCAACATCTCTTGGCTGAATAGTCAGTGGAGCAGAGGTTTGTGTTTAGCCTTCTCCCTGAGAGAGAACCCAGGAGAGCAGATTAACACAGCCAAGACTGGGAGACTTGGTGGCCTGAAATTTATAGTCTGATTCCAAGGACCTGGCAAGAGAAAATGCCTTTGTGCTAGAGACTCTTCCCAAGTTTTCCACACCTCCTTCTTTCCCAGATGCCACCATCAGCCTGGTGAACGGCAGGAACCGCTGCGAGGGTCGCGTGGAGATTTCCCACTCTGGGGGCCGGGGCACTGTCTGTGACGATGGCTGGGACCTGAGTGATGCCCAGGTGGTGTGCAGGCAGCTGGGATGTGGAGCTGCTGTTTCTGCAACATCAGAGGCCTCCTTTGGACAAGGCAATGGCAGCATCTACCTGGACGATGTGAACTGTGCGGGATCAGAATCGTCCCTCTTCCAGTGCGGCCACAATGGCTGGGGCAGCCACAATTGTGGCCACCATGAAGATGCTGGTGTTGTGTGCTCAGGTACCACTGCTTTGACTGCTTGCATGCTGGGACTCTTTCAGGAAGTGTCTCCTCTTGGCTGGACATGGGTGTGTGTTGGGGATTATGTTTTCGGTTGGTCCCACCATGAGAGACCATTCTGCTGACACCCCCAGGCTCTCACTGCCCATGTGCCAAGCTGGCAGCAACGTGCCCAGCACTGGGAGAAAGGCAGGCATGGATCTTCATCCAGCAGGCCTCACCTGCCTCTTTCCTTTCCTCCCCTACAGGTGCCACAAGCACAACTACAGACAGCCCCATCGGCTCCGTTCCTTCAGGTGAGTCTGAGTTTCTCCTGGGTTTTCTGGCAACTGCTTTCTACAGAAACAATTCATGCCTCAGAGTTTGGTGTCTGGTTTTCTCCATATGAGAGGAGAAGCCAGGAAAAGCAGTTTAATACAGCCAAGACTGGGAGTTGTGGTGGCTTGAAATTCATAGAGTGATTTCTCTCTGGCAAGAGAAAATGCCTTTGTGCTAGAAGCTCTTCCCAAGTTTTCCACACCTCCTTCTTTCCCAGATGCCACCATCAGCCTGGTGAACGGCAGGAACCGCTGCGAGGGTCGTGTGGAGATTTCCCACTCTGGGGGCCAGGGCACTGTCTGTGACGATGGCTGGGACCTGAGTGATGCCCAGGTGGTGTGCAGGCAGCTGGGATGTGGACCTGCAGTTTCTGCAACATCAAGGGCCTCCTTTGGACAAGGCAATGGCAGCATCTACCTGGACGATGTGAACTGTGCAGGATGGGAGTTGTCCCTCTTCCAGTGCAGCCACCGTGGCTGGGGCAGCCACAATTGCGGCCACCATGAAGATGCTGGTGTTGTGTGCTCAGGTACCACTGCTTTGACTGCCTGCATGCTGGGACTTTTCCAGAAGGTGGTCTCAGTTAGTTGGAATTAGATGATTTGTTGGGGATGACTGCACGGTCATGTTTTTAGTTGGTCCCACCATGAGAGACCATTCTGCTGACACCCCCAGGCTCTCACTGCCCATGTGCCAAGCTGGCAGCAACGTGCCCAGCACTGGGAGAAAGGCAGGCATGGATCTTCATCCAGCAGGCCTCACCTGCCTCTTTCCTTTCCTCTCCTAGAGCTGCCACAAGTACAGGCACAACCACTCCCAGAAACACCTTCTCTGCTCCTACAGTGGGTCTAAATTTCTCTCGGGTTTTCTGGCCACAGCTTTTTGCAGAAAGAATTAGTGCCTCAGAATTTGCTGTTTGGTTTTCTCCCTGGGAGAGAAGAATCCACGAAAAAGCAGTTTAGGACAGCCAAGACTGGGAATTGTGATGGCCTGAAAATCATAGGATTATTCCAAGGCCCCAATTTCATCCTGGCTTTTGTCTTTTTCCCCTTTATATATTCTCTGCATGCTTTACACACGTATTCGTAGCTTTGTAGCTTCTTGTTGTAATTAGCTATAGCATTTTCCTAGGCAGGAAGTCAAAACTCATTCCATGATCCCTATGCTATCATGGTTCTTCCTGGCTAAATAGTCTGAAAAATGGCACTTCAGACATATTTCATGAACAAAGTACAGTCCCATCTGAAGGCAGAGAGGACTTTGAAGGGACTAGGATGGGGGGGACTTGCACCACCACTTGTGGATATTTGGTGGCTTTTGTGGCAATTTTTCCATACCTGCCCTAAAGGCCTGCAATGAAGATCCACTTTTATATTACTTACTATACAAAAATTTACCCAAGAGCTGTATTATTTCATTTCTAGGCTAACAAAGGCACCACCCTGTCAATAAGAGGTGCCTTTGCGCTAGAGAATCTGTATCTCCTTTCCCAGATGCCTCCACCATCAGCCTGGTGAACGGCAGGAACCGCTGCGAGGGTCGCGTGGAGATTTCCCACTCTGGGGGCCGGGGCACTGTCTGTGACGATGGCTGGGACCTGAGTGATGCCCAGGTGGTGTGCAGGCAGCTGGGATGTGGAGCTGCTGTTTCTGCAACATCAGGGGCCTCCTTTGGACAAGGCAATGGCAGCATCTACCTGGACGATGTGAACTGTGCAGGATCAGAATCGTCCCTCTTCCAGTGCGGCCACAATGGCTGGGGCAGCCACAATTGTGGCCACCATGAAGATGCTGGTGTTGTGTGCTCAGGTACCACTGCTTTGACTGCTTGCATGCTGAGACTCTTTCAGGAA
This sequence comes from Haemorhous mexicanus, assembly GCF_027477595.1. Lineage (NCBI taxonomy): Eukaryota > Metazoa > Chordata > Aves > Passeriformes > Fringillidae > Haemorhous > Haemorhous mexicanus. The sequence continues at coordinate 38,528,284 of NC_082347.1, forward strand.
GTGTCTCCTCTTGGCTGGACATGGGTGTGTGTTGGGGATTATGTTTTCGGTTGGTCCCACCATGAGAGACCATTCTGCTGACACCCCCAGGCTCTCACTGCCCATGTGCCAAGCTGGCAGCAACGTGCCCAGCACTGGGAGAAAGGCAGGCATGGATCTTCATCCAGCAGGCCTCACCTGCCTCTTTCCTTTCCTCCCCTACAGGTGCCACAAGCACAACTACAGACAGCCCCATCGGCTCCGTTCCTTCAGGTGAGTCTGAGTTTCTCCTGGGTTTTCTGGCAACTGCTTTCTACAGAAACAATTCATGCCTCAGAGTTTGGTGTCTGGTTTTCTCCATATGAGAGGAGAAGCCAGGAAAAGCAGTTTAATACATCCAAGACTGGGAGTTGTGGTGACCTGAAATTCATAGAGTGATTTCTCTCTGGCAAGAGAAAATGCCTTTGTGCTAGAGGCTCTTCCCAAGTTTTCCACACCTCCTTCTTTCCCAGATGCCACCATCAGCCTGGTGAACGGCAGGAACCGCTGCGAGGGTCGCGTGGAGATTTCCCACTCTGGGGGCCAGGGCACTGTCTGTGACGATGGCTGGGACCTGAGTGATGCCCAGGTGGTGTGCAGGCAGCTGGGATGTGGAGCTGCTGTTTCTGCAACATCAGGGGCCTCCTTTGGACAAGGCAATGGCAGCATCTACCTGGACGATGTGAACTGTGCGGGATCAGAATCGTCCCTCTTCCAGTGCGGCCACCGTGGCTGGGGCAGCCACAATTGTGGCCACCATGAAGATGCTGGTGTTGTGTGCTCAGGTACCACTGCTTTGACTGCTTGCATGCTGGGACTCTTTCAGGAAGTGTCTCCTCTTGGCTGGACATGGGTGTGTGTTGGGGATTATGTTTTCGGTTGATCCCACCATGAGAGACCATTCTGCTGACACCCCCAGGCTCTCACTGCCCATGTGCCAAGCTGGCAGCAACGTGCCCAGCACTGGGAGAGAGGCAGGCATGGATCTTCATCCAGCAGGCCTCACCTGCCTCTTTCCTTTCCTCCCCTACAGGTGCCACAAGCACAACTACAGACAGCCCCATCGGCTCCGTTCCTTCAGGTGAGTCTGAGTTTCTCCTGGGTTTTCTGGCCACTGCTTTCTACAGAGACAATTCATGCCTCAGAGTTTGGTGTCTGGGTTTCTCCATATGAGAGCAGAAGCCAGGAAAAGCAGTTTAATAGAGCCAAGAGTGGGAGTTGTGGTGGCCTGAAATTCATAGAGTGATTTCTCTCTGGCAAGAGAAAATGCCTTTGTGCTAGAGGCTCTTCCCAAGTTTTCCACACCTCCTTCTTTCCCAGATGCCACCATCAGCCTGGTGAACGGCAGGAACCGCTGCGAGGGTCGCGTGGAGATTTCCCACTCTGGGGGCCGGGGCACTGTCTGTGACGATGGCTGGGACCTGAGCGATGCCCAGGTGGTGTGCAGGCAGCTGGGATGTGGAGCTGCTGTTTCTGCAACATCAGGGGCCTCCTTTGGACAAGGCAATGGCAGCATCTACCTGGACGATGTGAACTGTGCGGGATCAGAATCGTCCCTCTTCCAGTGCGGCCACCGTGGCTGGGGCAGCCACAATTGTGGCCACCATGAAGATGCTGGTGTTGTGTGCTCAGGTACCACTGCTTTGACTGCTTGCATGCTGGGACTCTTTCAGGAAGTGTCTCCTCTTGGCTGGACATGGGTGTGTGTTGGGGATTATGTTTTCGGTTGGTCCCACCATGAGAGACCATTCTGCTGACACCCCCAGGCTCTCACTGCCCATGTGCCAAGCTGGCAGCAACGTGCCCAGCACTGGGAGAGAGGCAGGCATGGATCTTCATCCAGCAGGCCTCACCTGCCTCTTTCCTTTCCTCCCCTACAGGTGCCACAAGCACAACTACAGACAGCCCCATCGGCTCCGTTCCTTCAGGTGAGTCTGAGTTTCTCCTGGGTTTTCTTGCCACTGCTTTCTACAGAGACAATTCATGCCTCAGAGTTTGGTGTCTGGGTTTCTCCATATGAGAGGAGAAGCCAGGAAAAGCAGTTTAATAGAGCCAAGAGTGGGAGTTGTGGTGGCCTGAAATTCATAGAGTGATTTCTCTCTGGCAAGAGAAAATGCCTTTGTGCTAGAGGCTCTTCCCAAGTTTTCCACACCTCCTTCTTTCCCAGATGCCACCATCAGCCTGGTGAACGGCAGGAACCGCTGCGAGGGTCGCGTGGAGATTTCCCACTCTGGGGGCCGGGGCACTGTCTGTGACGATGGCTGGGACCTGAGTGATGCCCAGGTGGTGTGCAGGCAGCTGGGATGTGGAGCTGCTGTTTCTGCAACATCAGGGGCCTCCTTTGGACAAGGCAATGGCAGCATCTACCTGGACGATGTGAACTGTGCAGGATCAGAATCGTCCCTCTTCCAGTGCAGCCACCGTGGCTGGGGCAGCCACAATTGTGGCCACCATGAAGATGCTGGTGTTGTGTGCTCAGGTACCACTGCTTTGACTGCTTGCATGCTGGGACTCTTTCAGGAAGTGTCTCCTCTTGGCTGGACATGGGTGTGTGTTGGGGATTATGTTTTCGGTTGGTCCCACCATGAGAGACCATTCTGCTGACACCCCCAGGCTCTCACTGCCCATGTGCCAAGCTGGCAGCAACGTGCCCAGCACTGGGAGAAAGGCAGGCATGGATCTTCATCCAGCAGGCCTCACCTGCCTCTTTCCTTTCCTCCCCTACAGGTGCCACAAGCACAACTACAGACAGCCCCATCGGCTCCATTCCTTCAGGTGAGTCTGAGTTTCTCCTGGGTTTTCTGGCCACTGCTTTCTACAGAGACAATTCATGCCTCAGAGTTTGGTGTCTGGGTTTCTCCATATGAGAGGAGAAGCCAGGAAAAGCAGTTTAATACAGCCAAGACTGGGAGTTGTGGTGGCCTGAAATTCATAGAGTGATTTCTCTCTGGCAAGAGAAAATGCCTTTGTGCTAGAGGCTCTTCCCAAGTTTTCCACACCTCCTTCTTTCCCAGATGCCACCATCAGCCTGGCGAACGGCAGGAACCGCTGCGAGGGTCGCGTGGAGATTTCCCACTCTGGGGGCCGGGGCACTGTCTGTGACGATGGCTGGGACCTGAGTGATGCCCAGGTGGTGTGCAGGCAGCTGGGATGTGGAGCTGCTGTTTCTGCAACATCAGGGGCCTCCTTTGGACAAGGCAATGGCAGCATCTACCTGGACGATGTGAACTGTGCAGGATCAGAATCGTCCCTCTTCCAGTGCGGCCACAATGGCTGGGGCAGCCACAATTGTGGCCACCATGAAGATGCTGGTGTTGTGTGCTCAGGTACCACTGCTTTGACTGCTTGCATGCTGGGACTCTTTCAGGAAGTGTCTCCTCTTGGCTGGACATGGGTGTGTGTTGGGGATTATGTTTTCGGTTGGTCCCACCATGAGAGACCATTCTGCTGACACCCCCATGCTCTCACTGCCCATGTGCCAAGCTGGCAGCAACGTGCCCAGCACTGGGAGAGAGGCAGGCACAGATCTTCATCCAGCAGGCCTCACCTGCCTCTTTCCTTTCCTCCCCTACAGGTGCCACAAGCACAACTACAGACAGCCCCATTGGCTCCGTTCCTTCAGGTGAGTCTGAGTTTCTCCTGGGTTTTCTGGCCACTGCTTTCTACAGAGACAATTCATGCCTCAGAGTTTGGTGTCTGGTTTTCTCCATATGAGAGGAGAAGCCAGGAAAAGCAGTTTAATAGAGCCAAGACTGGGAGTTGTGGTGGCCTGAAATTCATAGAGTGATTTCTCTCTGGCAAGAGAAAATGCCTTTGTGCTAGAGGCTCTTCCCAAGTTTTCCACACCTCCTTCTTTCCCAGATGCCACCATCAGCCTGGCGAACGGCAGGAACCGCTGCGAGGGTCGCGTGGAGATTTCCCACTCTGGGGGCCGGGGCACTGTCTGTGACGATGGCTGGGACCTGAGCGATGCCCAGGTGGTGTGCAGGCAGCTGGGATGTGGAGCTGCTGTTTCTGCAACATCAGGGGCCTCCTTTGGACAAGGCAATGGCAGCATCTACCTGGACGATGTGAACTGTGCAGGATCAGAATCGTCCCTCTTCCAGTGCGGCCACCGTGGCTGGGGCAGCCACAATTGTGGCCACCATGAAGATGCTGGTGTTGTGTGCTCAGGTACCACTGCTTTGACTGCTTGCATGCTGGGACTCTTTCAGGAAGTGTCTCCTCTTGGCAGGACACTGGTGTGTGTTGAGGATTATGTTTTCGGTTGGTCCCACCATGAGAGACCATTCTGCTGACACCCCCAGGCTCTCACTGCCCATGTGCCAAGCTGGCAGCAACGTGCCCAGCACTGGGAGAAAGGCAGGCATGGATCTTCATCCAGCAGGCCTCACCTGCCTCTTTCCTTTCCTCCCCTACAGGTGCCACAAGCACAACTACAGACAGCCCCATCGGCTCCGTTCCTTCAGGTGAGTCTGAGTTTCTCCTGGGTTTTCGTGCCACTGCTTTCTACAGAGACAATTCATGCCTCAGAGTTTGGTGTCTGGTTTTCTCCATATGAGAGGAGAAGCCAGGAAAAGCAGTTTAGCAGTTTAATAGAGCCAAGACTGGGAGTTGTGGTGGCCTGAAATTCATAGAGTGATTTCTCTCTGGCAAGAGAAAATGCCTTTGTGCTAGAGGCTCTTCCCAAGTTTTCCACACCTCCTTCTTTCCCAGATGCCACCATCAGCCTGGTGAACGGCAGGAACCGCTGCGAGGGTCGCGTGGAGATTTCCCACTCTGGGGGCCGGGGCACTGTCTGTGACGATGGCTGGGACCTGAGTGATGCCCAGGTGGTGTGCAGGCAGCTGGGATGTGGAGCTGCTGTTTCTGCAACATCAGGGGCCTCCTTTGGACAAGGCAATGGCAGCATCTACCTGGACGATGTGAACTGTGCGGGATCAGAATCGTCCCTCTTCCAGTGCGGCCACCGTGGCTGGGGCAGCCACAATTGTGGCCACCATGAAGATGCTGGTGTTGTGTGCTCAGGTACCACTGCTTTGACTGCTTGCATGCTGGGACTCTTTCAGGAAGTGTCTCCTCTTGGCTGGACATGGGTGTGTGTTGGGGATTATGTTTTCGGTTGGTCCCACCATGAGAGACCATTCTGCTGACACCCCCAGGCTCCCACTGCCCATGTGCCAAGCTGGCAGCAACGTGCCCAGCACTGGGAGAGAGGCAGGCACAGATCTTCATCCAGCAGGCCTCACCTGCCTCTTTCCTTTCCTCCCCTACAGGTGCCACAAGCACAACTACAGACAGCCCCATCGGCTCCGTTCCTTCAGGTGAGTCTGAGTTTCTCCTGGGTTTTCGCGCCACTGCTTTCTACAGAGACAATTCATGCCTCAGAGTTTGGTGTCTGGTTTTCTCCATATGAGAGGAGAAGCCAGGAAAAGCAGTTTAATAGAGCCAAGACTGGGAGTTGTGGTGGCCTGAAATTCATAGAGTGATTTCTCTCTGGCAAGAGAAAATGCCTTTGTGCTAGAGGCTCTTCCCAAGTTTTCCACACCTCCTTCTTTCCCAGATGCCACCATCAGCCTGGCGAACGGCAGGAACCGCTGCGAGGGTCGCGTGGAGATTTCCCACTCTGGGGGCCGGGGCACTGTCTGTGACGATGGCTGGGACCTGAGCGATGCCCAGGTGGTGTGCAGGCAGCTGGGATGTGGAGCTGCTGTTTCTGCAACATCAGGGGCCTCCTTTGGACAAGGCAATGGCAGCATCTACCTGGACGATGTGAACTGTGCGGGATCAGAATCGTCCCTCTTCCAGTGCGGCCACCGTGGCTGGGGCAGCCACAATTGTGGCCACCATGAAGATGCTGGTGTTGTGTGCTCAGGTACCACTGCTTTGACTGCTTGCATGCTGGGACTCTTTCAGGAAGTGTCTCCTCTTGGCTGGACATGGGTGTGTGTTGGGGATTATGTTTTCGGTTGGTCCCACCATGAGAGACCATTCTGCTGACACCCCCAGGCTCTCACTGCCCATGTGCCAAGCTGGCAGCAACGTGCCCAGCACTGGGAGAGAGGCAGGCACAGATCTTCATCCAGCAGGCCTCACCTGCCTCTTTCCTTTCCTCCCCTACAGGTGCCACAAGCACAACTACAGACAGCCCCATTGGCTCCGTTCCTTCAGGTGAGTCTGAGTTTCTCCTGGGTTTTCTGGCCACTGCTTTCTACAGAGACAATTCATGCCTCAGAGTTTGGTGTCTGGTTTTCTCCATATGAGAGGAGAAGCCAGGAAAAGCAGTTTAATAGAGCCAAGACTGGGAGTTGTGGTGGCCTGAAATTCATAGAGTGATTTCTCTCTGGCAAGAGAAAATGCCTTTGTGCTAGAGGCTCTTCCCAAGTTTTCCACACCTCCTTCTTTCCCAGATGCCACCATCAGCCTGGCGAACGGCAGGAACCGCTGCGAGGGTCGCGTGGAGATTTCCCACTCTGGGGGCCGGGGCACTGTCTGTGACGATGGCTGGGACCTGAGCGATGCCCAGGTGGTGTGCAGGCAGCTGGGATGTGGAGCTGCTGTTTCTGCAACATCAGGGGCCTCCTTTGGACAAGGCAATGGCAGCATCTACCTGGACGATGTGAACTGTGCAGGATCAGAATCGTCCCTCTTCCAGTGCGGCCACCGTGGCTGGGGCAGCCACAATTGTGGCCACCATGAAGATGCTGGTGTTGTGTGCTCAGGTACCACTGCTTTGACTGCTTGCATGCTGGGACTCTTTCAGGAAGTGTCTCCTCTTGGCAGGACACTGGTGTGTGTTGAGGATTATGTTTTCGGTTGGTCCCACCATGAGAGACCATTCTGCTGACACCCCCAGGCTCTCACTGCCCATGTGCCAAGCTGGCAGCAACGTGCCCAGCACTGGGAGAAAGGCAGGCATGGATCTTCATCCAGCAGGCCTCACCTGCCTCTTTCCTTTCCTCCCCTACAGGTGCCACAAGCACAACTACAGACAGCCCCATCGGCTCCGTTCCTTCAGGTGAGTCTGAGTTTCTCCTGGGTTTTCGTGCCACTGCTTTCTACAGAGACAATTCATGCCTCAGAGTTTGGTGTCTGGTTTTCTCCATATGAGAGGAGAAGCCAGGAAAAGCAGTTTAGCAGTTTAATAGAGCCAAGACTGGGAGTTGTGGTGGCCTGAAATTCATAGAGTGATTTCTCTCTGGCAAGAGAAAATGCCTTTGTGCTAGAGGCTCTTCCCAAGTTTTCCACACCTCCTTCTTTCCCAGATGCCACCATCAGCCTGGTGAACGGCAGGAACCGCTGCGAGGGTCGCGTGGAGATTTCCCACTCTGGGGGCCGGGGCACTGTCTGTGACGATGGCTGGGACCTGAGTGATGCCCAGGTGGTGTGCAGGCAGCTGGGATGTGGAGCTGCTGTTTCTGCAACATCAGGGGCCTCCTTTGGACAAGGCAATGGCAGCATCTACCTGGACGATGTGAACTGTGCGGGATCAGAATCGTCCCTCTTCCAGTGCGGCCACCGTGGCTGGGGCAGCCACAATTGTGGCCACCATGAAGATGCTGGTGTTGTGTGCTCAGGTACCACTGCTTTGACTGCTTGCATGCTGGGACTCTTTCAGGAAGTGTCTCCTCTTGGCTGGACATGGGTGTGTGTTGGGGATTATGTTTTCGGTTGGTCCCACCATGAGAGACCATTCTGCTGACACCCCCAGGCTCCCACTGCCCATGTGCCAAGCTGGCAGCAACGTGCCCAGCACTGGGAGAGAGGCAGGCATGGATCTTCATCCAGCAGGCCTCACCTGCCTCTTTCCTTTCCTCCCCTACAGGTGCCACAAGCACAACTACAGACAGCCCCATCGGCTCCGTTCCTTCAGGTGAGTCTGAGTTTCTCCTGGGTTTTCGCGCCACTGCTTTCTACAGAGACAATTCATGCCTCAGAGTTTGGTGTCTGGTTTTCTCCATATGAGAGGAGAAGCCAGGAAAAGCAGTTTAATAGAGCCAAGACTGGGAGTTGTGGTGGCCTGAAATTCATAGAGTGATTTCTCTCTGGCAAGAGAAAATGCCTTTGTGCTAGAGGCTCTTCCCAAGTTTTCCACACCTCCTTCTTTCCCAGATGCCACCATCAGCCTGGCGAACGGCAGGAACCGCTGCGAGGGTCGCGTGGAGATTTCCCACTCTGGGGGCCGGGGCACTGTCTGTGACGATGGCTGGGACCTGAGCGATGCCCAGGTGGTGTGCAGGCAGCTGGGATGTGGAGCTGCTGTTTCTGCAACATCAGGGGCCTCCTTTGGACAAGGCAATGGCAGCATCTACCTGGACGATGTGAACTGTGCGGGATCAGAATCGTCCCTCTTCCAGTGCGGCCACAATGGCTGGGGCAGCCACAATTGTGGCCACCATGAAGATGCTGGTGTTGTGTGCTCAGGTACCACTGCTTTGACTGCTTGCATGCTGGGACTCTTTCAGGAAGTGTCTCCTCTTGGCTGGACATGGGTGTGTGTTGGGGATTATGTTTTCGGTTGGTCCCACCATGAGAGACCATTCTGCTGACACCCCCAGGCTCTCACTGCCCATGTGCCAAGCTGGCAGCAACGTGCCCAGCACTGGGAGAGAGGCAGGCATGGATCTTCATCCAGCAGGCCTCACCTGCCTCTTTCCTTTCCTCCCCTACAGGTGCCACAAGCACAACTACAGACAGCCCCATCGGCTCCGTTCCTTCAGGTGAGTCTGAGTTTCTCCTGGGTTTTCTGGCCACTGCTTTCTACAGAGACAATTCATGCCTCAGAGTTTGGTGTCTGGTTTTCTCCATATGAGAGGAGAAGCCAGGAAAAGCAGTTTAATACAGCCAAGACTGGGAGTTGTGGTGGCCTGAAATTCATAGAGTGATTTCTCTCTGGCAAGAGAAAATGCCTTTGTGCTAGAGGCTCTTCCCAAGTTTTCCACACCTCCTTCTTTCCCAGATGCCACCATCAGCCTGGTGAACGGCAGGAACCGCTGCGAGGGTCGCGTGGAGATTTCCCACTCTGGGGGCCGGGGCACTGTCTGTGACGATGGCTGGGACCTGAGCGATGCCCAGGTGGTGTGCAGGCAGCTGGGATGTGGAGCTGCTGTTTCTGCAACATCAGGGGCCTCCTTTGGACAAGGCAATGGCAGCATCTACCTGGACGATGTGAACTGTGCAGGATCAGAATCGTCCCTCTTCCAGTGCGGCCACCGTGGCTGGGGCAGCCACAATTGTGGCCACCATGAAGATGCTGGTGTTGTGTGCTCAGGTACCACTGCTTTGACTGCTTGCATGCTGAGACTCTTTCAGGAAGTGTCTCCTCTTGGCTGGACATGGGTGTGTGTTGGGGATTATGTTTTCGGTTGGTCCCACCATGAGAGACCATTCTGCTGACACCCCCAGGCTCTCACTGCCCATGTGCCAAGCTGGCAGCAACGTGCCCAGCACTGGGAGAGAGGCAGGCATGGATCTTCATCCAGCAGGCCTCACCTGCCTCTTTCCTTTCCTCCCCTACAGGTTCTGAAAGCATTACTACAGAAATCCCCACCATCTCTGCTTCTTCAGGTACGTCTGAGTTTCTCCTGGGTTTTTTGGCTTCTGGTTTTTGCAGAAACAATTTGTGCCTCAACGGTTGGGGTTTAGTCTTCCCCAAGGGAGAGCAGAGTCTGGGAAAAGCACAGCAGAATACCGCTGTGACTGAGACTCGTGGGGCCCTAAAATTCATAGAGCATTGTCAAGGCCCTCTCAAGGGACGATTCCTGCTTGTGGTCTGTTTTGAGTCGACTTCAAATTTTTTTGGGGATGAGTGCGGGATTTTGGTTTTGGTTGATGCACTATGGAAGAGCATTCTGCTGAGACCCCCATGCTCTCCATTTCCCAGTGTCAGGGTGGCACCAACATCCCCAGGGGTGGTAGAAAACCTTATCATGCTCTCTCATCTTTCATCGCCTCACCTGCTTCCTTTTCTTTGTCACATACAGCTGCCACAAGCACAGCCCTTGCTACAAATCCTCCAGGTTTGTATTTCTATATGTTTTTTTCCCATTTCTCCAATCCATTACTCTTGAAGTGTCATAATTACTGTTTTGCAGGTGTGAGCTGTTTCATTTGCATAGTATAATACATTGGGGAAAATCCTTTCTGGTTTTAATTCTTTATATGTTATTCATTAATCTTTTGGCTATTCATTAATCTTTTGTGTTTGAGTGATTCTATGGCTGGGGGTGGATTTCAGGGTATGCTGATTACATGGGACATTTTCTTTTGTTCATTCTCTGATTTTATGGTATTTAGGCCACCACCTTTTACTTTATTTCATAACCATGTGCCTGAAGCCCACAGAGTTAATAACTGCAAGCACAAGTCATAATTCTCTGAAAATTTCATCACTTTTGTAGCCTTAGAGGAGCACAATCATTATGTTTCTTTTGAGATTTAAACTTGTGTTGCCACCGTTTCTGTATATAGAGCATATTTTTATTTGATCAGAAATAAATCTAAATTAATCACTTCTATGCCTTAATTTCTTTTTTTTCCCCTTTCTTTCCTTTTTCAGGTCAAAAAGTTACTTGTGGTGATATACTTTTTAAGTCCTCTGGAACATTCCAGAGTCCTTCTTTGAACCCTTCAGATAAAGCAGATTGTTTGTGGCAAATACATGTAACAGACAATTTCCTCATTGCACTCTCATTTGATAACATTCAGTAAGTAAATAACTTTATGCTTGGGCAATAAAAAAATTCCAAATCTCAACTGCATCCGCAGTTCCTGGGCACATTTCCCATCCTATAAGTGAATGATAAATATACATGGGAAATGTGTGAGTGCAGAATCCTATTACATTGTCTGTTCAGCATTTAAACCCCAAAGTTTAGCAAATGCATTTTTTTATATATTCTCATTTTTTCCTCAGATTGCAAGGTGGATGCCAGAATGAGTATATTGAGATCTATGATGGGCCACCCAAATCTTCTCCTCTACTTGGAAGAATTTGTTCTAGTTCTCATCTCACATACACCTCATCTTCAAACTTCATGTCTGTGAGATTTTACAGTGACTCCAGATATTCCAGTGGAAGTTTTAGGGCTCAGTATCAGTCCTTTCCAGCAGACCAGAACACCAGTAAGTTTCCATTCTATTTGTAATTCTGTTCTCTTTGTAATGTTTTCTTTGCTCAAAAGAAAGCTTTTATACACTGCTTTTTTACTAAATAAGTATTTGTTAATACTGTTGAAGGAATCTCACATAGAAGGTATTCCTGTTTGAGTTTTGTGACTGATTATTGACTGCTCACTTTCAGAAAATAACTAAACTTTCTTCTTTAAAAATATTCAATTTATTTGCCTTTAGATGTTTTCTGTTATTTTCTAAACTCATATTCCTTGTACCACATCATAATTCATATGTATTTTTGTACTTTTCTGGACAAACTTTCAGAGAGTCATAGAAATGTTGGTTAGAAGGGACTTTTGGAGTCTATTCAAAACAGAGCTACAGCCAACACCAGGTCAGATCCATTAAGAACTGGTTTGGCTGAATGTCTGGAAATATTCAAAGGATGAAATATTGAAAGCTACTACTGTGGGTGACCTGTTCCAGTACCGTCCTATTGCTTACTCATATCTAAGTCTCAAGTGTAAAAATCAGTGGTTTGGCTCATGAATTCTCTTCTCTAAATGGCAGCAGTGATTGCATTTGTTGGACTTGCAATATGAAAGCATTATCAAGTACCCAAAATCACTAATAATTCATATTTCCCCCCCCAGCCCTTCTGTGCTTGCCAACCTACATGTATGCAGTGGTAGACAGACACTATCTCCAGTCCCAGGGCTACTCAGTGGAAAGCATCAGCCTGGCAGACCCTGAGTGTAGACCAAAAATTACATCAACCGAGGTTATATTCAACATTTCATACAGCCACTGTGGTACAAGTAGACAGGTTGGTGTCAAGACATTTTGGACAGCTCTGGGCATGGGAATTTAATAGACATTTAGAAAATTGTTGTGGATTCCAAAAGGTGTTGTAGGTCACAGGCATGCAAAACACAGAAAAGGAGCATGTGTTTCTGGAGGGTGAATTGGGTTAAATATTTATATTTATCCTTCCTGGGGTACTTACATCCTTCCCTGTACCTATTTCAGAATGATGTTCTAGAGAACAAAAACAGAGGGGAGAGTTAAGTGAGCAATCCCATCCTGACTGCCAGGACCTGGCACATACAGAAGTTCATAATGCTCACAGGGAGCATGACCAGATGTGGTAATTCAACACTCATTTAATGTGTCAAACAGGGCAACAACGAAACAATCACCTACTCCAACGTGATTAAAGTGCCTGCTCCTGGCAAAGTCATCAAGAGGCAAAAGGATCTTCACTTGCATATCAGCTGCAAAATGCTGCAGAACACCTGGGTTCAGGTCATGTACATTGCTGACGATGTCATTGATGTCAACAAAACCCAGTATGGCAGATACGACGTGAGCCTGACGTTCTACAACTCCTCATCTTTCCAGTGGCCAGTGCATGACTTCCCTTACTATGTTGACATGAATCAGAATTTGTTCCTCCAAGCTTCTCTTCACAGCTCTGATCAAAATCTGACCGTGTTTGTGGACACCTGTGTGGCATCGCCTAATTCTAGTGATTTTAAAACACTGGTCTATGAATTGAGCAAGAGTGGGTAAGAACTTTGTAAAAAATTACTTTAAAAGCATCTCTATGTGTTTTTCTAAAAGAACTTAATTTGTGAAATGAGGGGATTTAGGACCAGTATACATTGGTTGTAATTCTCAGGGCAAATGTTCTTCTAAGAACAACTTTTTGGCAAAGCCTGAGTAAAATTCAGAATGGCAACCAAATGTCAATCAGAAGTTGCAGTCAAGCTCTGAGATTTCACTCAAGGAGTCAGCGAGGAAATGGAGGTCTGACTTTTTCTCTGAAATAGATGTATGAAAAGGAGGGGTGTCCATGGCTCTACATTTCTGTACACCATGAGTTTTTCCGTATTATAACTGGAGTACAAAACTGTCCACTCAAAAAGAAGAGAAATTCCTTAGACTTTTCTTACTATTCTAGAAACCTAAACCACTTTGCTTAAATTTATACCCAAGTACATTGAAGCACTAGAGAATGTTTATTAAAAAAAAAAATTAGAATTAGCTTTATGCTTCCAGAGAAGAAAGGAGAACTTTCTCTTTCTGCAACAACTTTCAAGGGCCTCTTTTTAGACAGTTATTCCTGTTTGCAAATGCAGAACAAGCTCTCACCTGAAACACAGAAACCAGCAGAACCACCAGCCATTTTTCAGCTATTCATGTTTACAGAGAACTTGTTAAGCTACGAAATTTCTGTGCCGTGCACATTTACTAATTTGTTTTCTTTACTAATTTCTCTTCTTTCTAAAAGCACTGGGTTTTTTTAAGCCTTTTGATTTCTCTTTTACTTCCTGGCTTTATACTTAACCTTGAAACTCATTGCAAAGAGAGGGTGTAATAGTGCTTCTGCTCCTGAGAAGCTGTGAGTTAATAGCTAATCTTATTGATTTTATGTTGATTTTATTTCCCAATGTTGATTTTATGTCCTTCCAGGTGTGCTAGTGACCCTAGCTACGCTCTCTTCCCCTCGCCACACAGCGACGTCGCTTGGTTCGGGTTTAACGCAAAGAGAGGCTGTGATAGTGCTTCTGCTCCTGAGAAGCTGTGACTTAATAGCTAATCTGTTGATTTCATGTCCTTCCAGGTGTGCTAGTGACTCTACCTACTCTCTCTTCCCCTCGCCACGGAGCGACGTCGCTCGGTTTGGGTTTAACGCCTTCTCGTTCGCGAACCGATTCCCGTCGGTGTTCCTGCGCTGTGAGCTGCTGGTGTGCAGGTACCATGACTTCCCCTCCCGCTGCTACCAAGGCTGTGTTAGCAGGGTCAAGAGGAATGCAGATTCTTCCCACGAGCAAGTGAATGTTGTTGTTGGACCCGTGCAGCTTCGGGAAGCTCACGCTGAGAGCAGGAACATTGGTAAGTTTAAATATCTTCAATAACGTAAGACTCTGTGTGTTACTGTCTGTTTGCATTTCAGTTCAGACAGGAAATACAGCTCTGAAATGTACTTTTACTGGTTTATTTACAATTCAGCTATAATTCTTATGGGGGATTATTATTTTTTATATATACAAAATAGTTCTATTAGATTTACAAGCGCTTTCCTTTCTATCATAGATTAGATCCATTCTTTGTTCTGCACATATCAAGTGGCAATTGATTAAGCTCTGTGGGAAGAGGGATGATTAATATAATCTGATTTATATTAATTTTCCAAAGCTGTCTGTGTCTAACTTGCATGTCTGTTATTTATTTGCAATCAATCTCTAGGTCCTCTTGGAAATTCTGTTTCTCAGTGTCCTGTAGCTGCTGTTTCCACTACCAGAAAGCAACATCTTGAGGTGTTTGAGTGCAATCATTACAGACTCCCAGTTTCTCTTTAATTTCTTGCCACAATCTTTACTTGTTTTGCGTGGCCACAGAATAATTTGTGAAATAATGTGCAGTTTTCTGATCAGATCCAGATTAGAGCTTTTTAACTCAAATTCTCTAAATTTGCCTAATTATCTTTGCAATTAACTAGCTCAGGGGAAAAAACAAAACAGTAAGTTTCTCTCTGACTCTTTTATGTGCAGAACTGGCCTCTGACATCCAGGCAAAAGGGGAGACTCTGAGCTCAGAGCCTGCTGCCAGCTCCCACGTTCCTCTGGTTGTGACCACCGTGGTGCTGGTAGCTGCTGCTCTCACAGTGGGAGGATTTCTTTGGAAGAGGAAACTGCAGGAGGCCATCCCATACCAGAAAATGTGAGAGGCAGCTCCAGGCATGGAGGTGGAAGGACACTTTCACCAGCCACCTGCTTCGTTATTTCAGTTTGCAATCTCTGCGAAGGGCAGCTCTTACTTGGCTATTCCACCATCCAGATCATGTTCGAAGAATCAAGATTACACCTGATGTTACCATGAACTAAATTTATAAAGCAGCCTGATTTTAAAACCTGAGGTGTAAAGAAGGATTGATTGACCTTCAGTGCTAGACATTTCTAAGCTTTTCTGTTGAACTCCTCATTGAATGTCTACCTGAGAAGACTGAAATATGTGACTTGAGAAACAAGAACTGATTTATTTGGCCCTTGCTGATATACAGATGAAACACCTGTGTAGCTCCATAGATACACTGAGAAGTAGTACAAGAAAAATGTTTCTTCACAGTAAAAAATCTCAATAATGAGCCATAAGCAAATAGGCTCAGGGGCTGCATGTGAAGAATTATTGCTGTACAGCATTCCTGACTTTGGGCAGATTGGTTCTTCCCAAATCCTTATTTCTCTGAATAAATGTAGGCCATTTATACGATTTTGTATGGAGGATGAATGTAATCCCATTACATAAATGTGTAATTAAAAACAACAGGAAAAAAAATGGTATTTGAGCAATACATTTTTTGTGTGTGTACTTGCAAACATCCCACTTGTATGTGTGAACTCGTGGCTAACACACTGCTGGGTTTCAGAATGTGGCTTCTGACAAAGTGACTTTGCCAAGCAATGATTCCTGCTCTTGCTCTGACACATTTCTACACCTGGAATGGGTGGGAAGGAGAGAATGTACATAAGTTTCCATAAGGAAGTGTGATCTCCCTCCTACCCCATGCGAAAACAAAATAAAAAAACAATAAAAAAGGAAGTATTTATTGGAAGAAGCTACTTAATACAGGTGGAAAGGTCACTGGTATTGATTGAGAAATGCCCTTCTTGAGAGGTTCCTGTTTTCCAGCCAGCTGTGAAAGAGGCAAGTTCATTTGGAACTGAGCAGTGTCAGATGTGCAAGGAGAGCCAAGGTGGTGACGTGTGAGGAAGGTGAGCTGGACTCTTGGGTGACATCCTGACCTGACCAGGAGGATGAGGGCAGCTCTGACAGGAACCAGCCCCACAGCCTGTACCATTTGTTCCTTCAAGCTGCCTTCTCCTCGTGGTTCCAGGCAGGGCTCTCATCACCTCTCTGTGATGTAAAGAAGGGATCACACAGGTAGGGACTGGCACTGCACACAGAAAGTGAGAGGTTTTTTCCACCCTTGAGGAACAAGGATTTAGGATCCTCCATCCCCCTCTCCTTGCAGCCACCTTTGGAAGGCAGAGCACCTCAGAAGGCTGGCCTGCCTTCCCCTGTTCTCTGGACCAGAGATTGTCTGGGCTCAGAGGAATCCAGCCATCTGCTCAGCACAGCAAGGACTCTGCTGGACCTGGGCTTTCCTAACTCTGTAGCACAGGACCTTCCCCTGTGCTCTTCCCAGACCTGCTGTATTCCCCTTCCCCTGTCCCTGCTGCTGTGGTGTTGCTACCACACCATCTTGCAGGGTACAGCCTGGTGGTACTTTTTTACACTTCTCCTATTCTCTCAATATTATTTTTCACAGACAAGCAGAAAGACCCCAGGCCTAGATCCTGGTGTCTCCAATCCTCACCATCCCTGTGCTGTTCAGAGCTGTTTTCCCATAGCATGTCTGTGCCAGGGCTCCCAGATGGAGAAATACCAAAGCTGGATAAAAATGCAAGGTAGAATTACCAAGTTCACTGGTTTCCATATTAAATATTGCTACAGAAAGCATTGCCAAACTGCTCAGGTGGTAGATGTTTCAGAGTCCTCCTCATTTCTTGCTATCTCCCTTGATCCACGAGCATTATAGAAATGCAGGATTCAAGAAAACTGGGTATGATGATGAGGAAAGGGTCATGTGCTTGGGAAATGATCTCTCTGCCATAAAACCTTCCTGCCTGGATTCAGACTATCACTCCTTTGTGGAGAAGGCTGTGGATATCCTTATTCCAGTGGAGATACTTTCCTACAGTAATGGGTGAAAGCTGATTAATCTTCTTTGTCCTTTCACTGGTTTCCATGCTTACCTTTAAAAACCCAGTACGTCTGCAAAGTGCCCTCACAATTGTCAGCAGAAGAAAAGGTGTTTTCAAGGCTCAGTTTAGCTTCATTCAGAGTGATGTGCTGGGAAATACCTCAAGCTGCCAGAAGAAGACCTTGAGACCAAAACTATGTTACTGCAAGAGATTTATCTAGCCAGTGGGAAGGGTGAAATACTGTATGGTATTTGCATTAACTAACTAAGGTGAATTAAAACAAATTATTTATCTATTTCCATTGTGCAGAGATTGTCTGATAATCAAGATCTCTAGAAATAGCTAGATTTTTGAAATTCATAATTTATTTATGAAGAAGGTAGTGAAGAACTAATCAATCAATCAATCAATCTTGATCTTTTACCGGGGCAGCTTAAGACTTTTTTTTACACTTGAACCACCTGGGAATCCCTTTTGTGTTCCTTCTCACCCTTTATCAGTTATTACAAGGGTTTGGAGAAGAACTGTGATCCATCACTCACTCTTGTTTCACTGCTTGCAGTGTTTGATTGGCCAGTCAAATAAACTGGATTTTTCATTCTTGTCAGGGTGTCAAAACCAGAATATGAAAAGTGAATAGGTGTTGTGTACATATCCTCATTCATGTGCAAATGTGGTTGTTTGGATAAAGAAGAAACATATTTACCATTCTGAATGTTCACTTTCAAGCCTTCCAAAGTTATCTTTGGCCTCTTATATTTTTCACTTCCTTCTTCCATTCCAATGATATTGGCCTGTGTGGAAAGATGTTTTAGATCATTCTCTTTTCCCCCTGGGCTTTGGTCTTCCTGCTTGATGGCTGTCCCTGGAGGCAATAAATTCATATGTGGCAACAATTTTAACTGGTGATAATTCCATGCAAGACATGATGGCTGTGGAGGTAGGGATGAGATGGAGAACAATGTTCTGACTCTTCAGTGTTAGGATGATCATCAAAGTTTCTTGTTAACTTGTTAGAAACACAGAAACAGAGGAAAGTAACCACTCTGGCAAGAGAGTGCTGAATGAGAATTAAGCATTATTTCATATTGTGGAAAAACCTTGGATTCATTCTTCAAAGAATGATACAACTGTTATTGTCACTGTGGAAAATTAAACAAGACATTTTCTTAATCTGAAGAAATCGAGACTTTTTTTCCTCAATTTGTTGGTTCAAAGGATCAAATTAAATTTTAGAACAAAATTAGTTCCAATCTATGTGATTTCCTTCACTATGCATAAAATCCACTGATTTTTTCCACAGTGTTTGCACAAAAAGTTATCAGTTGACCCTGATTCTCTGACATTTCCTTGCAATCTGTCTGTCAGTGAATTTTGACTGGAATTCTGGCTTGTACTTAAATGTGCTCCAAAATAACTGGTTTATACTGGGGCTGGAGCTGTTGACTTCAGCTGCAAGTTTCTTCAGAGACCTCCCCCCCCAGTCAGACTTAAACAGGGCCACCAGGTCTGATCTCATTTTATTTAAAGTCTGCTTTAGGACATTTATGGCTCCCCAAGAAGACCTTCTGCCACGTTAGTTGGCAAAAGTCTCTTGTTATTTTGCTGGAAGAAACCCATTTAAGTTTCAAGATTCCACTGCCAACCCAATACCTGACCAGGAACCTCCTCTTGAAAGAAATATGCTGAGATGCATCAGCCAGAATTGAAAGGTATCTTTGGACAGGAGCTCTCTTTTTTTTGGTACAATGAGATGATTGTGAAACCTATGGTAGCATAAATAATTCCTTCCAGGCAATGGAAAATGTTACTCTTGAGGTATTGTCTTTTTGCAAAACCCAGGAAGTTACAAAATATTAAATACCAAATCAAGCACATGTTTGTTTCAGATTAGAGGGCTGTGGTTGTTTTATTGTTCTGTTGAAGAAAAAGAGACCTGGAGAGCCACTCCCCTTCAGAAATAGAGTATATATTGTGAGGTCCTCCTTACCAACAACACCTGGTGAGGTGGGTACCACCATGATTTTGGCATGGCTTCTCTTGTTGGGTCCAGCAATTCTGGAGGCCAAAACAGGTAAAAGACTTAGACTTGTTCCAGGGCACATAAAAAAAATTATAAAGACTGCTTGGATTCCAAGAGCAGAAATTAAATTCAGGCTGGTATTGGTTTGGGCAAAAGATTAGGAATTGGATGAAAGAGCAGAGTTTTGTTCTACTGAAATTATGAACTAATCAGAGTGGATGATAAAAATTATTTGAACCATTTTGTGGAGCTCATTTTGCTGCTACAGGGTCCTACTCATCTTAGTGCCTTATATCATTGCAAGAATTGTGTCTGTGAGTAAGCCGTGTAGGAGGTATTCTTCCAGTTCCAGAAATCTGACTTAAAAATCATGGAAAGATTTATTTCTTTACTTATTTTCCATGTGTATTTTATTCCAGAGTATACGTGTGCACACATATGCTATATATTTAATATTGCTTGTATTATTTGGTTATTCTTGGTATTATGCACAATTTAACAAAATATAATATGAAGTTAGGTTTTCACATTCTAGCACTGTGGTTAAATTATGGACATCTAAAAGTTATAAGAGATTAAATACTTTTAGTTCAACTTCTTTTATGATTGTAGAATTTTTCCTTCCATGATTACTTTCTATCTCCTGAGTGGTTTGGGTGACTTTGAGTTAACAGTTCTGTGTATATCTTTAGAATAATTGCTGATGACTTTTCTAATGAGTTATTTAAGCTTCGTG
Source organism: Haemorhous mexicanus (assembly GCF_027477595.1). Lineage (NCBI taxonomy): Eukaryota > Metazoa > Chordata > Aves > Passeriformes > Fringillidae > Haemorhous > Haemorhous mexicanus. The sequence goes on from NC_082347.1 coordinate 38,547,947, forward strand.
ATGATAATTTACATTGCCACTATTCACCTCATCAATTCTCTCCATCTGTCTCCTGCTTTTCTGGTGATAACTCATCTCACTCTGGCTGCTCTAGCTCTGCTCTCTGCCTCTGTGTCCCAAGCAGAGCATTTGCTGTATTTGTATAATCACAGGCTTTTGTCTTTTTGATACCTTTGAAGTGTGAGGAAGGATTCAGCCTATCCAATTTCATCCCCAGCTGATGGTTATGCTCTCACAGTGATGACAGCCCTTGAATGAAAGCAAATAAAACTGGCTTAGGTTGGCTTTAATTTCCTAATCCCACTCTGACTTTTTGCCAGGTTTGCTGTTTCACCTCTCAAAAACCCTGTGAGTAGGGTTCAAAAATGTGCATGTTCAAGTAGATATTTGAAGAAACAAGTCAGATATAAGTCAAGGGGCACTTTTACAGCTTTGCCCTTTGAAAGTCATACAAATCAGGGCAAATTTAGTTTGGTCACCATCTTGACTGTACTTCTGGATCAATAGCAAAGAATTAGGTGCAGTGAAGAAATCCTGGAGGTGTTAACTTCTGAAATTTGTTTTGCTTTGGATGACTTAGTGTTTAATAATAAGGTAAATATATACTTGGCAGCAATATAAAATATAACAAGTGCAGCTGTACATTTTGATTTCCAGAGTGTAAATACTGCAAATCCAAAGTTAAAACATTTATTTGCTTGCTTACACTTGATAGTAAAGCTTTTAATAAACTTCTTCACCAAAAATGGATCTCTAAAGTCAGGATTTTCATGCTGGTCACACCACAATGTCTAAACAAGACATATAAAACTGAAAAGCAGATGGGCTTTACCTGAATGAATGCAGTAACCAGCTGTATACAGGATAGGTTATTTCTTTACTTCAAAATGTAATAAATTTTACTGGTACATAAGAAACAAAGCCACTGAACTCCTATTGAAATCTTTATAATCCTGTTGAGACCATCATCCATTCTGTAGAACATTTGGTGGAATTCTTCCACTAAAGTTACTCTTATAAGCTATAGGATTTGGTGATGTGTGGACTTTACGTCCTTAAACTTGTCCCAAAAATTTCTTTTCTTGCTTAAACCGCTTATGCTTAGCCTGCTGCCTAACTTTACTGCAGGGATCTTGCATAAAACACACGTGGCTGATTTGGAGAACTGGAAGAGAGGAATAAAAAATGAACAAATCACCTCTCTCCTCACAGACACTTAGTACTGGGCTGGGCAACACCTTCTAGGGACAAAAGGGGAAGAAGCCAGAACAGATGCTCCTCCCAGTCCCTTCCAGCCTATCTCCCTGACTGTTTTGTGCCTATGCCCTCTCTCCCAAAGCTCCCTACGTCCATCTGGTGAACGGCAGGCACCGGTGTGAAGGTCGCGTTGAGATCTACTACCGGGGACGGTCGGGGACAGTTTGTGATGACTTCTGGGACCTCGCTGACGCCCAGGTTGTGTGCAGGCAGCTGGGGTGTGGCAGGGCCATTGCAGCTCTGGGAAGTGCCTACTTCGGGCAAGGCTCAGGTGACATCGTGCTGGACAATGTGAGGTGCAGCGGAAATGAGGTGTCCTTGCTGCGCTGCAATCACACAGGGTGGAGGATCCACAACTGTGGCCACTATGAAGATGCTTCTGTTGTCTGTTCAGGTACTCCCACATTTTTTTTCTCCCCCCCCAATCCTGTCCTTTCATTCCATTGACCCTGCAGAACCAGCATGGATTTGTGTTGTCATCTTATTGCAGGGGTTCCATACTGTTGTCTCCTTATCACAAAAGCTTCACGCCTTCTTGGTGTTTTCTCGTGGGCAGCTCCTCAGAGCACTGCCTCTTTTTTCTTCACAAAGAGCCAGCAGGCTCCAGTTCCCTTTTCAACCAGCCAGCCCACTCTTCTCATTGGTTACAGCTGTGGCTGTTAAAGTCAGGCCTATTTCTAATCTTTGATAATTGGCCCAGCTGCAACTCCTTAGGGGTAAAATTACTTTCTATACTATCTTTATTTTCTTATATTCTATCCCCCCACTGATTTGTGTTTTTTCTCATTATGTAAAAACTGCACTTGCTCATCCATGCAAAGCAATTAAAAACCCCAAGGATCAGATATACATTGCAGATATGCAGGACAATTGTTCCATCTAATCACCTGGCAGTGGCAAATAAGGAAACAGTTCAAAATTAGTGACAAAGCTATGTCTGATAGGCAATGTTTATCAAGGAAGCATGGGGTTAGGTGAATTCTTAATGGATTTCTTATGGGCAATAATAATTTCACAATCACAGCTCAGATTGTCATAGCTCACAATTCACTTTGGATTGTTTCTATATTTTTCAAGTCTTCCTTTGTTTAGGTCCATTAATGCCTTTTTCCTTTGCAAATATCCATCCATTTTGAGTACTCTTTCACCTTGCTGTGTTCATTTTACTTTACCATTATCTTTTAGGAGATTGTGGGTTATTTGTATCTTATTTTCTCATGTATTAACAGCTGATCATCATGAGCTGAGCATTGCTGAGGACAACAGACTGTTCAGGTGTTTTGTATCAATATTGCAGTTTTCCACATTTCCTTCCAATAAAAATTTTAAATTGGCTGTTACCCACCTCCATTCTCTCCATTGACCCCAGATAAGAAGGACTATCCCATCAGAGTAATTGCTCTTGATTTCAGTTCATCCTTGAGGATCTGGGTTTGTAGCTACCACACAGACATATCCATTGCACAGTGCTCATGTGGGGGGTGTTTTTCTTCTTTTTTTTTCACAGAGGAGTCTGATTCAAAACAAGCAGAGCCAACAACAACATATACAACAGATTCAGCACTGGAGACAACATCCACAGGAGGGACAACACCCACAGAATCAATGATGTCTCTAGGAGAGACATCGATGCCAGCATCAACAGTCTTCACAGAGGAGATGGCATCCCCATGGGAGATGGCCACAACTGGATTAACAACCAACACAGAGGAGAAGACAACCCCATGGCAGACAACCTCCATGGTGCCACCAACCTCCAATGCAGAGACATCCTTCCTAGCAGAGAGGGCAACCACAGTGCCAATGACAACCCTAGAAGTCACATCCAACCCACGGCAAACGACCATGAGAGAGATGTCAACTTTACCAGAAATAGAAGTGTCATCCTCTGCCCTACCACTGCTGTACTCACTGCCTGATATGGTCAACCCAGTGGAGGAGAGCACAACAGGTAACCCTGTCCACTGTCACTCAGTGTCCTCTTTAGCGCCCCTGGACTTCCTTCCCAGACCTGACTGCACTGCAGACAGACTCCCAAAATGACATGAGAGCGTTCCATGCTCTCTTCCCCCATTATTTGTCCAGCTCTGCTTTTCATGTCCATTGCTACTGCACTAATGACCTCCTTAGCAGGAGCATCCAGCCCAGCATACCCGACCAGCACAGCGCTACACGCTAGCATGCCAGAGACATCCACCTCAGCAGAGATGACCACCCCAGTGCTACCCAGTAGCATACCAGAGATGTCCACCTCAGCAGTGACGTCCAGACCAGCAGAGATGACAACCTCACCAGAGACAACCACATTCGCAAGGATGATAACCTCATCATTGTTGGGCACCTCAGAGAAACCAGCTATGAGAGCAGAGAAGAGCACACCAGGTAAACCTGTCATCTCTCACTCACTGGTCTCCTAAATGCTCCTGATCCCTTTATTGAGTGACCCTAACCTCTGGCACATGTCCCACTGGTGGATTTTGGTGCCCTCCCTTGGAAGCAGCCATGCTGACCTCTCTTGGAACATGTGGGGCAAAGCAGCAACATTGGTGCTTTCTGTCGCTTGGTGAGCTGAGCATGTGCCAAGAAATAGTCCTGTTTGCACAAAGAGAGCACAGCAGACTCTCCTGGCCTGAAGGAAAAGGGTTTCAGAAGAGTGACAGAGCTGGGAGGCTGGGGAAGGACTCAGGGCACTTTGAGTTGGTGTCTCTATGGGAAAAGACTGGACAGAGCTTCACCCTCTCTACAAGCATTAATCATCCATTCTTGCCTATCATACCAAATGCTGTGGTCACTGTAAGAATTACCTCCCTAGCAGGGATGCCCATGATAGAGCAGAAGATAAAGGAAACAACCTTCATAGCACAGATGACAGCCTCAGCAGAGACAACAGCCTCAGCAGAGACAGCCACCTCAGCAGTGACAACCACCTCAGCAGAGATGGAGACTACAGCAGGGATTGCAAGAGAGGAAAGGAGCACACCAGGTAACCCTGTCCACTCTCACTCACTGTTCAGTGTGTGAAACAGCAAAGTCAAGACGGTCATTTCAGATGAGTGAAAGAGATGAGAGATCCTCTGCAGGATGCTGTAGGAATCATAGGACAGGGGCTCCTAGAAATGGGCTACATTCATCTGCATGACATGTGCCGATCTGTTTGGAACCTTTGTCACTGACACCACATTTCTCTTTACATCCACAGCTCCAGCACCCACCACATCCAGGCCATACTCCACAGGTAATTCCAGCCCCCCCAGCCCCATGCCTGGCCATGCAGCAGCCCTGTTGCAGTGGCCCATGTGGGCAGAGCAGAGTGCGGGGCTGGTGTGAGCTTGTCCTTGTCCCTGTGCGGCGTGGCAGGGCCCAGCGTGCGGCTGTCGGGCGGCAGGAACGGCTGCGAGGGCCGCGTGGAGCTGTACGACGGCAGCACCTGGGGCACGGTGTGTGACGACCAGTGGGACCTGCAGGATGCCCGGGTGGTGTGCCAGCAGCTGGGCTGTGGAGAGCCCCTGGCTGCACTGGACACTGCTCACTTTGGCCCGGGCTCCGGCCACATCTTCCTGGACGACGTGCAGTGCCGCGGGGATGAGCCCTCCCTCCAGATGTGCCGGCACAGTGGCTGGGGCGTGCACAACTGCAGGCATGTGGAGGATGCCAGTGTCATCTGTGCAGGTGGGTAGCCAGCAGAGACCATCAGCTCTCCAGCAGCTCACACTGGATGGGTTCTGGTGTCCTCCATGGGAAGCAGCCATGCAGAGCCAGGGCAGAGAGGAGAGCCTGGGGTTTTCTGCTGTCTGGTGCTGAAATACGTGTCATGCAAAATCCTGATTTTTGCACAGAGAGGTCAGAACAGGCTCTCCAGTCTCACAGGTGTAGGTGCTCCATGTGGTTGCAAAGAGTAGGTTGGTGGGATCACGGCATAGGCTGTACTGGGGACGTGTCAGGCTGGTGTCTGGATAAGTCAGTGGCAGGAGTTCCATGCCCTTTCATCCCTTTATTCCTTGAGCCTGGCATTTCCAAGTCCCTGTCCATATCCATGCCCACATCCATGCCATGTCCGTGTCTGTGTCCATGTCCGTGTCCGTGTCTGGGTCCATGTCCATGTCCATGTCCATGTCCTCGTCCGGGTCCATCCACTGCCACAAGTTTGCTGCCTTTAGTACTCTTTCATTCACTCCCTTTTTTCCTTGCAGCTGCCAATCCAACCCCTCCTGCTCAAGGGCCGTACACAACAGGTAATTCCTTCCCACCCAGCATATTTCCAGTTTTATAGCGAGCCCCACCCCAGACCAAGAGGAGAAGAGAGGGGGCCTGCTATGTTGAGCCTGCTCACTGCAATGCTGCTGGTCCCTTCTTCCCATGGCAAAGGGTCTGGTCATTTGAGGGCTTCTGCCAGGGAGGATCTGAGCCTCAGCAGAGCAGCAGCTGCAGTGGTGCTGAGTCCAAGCCCTGGTCTGCCAGACACTCCATGGCTCCTGGCTGTGGGGCAGCAAGTACCAAGAGGATGGGGGCAATCCCTACCCTCAAGCCCATGTGCTTGCCAGTCCAGCCCAAGACACAGGTATCTGTCCTGATGCCAGGACTGTTGCGGGTCAGTCATCAAGCAGAGGCGGCCAGTTCCTTGTGGATGCCCTGCCAGGGCCCATAGCCTCAAACCTCTGCAAGGAGTATGAGTGGTGTGGGGGGATGTCACATGATCTTAGTGTGCAAAAATGGCTTTATGGCAAATGCCCCCATGCCCCCAGCAGCTCCCAGGACCCCCAGGCCATTCTCATGGGATTCCCCAGCAGACCCTTGCTCATTATGCATCAGCCTTCCATGCACCTGAGGCCTTTGCTCTCTCACTCCCCTTCCTTGGTCCCTTCAGGTTTCCACCACCTCAAATCGAAGTCACTGTGACCAAATCTCCAAAACAATAAGGGAGGTGGTAAGGACTGTGGATGCTGCGGTGTTGGAACCCTGATGTTGTGTCTTGTGCCATGTGGCAGGGCCCAGCGTGCGGCTGTCAGGCGGCAGGAACGGCTGCGAGGGCCGCGTGGAGCTGTACGACGGCAGCACCTGGGGCACGGTGTGTGACGACCAGTGGGACCTGCAGGATGCCCAGGTGGTGTGCCAGCAGCTGGGCTGTGGAGAGCCCCTGGATGCCCCACAAAATGCACACTTTGGCCCGGGCTCCGGCCACATCTTCCTGGACGACGTGCAGTGCCGCGGGGATGAGCCCTTCCTCCAGATGTGCCGGCACAGCGGCTGGGGTGTGCACAACTGCGGGCATGTGGAGGATGCCAGTGTCATCTGTGCAGGTGAGTGGCCTTTTGCACACACCCTAAGTGTGTTCTGGGTTCTCTGGGAACAGCCAAGCTGAGCTACCCTGGTAGGGCCTGGGCAGAGGCTGCCACCAGGGGTCTTTTGACACTAGTGGCTGAATCCTCTGCAATGCAAAAGACACATTTTTACACAGAGAGGGCACACTGGGTATTCCATACTTCCTGCTTTAGAGGCTAAATGAGGGGGCAAAGAGCAGGACGGTGGAATTGTCCTTTGGGGAGGATGGGGCAGGACTGGGAACAGGTCCGGCTAGTAGAGGAACAAGAGAAGAGGCAGGACCCAAGCTCTCTTCTCCCTTAGTCCTACAGCCTGAATTTTCATGTCCATGTTCATGACCATGTCCACATCCAAGTCCATACACTGCCACGAGCCTCACTATGATTTTTTTCACTCCCTCTTCTTCTTTGCAGCCGCCAATCCAACCACTCCTTCTCAATGGCCACTCACAACAGGTAGGTCCTGCTCACCCAACTTATACCCAGTTTCTAAGTGAGGCCCAGCCAGGCACAAGATGAGAAAAGGGGAGTCCAACAGTGCTGATCCTGCTCAGTGAGAAAAGGGGAGTCCAACAGTGCTGACCCTGCTCAGTGCAAGGCTGCTGACCTCCTTGGCCTGTGACAACCCCAGAGTGCTTGAAGGGTCCCCACTGGGGTTGGTTTGCTCCCAAGGGTTGCAAAGAGTTTTTCTGGAAATGCCTCAGTGAATCCATGACTTCTGCAACCAGGCAGCTCCAAGAAGACACCAACAGGTCCCTGGACAGGGCTAGACTGCTGTCTCTATGCCTAGAGTCTATCCTCGGTCACAAATCTCCCGAGCACCTTTGGCTCTGCACTACTCCACACCAGGGCCACTGTGGCAATATCTGAAAAGCAGTTGGGAAGTTCGGGGCTACAGGTACAGAGCTGGTGGAAAACTGTCCTTCTCCTTGTCCCTGTGCGGCGTGGCAGGGCCCAGCGTGCGCCTGTCGGGCGGCAGGAACGGCTGCGAGGGCCGCGTGGAGCTGTACGACGGCAGCACCTGGGGCACGGTGTGTGATGACCAGTGGGACCTGCGGGATGCCCGGGTGGTGTGCCAGCAGCTGGGCTGTGGCCAGCCCCTGGGAGCCCCACGCAATGCTCGCTTTGGCCCGGGCTCCGGCCGCATCTTCCTGGACGACGTGCAGTGCCGCGGGGATGAGCCCTCCCTCCAGATGTGCCAGCACAGCGGCTGGGGCGTGCACAACTGCGGGCACGTGGAGGATGCCAGTGTCATCTGTGCAGGTGCGTAGCCAGCAGGGAACTCAGGGTTCTTTGCAGGGTTTTGGGTTGGGCCAGGGCAGAGGTGAGGCTGAGCTCTTCTCCTGCATGGGACTCAAGCCCATGCCATCCAAAATCCCAATTCTTGCACAGACAGGGAACAGCAGGATCTCCACAATTCCTGCTGTTGGCATCCACTGATAGGGCAATGATGTGGACTGAGGGATCATTCTTCATGGACGATGGGGCAGGTCTGGGGACAGGTCTGGCTGGTGCCAGGATGGGGGAAAGGAGGGAAAGAGCTCCACCCTCTCCTGGCATTAGGCCTCCAGCTCTGTTTTCATGACCATTGCCATTGAACTCATCACCTCCCCAACTTACAGAGACATCCACCCTTCTGGAACTGAACAGCACAGCACCAGCCCCTGCCACAACTGAGGAGTCCAGCCCTGCACTGCTGACCACCACTAGCACAGTGGCTAGCACAGCAAAGAGCAGCACACCAGGTAACCCTGTCCACTCTCACTCACTGCCCTCCCCACTGCTCCTCATCTCCCTTGCCAGAGCAGATTGCACTGCAGGCAGTCTCCCAGCCCTGGGCCTCTCCTGTTCGGCCACCCCAAACTCAAGTGGGGATGCAAACAGAGCATGGGGAAGAGCTGGCAAATGGGACAGCTGTGCTTTGAGTCCAGGAACTCTGCAGCTGCTGCTGGTTTAATGAAACTCTGCAGAGGGATTGCCTCTCATTGCAACCAAGAGCAAAAAATTCATTCTGCCTTAACTGCCTCATGTCCTGCATAGGTAGTACCAGAACTATTTCCTAGACATGCTCTGGCACCAGGGGTGTGGGAGGAGGAAAGGAAGATGCTGCCTTAAATATTTTGACATTCAGGAGAGGTCTCTGTGTACATGGGGGTCCTGTGTGAAACAGCAAAGTCAGGATGGTGATCTGAGATGAGTGAAAGAGCTCTCCAAGATGTTGTAGGAATCACAGGACAGGGCTCCTAGAAATGGGCTACACTCATCTGTATGATATTGTGATGACTCTGTATGATACCTTTGTCATTGACTCCAAATTCTTCCTTACATCCACAGCTCCAGCACCCACCACATCCAGGCCATACTCCACAGGTAATTCCAGCCCCCCCAGCCCCATGCCTGGCCATGCAGCAGCCCTGTTGCAGTGGCCCATGTGGGCAGAGCAGAGTGCCGGGCTGGTGTGAGCTCGTCCTTGTCCCTGTGCGGCGTGGCAGGGCCCAGCGTGCGGCTGTCGGGCGGCAGGAACGGCTGCGAGGGCCGCGTGGAGCTGTACGACGGCAGCACCTGGGGCACGGTGTGTGACGACCAGTGGGACCTGCGGGATGCCCGGGTGGTGTGCCAGCAGCTGGGCTGTGGCCAGCCTCTGGGAGCCCCAGGCAACGCTCGCTTTGGCCCGGGCTCCGGCCGCATCTTCCTGGACGACGTGCAGTGCCGAGGGGATGAGCCCTCCCTCCAGATGTGCCGGCACAGCGGCTGGGGCGTGCACAACTGCAGGCACGTGGAGGATGCCAGTGTCATCTGTGCAGGTGAGTGGCCAGCAGAATCCTTCTGAAGGGTTCCTCCACTGAAGGCAGGCATGCTGACTTCTCTTGGCAGAACTAGGACTGCGTGACAGGGTGGCAAAAAGCAGGTCGATAGATTGTGGAGTGGGAAAGATGGAACAGGATTGGGAGAATGTCACACTTGTATCTAGATGGGGGAAAGCTGAAAAGGACTCCATGTTCGATTCCCTTTTAGTCATACAGCCTGAGTTTTCACATCCATATCCACATGCACATGCATATCCATGTCCATGTCCACATCCATATCCACATCTTCGTCCATGCCCATGTCCATGTCCATGTCAATCCATTGTTATAATCCAGCTGAATTCACTGTCCATTTGTTCACTCTCTGTTCTTTGTTGCAGCCCCTGAGCCAAACCTTCCTCCTCAATGGCAACTCACAACAGGTAAGTCCAGCTCACCCAGCTTAGGACCAATTTTAAAGCCAGCCCGAATATGGCACAATAGGAGAAGTGAGTTCAACGGCTTCGATCCTGGTCGGTGCAATGCTGCTGTTCCCTTATTCCCATGTCATCTCCAGGCTGCAAGAATCTCCCGCTCTGTCAGTGGGCCACATGCATGGCAGGCAGAGGGCTTTTCTGCACATGACACAGGGTCTTGACCACCTCTGTCCCCAGGCAGATCCAGTAGGTCACTGGACAGGGCACATGTGCCATCTCCATACCCTGGGCCTTTCCTCAGCCACTGTCCCTTCTTAGTCTTCGGAGTCTGCACCACCACAGATCATGGTCACTGTGACCAAATCTCCAAAATAGTAGGGAAGGTAGTGGGAGCTGTGGATGCTGGGGTGGAGGGACTCAAACCAATGCCTTGTGCGGCGTGGCAGGGCCCAGTGTGCGGCTGTCGGGCGGCAGGAACGGCTGCGAGGGCCGCGTGGAGCTGTACGACGGCAGCACCTGGGGCACGGTGTGTGACGACCAGTGGGACCTGCGGGATGCCCAGGTGGTGTGCCAGCAGCTGGGCTGTGGCCAGCCTCTGGGAGCCCCAGGCAGCGCTCGCTTTGGCCCGGGCTCCGGCCGCATCTTCCTGGATGACGTGCAGTGCCGCGGGGATGAGCCCTCCCTCCAGATGTGCCGGCACAGCGGCTGGGGCGTGCACAACTGCGGGCATGTGGAGGATGCCAGTGTCATCTGTGCAGGTGAGTGGCCAGCAGAATCCAACTGGAGTGTTTTGGGCTCCTCCACTGAAGGTAGGCATGCTGACTTCTCATGGCAGAGAGCTTGGGCTGAGTGACAAGGTGGCAAAAAGCAGAAGGAGAAATTGTGGAGTGGGAAAGATTGAGCAGGACTAGGAGCACATCAGGCTGGTGTCTGGATGTGGGAAAGGCTGGACAGAAGTCCATGCTCATGTCCCCTTTTCATCGTACAGCCTCGATTTTCATGTCCATGTCCACATCCATGTCCATGTCAGTGTCCATGTTGATGTCAATCCATTGTTACAATCCAGCTGAATTCACTGCCCATTCGTTCACTCTCTGTTCTTTGTTGCAGCCCCTGAGCCAAACCCTCCTCCTCAATGGCAAGTCACAACAGGTAAGTCCAGCTCACCCATCCTTGGCCCAATTTTAAAGCCAGCCTAAATCTGGCACAATACGGGAAGAGGGGAGTTCAACGGGTGTGATCCTGGTCGGTGCAATGCTACTGTTCCCCTATTCCCCGGTCATCTCCAGGCTGCAAGAATCTCCCCCTCTATCAGTGGGCCACATGCACGGCAGGCAGAGGGCTTTTCTGCACACGACACAGGGTCTTGACCATCTCTGTCCCCAGGCAGATCCAGTAGGTCACTGGACAGTGCACATGAGCCATCCCCATACCCTGGGCCTTTCCTCAGCCACTGTCCCTTCTTAGTCTTCGGAGTCTGCACCACCACAGACCATGGTCACTGTGACCAATCCTCCAAAACAGTAGGGGAGGTGGTGGGAGCTGTGGATGCTGGGGTGGAGGGACTCAAACCAATGCCTTGTGCTGCGTGGCAGGGCCCAGCGTGCGGCTGTCGGGCGGCAGGAATGGCTGCGAGGGCCGCGTGGAGCTGTACGACGGCAGCACCTGGGGCACGGTGTGTGACGACCAGTGGGACCTGCAGGATGCCCGTGTGGTGTGCCAGCAGCTGGGCTGTGGAGAGCCCCTGGATGCCCCACAAAATGCACACTTTGGCCCGGGCTCCGGCCACATCTTCCTGGACGACGTGCAGTGCCGAGGGGATGAGCCCTTCCTCCAGATGTGCCGGCACAGTGGCTGGGGCGTGCACAACTGCGGGCATGTGGAGGATGCCAGTGTCATCTGTGCAGGTGCGTGGCCTTTTGCACACACCCTAAGTGTGTTCTGGGTTCTCTGGGAACAGCCAAGCTGAGCTACCCTGGTAGGGCCTGGGCAGAGGCTGCCACCAGGGGTCTTTTGACACTAGTGGCTGAATCCTCTGCAATGCAAAAGACACATTTTTACACAGAGAGGGCACACTGGGTATTCCATACTTCCTGCTTTAGAGGCTAAATGAGGGGGCAAAGAGCAGGACGGTGGAATTGTTCTTTGGGGAGGATGGGGCAGGACTGGGAACAGGTCCGGCTAGTAGAGGAACAAGAGAAGAGGCAGGACCCAAGCTCTCTTCTCCCTTAGTCCTACAGCCTGAATTTTCATGTCCATGTTCATGACCATGTCCACAACCAAGTCCATACACTGCCACGAGCCTCACTATGATTTTTTTCACTCCCTCTTCTTCTTTGCAGCCGCCAATCCAACCACTCCTTCTCAATGGCCACTCACAACAGGTAGGTCCTGCTCACCCAACTTATACCCAGTTTCTAAGTGAGGCCCAGCCAGGCACAAGATGAGAAAAGGGGAGTCCAACAGTGCTGACCCTGCTCAGTGCAAGGCTGCTGACCTCCTTGGCCTGTGACAACCCCAGAGTGCTTGAAGGGTCCCCACTGGGGTTGGTTTGCTCCCAAGGGTTGCAAAGAGTTTTTCTGGAAATGCCTCAGTGAATCCATGACTTCTGCAACCAGGCAGCTCCAAGAAGACACCAACAGGTCCCTGGACAGGGCTAGACTGCTGTCTCTATGCCTAGAGTCTATCCTCGGTCACAAATCTCCTGAGCACCTTTGGCTCTGCACTACTCCACACCAGGGCCACTGTGGCAATATCTGAAAAGCAGTTGGGAAGTTCGGGGCTACAGGTACAGAGCTGGTGGAAAACTGTCCTTCTCCTTGTCCCTGTGCGGCGTGGCAGGGCCCAGCGTGCGCCTGTCGGGCGGCAGGAACGGCTGCGAGGGCCGCGTGGAGCTGTACGACGGCAGCACCTGGGGCACGGTGTGTGATGACCAGTGGGACCTGCGGGATGCCCAGGTGGTGTGCCAGCAGCTGGGCTGTGGCCAGCCTCTGGGAGCCCCAGGCAACGCTCGCTTTGGCCCGGGCTCCGGCCGCATCTTCCTGGACGACGTGCAGTGCCGCGGGGATGAGCCCTCCCTCCAGATGTGCCAGCACAGCGGCTGGGGCGTGCACAACTGCGGGCACGTGGAGGATGCCAGTGTCATCTGTGCAGGTGCGTAGCCAGCAGGGAACTCAGGGTTCTTTGCAGGGTTTTGGGTTGGGCCAGGGCAGAGGTGAGGCTGAGCTCTTCTCCTGCATGGGACTCAAGCCCATGCCATCCAAAATCCCAATTCTTGCACAGACAGGGAACAGCAGGATCTCCACAATTCCTGCTGTTGGTATCCACTGATAGGGCAATGATGTGGATTGAGGGATCATTCTTCATGGAGGATGGGGCAGGTCTGGGGACAGGTCTGGCTGGTGCCAGGATGGGGGAAAGGAGGGAAAGAGCTCCACCCTCTCCTGGCATTAGGCCTCCAGCTCTGTTTTCATGACCATTGCCATTGAACTCATCACCTCCCCAACTTACAGAGACATCCACCCTTCTGGAACTGAACAGCACAGCACCAGCCCCTGCCACAACTGAGGAGTCCAGCCCAGCACTGCTGACCACCACTAGCACAGTGGCTAGCACAGCAGAGAGCAGCACACCAGGTAACCCTGTCCACTCTCACTCACTGCCCTCCCCACTGCTCCTCATCTCCCTTGCCAGAGCAGATTGCACTGCAGGCAGTCTCCCAGCCCTGGGCCTCTCCTGTTAGGCCACCCCAAACTCAAGTGGGGATGCAAACAGAGCATGGGGAAGAGCTGGCAAATGGGACAGCTGTGCTTTGAGTCCAGGAACTCTGCAGCCGCAGCTGGTTTAATGAAACTCTGCAGAGGGATTGCCTCTCATTTCAACCAGGAGCAAAAAATTAATTCTGCCTTAACGGCCTCATGTCCTGCATAGGTAGTACCAGAACTATTTCCTAGACATGCTCTAGCACCAGGGGTATGGGAGGAGGAAAGGAAGATGCTGCCTTAAATATTTTGACATTCAGGAGAGGTCTCTGTGTACATGGGGGTCCTGCGTGAAACAGCAAAGTCAGGATGGTGATTTGAGATGAGTGAAAGAGCTCTCCAAGATGTTGTAGGAATCACAGGACAGGGCTCCTAGAAATGGGCTACACCCATCTGCTTAACATTGTGATGACTCCATATGGAACCTTTGTCATTGACACCAATTCTTCCTTACATCCACAGCTCCAGCACCCACCACATCCAGGCCATACTCCACAGGTAATTCCAGCCCCCCCAGCCCCATGCCTGGCCATGCAGCAGCCCTGTTGCAGTGGCCCATGTGGGCAGTGCAGAGTGCCGGGCTGGTGTGAGCTCGTCCTTGTCCCTGTGCGGCGTGGCAGGGCCCAGCGTGCGGCTGTCGGGCGGCAGGAACGGCTGCGAGGGCCGCGTGGAGCTGTACGATGGCAGCACCTGGGGCACGGTGTGTGACGACCAGTGGGACCTGCAGGATGTCCGGGTGGTGTGCCAGCAGCTGGGCTGTGGCCAGCCCCTGGGAGCCCCAGGCAACGCTCGCTTTGGCCCGGGCTCCGGCCGCATCTTCCTGGACGACGTGCAGTGCCGAGGGGATGAGCCCTCCCTCCAGATGTGCCGGCACAGCGGCTGGGGCGTGCACAACTGCGGGCACGTGGAGGATGCCAGTGTCATCTGTGCAGGTGAGTGGCCAGCAGAATCCAACTGGAGTGTTTTGGGCTCCTCCACTGAAGGTAGGCATGCTGACTTCTCATGGCAGAGAGCTTGGGCTGAGTGACAAGGTGGCAAAAAACAGAAGGAGAGATTGTGGAGTGAGAAAGATTGAGCAGGACTAGGAGCACATCAGGCTGGTGTCTGGATGTGGGAAAGGCTGGACAGAAGTCAATGCTCATGTCCCCTTTTCATCCTACAGACTCGATTTTCGTGTCCATGTCCACATCCATGTCCATGTCAGTGTCCATGTCGATGTCAATTCATTGTTACAATCCAGCTGCATTCACTGCCCATTTGTTCACTCTCTGTTCTTTGTTGCAGCCCCTGAGCCAAACCCTCCTCCTCAATGGCAACTCACAACAGGTAAGTCCAGCTCACCCATCCTTGGCCCAATTTTAAAGCCAGCCCGATTCTGGCACAAGACGGGAAGAGGGGAGTTCAACGGGTTTGATCCTGTTTGGTGCAATGCTACTGTTCCCCTATTCCCCGGTCATCTCCAGGCTGCATGAATCTCCCCCTCTCTCAGTGGGCCACATGAACGGCAGGCAAAGGGCTTTTCTGCACATGACACAGGGTCTTGACCATCTCTGTCCTAAGGCAGATCCAGTAGGTCACTGGACAGTGCACATGAGCCATCCCCATACCCTGGGTCTTTCCTCAGCCACTGTCCTCGCGTAGTCTTCAGAGTCTGCACCACCACAGACCATGGTCACTGTGACCAAATCTACAAAACAGTAGGGGAGGTGGTGGGAGATGTGGATGCTGGGGTGGAAGGACTCAAACCAATGCCTTGTGCTGCGTGGCAGGGCCCAGCGTGCGGCTGTCGGGCGGCAGGAACGGCTGCGAGGGCCGCGTGGAGCTGTACGACGGCAGCACCTGGGGCACGGTGTGTGACGACCAGTGGGACCTGCGGGATGCCCAGGTGGTGTGCCAGCAGCTCGGCTGTGGCCAGCCCCTGGGAGCCCCAGGCAGCGCTCGCTTTGGCCCGGGATCCGGCCGCATCTTCCTGGACGACGTGCAGTGCCGCGGGGATGAGCCCTCCCTCCAGATGTGCCGGCACAGCGGCTGGGGCGTGCACAACTGTGGGCACGTGGAGGATGCCAGTGTCATCTGTGCAGGTGAGTGGCCAGCAGGGAACTCTGGCTTTTTTACATATCATTCTAAGATGATTTAGGGTTGGGCCAGGGCAGAGGTGAGGCTGGGCTCTTCTGCTGCCTGGGACTCAAGCCCATGCCATCCAAAATCCCCATTGCTGCAAACACAGGGAACAGCAGGATCTCCACAATTCCTGCTGTTGGCATCCACTGATGGCACACCACCCAATGCTGTGGATTGAGGGATTGCTCTTTGGGGAGGATGGGGCAGGATTGGGGACAAGTCCGGCTGGTGCCAGGATGGGAGAAAGGAGGGAAAGAGCTCCACCCTCTCCTGGCATTAGGCCTCTAGCTCTGCTTTTCATGGCCACTGCCATTGAACTCATCACCTCCCCAATTTACAGAGACATCCACCCTTCTGGAACTGAACAGCACAGCACCAGCCCCTGCCACAACTGAGGAGTCCAGCCCAGCACTGCTGACCACCACTAGCACAGTGGCTAGCACAGCAAAGAGCAGCACACCAGGTAACCCTGTCCACTCTCACTCCCTGCCCTCCCCACTGCTCCTCATCTCCCTTGCCAGAGCAGATTGCACTGCAGGCAGTCTCCCAGCCCTGGGCCTCTCCTGTTAGGCCACCCCAAACTCAAGTGGGGATGCAAACAGAGCATGGGGAAGAGCTGGCAAATGGGACAGCTGTGCTTTGAGTCCAGGAACTCTGCAGCTGCTGCTGGTTTAATGAAACTCTGCAGAGGGATTGCCTCTCATTGCAACCAGGAGCAAAAAATTCATTCTGCCTTAACTGCCTCATGTCCTGCATAGGTAGTACCAGAACTATTTCCTAGACATGCTCTGGCACCAGGGGTGTGGGAGGAGGAAAGGAAGATGCTGCCTTAAATATTTTGACATTCAGGAGAGGTCTCTGTGTACATGGGGGTCCTGTGTGAAACAGCATAGTCAGGAGGGTGATTTGAGATGAGTGAAAGAGCTCTCCAAGATGTTGTAGGAATCACAGGACAGGGCTCCTAGAAATGGGCTACACTCATCTGTATGATATTGTGATGACTCTGTATGATACCTTTGTCATTGACTCCAAATTCTTCCTTACATCCGCAGCTCCAGCACCCACCACATCCAGGCCATACTCCACAGGTAATGCCAGCCCCCCCAGCCCCATGCCTGGCCATGCAGCAGCCCTGTTGCAATGGCCCATGTGGGCAGAGCAGAGTGCCGGGCTGGTGTGAGCTCGTCCTTGTCCCTGTGCGGCGTGGCAGGGCCCAGCGTGCGGCTGTCGGGCGGCAGGAACGGCTGCGAGGGCCGCGTGGAGCTGTACGACGGCAGCACCTGGGGCACGGTGTGTGACGACCAGTGGGACCTGCGGGATGCCCAGGTGGTGTGCCAGCAGCTGGGCTGTGGAGAGCCCCTGGGAGCCCCAGGCAACGCTCGCTTTGGCCCGGGCTCCGGCCGCATCTTCCTGGACGACGTGCAGTGCCGCGGGGATGAGCCCTCCCTCCAGATGTGCCGGCACAGCGGCTGGGGCGTGCACAACTGCGGGCACGTGGAGGATGCCAGTGTCATCTGTGCAGGTGAGTGGCCAGCAGAATCCAACTGGAGGGTTTTGGGCTCCTGCACTGAATGTAGGCATGCAGACTTCTCATGGCAGAGAGCTTGGGCTGAGTGACAAGGTGGCAAAAAACAGAAGGAGAGATTGTGGAATGGGAAAGATGGAGCAGGACTAGGAGCACATCAGGCTGGTGTCTGGATGTGGGAAAGGCTGGACAGAAGTCAATGCTCGTATCCCCTTTTCATCCTACAGCCTCGATTTTCGTGTCCATGTCCACATCCATGTCCATGTCAGTGTCCATGTCGATGTCAATCCATTGTTACAATCCAGCTGAATTCACTGCCCATTTGTTCACTCTCTGTTCTTTGTTGCAGCCCCTGAGCCAAACCCTCCTCCTCAATGGCAACTCACAACAGGTAAGTGAAGCTCACTCATCCTTGGCCCACTTTTCAAGCCAGCCCAAATCTGGCACAATACGGGAAGAGGGGAGTTCAACGGGTTTGATGCTGGTCTGTGCAATGCTACTGTTCCCCTATTCCCCGGTCATCTCCAGGCTGCAAGAATCTCCCCCTCTCTCAGTGGGCCACATGCATGGCAGGCAGAGGGCTTTTCTGCACATGACACAGGGTCTTGACCATCTCTGTCCCCAGGCAGATCCAGTAGGTCACTGGACAGTGCACATGTGCCATCTCCATACCCTGGGTCTTTCCTCAGCCACTGTCCTCGCGTAGTCTTCAGAGTCTGCACCACCACAGACCATGGTCACTGTGACCAAATCTCCAAAACAGTAGGAGAGGTAGTGGGAGCTGTGGATGCTGGGGTGGAGGGACTCAAACCAATGCCTTGTGCTGCGTGGCAGGGCCCAGCGTGCGGCTGTCGGGCGGCAGGAACGGCTGCGAGGGCCGCGTGGAGCTGTACGATGGCAGCACCTGGGGCACGGTGTGTGACGACCAGTGGGACCTGCAGGATGCCCGGGTGGTGTGCCAGCAGCTGGGCTGTGGCCAGCCCCTGGGAGCCCCAGGCAACGCTCGCTTTGGCCCGGGCACCGGCCGCATCTTCCTGGACGACGTGCAGTGCCGCGGGGATGAGCCTTCCCTCCAGATGTGCCGGCACAGCGGCTGGGGCGTGCACAACTGCGGGCACGTGGAGGATGCCAGTGTCATCTGTGCAGGTGAGTGGCCAGCAGAATCCAACTGGAGTGTTTTGGGCTCCTCCACTGAAGGTAGGCATGCTGACTTCGCATGGCAGAGAGCTTGGGCTGAGTGACAAGGTGGCAAAAAACAGAAGGAGAGATTGTGGAGTGAGAAAGATTGAGCAGGACTAGGAGCACATCAGGCTGGTGTCTGGATGTGGGAAAGGCTGGACAGAAGTCAATGCTCATGTCCCCTTTTCATCCTACAGACTCGATTTTCGTGTCCATGTCCACATCCATGTCCATGTCAGTGTCCATGTCGATGTCAATTCATTGTTACAATCCAGCTACATTCACTGCCCATTTGTTCACTCTCTGTTCTTTGTTGCAGCCCCTGAGCCAAACCCTCCTCCTCAATGGCAACTCACAACAGGTAAATCCAGCTCACCCATCCTTGGCCCAATTTTAAAGCCAGCCCAAATCTGGCACAATACGGGAAGAGGGGAGTTCAACGGGTTTGATCCTGGTTGGTGCAATGCTACTGTTCCCCTATTCCCCGGTCATCTCCAGGCTGCAAGAATCTCCCCCTCTCTCAGTGGGCCACATGCATGGCAGGCAGAGGGCTTTTCTGCACATGACACAGGGTCTTGACCATCTCTGTCCTAAGGCAGATCCAGTAGGTCACTGGACAGTGCACATGAGCCATCCCCATACCCTGGGTCTTTCCTCAGCCACTGTCCTCGCGTAGTCTTCAGAGTCTGCACCACCACAGACCATGGTCACTGTGACCAAATCTCCAAAACAGTAGAAGAGGTAGTGGGAGCTGTGGATGCTGGGGTGGAGGGACTCAAACCAATGCCTTGTGCTGCGTGGCAGGGCCCAGCGTGCGGCTGTCGGGCGGCAGGAACGGCTGCGAGGGCCGCGTGGAGCTGTACGACGGCAGCACCTGGGGCACGGTGTGTGACGACCAGTGGGACCTGCAGGATGCCCAGGTGGTGTGCCAGCAGCTCGGCTGTGGCCAGCCCCTGGGAGCCCCAGGCAACGCTCGCTTTGGCCCGGGCTCCGGCCGCATCTTCCTGGATGACGTGCAGTGCCACGGGGATGAGCCTTCCCTCCAGATGTGCCGGCACAGCGGCTGGGGCGTGCACAACTGCGGGCACGTGGAGGATGCCAGTGTCATCTGTGCAGGTGAGTGGCCAGCAGAATCCAACTGGAGGGTTTTGGGCTCCTCCACTGAAGGTAGGCATGCTGACTTCGCATGGCAGAGAGCTTGGGCTGAGTGACAAGGTGGCAAAAAGCAGAAGGAGAGATTGTGGAGTGGGAAAGATTGAGCAGGACTAGGAGCACATCAGGCTGGTGTCTGGATGTGGGAAAGGCTGGACAGAAGTCAATGCTCGTATCCCCTTTTCATCCTACAGCCTCGATTTTCACATCCATGTCCACATCTTCGTCCATGTCAGTGTCCATGTCGATGTCAATTCATTGTTACAATCCAGCTGAATTCACTGCCCATTTGTTCACTCCTTGTTCTTTGTTGCAGCCCCTGAGCCAAACCCTCCTACTCAATGGCAACTCACAACAGGTAAGTCCAGCTCACCCATCCTTGGCCCAATTTTAAAGCCAGCCCAAATCTGGCACAATACGGGAAGAGGGGAGTTCAACGGGTTTGATCCTGGTTGGTGCAATGCTACTGTTCCCCTATTCCCCGGTCATCTCCAGGCTGCAAGAATCTCCCCCTCTCTCAGTGGGCCACATGCACGGCAGGCAGAGGGCTTTTCTGCACATGACACAGGGTCTTGACCATCTCTGTCTCCAGGCAGATCCAGTAGGTCACTGGACAGGGCACCTGTGCCATCTCCATACCCTGGGCCTTTCCTCAGCCACTGTCCCCTTAGTCTTCACAGTCTGTATCACCACAGATCATGGTCTCCAAAACAGTAGGGGAGGTGGTGGGAGCTGTGGATGCTGGGGTGGAGGGACTCAAACCAATGCCTTGTGCTGCGTGGCAGGGCCCAGTGTGCGGCTGTCGGGCGGCAGGAACGGCTGCGAGGGCCGCGTGGAGCTGTACGACGGCAGCACCTGGGGCACGGTGTGTGACGACCAGTGGGACCTGCGGGATGCCCAGGTGGTGTGCCAGCAGCTGGGATGTGGCCAGCCCCTGGGAGCCCCAGGCAACGCTCGCTTTGGCCCGGGCACCGGCCGCATCTTCCTGGACGACGTGCAGTGCCGCGGGGATGAGCCCTCCCTCCAGATGTGCCGGCACAGCGGCTGGGGCGTGCACAACTGCAGGCACGTGGAGGATGCCAGTGTCATCTGTGCAGGTGAGTGGCCAGCAGGGAACTCAGGCTTTTTTACATATCATTCTAAGATGATTTAGTGTTGGGCCAGGGCAGAGGTGAGGCTGGGCTCTTCTGCTGCCTGGGACTCAAGCCCATGCCATCCAAAATCCCCATTGCTGCAAACACAGGGAACAGCAGGATCTCCACAATTCCTGCTGTTGGCATCCACTGATAGGGCAATGATGTGGATTGAGGGATTGCTCTTTGGGGATGATGGGGCAGGATTGGGGACAAGTCCAGCTGGTGCCAGGATGGGAGAAAGGAGGGAAAGAGCTCCACCCTATTTCCTGGCATTAGGCCTCTAGCTCTGCTTTTCATGGCCACTGCCATTGAACTCATCACCTCCCCAACTTACAGAGACATCCACCCTTCTGGAACTGAACAGCACAGTACCAGCCCCTGCCACAACTGAGGAATCCAGCCCAGCACTGCTGACCACCACTAGCACAGTGGCTAGCACAGCAAAGAGCAGCACACCAGGTAACCCTGTCCACTCTCACACACTGCCCTCCCCACTGTTCCTCATCTCCCTTGCCAGAGCAGATTGCACTGCAGGCAGTCTCCCAGCCCTGGGCCTCTCCTGTTAGGTCACCCCAAACTCAAGTGGGGATGCAAACAGAGCATGGGGAAGAGCTGGCAAATGGGACAGCTGTGCTTTGAGTCCAGGAACTCTGCAGCCGCTGCTGGTTTAATGAAACTCTGCAGAGGGATTGTTTCCCACTGCAACCAGGAGTATCAGGCCCAGGGATCAATCCCTTCACTTCTTGCATTGCTCGTACCAGCGTTGTTTTCTAGATGCACTCTGGTGTTTGGGATATGATCAGAAGAATTGAGAATATGGTCATTTGCAGTGCTTGCAACTGGGTCTCCCATAGAGCTCCTGGCCCTCTGTGCCTCATCCCCTGTTTCCACTTCCCTGCCTCTCTCTGATCCCCATTTTGTCACTCTGTGCCTCAAGGTGAGGCCATGTCCTGGCCCCAGTTCCTTTCTCATGAATTGCATGTCTCACATGTGTCTCTTCTTCCTTCATACCCACAGCTCCAGTGGCCACCTCAACACCTCCACCAGGTAATGCTCTGCTGTGGCTCTTCTCACCTTGCTAATTTGTGGTCTGTCTCCCTGCTGCACATTTCTGTAAATTTGTCTTTTGTCTCTATGACGATATTGCTGCAAGTGTGAGTGATCTTTTTCAAGCAGAATATAAAATGGGTTTTCATCTTTAAATGTCACATCTTGAAGCATTTATATTCAAAGGTTGTGCTCACCTTCCTACAAAGACACTTTTAGGATTACTGTGGCAAGAATTATGTCATTCATGTTGGCAGGAATACTAAAGCTTTTTGCAGCTTTGTACTTGGGACTTCTTGCAGCAGCCTGAAGTGCTTATTTCAGTCTGAGACCAGAAAATTGCAGTTTTCTAGAAAACTTGCAACTTAATTACCCTCCAAAGACCTTAAGGGAGTAAAGAGAAGCAGCAGAGTAACTGATGAGAGGCTGTCTGTTGAGCAAAGTGCTTCCATTTCAAGTGTCATGACACCTCCCAGAATGGACCACAACTCTAAAAAGGGGCAGAAAGCATCCAGGTGTTACCAGCCCAGCCTGAAGAGGGTAGTCTGACACCACGGATGGAAATCCACCCCTGAGGGAATTCCAAACCCAACATGAAAGCAAACCTAAAGCAAAAACAAATATTAGTTTTGACTCAGCTCCTATAGTACCACCTGCAGTCAGCAGGGGACCTGTTTTTCAATAGCAGTGGATGAGGCACGCACAGCTCAAGTACACTTTTGCAGAGGTTACTGTGAGTAAATTCTTTCCCATTTCTTTCTGCAGCACCTTATTTTTGTGGTGGCTCAGTCTCAGATCCCTCTGGGGTGCTGCAGAGTCCCAACTATCCTGGAAATTATCCAAATGACGCCGACTGCGCGTGGGAAATACAAGTGGAGAACAATTTCCGTGTAACGCTCACATTTAGAGATATTGTGTAAGTAAAACCTTGATTCCCTGGGCAAATATCAAAGTCAAAACTTACTTGAGAACTTTGAGATCTTATCTGAAACAAGCAACCTTCCCAGTTTTAAAGATACTTCCAGTAACATCCACAGTTGGAAGACCAGATCAAAATCTGGATTGATGCTGCACTTTTTACTCACCAGTTTCTGCTAGAGCTGCATAAAAGCCAAATTAAATTTGTGCTGAGAAAACTTTACATGCTGAAAGACTTTATCACATGTTAGGCAGTGAAATCAGAGTTTCTGAAATGGATTTGACAAGGTGCTGATGTTTTTCTAACAGGATGCAAAGTGGGACATGCCAACACGACTACATTGAAGTTTATGATGGACCTCTCCACTCTTCCCCTCTTCTTGGGAGATTCTGTTCTGGTTCCTTTCCCACATATGTGTCCTCTTCAAACATGATGAGTGTTCGCTTCCACAGCGATTCCAGATACTCCTTCAGAGGTTTTCAGGCTTACTACTCCTCCATTCCAGCAGGTCACAACACCAGTAAGTTCCTGGCCAGTGTTTCCCAACAGACAAGCCTATTTATTGCTGTTGTGTGCAGAATAAATATCTGTGTCAATTTAAAGATTGTTGTGAAAACTGAATGATGTGCGTGAAATAGAGTGGGTTGGGGTGGGAACTGCCTGACTTCTAAATTCAGAAAAAACCTGCCTCTAATCATGACCAAATACCTAAAGTCCCAAATATATTGTACCTTCCTCTTCCACCAGCCATTCAGTGCTTGCCAGACTACATGCACGTAGTGGTCAGCAGAGGCTACCTCCAGTCTCAGGGCTACTCAGCACAGAGGGTCACCCTGAAGGACAGTCGCTGCAGACCCACAGTCACCTCACAGGAGGTGGTATTCAACATTCCCTACAATGGCTGTGGGACCATGCAAGAGGTAAACTCCCTGTTTTGGGCACTCAATTGCATAGTTAAGCTTGGCAAAACTTGGATGGAACGTGACTGTGGTGTTTGTGAGGGGTCCCCAACTTGAGGTGAGAGATGAGGAATCTGACTCCATGTTCTCAGAAGGCTGATCTATTCTATTCTATTCTATTCTATTCTATTCTATTCTATTCTATTCTATTCTATTCTATTCTATTCTATTCTATTCTATTCTATTCTACTCTACTCTACTATACTATACTATACTATACTATACTATACTATACTATACTATACTATACTATACTATACTATACTATGCCATACTATGCCATACTATGCCACACTATGCCATACTAAAACTATACTAAAGAAAGAGAAGGATACAGTCAGAAGGCTTAACAAGAATGAATAATAAAAACTCACAACTGATTCCTCAGAGTCCAACACAGGTGATGGTGATTGGTCATTAAGTAAAAACAATTCATGTGTTTGGGTAAACAATCTGCAACCACATTCCAGAGCAGCATGCACAGGAGAA
Source organism: Haemorhous mexicanus (assembly GCF_027477595.1). Lineage (NCBI taxonomy): Eukaryota > Metazoa > Chordata > Aves > Passeriformes > Fringillidae > Haemorhous > Haemorhous mexicanus. Next base: position 38,572,033 of record NC_082347.1, read on the forward strand.
GCTGAGGCTTCTCATATTCCCAGGAGAAGAAATCCTGGCGAAGGGATTTTTCAGGAAATATCACAGTGACACGTGACAAAAGCACAATTCCTGATTTTAAATTGCATGGTTCAACAGGAGAACAACGACACGATCAACTACTCCAACACCATCAGGGTCGCATCTTCCGGGTACATAATCAGGAGGAAGAAGAACATCAACCTGCACGTCAGCTGCAAAATGCTGAGGAAGAGCTGGCAGCAGGTGGTGTATGCTGCTGAGGACACCGTGGATGTGGACGAGTACCAGTTTGGAAGATACAACATGAACATCACCTTCTACGAGTCCCCGGCGTTCCGGCGCCAAGTGCGCGGCTCCCCCTACTACATCGACCTCAACCAAAACCTCTACCTGCAAGCCTGTCTTCACAGCTCAGACCCAAACCTGAAGGTGGTTGTGGACACGTGTGTGGCATCACCTGACCCTCGTGATTTTAACACGCTGGCCTATTACCTAGTCAGGAACAGGTAGGAGCTGTCTTCAAAGCTAGAAGCACACCTGTCATCCACATTTATTTTAAATAATACAGCCAATCTGAATGGGGTTAGAACTCCCTGTCAACAGGCTGGGAAAAGTGGTCTTTGATTTTTTTTTATTTGTGCAGTATGAGCTTGGAAATAAGAAATTATATTTGGACCTTGCTTTCATTTCATTTCTTTGTCCTGTGAAAAATATTTGAAGTAGTGGCAGAAAAGTAGATGACACACTGAAAACTGGCAGTAGGAATTGTCATCCTAGGAGGTGAATATTTTTGTAAAACATCAAGCATCACACTAATTTTTATGCCTTGTATAACACTGACATTACAAACAATCTGTTTGTTCCCTCTTCATCACTTAAAGTGTCCTTATCTTGGAAAAAGAAGAAGAGTTGCCAACCCTCCAGCTGCTTCATAGTAATTTAAAAAGTCTATATTTTTTAATTTCATACTGTGCTATGAAGGTTACATTTTTATCCCACTGCTTTCCTAGTACCTGACTATGACATAATTCAGTTTTAATCTGGAATTCATCATAACAAATGGAATAATTTGAATTTTAATTTTGCAGGAATGAGCATGTGTGCATCTGTGAAGACTAATCCCCTTCTTTTACTCCTTTCTAGGTGTCCTAGAGATTCTTCCTATGCCACCTACTACTCCCCTTCCAGCCACTTTGCTCGGTTCAAGTTTAACGCCTTCGAGTTCATGAGCCGGCACCCGTCGGTGTACCTCAAGTGCCAGATGCTGGTCTGCAGGCTCGGGGACTACTCCTCCCACTGCTACCAGGGCTGCAGCTCCAGGGCCAAGAGAGACACCAGCCCTGCTGAGGAACAAGTGGATGTGGTGGTTGGGCCCCTTCAGCTCCGAGGAGGGGATGCTCCCAGTGGGAGCACCGGGAAAGATGAATAAATTTCTCTCACGTTTGCTCCAGGGTGACCAACGGGCTCCAGGAAAAGCCACAGCTCTGTCGCCTCTCACTGAAATCTGCTTTTGTCAACTTTGCCATGAAAAGGAAGAGATCGACACCTTACAAGCTTCTGCTTTCACCCACATTTTAAAAAGTGTAACTTCTCTGGCTGTCCTGAAGGACAGTTCCCTGTAATCCTTTTTAGTACTCCTTGATTTGTGCTAATTAGCTCCAGTCTGATTGTGGATTTGATGGCACTTGGGGATATGGTTTATTGGTGGACTTATCTCTGCTAGTTTAATGGTAGGACTCAATAACCTTAAAGATCTTTTCTAACTTAAATGATCCCATGATTCCATGACACCCAGCTGGGAGCAAATTCCCCGACTTCTTGAGAGATATTTCATTCCCTCAGTTGTGTTCTGCTTATGAAGTTTGTTTAGTTGAGTTGTTGTCCCTGCTAATATGAAGCCTATCCAAATAGTTGAAAGCAATGAATCTGTGAGTTTGCTTATTTCTGACTTTGATCTGGGAGCCATCCCTTTAAAACTGGAGATCTTTGTGCCTTGACCTTCAATACACTGAGATCAAACCCCAAAAAATTTCACTCATAGGGTTGGGCTCTTCTAGCAACAAGAATTATAGCTATACAATATTCTAATTACTGAGTATTGCTTTTAGTGCTACATTTCTCATTGAAACAATGATGGGTCTGCACTTATTTATAAAATGCAGAGATTTCCAAGCTAAAATGAATCTGTTCTGTGAGCAGTGTAATTTATAATCAAAGGAAGGAATGTTTACAAAGCAATAAATCTATTTTGTCTCTCCAATTAATGTCTGTGCTTAAAATACAAATGTTTTACTGTGTTGAAGAGTACATCTGTTTGATATAATAAATTCTGCTACAATGCCTTAGAACAGCTTTGTAGTCCTAACACCTCTTAAAGGATTAAGAAACAATTTCAACTTTCATGCCATAAGTTGTTTAGCACAATTATTTTATCATTTTTCTCCTCTTTGATTCTTCTCTCACATCATTCTAAAACCATTCATCTAATGCCTCAAAATTTTGTGAGCTGAAGTGAAAATGTGAGTGAGGCACCAAGAAATATTTCAAGGTTCATTGAAAGGAAGGAAGATTTAATTTGGTGAGAATGGATCATCTCTGGAAAGGAAATGTTAAAATTTACCTCACCATAGCACTGGATTTGTGGCTATACAATATTCTAATTATTTTGAGCATTGATTAATATCTTTTCCATTAAGTTTTCTCTAGATTGAATAAATCCAAATTCAAAATACACTGAGCTGTTAAAGATATTTTGTTTGCAATCTTTAAGGCTGAAATACACAATCTATTCTAAAGGCTTGTTATATCAATTTTTAGCCTTCCATCCCATACATCCTAAACCAGGCAAAACAAATGTCATCCAAGAGATTGAATCTCAGCCAAGAGACTTTTCAGCTCTCACCCAAATGTCAAGAGCTGAAAGATATTTCATATCTGCTTTCCAGAAGGAAGAGCTTTGTTCAATTTTTATTACTTTTGGTTGCTGATCACAAAACTATTGAATTTTTCCTTCTCTCCGTGGTTGGATGCTTTGCAGTTGTAAGGAGTTTGGCTTCTCAGGACTTACCCAGCCTTTCAGAATGTCTTGTGCACATTTAAAAATCAGACTGAAATATGCTGGAAATGCAAACAGCCAAATGCCACATAAACATTTATCACTGATGCATGAAAACATGAAAAGCAAGACCTGGGATTTCTTGCCTTTCATGTCCTAGTTAAAAAATACAAAGAATTAAAGCCAAAATGTAAGCTAAAATTGTTTATTTGGCCTTTTGTTTTGGTTTTTTGTTTGGTTTGTAGGGGATCAGTTATGCCAATCTCCCAGTGAAGGCTGGTGCCTGCAAACACAAGGGTGTCAAGAACCAGGAGCACGTGCAGGACACTTCTTTTGCTCTTTTAAATGAGCTTTCTGGGGGCTGCTTATTTTTGTCACCTGCTCTGCCCTCAGACAAGACACACCAGCTTCTTCCTTTGAACAACTGTCTGACTTTGGTATTGGGTTATTTTATTTCCTCCTGGTGTGTCTGTCATGACTCAGCCATGTGCTTGTTCACTCAGCACTCACCATACCAGCAACAATGATGAATATTTTGTTTGCAGCACCATGAGAAAATCCCTTAGAAGTGTCAACCCAATGACAGAATCACACCCTGCACTGCTTCTGGCTAGGGTAGGTAATTTTCTCCCTAGCAGCTGGTAAAGTGCCCTGTTTGGATTTAGGATGAGAATAATGCTGAGATGGTTCTGAGCAACACTCAGTCAAGGATTTGTCAGCTCCTCATGCTGCCCTGCCAGTGAGAAGCCCTCGGGGGCTCAAGACATTTTATTTATTTTATTATTTTATTTTATTTTATTTTATTTTATTTTATTTTATTTTATTTTATTTTATTTTATTTTATTTTATTTTATTTTATTTTATTTTATTTTTTATTTTTCCTCAATTCTCTCCCCCATCCCACTGGGAGAGGGGAACAAGCAAACAGCTGAAGGTGCTCAGAACTCTGATAAAACTGCACATCCCTGAGAAGCTCTCCTCAAGGCTTCTTTAATGGGAAGAGAAGGGATCAAAAGCAATTTGATTTAAAATACATGTGTATTTTTTAGAAAATAATTGCATGGGGTCTGTAGGTTCCTGACTTCATGCTGTTCCCAGAGCTACCAAGGCACCTACTTGGCCAGAAATGGGGTTGAAGCAAAGCTCAGAGACAAAAGCCTTGTTAGCTTGTTTGTATGCTGGATTTCCTGTCCTGTTTATCCCTCCATTCTAATTTTGGAGAATGAAGCAGATCATTCAGCTCTGCAGTTCTCCTTCCCAGGAGTTACAAAAATATTTATAACTGGGTATAAATAAATATTGTTTTGTTTCTGCATCTCATAGCCAGCAAGTAGATTTAAATTTTAATTTGTTAATAACAAATCCTCATGTAGATTGAGATTTCAAAAAGCCAGTTAGGGTTTGCAGGGTATGGGTAAGAAACACCACTTTTCTGGTTTTCATTACTTTCTCCCCATGCTTTCCCATGGAATCCCACAGACATGCATTGAGCACAACCTTCTGCTCCCAGTTCTGGCCATGGGGTCCTTTAATGCACAAGCCCCACTGCTTGCACCAAATTCCAATTACATAACTAAGGGAATATACTCTGGAGATCATCAATTCACTCCACTGATTATTTTATTTTCTTAATTAACTCCATCAGACTCACCAAGTCACAACCAAGCTTTTTTAACAGGATTGCACTAGAATCTCCCCATGGTATTTTTAAAATTTTGGCTGTTTTTATCTAGATGGCAAAAGCTAAGGAGACACTAAAATTCACACAGCAGCTTGTGAATGTTAGGAGATCTTCTCTCTCAGACTCAGGACACAAGAAATCTATTTTAATGAAACTTCTTCTGGCTGAGGAAACTCATCAGTGACCTGGCTGTGTCACTGGAGTGAGAGCTGTTTCCATTTCCTAGAATAACACTTGGAGCACCTCTTTTGCCCTGAATCACCTGGTACTCATCCAACCAAATTTTCTCTTTTTTTTTTTTTCTGAAATAAGTGGATTAGCCACAGGCTGTAATGTAGACATTAATTGTACTGCTGCTGTTCTAGAGAGCCTGCCAAGTCTCAATGACTGTCACTTTTTTTTTTTTTCCTGTATTTTTTCCATCATTTCAGAGAGGTGGGTTCTCTGTTTCCTCCCAGTGGCTGACTAGTGATGTTGAGATGTTTTGGAGGCATTTGGCATTAGTTGCCACCTTCTGTTGCTAAGGCTGGATTCAAGCAGGGCTTTGTTGCACGAGGTATGATGAGAATCGAGCTGTGCTCATGAGAGGGCTCTGTGCCTCCACACAGAGGTGTTCCTTTCCCAACACCAGTCATTCCATGACTCTGTTTGGCAAAGCCAAACCTTGTATCCCAAATGCTGGATGTTGATATCCCCAGTCCAGGCTCAGAAATCCAAAGGTGCAGCCCCAGCTGCAGAACCTGCTGCTTCAGTTTCCCTTGGAGGTCCTGGGCAGCGTTGGTTTGAGAGCAGCACTCTGTGCAAGCAGAGCAAACACTTGATCTGAGCCTTGCCAGCCTGAGACAAGCCCTCTTTGTTCCAGGAGTCAGTGGATTTTGCTAAGGAATGCATTGTTGGGGAAGACAAGAGGGCTGCTCCCTGCCAGCACTGCAAGGATTCATCCGGGCGTCACAGGAGGTGCTGCCCAAAGGCAGCAGTGTCACAGCTGGGGTGACAGAAATCAAGCTGGGAATTAACTGTTTGAAACACAGGCTAGAATTTGGACAGTCTTGAGAGGTTCCTGGTACTGCATTTTGGAAAAAACAGAAAAAAAAATAGCATTTTGTTGACTGCTGATAAGACAGTCCACTGCCATGGGAATGTTTTCTGCCTGGCTCCTCTTGGGCCAGTGGCTGCTGTGGGCTGTCCAAGGGGAGGGGTTAACCACTGCTCCCACAGAAGAGAAGGGCTTCAAATGAGTATTGAGGTACCCAAAAAATGAAGCTATTAGAAAGGAACTCCTGCAAAAAAAATTTACTGAAATATTTTAGAAATTAAATGTATCTCCACTCTATGAAATTACATTGGCTATTGCTGCTCTCTCAGTTTCTTGCCTTCCACAGAACTTCCTCTGTAGTATCAAACCCTATCATATCAAATCCCTTAGTTTTACTTTGGTTTGCCTTGGATTTTTATTTTAGTGACCACATAGTTTCATTTATACAACCTTTTTACTACTAACACTTTAAAAATTCGTATTTTCCCCTATAGTCATAAACTAATGCATTTCAAGACTGGTCTGCCTTCTGTTGTAGACCTGTGTAATAGTCCTGGAACAAGGTTTATTAATCTGCTTCTTATTGTTCCAACAATATCTTCAGCACCCTGTGCAATACCCCATTTCCTTGCTAGATGTAGTTGTTACTGCAGTGACTCAAACTCCACCTAGAAGTGACTGACTTTTTTCATTCACAGCTGGCACAGGATCTGAAGGAAGAGGCAAACTCCTTACATTTGTGTAATTGCATCTAATGTCATGCTCTGATGTTTCAGAACTGAATGTGTACAGAGCAGAACCCTGGGGGTATTCAGTGCTCTTACAGACACGACCCAGAAGAGCCTGCCTCAAGCAGCATAATCCAACTTGCATAAATCTCTGATTCTGTCCTTCCATGAAACATCCAGGTTCAGGGAAATTCTCTTTTGCCTTTCAAATAAATGTCAGTGACGGTGGTGAATGGTGGAACCAGTGCTAAGGGCAGGCTGAAATATTTTGCAAAAGAGCCTATGGGAGCATTTGTGGTGATTTCTGGGATTAAAGTGATTCAGCAGCTGCGTGCAACCAGCAGGTTTGTGGACATCAGGCCATCACTGTGCATGTGGACATGCTGCATCCCCTTCAGGAGATGTGACTTTTGCTCACAGCCCAAGAAAAATTGTCATGGATGATGTGCAGTGCAGGGGGAATGAGAAATACCTGTGGGAGTGTTCTCACAGGGGGTGGTGTGGGGAGAAGTGTGACAGCCACTGCGATGCCAGGGCCATTTGCTTGTGTACAATACCTTTGCTTGCTCAAGAGGAGCCACAGTGAATTTTTAATTTTGTCAAATTCAAAAGTGCTCCCCTGAACTATAAAACACATTTCTCAACAGCATTATGCCTCTCTTAATACCCACACTGCCAACAAATCTCTGTCCTATGCAGTGCTTCCCTCCTTTTTCTTTATTTTTAATCCATATTTGACATGGCAAACTTCCATCCAACTAAAATTCAAAACCTTTTAGAGCATTTTAAGCAGAGTCACTCAGAATCCATCCTGTTACATCACTCCCACACTTTTTTAGTCACCTGTAACCTCCTTTAACCAACTCTATTTGCTCTCTACCAGGGCTTGGGAGGAGCAACAAAATCAATCCCGAGGCACATTCTGCCCTCACAGAACCAACAAACTTTCAGACAGGAGACTTTTCCTGAGTTTAAAGTGCTAATCCCACATATCTCCTCTTGACAAAGCTTTTATTGAACACCTGAGGATCATTTATTTGAGTGAGATAGCCAGGATAAACCAAAAGCAAAGGTTCAGAGTCACAACTCCTCTGCAGCTTAGGGGCAGAAAGCAAGAAAAAGGAACCAGAGCTGTGTCAGATCCCTCTGAAGGATATGCCATGACCTTCTGGCCCTTCTTGGTCCTTACCCAAATTTAACCTTGACAACTTTTTAAAATGTCTGCCTGATGGTAAAAAAAGTTCAAAGTCTCGTTCTCCTCTGATTTTTCAAGTTGTTGGCGAGGGCAGTCAGCTCTTAATTAATTATCCAGTTGTTGGATACTTTGTGAAACAAGACAGGTTTTACAAAAAAGGTGAGGTGTTATCATAGAATATCTTGATTTGGAAACAGCCCATGATGTTTGAGTCCAGCTCCCTGCTCCTCAAAAGGGCTGCCAAAATTAAACCACCTGACTAATAGTGTTGTCCAGGCACTTCTTGACCTCTGGTAGGTTTTGTGCTGTAGCCAGAGGAGCTGCTCCAGTGTCCAACCACCCTATGGGTGAAGAACCTCTTTGAAAAATACAGTTAATTTTACAGAAACTGAAATTGCTAAAATGTATATTTTGTCTCTTTCCTCCTCTGACAGCTTCTACGGGAACTGAAATATCTGGCACTTTCAATTTCATATTTATTCAACCATTTCTATCTTGAAAAAAAAATTCCCTACCATAAAAAACTTGCTCTTTAAATTTTTACTGATTTGCACCTTATTTAGTTTCTTCAGTAGCTTATACATAAGGAAAAACTTTAAATGCAGTGGTTTTTGACCACAGTGAAAGCAGTCATTCTGAGTTACATGAGTTTTCATGATGTTAACTATAGATTTTTAATATTTAAGGAGATCTAATATATGAAATTTAAGTATAAATCTGATTTGCCACAGGACTGAAAGGATGTGACCTTCTGAGTGTGAAAAACCTCTTCACTCCATCCGGCTGTTAAAAGTTTCCAGTCTTAAAAAAAAGGAAAGGTGTTGCATAAACCAGCATTTTTAATATTATCTGTTATCCGGATTTACCTCAGACAAAAAAAAAACCCTAAGAAAATTTTTTTGTACTTCCTATTGAAACTCAAAGGCCCTAAAGTGCTATTGAAATGCAAGGAGAAAAGGAAATGCAGTTGTAGGGAAGTCATGGTGACATTGTGCTGCTTTGGCTTGATTAACCTCATGTCTTGGTCGCACCCTTGTCTCAATGAGTTGAACTTTGCTCTATTAATTTAAATACTTCATTGTAAATATATCAATAAACACCCACCATCATTTGTCTAGCACAGGTAATTTATTTAATTATGACTAATTTCATAACCACTACTCAGCTGGGAATAAATCACTTTAACTTTGGCAGCCTACAGAGTCTTTCTTCTTCTCTGCACTGGCAGTGAGCTCCACTGCACACTTCATGTGTCTCACTGCACCGACTTAAAAATTACATTTTAAAAGATTTAATTAATTTTAAAGGCAACAGTAGTGACAGCTCAGTCCCTGGCACCCCGAGGCCACTCCCATGTTTGATGACAAATATTCCAAGGGTGCTGGAGAAGGTCACCAGCACTGATGTGACCCTGCCCTGGCACTGCTGAGGTCAAAGGGATTTGCTGGAAGCTGAGGAAAGTTCCCCATTAAGACCATTGTCCACAGGAAAGTGGGAAGCAGGAAAAGCTGCAGGAATGCAGCAGGTGCCAAGACAAGCAGGGTGTGTTGACAGAAAGCCTCAGTGGGTAACAGGATGGAATGACCTCTCCTGCCATGTGTGGGGACAAGGTCACTGACACCCCTCCAGGTCAGCACAGCCTTCACCCCTGACAAAGATTTTCCCCCACTGGGGCTTCCAGAGGCTGATGTGACATCCTTATCCCAAGGAAAGTCTCCTCTGGGACTGGGCAGCTGGACCCAGCTCTCAATACTCAGTTTTGTCCAAAGACAGTGGCTTCATACTGAAAGTTTTCACTTTACAATAAATTCACCACAAGTCGCTGTGCAGGTTATGTTATTGAGGATGTGATTGACTTCAGCTGGGATTGGCCTTTTCTCTAATCATTCCTCACAAACACCTCTCACTTCAGAACTTATTGGACTTCAGTGGAAAGGCTGTCAGAGAGAAAACCTGGCCTGTTCCAGCACAGCGTGGCCAGCAGGAGCAGGGCAGTGGCCATCCCCTGTGCCAGCACTGCTGAGGCACCTCAGACCTTGTGGTGAGCTCTGGGTCCCTCAGGATGACAAAGACAGTGAGGGGCTGGAGTGTCCAGGGAAGGGAGCAGAACTGGGGAAGGGGCCGGTACAGAACTGAGTTTGGCACTGGGAACACTTCCACTGTGGCAAGACACTGGACATGGCTCGCCCCAGATTGTGGGGAATGCAGTGGGTGCAGCAAAAACCAGGATCTACCCCATAAGAAAACTTTCCAGGAGCGCAGTATGATGTTGAAAGAAATTACTGACACATTGCTACAGTATGGGGAAAAGTTGTGAGTTCACACACATCGGTGATTTTTCTTTTTCCCCAGGGAATGAGAAATACAAACAAATATACATACAGGAGAAAGGCAGCCAGCCGTAGTTCATCCCTTCAAAACCACTTTAGTGAAATTCCTTACAAAAATGTGTACTTTTAAGGGGATTTGCTCAGGTGGAGGGTTTTTATGGGTGCCACAGCAGCTCTGTGGTGTTGGAGCATCTTTTCCAGCCCCGTGCTCTCTTCCCAAGGACGGGGCCCCGCTGCCCTCCAGTGGCAGCAGCCACCTGAACAGATCCGCATTTTCCCTCTGCTTTTAGCCCCTTTAGGCCCAGATACTTAGAGAAATGATAACTCTAAATAAAGTTATTTCCAGGGAGGGGGAGATCTGCCAGTGCAGCAGAACCTCGCTCTGTGAAGAAAGATTAACGCTGACCCTCCAGCCCAAAGCGATTTCAGCACACACCCTGTTTGTTTTCTGGGAGCAGATTTTGATAGCTTTCTTTAAGATGTTCTGGGGAAGAGCTTTGTCCTTCCAAGACCACAAAGGTCAGCCTTACTGTCATCACTGCTGGCGCTTGGCAGGCAGGATTTACCCTCTGCATGACCTGTTTCCTAAAGGAGACTGAGGAATGCTGAAAAAGCAAATCTTGGTGCTTCTTAATAATTAAAGATTTTTGCATTCAGCCATGTTCCTTCCATGTCACCTTCCATCCCTATATCAGGTCTCCAAACAGAGCTGAACTGTGCCATGAAAATAAGAAAAGCATTCATGAAAAGAAAGAATTTATGTACATTTTTAATTCAGCTAAGAAAATTCATCTTAGGTTTTTTTTCCTCTCTGTAGCTGAGTCCCTTCTCCCTGGCAGGACAAAATGAGGCAGAGCTGGAGGCATCCTTTAGGATATCAGAGGCCATGGTGGTGCCACCATCACCCCATGCCAGGGAGAAGACTGGAAGCTCTTTTATTGCTCTGGGGGCTGCAAGTCAGACAGAGAGAGCTGCAGATCTGAAACATGCTGGAGGGATCTTCTCCCAGGTTAAAGAGAAGTCAGGAAAATAAGAAAAACTGCATCTTACATGAGCAATTTTGGCAAACAAAGAGAATTTGTTTGAGGCTTGCCTGACTTTCAGGATGCTAATCTTTTGGCACAATCCTCACACCAATTAATCTGGTTAATATGGATGTAAATTGGAAAATGTCTTAATGGGTGGCATGAGAATCCTCACCAAACAGCCTAATCTCCAAAAGTAAATCACTGCTTCCTGGAACAGCCACACCACCAACACAGGGCCACAAAGGTGCCCGGGGAGTGTTTGGGAAGATCTCACGGCCAGTCTGGAACAGCTCCCTGAGCTGGATCTCCTCATCCGGATGTCTGGATGTACCCAGTGAAAGGAAAATCCTCACTAAATCACTTCCTTGGCATCCATCTGGAAGCTCAGGGAGAGGGATCAGGTTGCACAGAATCCATTGGGTATAAATTGTGCAGCTGTGCTGGGCTAGACCAGACCACCCCCAGCAACCATGGACCTTCACGTGCGTCTCACCTGGCTGCTTCTGCTGAGCACCACTCTCCTGGCTGAACCAGGTACTGCCTTGAAAACCTTTTTGATTTTACAGAAATGTTACTGAATTATTCCTGAAATGTTACAGCATTATTTACTAATACAGGCTGGCTTGCTGGGAAGTGGTGGCAAAGATTCTCCTCGAATATTGCTGATGAGTTTTGCACCGTAGAATTGACAGCTTGTCTTCTACCTCAAAGATTCAGTCCAAATCCATAGGTTGTATGCATTTCAAAATGTATGCATTTCAAAATGCATAATACAATATACATAATATATGTAAAATTATATTAATATATTGTATTTCGAAATATAAGCCATGGAGGTTACAGACTGAAGAAGGCTGAAGAATATTCCTTTGTTTCTTTTTCACGAGGGAAATAGCTTGTGGAAGTTGTTTTCTAAATGATCTTCATCCAATATTCTAGTTTTAATTAAAATTATTCTATACTGTACATTTTAAAATGTAGAGAAAGAGGGGGAAAGAAACACAGAGCAGTCTGCCAGACCCCCCAGGTGGAAATATGCTCTGCATGACATATTCCTTCAAACTTATAACCTTGCTAGTTTGCATGCGATAATTTGAGCTTTATTTACCACCACAGGCACCATGAAAAAAGTCTGGCCAATCCCTTACAAAAAGAGGTGACTACACAGAGAGATCAAGGGCTGGCTGTATTGAATTATTTACAAAACAAGAGTATGATGTGTTACTTCAGGGCTAATACATTTCCTTCTCTGCCACAGCAAGTGGAGCCTGGTGGAACCAGCCAGAAAGAGACCTAAAATCAGTATGGGACAAATTTGCCGAGTGGATTAAAGAAAAATTGGACAAAAAAGGTAAGAGATGTGCTCCAGAGTGTGAATGTACCTGGCAGATGTGCAGAGCTCCCCGAGCCAGCTCTGGGTGAGCTGTGCCTCAGCAGCACAGCCAGCCATACCCCACCAGGGTAGATCAGGCCTCAGCAGAACCACAGGGATTCAAATTTAGACACCAGAAGTTGAGCTATAAAATAAACAAATTGAGATTTACCTGTCCACTTTTGCCTTAGTTCCAGCACAGCTGAGACTGGAATCTGGAGGGCACCGATGCACTGGGAGGGTTGAGGTTTTCATGATGGAGAATGGGGCACGGTCTGTGATGATTATTTCAGTATGAACAGTGCCAACGTTGTGTGCAGACAACTTCCCTGTGGCCAAGCTGTCTCTGTGCTGGGACTGTCTTACTTTGGCCTCAGTGGAAAAGTTATCCAGTTGGATGATGTGCAGTGTAGAGGAAGTGAATCCCACCTTTGGGACTGCCGGCATGCCGGCTGGGGCAAGCACAACTGTGGACTCAATGAGGATGTTGGTGTCATCTGCTCAGGTAAAGATAAAAACAATAATGAAAATAAAATACTATAAAATAAGAAAAAGCCTCCTTGGACTATGCTGTTCACCATAAATGCAAGAAACATCAGGGTAGAGCCTGGAAATCAGACCAGGGCTGAAAATCAGGGGTTCTTCTTCTGTTTAAGTCTGAGTGACCGAGGAACAAAAGGATGCCTTGCACAAAATAACAAGGTGGGACAGCAAGCCCTGGGTATGAAAACAGTGAAAAGCAGGCAGTTCAGGACCACTTTAGTCAACACCTGATTGCAGCCAACCCTCTAAGTAACAAAGGCAAAGAGTAAGGAGAAAATAGAGGCCAGCCAGTTGTGAACCAGGCATGTGTGAGTGGAAAAAAAAAAAATTCTTGTCATAAATCTATAATAGAAATAACTGCCCAATAAAGTAAATTCTTGCTTTTTTTGCTGTTCACAGATACAATCCCCTCCACTGTTGCACCGACAGGTAAGGCTGAGTCCCAAAATTAGCTCTGTAAAGAGTCTCCCCAGTGCTCAGAGCCTAATTTTTAACTCAAAAAATAATGTGATTACAGCTCCTTAGCAGGCAGTTTTCTACAAAGGCACATGCTCTGAATTACAAGTTATTGCTCCAAATTACTATTTATTCACCCACTGCAAGATTATTTCTTTATATTTTCATTATTTCTGTGCATTGCTAGTACAAACTGTGTTTGCCACTTACCTGCTAATAATTAATGAAAACATGAGGCAAGTCTTTACACTCCAGGTCTAAGTTTCTGATTCCATTAATTTTTTTGCTGAAATAATCATAAGACTCTGGAAGCCCTAAAGTACAGACTCTATTACTGTTTCTTGGGATTTCTAGGTGTTAATTATGCCCTTCATAATCCACAGTCACAGAAGAGCAGGTGTTCTCTACCATACAGAATCACAGAATCATGAGTATATGTTTTATTATATGCAACACAGAAATCAAAATATTAAATTAATGAAGGCAAATTTTTGTAATCAAAAATAAAAGGTTGGGCAATGACTCATTGCCACACAAAGCCCAAATTTATTTACCTTCATCAAGACTTTCATTCATGTGTTCATTCCTAATTGCTGCCAATCTCTCTGTGCTCTGTATTTCCTCAAGTGGCTCCAGATGTGTCTTCTGCACCCACTACTGTCACAGAGGAAACGACCACATCAGCTCCTGAAATCCCAGCCACAGCTGATGAAGGTAAGGACAGCCATTTCACATGAGCTTTTTAAAGCAAACACTGTTAAATTAGTGTTTTCAGCTAAACCATGTAAATATCTCAGCTAAATCTGTAAATATTCAGAGCAGACAATATAGTTGTCCTTAGTTCCTCTTTTCTGAGGGAACAATCCCCCCAACAACATCTTCACTTGAAAAATATCAGCCTGTCAGGCAGGGATACCTACACTTACTGATTAATACCTCTGAGTTGTAGCTGTAAAGAACACACTTACCAATTCACAAAGAAAAACTGTCCAGATCATTGTAATTCCGTGTGTGTGAAATCCATAAAATTCTGGAAACATTAAGGAGCACAGACTGGCATTTGCACCCATTTCCCTCAGCTGGGGAATGAGCCTCTCCAGTTATTCAGCAGACTGATGATCATGGAAAGGTTTGGGTTGGGAGGGACCCTAAAAATCACCTGGGTCCTATCTTCTTCCATGGGCAGGGACACCACCCACTAGATCAGTTTTATTATTAAACCTGAGTCCTAAATCAAGGCACAAGCTCTTGAAATCGCTCTTAAGCTTTTAATTGCTGCTTGCAGCCATTGAATTTCTCACCCTTTCAGCCTCCCACCCTTCCACCACCACCACAGAGCAGAGCAGGACATCAGAAATCCCGATTACACCGCAGACAGGTAAAGAGCATCTGCACAACATGCAGCAGGTCAGAAAAACGTGGCTGGGTCAGGACTTCAGTGGAGAAGCCAAAATATGCTGCCAAATCAGCACCTCTCAGTGCAGCTCATGTCTGCCTACGAATTTGGCCACTGAGCTGCTGTCAGCAGGCAGGTGGGGGCTGTGAGTGCTGTGGGCAGAGCCTGCTGTGAGGATGGGGCACATTTTGAACCCACTGGAATCTGAAGGCATTTCAATGCATCAGGAGCTGATTCCAGCCTCACCTGAGTGCTCTTTCCCTCTTGTTTCCACGTTTCTTCCTCTTGCTCACAGCCTCTGCAAATGCTTCAGAACCAAACGCCTTACCTGCTGAACTGGTAGCAGAGGAGACAACCTCGGCTGCAGAAATCCTTTCCACACTGGCTGAAGGTGAGATACAGGCACAATGCCATAAAATCTAATAGCAGTGCTTGAGTTTGGGCAAAATGGATTACATTGATAGGATTAAAGTAAATCAATGAACCTCAAGATCATCCAACTACAAGCTCATTGTCTTGGTGAAGAAGCAAAGTTGGGGAGAGAGGCTGAACCAGGCAGTAAAGGATGGGAAAAAACAAACCCAAGCCATTTTCCTTAAATTACAAGGTATCCCAGAAAAATTAGGCTCTATCACTGTTCTATCTAAGCCCTGATTTTCCTATAAGCAGGAATGCTGTACACCTCAGAGGAAAAGTATATGGTTAAAATGCAGACAATATTTAATGTCACCTTTTGATTCTGTATTAAGTAATACAGCATTACTCTGGCTTATATGCTGTGGGTCTTGGTGGAAAAAATATACATTTAAAATGCACACAATATTTAATTTAATATTTTCTTTCTCACAGCAACAGTCTCTCCTACTGCTGAACCTGTAGATGTAATCACATGTAAGTAAAACAGTGTTACTGTGGCATACATACTATCAGTCTTGAGGAAAAAAAAAAATACATTTAAAATGCACACAATATTTAATTTAATCTTTTCTCTCTCACAGCAACAGTCTCTCCTACTGCTGAACCTGCAGATGTATTCACATGTAATTAAAATAGCATTTCTGTGGCGTACATACTATCAGTCTTGAAATTAAATTTTATGTGCATTTTAAATGTATTTTTTTTTCCTCACCTTTTCTTTTTTTTTTTCTTTCTCACAGCAACAGCATCTTCTTCTGCTGAACCTGCAGATGTAAACACACGTAAGTAAAATAGCATTACTGTGGTGTACATGCTATCAGTCTTTAGGGAAAAAAAAAAACCATTTAAAATGCAAATTTAATAAATTTTAATTTCACCTTTTCTTTTTCACAGCAACAGTCTCTCCTAGTACTGCACCAGCAGACACTACCCCTGGTAAGTAATAAAGAGTAACTATGGCCTATATGCTGTGGGTGTCAGGGGAAAAAATACATGTAACATGCAGACAATACTTAAATTAATTTTTCTTTCTCACAGAAGCAACATCCACTGGTGCACCAGCAGACAATGCCACCTGTAAGTAATGCAAGACTGCTCTGCTTTACATGTTTAGCTGTATGCCATGCTCTGATCATGTATTGACTGCCTCCCTGCCTCCATAATAATATAATTTCATCAATTAGAATTGGAAGTAATCCCACTTGCCTTCCCTTTGGCTTCCAGATA
Source organism: Haemorhous mexicanus (assembly GCF_027477595.1). Classification (NCBI taxonomy): domain Eukaryota; kingdom Metazoa; phylum Chordata; class Aves; order Passeriformes; family Fringillidae; genus Haemorhous; species Haemorhous mexicanus. The sequence continues at coordinate 38,588,497 of NC_082347.1, forward strand.
ATAATAAAGGAGCAAAAGGGAAAGGGGAAACAAAGAAACTCTGGCCCTGATGAAAGAACTGGGATGGGGCAGATTACATCAATACAAACTCAGATTTGCTCTTGGTCATCCCATTCCCAGAAAATCATCCTTCCTACACTTCCCAGAGCTGCACCCCAATCCCTGCACACTCTGGGATGTATTTGCCATGTGAGTGGGCAGCTTCAGTGCCCACCAAGGCACCCCAGCCCTCGCCAGCACAGGGCACTGGGCAGACACTGCATGTCAGGAACTTTATCCCAGCCCCAAACTGGTGTTCAGCAAACAGCCCCAGGCTCCCAGAGCTGAGCCATGGCCAGAGGCAGCACAGGGATGGGTTTTCCTCCCACTCTGGAACATTGTCCAGCCCCCAAGTGAGCCCATGAGTCTCCTGAGGTTTGGGTATCTCTCACCTGTCCAGCTCTGGGAAAGCAGTTTTTAACCTGAAGTTTTGTTTCCTCTCATGTCTCTGATCAGCCCCTGCAGAAGACACAACATCTGGAGCAGCAGGTGTGTATGACCTCAGTATATTGGTCAGAATTTCAGGATCAAGCATCAGCTTGAGTAAAATCCTGCTCCACTCCCCCTTTCCAGCCCTGGCTTTGCCCACACAGTAATGGAACAGACACTGAAGTGTGGTTTTGTTTTCTCTTTGACAGTCACAACTGAGCTCACCACAGCTGAAAACCCAGGTATTTATTCTGGTCCTTTCTGCAGCTGTGGGGAACACTGCACTATATTCCATGTGAGTCATCCATGCATTAGAACATAGAAAATGTTTGACTTTCACTTTTCTCTTCTCACAGTGACAAGCTCACCCGCTGCATCAGTCCCTCCAACTCCTGAAACAACTGACAATGCCACTGGTAAATGAAGCAGATTTACCCTGGTTTATACCCTTAATTCCCTACCAAAACTGGGATCTGATGATGTGCTGGCAAGGCTCCCTGTCTCCATGCATCATCTCATTAAACTAATATTGAAATTTAGGGATATTTTTTTTTTTGGCTTCCATACAAATCAAGGGATCTGAATTGTTTGCATTGATATGGGAGGAATACCTGCTCTGCTACAAGTTCTAAGGAACTGGAATTCACTGGGGCAGACACACCACACCAACAAAATTCAGATTTCCTCTAGATCACCTCACTCCTACAAAGCCAGCCCCCCTGCACGTCCAAATTGCATCCCCACTGGGAGTTGAGGCAGTGGGAATCCTTTTGACATATTCAGTGGTATTTGCTTTGAACCTTAGTTTTCCACAGTGGGCTTTGTCTTTTGAAAAAACTGAATTGCAAATTCTGCTCACTAGTTGATAATGTTCTGCCTCAGCTGCTCACAGAGCAGAGCCAGGGTTTATTTTAGAGTCTGGCCATAGCAGCTACACTTTGATAAAAGGCACTTGGCTGCTTTGGTAAACACACAAGAAACTGAACTTCAGGTGCAAAGCAGTCATTTGAGCATGGGGCTATTGCCTCACACAGAGGGATAAACAGAATTAAATCTTGTTCCCATTAATGCTAGTAATATGTCACTTGTAGAACTCCAGCTCCCACACTTTCCTTAGTATGAAATCTTTGTCCATGACAATTCTATTCCCCAGAACTGTTGCTAATAATATTTCCTAGCCCTAATGTGTTCTGCTCATTACAATGTTTATTAACTGATGGCATAAAAGCATGTCTTCTCCTCAATCAGCTCACTTTTTAACCTTTTCTGTTTTCATTAAAAGCCAATCCACAGACAAACGCAACAACTACAGGCTCAGGTAAGGTATTTGATTATTTCTTCTGTTTAATGCCTTCTCTCCCCAAGGGCAGGATACCCTGGGTAAGAGATGTGAGCTGGGAAGTTCATTGGCAGAGGGGATCTGAGTGCAGGGGAAGTGGGAGAGGCTGGATGCAGGCAGAGAGATTGGAAATGCCACAGCTCAGCCAGGGATCACACACTGCTTATACAGGGCTGGCAGCAGAACCATCCTCAGTGGTGAGTGCCAAGGGGATCAGCTGGCCCAGGTCTGCACTATTTATGGTCAAAAACCATTTGAATTGTCTTCCCATAGCCTGCCAGCTCTGCCCACCCAGTGCCCTGTGCTCTGGAGGGCTCTCAGGCAGAGACATCTCATGATCCTGGCAAATTCCCCCTCTTCCAGGAGAGAACAAGACCAAGGAGTTACCTCAGGGTTAGATGTTAGTTGTAGGAGGGAGAAATGAGCTTTTAATGGGACACCATCAAAGAGAGAGAAATTCATTTCCTTCCCACTCAGCTGCCATTCCAGGCCCACATTTAAATTTGCAAAGCAAGCCAGTAATTAAAATACATATGCAGTAAAAAAAAAAAAAAGCAGTAAAATACCTGCTGCATTCTGCTCTGTGTTTACCTCTGGTTAATCAACATTCAATTCCTTCCCCTGCAGCAGAGCTCATTCCCCTGCCTGACTATGTGAGGCAGCTGTTGCTGCAATACCTAAATCGCGTGTGCCAGCCAAGGAGACCTGGGATGCCAGAAATAACATTGGAAGGGTAAATATTTATTCATGCATGAATAAATATTATTTATTTATGTGAGGTGCCCCAGCCAAGCTGGGATACCCCAAACATGATTTCACATCATTTTGTTACACACTTCAAGTGCTCAGGTACAAGTTGATTTGACTACTCAGTCGAAACCCATACTTCCAATTACCAATCACACTAAAATTTTGCAAAACACCACTATTTCTTGGAAACAGACAGACATTCTTGGTGCATGTCTGTTGATCCAGATGTTCCTGGAGCCATTCTTGCTGGAGTCACTGATTTATGGCACCAGATGATGCTGGCAGGGTTTCAACTACATGTCAGAGGGGCTGGGATGCTGGTGTTGTCTTGGCTGCCCAGGGGAATCCTTCATGGACAGCTCTAAGCTTCCAAAAATTCAAAATCCTTCTTTCCAGGGCTGTCCTTTAGTTTGTTTAATTAAGCATGAACCATAGCAAAATGTGCAGTAAAATTCCCCTACCTCATCACTGTACAGTTTATAATGTGATTTAATATGCATTGACAAAATTCCACGAGGTGCTTTACATGTGTGACATTTGCATGTGTTGTGATGCACATTGCACCAACAGACATCCAAACTCCATGCTGTGGCATGGAAAGAGCAGGGCTTCAGTGCTGTGAGTTGTGATTAACATCACAGCTGGACATTTTTGGGAGAAAGTTTCTTGCAACCGAGGAAACAAACTTAGTGAGCGTGCCACAATCATGAGATGACAATTTATATGTGGTGTTTATTTTTTCCTTTTTCAGGTGTGTATATGACCCAGCCTGTGGGAATCAGCCTTCATCAAGCCAGAGGTTCATCCAGCTCCGTTACAGAGCTCCTGTAACCTCCAGAGTTTGCCTACGGTGTAGAGTATCAGGGTGCATTGTCCCCCCCCCTCCTCCTCCTCCTCCCAGACCCTTCCCAGGGAACAGGCCCTTCCCTCCCAGACCCTTCCCAGGGAACAGGCCCTTCCCTCCCAGACCCTTCCCAGGGAACAGGCCCTTCCCTCCCAGACCCTTCCCAGGGAACAGGAGAAGAGCCAGGAGAAGTGCTGATGGTGTCGTTATTGTCATTGTCCCCCAGTAAGGATGCTTCTGATTAGATGCTTCTGATTCTGTTGAGCACCTCTAGACCTGTTGATTGTGTTCCAAGATCTGCTGCTTATTTCTAAAAATACACTAGTGGGTGTAAATCTAAAGGTGTTTAATCTTAGATACACTTGGGTTGCTCAATTTCAGATTTTTCGGATCTGTAAAAGCCTGAACTTCAGTAAATACTCAGTGACAAAAAATAATTGGATCAACTGCCTGTTTTTTCTCAAGACTTTGTTTCTTCTCAATGTTCCTTTAGTTCTAATCGTGCTCAGTTCACACAAAACTCCACCACAGTCCTAACTCTGTGCTCTGCATCTCACAGGAATTGATTTAAAGGGCATTGGGTTCTGAAGGACACAGCATTGACTGGCAGGGATCCACGTGCCAGCTCACACACTCACTGCAGAGTCACATCCAGGCACAAAAGGGATGTTAACATCTGAAAATTGCTTGCAAGTACACGTGTGGGTTTGAGAAATAAAAGGCTACACAGAGTAAATGCAAATTTAGCATTTCCAGAAACCAAAGGGAATTCAAATGCAGTGCAACATCTTTAAACATGTATTTAGTGCCTCCACACTCAAAGGCAATGTAAGTACATTTCAGAATGAAGAGACAGTTGCATTCAAAATCCTCAAAGCAAGTTAAAAATCAGAGAGAGTTGTTTTAAAGAAGGCATAGGTCTGAGATTAGAAATTCAGTATCATTACAAATGCATTATATACCAGTTTGCTTATAAAAGAAAATGGTTTTGTCAAAAAAAAAAATTTACAATGGAAGAAAAGCACCTGACTGTGTTTCAAGAAGGTCTTGACTTTATTTTCTAGTCAAGTTGGAAGAAGCCCTGTTTGCACAGCTGTGGGGTTTGTGCTGCCCTCAGCAGCTCCTGAGGGAGCCCTGGCTGCTCCCACCCCCAGGTACCAGCCTGACCCAAGGCCAGGTAACAGCACACCTGGGCCACTGGCACAGCCTCAGGAGCTTTAAGGACTGGCAACTCTCTGATGCACTGAGAAATACTCTGCAATACTCTGTAATTTTTTCAGAGCTTTGGTCCTTATTCACCTTAAAATAGGGTGAATATCTTGGAACAGGTACTTTGCTAAAGCTGTGCTGAAAGGAATTCAGACTTTCAGGGCTGTGCTTGTTTCCTTACCTCAGGAAGGAAAGGCTGATTCCTTTTGTCCTTCTGTAGCTCCTAGTGTGGGGCTAAGGAAGTTCTGTCTGCAAAGTGGTTTCTGTGCAATCTTCTCCTTTTAATCTGTGACAATCTGGCCTTGCTCATCCCTGGGTGTTTCAGCAATATAATCATGACAACTCTTTTACAGCAGTTGCACTTTGCAATCCTCAGCAAGGACAGGGAATGATCTGCCCAGTGTAACCTAAAGGGAGTGAAGTCAAAATGAAGTTGGGAGAAGCCAAACTTTGCTGAGCAGGGCTGAGAAAAATGAAATGTGCAAAAAACCTGCAAATGTGTCTCCCAAGGGGGTCTGTCAATCCTTTCCACAACATTCCTGCTCACCCAACACCCCCAAACAGCCTCTCAATGAAATCCACTGGAAAATGTGCTTTGAGAGCTGACAAAAGCACTTTAAACTTACTCCACACAGTCCCTGTTTAAAAAATGGGCCCACCTGTTACTTTCTCATTTATATCTGTTAAAAAGAAACAGCAACTGACAGATTAAACCCTCCCTCTTTGTACCAGAGGATGGTTGTGAAATAGCAGGAGGTATAAAAGTCAGGAAAGCCAGAGCCTCCCCTCCACAGCTGCCCTCAAAATGCAGCTGCTCAGGCAGTTCCTCCTCCTGCCTCTCTTTGCTGCTCTGGCTCTCTCTGAAAGCAACTCAGTAGAATTCACAGGTATGGAAATCTGTTTATCTGTGATATTTTATTGATTTCTGCACAGCAGGTCTTATATAGGCAACTGAAGAGCAAAATGTTGAACACCTCTAAAAGTGAATCTAATGTGCTGATGACATGATAGTGACACCTAAACATGACTAAAAATGGTAAATCATAAAAAATATTCTATACAGTCCACCCTATGGCAGTTATTTTATTTTAAGAAATTGGTTTTGAAGCAGTTTTACTCTGCAATGTAAATTTGCTTTTATAAATTAACACTATATTGGAATAACAGAAATCAGGACATTAATTGGGAAACATTTGCTATTTGAAAGAGATTTGTTCATTTTTCCCTTGCTCAATCAGAAGCAATAAAGAGCTGTTTGCTGCTCAGTATGAATCCCCATTCTGTGCTCAGATCAGCAATGTGGCTGAGTAAAGGAGGGTGGCTGTTGCAGGATAATGAAATATTGCAGCAGAGCTGCTCCACTGGTGTCTGACCCCAGAAAGTGCAGGAGGGTAGGACTGACCTGTAATGCTCTTACAGAGAGGAGTTTCATTTGTACAACTTCATTTGTGAGGGTAAAAGTCTCTCCTCAACCTTTCTATTCCCTCTGGAGTCCATCAAAAAGCCTGACCTAATTTTCTGGGCCTGCATGCACTCTACAGAAAATTCTTCTGACTGCTTTAGACCATTATTTTTATATTTAATATTAAGTAGAAAGGAGATCTTATGCTCAGAGTGGATTATAAACTTTCTCCAAAGTTTCCTATCCAATGGCCATTACTTCAACTACTTCCTAACCTATTAATTAGTGTCAGTGATATCAGACATAGTTGAGTTGTGGGGTTTTTTCATAAGAGTACTTAAAAGTCCCAAGGCCTGAATTGCTTGTGGGGATAACCTTGCTGGAAAGGGTTGCTGAGGTGTCCTGCAGCACTTGGTATTTCCAGTTGTGCTATTGGCTTGATCCTTTTCTCTCTAGGAAAACCAGGATAAACCATGGCTGTTTCATATTCTTTTACCATCTGATTCATCAGATTTCATAAGATGGAGTAAAATAAAACATTATTGTTTCAAATTAGCACATTTTTCATATCTGTTTGATGATGAACAGTCTTTGCATAATGGAGGATTAAATATTTACTGCAAGAGAGAGCTTGAGAGATATCCTTGCAAGCTGTTTCTGTGGTTGCTGTTGTTCAACAGGGGTGCCTCGCTGTGGGGCTTCACTTCATGAGCCCAACAAAGCATTAAGGATTGAACTAAATGCAAATGCAAACTGCACCTGGCAAATCCAGAGGAATGCAAACCAAACAATTAGGCTTGTTTTCTCCCATTTTAAGTAAGTATTTCCTACAGATGCTTTTGTACTGTTTCATCTCACTAGAATATAGCACAGAAATGTATTGCCTCTAAATATTTCTCTCTATTAAATCTGTGTTGTGCCCTCCAGTGAATCCAGAATAGTTTGGGTTGGATGTGAGTTAAATCCCATCCAGTGCCACCCCTGCCATGGCAGGGACACCTGCCACTGTCCCAGGCTGCTCCCAGCCCTGTCCAGCCTGGCCTTGGACACTGCCAGGGATCCAGGAGCAGCCACAGCTGCTCTGGGGACCCTGTGCCAGGCCCTCCTCACCCTCACAGAGAAGAATTCCTTCCCCAAATCCCATCTAATCCTGCCCTCTGGCAGTGGAAGCCATTCCCTGTGTCCTGTCCCTCCATCCCTTGTCCCCAGTCTCTCTCCTGGAGCCCCTTTAGGTCCTGTAAGGGGCTCTGAGCTCTCCCTGGATTCTTTTCCTCTCCAGCTGAGCCTCCCCAGCTCTCCCAGCCTGTCCCAGAGCAGAGGGGCTCCAGCCCTGGGAGCATCTCCATGGCCTCCTCTGGACTCACTCCAGCACATCCTTCTTGTGTTGGGCTCCCAGGGCTGGATGCAGCATTCCAGGTGGGGTCCCATGGGAGCAGAGGGGAAGAATCACCTTTCTTGATCTGCCATTCATTTTCGGGGTTGCACATGCACACTTTTGGGTCATGTTGAGTTTCTCATTCACCAACAGCCTCAAATCCATCTCCTCAGGGCTGTTCCCAAGCCATTCTCCACCCAGCCTGTACCTGTGGGACTGCCCCAGCCCCTGTGCACATTTACCTGTGTGTCTGCCAAGGAGCTCAGGTGGTTCTCACTGTGCTTTTTCCAATAGATTTGCTCCTTCTTCAAGCTGTGAAACAGAGAGCATCAAAGTGTTTGATGGTCCCTCCACTGCTTCACCTCTCCTTGGACAAGTGTGTGATGACACAGATGCAGTCCCAGTGCTTGAATCATCCTCAGACAGTTTAACTTTTCTCATAACAACCAACTCCGTGCCTTTCACACGAAACTTCTTTGTCTACTACTACTTCTTCTCACCAGGATCCAGTAAGCCATTAAATAACATCTGAACTGCAACAATGAAACATAATTTTAATAAAACTTTAATCAATCTCACTCAGGTCTTCAGGCCTCAGAAAATGGAGTGGGGCAAAAATCAGGGAAAGAGGCACAAGCAATGTGTTTGCAGAGATCCTAAAAAGTTAAATTTAACTTAGAAAAGCGATGGCAAAGGTGACATTATGGGACTTTACTTTTACTTCCAGACTTCTATGAAATGTACTCAGCTTGCAAATATTACAGCATTTACCCAGGAGAATTTGACCATCTAGTCAGAACTCCTGCCAAGTACAGATCACAGAAGGCAGTAAGGATTTTAATTCAAAAAGCTCCTTACTCTTTTTCTTTTGAAATTCAAGAATAGCTTGGACAAAATCAATCTTAGCTTGTGACCAGCCCCTTTGCTTCTGCTGACCTGGTGGCATGGTATTAAGCTCTTAAAAACTTGATTTTACAGAGTAGTTACCAAATCCCAGTTCATGCTGCTCCAGTCTTTAATTTTGCTGCTGAAAGGTTCTGCCCTATTTCTAGTCTACATTTGTCTGAGGTTCCACTGATTTTATTTTTTTTTTGCCTTTGTCAAGTAAAATCTCTCTCATACCTGCAGATTTTGCACTTCCATACAGATCATGTATGGCTGGTGTAGCATCTTCGTCAGCAGTGTTTCAAGAGGGCACAGAATTTATCCAAACTGTGGATAAATGTGGCTCTCACTAAGCTGCTCCCAGTACCAAAGTTAACTCATCCACAGCCAGCTCAGGTGTCATCACACTGAGCATCACAGAAATACTGACCACTGGCTCCATTTTGTAATTCCACCTCAAATTCCCTACAGAATTTCCACTTCTAGTACCTTTAATCATTTCCAAAGGACTGGAGTCCTAAAGAATCAATCCTGATAGTTACATAAGGTTTGGCGGTTTTTTATGACTCATTATATGACTTATTCTGTTACCAATATACCTCCTCTTCTTTTCAGGAACTGAAAATTGTGGGGGAGAATTAACTGGCCCCAATGGGACATTCACCAGCCCCAACTACCCAGCACCTTACCCTCACTTCAGATACTGTGTCTGGCACATACAAGCACCAAAAAACTCAAAGATAAACTTAGAGTTCCAAGATTTTTTGTGAGTAAATTCCCTATTTATATTCATTTAGAGATATATAGATATATTTTTATATATATCCCTATTTATTTATATTTATAAATGCTCTGTTTCTCTTTATATATTCTGTTTAAAGGCATTACTTTGTTAAACACAGGAAGAAGTGCTTTTTAAATTTTAAAACCTCTGTACACTTTTAAAATAAAGGGTTATGATAAACTGTTATGATAAAATGATTGTTTCACATCCCTGTACATCACCCTAAAGCAGCTGCAGTGCCAGTCAGGGAAATGCAGAAAACATCTCAGGTGACCAACCACGAGGTGCAGGTTCATTTCTTGAGATATTCAGACTGCAGGATGCCCTGCAAGAATTCAGTATGGAATGTACAGGATTCCACAGGAAATCTTTACCTTGACCACTGCCCTTTGAGATGATAAACACTGCACAAGGTGGAATATGCTCTGAGCATTTCTGGCCAGGCTCCATCTCTAATTCTGGGAGAATCCACCCTCCACTGGTGAAAAAATTGCAAGAATCTTCCTCTGTGGTACACGTAAGGGGTTTCAGAAGCCAACCCTACACTTTAAAAATGATTTTGAGAAACATAATAATTTTTGTATGTTTTCTTTGGTTTTAACAATGTCTATTTGTGGTGTTCTGCTCTCCATTCTATTACCTCAGTAGAGTGGAACTCTCAGACACTTTATCTGCACTGGATCCTCTCTCCAGGACAAGCTTTGCTCAGATCTCCCTGTAATGATTTTCCCTCTGTTTGCAGCCTGGAATTGGACAGAAACTGCCAGCTTGACTTCACAGCAGTCTATGATGGCCCCAGCACTGGCTCTGGATTGTTGGGGAAAGTGTGTGGGCGTGCCCAGCCCACATTTGAGTCTTCCTCAAACATGATGACAGTTGTGCTGTCCACAGATGACACCAACTCCTACAGAGGATTTTTGGCTCAGTATTCCACTGCTCCCCTGCCAGGACCCATGGAGCCCAACAGTGAGTGCCCCTGCTACATGGAGAGCATGCTGATTCTTTTTAGATGTGATTCTTCTCTTACAAACATCCAAAAGAACTGATGGCTGATACTGAGGAGTTAAGCCTTTTTATTGGTAGTCTTTTAACCCCTTTTAGACACAAAAATCCCACATTATCTCACCTATAGAGCATAAGTTACTTCCTGACCTGTCTGCAAAAGAAAAACAGTTCTTTCACTTTTGGCTGCTTTTTTTCCTGGCTGGCATCACTTAAAATCTGAGGTTTTCTTTCTTTTGTACAAAACAGGCATTGTTACCATTCTAAGATGCAAAGATAAACTATTGTCTGGTTAGTTAAATGGTTTTGTTGCCTAAGGCACTCAGGAATTTTCCAGGAATTTTCTGGTCAGTCAGAGTTCAGGTGTGCTGTAATTTCCTTTCCCCCTGAGCTAGGCCTGATTTTCCTTATTGGTCCTATATCCTTGCATGCCCATCTTCCCATTAACTGAGGTGCAAAGGAGTTCCTAAAGCCTCAGTGCCTGAGATAAATCAATTTCTTTACCCACCATTCTCCACCAGCACTTTGATTCATTTTCCCTTTTAAAAATGTAAAGACCCTTCTGTGTTACTGGGTTTTAAATTAAAATTTCAACATGAGTTTTATGGGGTTTTGCTCTAATTCTGAGCATGAAATTTTGGTGCAACTTCTGCATGATCTCAAGTGGGCATGAACTTTTTCACTGACAAATCCAGAATCATGTGACAGGTTCAAGGATTTAGACAAAGTGAGAAATGACCACTGCAGTTTGTCCTTATGTGTTATTGGTTTTGTTTGATTCTTTTTCAATGGCAGCAACCCTTACATGCTCCTCAGACAGCATGACAATTGTTCTGAGCAAGTCTTACCTGGCCTCCCTTGGCTTTAGGGAAGCTCACCTGCAGCTGAATGATCCATCTTGCAGACCAGTTGTGACAGATTCAGTGATTTTCTCCTTCCCATTGGCCAGCTGTGGAACAATTAAAAAGGTAAAGGGGATAAAAATATGAATAAGCTAATGAGAGCTTAGGAAAGATAAGAGCTGATAAAAGCAGTGTATAAACAGCATGTGAGTACATTGATTTTATTTTCACTCAGCTCATCCCATTCCATGTTTCCTGTCTTGAAGTACAAAGAACATCTTTTCCTCTTTAAGAATCTGATGATCAATGAACCTTTCAAAAGAAACATGGGAGAATCCACACAAATTAACCCCCAAGAGATTCCCAAGAGCTAGTTCATAGCACTGTTTTGATAAGGGTGACTGGAGCATAGCTTTGGTACTTGCCATACTCCATGCACTATTCCTTAACCTTGCTGCTGCCTGGATTGGATCAGTGTTTAGAAAAAAACAAGAGGAGGATAAGATTTTTTGGCTGCAGCCTGTTTCACAGTTCCAAGCCTCTGATAGGCACAGCTGGGCAGGTGTGTAAGTTTAGCTACAATTCTTTAACTATTCCCTAACCTTGCTGCTGCCTGGATTGGGTCAGTGTTTAGGAAAAAGAGAGTTGATAAGATTTTTTGGCTGCAGCCTGTTTCACAGTTCCAAGCCTCTGATAAGCACAGCTGGGCAGGTGTGTAAGTTTAGCTACAATTCCTTTCACCTGCTCTGCTGGTGCAACCCCAGCTGAGCCCCTGGCACGGTTCCTTTCCCAGGATGAAGGGCACAGCATCACTTACACCAACACCATCTCCCTGGCTCCAGCTGGCAGCATCATCACCCGCCAGAAGAACATTGAGATCACTGCTCAGTGCAGGATGAGCAACAATGAAACCCTGGAGCTCATCTACATCACAACAAACAATACCATCCAAAAGCTGGCTGCTGCAGGCAGGTACAACGTCAGCATGGCCTTCTACGAGTCAGACCTGTTCTCCAAGCCCATACAATACTCCCCATACTACGTAGACTTGAACCAAACTCTCTTTGCTGAGGCGACTCTTCATTCCACTGACCCAAATCTCCAGGTGTTCATTGATACCTGCACTGCATCTCCACAGCCTGGTTTTGGATCACTGACATATGACCTAATCAGGAGTGGGTAAGGCTGATTTCATTAGTCTCCTAATGTGTGAGGAAATGGGATCTAAATGTCACCTGCACTTCTTCTATTTTTTTTTAATTTTTTTTTATTTTTGTCTCTTCCATCTACCTTCTTAAGTAGGACTCTGATTGGAAGTGAGTTGCAGATAAATTTAAAGATGTTCCACAGAGCTAGAGCTAGGAAAAACATGCACCACATGCTGACCAAAGGCAAAAAAGGACATCACTGTATGCCCACATGTAAAACAGTGTCTTGGTTAAATGCTGTAGTTACAGCTCACAGACCTAGCCAGAATAATTATTCCAAGTGGACTGTTTTAACAGGTCTGTACATCCTTTTGCAGCTGCAACAAAGATGACACTGTGGTAACCTACCCAGCATTTGAAAACCATGGAAGATTCAAATTTAGGGCCTTCAGGTTCCTGAGGAGCTTCCCATCAGTTTATCTGCAGTGTGACATTGTGATCTGTGACAGCAACACCACCAACTCTCGCTGTGCCAGAGGCTGCATCTCCAGGCAGAAAAGAGCCATCTCTCCCTACACATGGAAAACCAACACTGTGGTGGGTCCTATCCGCCTGAAAAGAGATCTCAGGGCTGCCCAGCACTCAGGTGAGAGGGGAAAAATAAAAAAATAAATATATGTATGTGTGCACTTCACTCATTTTGTTGTTGGTACTCCAGATAAGAAACGCAGCTGACTGACTCTAGGCCAGGTTAAATCCCCCCACTGCATGCACTGAACAGGAGGAAAAAAGAATCTTGAGAGCAGAAACCAAAAGCACCATGCCTTTAAATTGAGCTGCAGAGGTGTTTCTAAGACAACTAAGCTTTGGTGCCATTTGCAGTCTGATCTGCAATGGTCAGGTACTGAGAGCAAAGAGAAACTACAAAATACAGAAAAGCTATTTTTAAAAGCTTGTATTGCTACTCCCACTGTGCTCATTGATCTTTTCTGGAGTCCAGAGCTTCACCTGAGAAAAGCACATTGGGCCACTTGCTTTCAGGTATCAGAGCTAGGAAATATTTAGAATTAATCTTGCTCTTAATAGTAATCAGAATATTTTCTTTTTTAACTATTAACCTTTCTGAACTCCAGCAACATTTTAGGTATATTCTCGTTTATTTCAATAGTGAAAGAATTTGCATCCATACATGTGGAAGTGAACACATCTGTAACTCAAGGACAAATATTCAAGTGCTAATATTATAAAGCAGAATGAGTTTTACTGAGAAGCAGATAGGAAACCACTGAAACCACAAATTGTTTTTTTTTTTTGCCCAACTTTGCTTCAGCAAATCTCTCAAATCTCTCTCATGGTGACATCCCTGCTTGGCAGAAACTTGGCTGTAGCAATACCAAAGAACTGAACATCATGATGATCTGCAGGATTGTTTTATTAGCAATTTTTACAGCTCTTCAGTACTACTGTTCAGGTTTTGCACTCTGTGTGGGTCATATAAAATGAAAATATCTGAAAAAATGCTTATTTAATTCCCAGTTAAATCATACAGTATTCTAAACTTTAAACACTTTATTTTTCTCTCTACACAGAATCCCTCACTGAAGTGGAAGCTGAAAAAACACCAAACCTGCAACAATACAACTTCTACACTCTGGCATTTGTGGTTTTAGTTTCAAACATTCTCATTGTGGTAGCTGTGATACTGAAGCATCACAAACACCAGGTAGGATACAGCTATCAAAATGTCCAGAGCTCATTTTAACTACTTCTGGAGACTTCTATTTAGTGTCAACTGCTATTCGTATTTGTCACCCAGAGAGGGAAGAAGGAAAAAATAAACAATCATTAAATTAACAGCATTGGAACTCAACACTCAGAAATTCATTTCAACTTCTTTTGTTACCAAATAAAAAATCCAAACCCAAAACCATCTCAATTTAATACTGTCTCAAATCATTGAGTTGAAAAAGTGTGTGTACCTCAGGACAGACTTTATGCCTTTACAGGTATGAAGTACAAGATAATTAAGATAATTTTTTGTCTTAAAAAAATTTTTTTTTTCTTTTTGAATCACTTTGAAACTGCACCTGGCAGGAGTTAAGATCAGGGCCAACTGCAAGATGTCTTTACAAAGCAGATTATCCTCTCTTCCAAATCTGCTTCTGTGTGTTTACTACCACCAGATCTGACAGTCTTCAAAATACATCACTTTTCCTGGAGAAGGAAACATCAGGCAGAGTAAATGGAGATAGTGGCTTGCACATGCTTATGTTGAATTTGAGTCAACACTTTCTTCCTCATCAACAGCTTTTGCCAAAAATGTTTGTGCACCCAACTGAGGGGGTTAGCATGAAGTCCCTACACCCTCCAATTGTAATGGTGCACCCAGAATCCAAGAGCAACAAACAGAATGAAGTTTAAAACTCAACCTGCCACAGAAGTCACATTCCTACCTCCCCAAATGACAGCAAAACTGATCCCAATGGGTTAAAAGAACTGTGATGCAGTAAGAAAAACTCCTCTGGAGCTACCCCCAGCACTTCCTGTCTGGGAGCAACATCCACTTGAGAGGAACCATGGGTGAAGTACTTGCACTTCTTAGGATAATGAAACCTGGATAAAGCCTGCTGAGAATGCATTCATTTCACTTGTTCCTGCACACTCAGCTAGCCTAGGAGGGAAAGAAGTACCAGAGTCTTGGTTTAGGTATCTCTTAAGGAGCCTGGACTCCTAATTAAGGTGCCTGCACAGCCAACAAGGCTTCCAAAGAACCCAGGCTGGGTTCACATTCTCCCAGCTCCATAAACAGCCCAAATTAGGCAAAGACAATTCAAGCTTCCTTTTAGAGATGGAACAAGAAATGTCTTCAACAGGAGGCCAATAAAGCAAAAGAACAAACTGCATTCTGTTCTACTGACAGCACACCTCACATCAAAATTAATACAACCCAAAAAAGTGAGCTGATTACATGTAGGTAAAAAGATAAGCAGTAACTCAGTTTATTTAGAGTACTCCATTGTTCAAACTGGAACTGGAACTGGAGCTTCTAGCAATGCTCTTGAAATAAATAAGCCACAAAGGGCATACAAAACTCATATTTAGGAAAAAACACATTCTTAAGATCTTTCATAAAACTAACAAGTGTGTACAACAGTGGATAGAATTACAGTAACAAAATACAAGTTAACAACACTGAGGTTGTTCATACTTTGAACTGCATAAATACTAAGCTTTGTAAAGTGTAATTACTCCAGATATTCACACTGAAATCCTACCTGTGAATCTATCTCTCTCCATTAGAAAACCCCTCGTTAGAATCATAGTGTGCTTGGGAAATTTTGTTTGGTTTTGAGTTCTGAACCAAGTCCATCAAGAGAAACATTTTATTGTCTATGTGTGTCTGAAGAGCCTGGATTTGGCAGTCAATATAGTCCATTAGCTTCTTCTCCATCAGATCCAGGTTTTTTGAAATTATCTTTTCCAAATAGGAGCAAATAGGCTGTTGTTCCACTCTGTAAGAAGAGCAAAGATAAGAATAAGTATAACCTATTTCCTAATGACAAGGAGCAATATAAAGATCTGGGCATCTGAACATCTGTTAAGTGTAAAATTTCATTTACTAGGCAATGAACTCTGGAAGGCATTAGGTTTCTAGCACAAGCAAAATACCCTGCCTGCCACACTTTTAAATCTCAAATTTTTGCTACTGTATATAGTCATCTTCTTTCAACCTTGTTTTTTCAAAGGCTCAAATATGCATTAGAGAGCTTAATTACATAAAACAAAATCCACACAAGTCAACAATATACACAGAGTTTGTATTCTGTCAGCATGGAAGACTGCTCTTGTCAGCAAAAGTGCTTCAAGAGTTATCCAAACTATGCAACTCTCTGGGTTTGCATCTGCATTCTTTACAAATACTGGAGCTGAGATGTTCAGTCTCCATTAAATCCTGATTCCTACATCTCAGGCGTTCCACTATTGTTCCTGAGGTACCAAACTGGGTAACTGTCACACCTGAACTGTAAATGCAGGTGAGGAGGAGGAACAAGTGAGGAAGAACAGGAAAATCAGTGGGATGATTCACACCAAGTACAGCAGAAAGATTGTGGCCCACTGTGTGAAAAAGGGAAGATGTGAAAATTTAGGGGTAAAAGTAATCAAACTGAAAATACAGTAGATGAGAAAGACAAGCTAAATGTCTATGAAGAAACATGTTTTTAAAATTAGATTAAATGGAGTCGGAATACAAAACAGTTCAGTAACAACAAATGATTTCTTCTGAAAAACTCCTGCATTCAATAAAGTTGTGAAATTGAAAAATTGTAATGCTCATCACCACACAACCTTCAAAACCACGTATTATAAGATTTACTATTGCTGTTAATGAGAAGAAAATTACATTACACATTTTGTTTAAACTTGTCAGTAAACAGTCAAAACTACTTTGAGAGATTCACCAAAGATAACTCACCCAGCACTCTGAACACCTTCCTCTTTGGCCACTGCACTCTTCCCAAGGTGCCTCTCTCCATCCTTGAGCCGAAGGTGATTCACCTGAGTGCACAAGTTTTGAAGAAAAGGAAGAAGCACCTGTGGGTTGGCCATATTTGGAGTTTCACCTGCTTGCTGCTGCACTTGCAGAGATCCCACGACTTTCAAATCATTCCTGAGGTCTACTGCATTTTGCTGGGTAGGAAGTCTTTCAGAATCCAAAGTATTCCCTCTTTCAGGTAGCTCTGAGTTCAGATCACAAGTTATTTTTAGATCTTTATACACTGCTTCACTTGTTAAATGATTTTTAACAGGCAAAGGTTCATTGGCTGGTGGACTCAATGATGACTGCAGAGCTGCACTGTGCATTCCATCTATTGCATGGTCACCTCCAAAGTCAGAAGTTCTCCCCAAGATCCAACTGAGCTTGTCTCCAAGAGGGAAACTGTTCTGATGAGGAGAAAAACCCATTTGATTATTTGAGATTTCAATATACTGGAAATTATACAGCAGTAACAATAGATACTTTATAAGCCAGCATTCTACTAGTAAAGATTTTTAAAGCAGTTTTGAACTACACTCCTTGTAAGTATGAAGTGTTAATTATCTTGTCAGTGTCTAAGTAAGAAAAGAGCTTTACTGACTTCATTTTTACCATGCTGTGTCCCCAAAACTGACTTATCAACATCAGATGGATTCAGGATTCTGTTGATACAGCCCACTTGGCATGACTGGGAGCTAAAGTAAATGTTCTGTGAGAGCACATTCCTTTTAGTTGAAGGTGACATGGTTATTATAATAACCATGTAAGAGACAAACCAGCCCATCTATCTACATCCCAAACACTCCAGGGAAAATGCCCACCAGGCTTGGGATGGTCAGCAGTGACAATGGAAACAGGCAAAAGGAGAGCAGGGTGGCAGTGAAGTTTAAAATTATAACAATGCATATAGTAATAATAATAATCCTGGAGAACACAATCTTTACTCATTACACTCATTTGAGTGGCAACAGTTAAATCAGGATGAAAATGGCAGAAAGTAGAGATTAAAAAAACCCAAAATGGCAGTAAGTACAGATTAAAAAAGCCCCAAAATCTTTTTAGAGCATTCCTAACTAATATAGTGCCAGTTTGTGCTTGTGGAAAAGTGACTTACTTTCTGCTGACACCGGACCATGTCCATGAGCTGCTGAGCACCTGGAGACAACTTAGATCCCATGGATTCCATTATAGTTTGCACCCTGTCTAGATCTATGCTTGAGCCTAGTGAAGGAAAATCAGTTGCTAGTTTTGCAGACACTGCTTTCACCTCTAGAATTATTTTACTGATGAGTACTCTGTGTTTCTCACCAAAGGAGAGCAGCTATTGCAAGAAGGAAAAAAAAAAAACAGCTTTGGTTAGGGAAAAAACCATTTCATGTTTTTCTTTGTACATAGGGGACAATGCACTGTTCTTTGAGTCTTGGGAAAAATTATGATGAACTCTTTTCCATGGAAATTAAGCCAATTTCTCCTTACTATTATTCCCCATAAAATTCTGACTGGAACAGAGGTGCCTGAGTTCCCCAAATATAAATAAAGATTTTCTAAGCTAAATTTAAGAGTAGTGGCCACACAATTTTCACAAACTTATTTAACCCTAGAGCTGACAGCTCTAATCACAGATCTGCAGTTTTTCTGGTTTATATTTTTTTTCTCTAAGACTAAATTATCTGTATCATATAAAGTCTTCACAAAAAGAAAACTGAGAAACCAACTTAAAAGGAGCACTCTGCCATCAAGACAAAGTATCAGCCAACAAATTTTAAGTGATTATGTGAAGACATGAAGTGTATAAAACCAATAATTTTACTAAGAGCAATGCAATTTAGTCGATTAAGTGATTAAAAAGAGAGCAGAAAAATAAAAAAATGCTGTTCAACTCCCTACCTTAATTCTACAGGAGGATGCAGGGCATTCAAACTTAAGGTACTTGTGGTATAAAGTAACCTCTTCAGTTTCACTAGAAAAACAAAATAAACAAGCTGTGACATCAATTTACAAGGTATTTTTCTTTCGTAGAAATACACTGTATTGGTAAATATTTAGATAAGAAACAATACTGACAGGAACACATTTCTAATGCAGATTTATGGTTTCCAACAGCACTTTTAGTTCCTAGTTTTTAGCAGTCTTTACTTTCTAATAGCAGTTTTAATGCTTATATACAACTTGTAATTAATCTTATGAAATATTTATGTAAAAATTACTTGTATGTGTGCTTGCACTGCGCACTAGAGAAGCTTTTGAGGTTCAGTACATTATTCACACATCCTCCCTGAGGCTCTGAGTCGACTGGTTTCTAGTTAGCTAATTAAGCAGCATATGTGCCATGTAATGACTTAAAAACAAAACAGAAACATTGCTTTATTTCCCCCGGCAAAGCATGGAAGGAAGTACTGAAGGGGAAAACAAAACCTTTTTTAAATCTTCTCTCTTGTTCTTTGAAGTGTGAGATGACTACTTATCACAGAGACTTTCACGGAACACAAGAATGGGCTGGGTTGGAAGGAACCTTTAAAGTCACCCAGTGCTAACCCAGCCATGGGCAGGGACACGTTCCATCATCCCAGGCTGCTCCAAGCCCTGTCAAACGTGGCCTTGAACACTGCCAGGGATCCAGGGACAGCCACAGCTTCTCTGGGCATCCTGTGCCAGGGCCTGCCCACCCTCACAGGGAGGAATTTCTTCCTAATATCCCACCTAACCCTCCCTCTGGCAGTTGAAGCCATTCCCCCCATCCTATCTCTCCAAGCCCTCGTCCCAAGTCCCTCTTCGGCTCTCTCGCATCCTTTCCAGGCAGTGGAAATGGCTCTAGGGTCTTTCCAGACGCCTTCACTTCTCCAGGCTGAACCACCTCAGTTCTCTCAGCCTTGTTACAGACATCAGGTCTCGAACAGCAGCAGCACCTCACAGACACACAGAGTAGTGTGAGGGACCCACCACTCACCCCGCGGCCGGGCGGGTGCCGCGGCTCTGTCCCCGGCCGGTGCCGCAGTACTCCTCGCCCACGTACACCTCCATGTTCCGGGCCTGGCTCACGATGCCCACGGACACCATCTCGGCGCCGGGCCGGCACTGCAGCCGCAGCTCGCAGGGCTCCTCGCCGCCCTCCCGCCGCTCCGCCACCACGGCCTCGCCGCTGCGGGGGGTGAAGCGACACGCGTTGTCCCCTCAGCCCAGCTCCCGCCCGGCCCAGCCTGGCGCCCCCTCTCGTCGCCCGCCGCCCTCACCCGGGCTCGCCGTCCCCCGCACCCCGCCGCAAGCACAGCGCCCGGGCCAGGCCGCCCGGCGGCGCGCAGGGCCAGGAGCACCGCGCCGACACGCAGCGCGGCTCCCGGCCTCCCTCCTCCGCCTCCTCCTCCGCCACCGCGCAGCCGCTCGACATCGCGGAGCCGCGGGCAGGGCCCGGCCGGGACACCCGGGCGCGGCAGCGGCACCGACCGACCCTCAGCGGCCGCCGCGGCCGAGACGCGCCTGCGCAGAGCGGGGGCTCCGCGCGTGCGCGCTGGGCAGCGGCGGGAACCGCCCGAGGGAGCGCCGGGGAGGGGAATGGGGAACGGCCCCCTCAGCCCGGGGGAACGGCCCCCTCATCCCGGGGAACGCCTCCTTCATTTCGGGGGAGCGGCTCCCTCAGCCCGGGGGAACGGCCCCCTCATCCCGGGGGAACGGCCCCCTCAGCCGGGGAATGGCCCAAGGGGCGTAGAGAGCCGGAGTTAATTCGCGTGGAAAACCCCTCTGAGATTTACTAAATCAAATATATGACCCAACATCACCGTGCCAACCATACTTTGGCTAGGTCCAGGTTTTCCTTAACCACCTCTGACTCCCGCTCCTCCCTGGGCAGCCCATTGCAATGTCAAATCACTCCTTCTGAGAAGAAATTCCTCATAATGTCCATCCTAAAGCTCCTGTGGTGCAGCTTAAGGCAATATCCTCTTGTCCTGTCGCTGGTTGCTCGGGAGAAGAGACTGAACTTGTGCCAGGAGAGGTCTAGGGTGGGTATTAGGAAAAGGTTCTTCCCCCACAGTGTGATCCAGCTCTGAACAGGCTCCCCTGTTGAACTCAATACCTCAAAGGTCTTTTCCAAATGAAATGATTCTTGGATTCTGTGAAACTTGCTAATATGTCAAAATTTGGAGCAGCGGGATTCTCCCGAACTGTGTCCTGACAGTGCACCACACAGGAAAGAGGCTATGAATAAAAGAGGCCATCAATAAAAGATGGGGTTCATTTAATTTTCAGTAGCATCTCACCTTCTGGAGTTGGGGAATGCTGCTCCTGAGGCTGTGGCAGACACAGACCCAGGGAATGAGGGTGTCAAGTTCTGCTTCCACCAGTGCTCAGTGCAGGAATGTTTAGGCTGTTCTCAGTCTGTGACTCTCTGGAAATGGACCTGAATGGGCTTTGACAAACTAATACTGCAAATACAGCCAGCTTTCTGCTTTTTGTCACTTAATCATTGTTTTCTAGCATTACCAGCAATGGAAAACTGAATTTTCTCTGCTTTAATCAAAGAATTAATTAAAATTAATTAATGTAAATGCTTGACTGTGTTGTCTCAGCCTCATTTTTCTGTTTCTAAATGCATGTGATACTTCTGAAATGCATTGCAAACTCAACCAGTTTTAGAAGCGTTTATTTTCTGCTTTTGGTGACAATGTGGTTACATAGAAGATGACTCTGATCCTGGAAGAGCAATGATCGGCACAAAATTATGGACTTCTGGTGAGGAGAATTGTGTGTGACATAGAAGGGACTGGGTAGAACCTCTGCTTTGGGGATTTTCATGTGTTCCTATGAATTATATTTTAAAGAAAAGATGAGAAAAATGGAAGACAAGAAGCTGAAAATTTCAAAGAGTAAATTGATTCACACTAGTTTTTTATTGAGCTGGCAGTAGCCAGGATAAATATCCTAAACACTGCATTTGTCAGTAGCAATATTTTACGTTTCTAATCTCACATGATCTCACCGTGGGATTAAAGTCTTTTAGAATAAACCAGTTTGATCCTGACACGGGACTCACCAATCAGGATTTAAGAATGTGCTGCTTTTTATTTGCATTAGGCTGTCTGACCAGTTTTCTCACAAGCCTAGTGGATTAAATTTTACTTCCCATTTGCTCAGCAGAGATGCAGTATCAGAGAGCTTTTTCTATTGTTTACCTTTGGAGCAGACGGTTCTCGGTCTTCTGGTTCCCTGCAGAGCAGCCAGAGCCAGCTCAGATGCTGGAGTAGTTTCTCTGGGAAGTCATGTTAATGCACAGCTTCTTCTTGTTCACTTTTGGACTAATTTTTACTGGAAACCCCTTTTGGATAAAAGGTAAGCTTTCTTTTTTCACGTATTCAGAAACTTTCTCCAAGTCTGCTTGGACACTGATTGTAATGATGCACACCTTTGACACTGAGCCACAGCTCTCTCTGTGCAGCCTTGCTCATTGAGAGAATCTTGGAAAAGATTACAGCTTGAAACTTTTTATAGTTGAGCTCTTTGTGGGGTTTTTTCCTCCTGGATATCGTAGGTATGTAAATCCATCATTTCCTGGTGGTGACAACTGCGGTTGCTGTCACTCTCACCAGTAGTAGAGACTGTAGAAAAATATTTCTTTGCTGATGTAAGGGAAATTCCTACAATTTCATTGGAATTTTTCATTAACTCATCTCCATTTATTATTTGGCTTCACATTTTAGATTTAAATGTAACACCTGAAATGTTTCTTAGAAACTGGTATTTTTATGATGTGCATCAAAGACAGTTTCCTCCTTTCAGGTGTCAAAATTTGAATTGTTAAAAGAGCATCTCCATGGTTAGTTCAACATACACTTGACTCATGAAACAGAAAGGATTTTGTGATTTAGATAATAAAATTATTGAGGATTAAGAACAAAATCACATCAAGTGCTGATATTCTTTGCAGACCAGTTTGGTAATATCAGCTTCCACATTTGGATTGCAATTGCAGCCTGTACTATTAAATGTATGCTACCTGCACCTAGCTTTTAAAAATCCTGATGCTATCTAGCAGGTAGAGATCATTATTACACTGGAGAACTCTCCTCACTTTGAATGGCTGGTTGTGTAACTTTTTTGCAATTATGAATTCCTTTCACAGGAATGGGGAAGCTGGGGGTGACTTTGTACTACTACAAATGCGAAGAAATCTCTTTGTTTCCTTGTAAAGGAACAATTTAATAAGGAAGAAACCACTTCCTTTGTTAAAACTCATATTATTGTTGATTCTGTTTAAAAGCAATGGTTGTGTCTCTGTTGACCAAACCAGTTGAGGAGCAGACAAGAAAAAGGAAGATTAATTCAACACACAATTTTTTAAAGTCACTGGAGATTGTTTTTGTCTTTATAAAACCACTTACCTGAAACCAGATCCTGGGCAGCCTCCTTATCTTTAGCTTCCTGCATTAGCCATTGGTTGTTCTGGAGATAATTCTGATATCATGTAAAAGGCTACAAACCTTTTGCAAAGATCTGACTGTTGCTAGAACAAACAAAATGCAAGATTAAGCAATGGCAGGAGGCAGCGTGGTGAGCCACGTTTTCTAAGGAAGGGTAGGGAAGGGAGGGGGACAAATTGTATCCAGAGGACAACTAAAAGTATTCCTTATTGAGGACAATGGAGAAAGGAGAAGGCCAGCTGCACCAATTTCCTGTGGTACATCAGGTTAAAAGTGTCAGTCATGGAAGAAAAAAGGATAAAGTCACGAAGTTAATAATCGAGAATATGAGAGAATTAGGATTTTGTTTAAATGCTTTGATAGTTTTTCTTTGTGTCCTCCAGAAAATCCCAGCTTTAATCTGAAGTAACTTTTTTTAAAGTCATTCCTGAACTGTTTCACTCTTTCTCCATTTGTGGCTGAATCAGAGTAAGCTTTTGGCTATCACCACTGTGCAGGGGCCAACATAATGCCTTATCCTTTCTGATTCTTTACCAATTTCAAACCTTATTTTCAGGTGTATCCTCTGAACACACATCCAGACTTTCTACATTAGAAATAATCATTCCTCGAAGTCTGAGAGGCAGAGAGAAACATCCCCCATTTTCTCATGAGGTTTGTTAATCTGATATTTTCTTTTTTTTCTGATTGTTGCTGTTTTTCAAAACATTGTCCTTCATTACACACACACTCACAATGGATGGTATAGAGATTTTTGTAATGAAATGTGCCCCACACTCTCTCTTCTGATTCTTAGTGTGTTCAACTAGTTTTAAGTAAATTTGTTCCCACAAAGGCCTGTGATAGTACTCTTGAGTGTCTCCCAAACTTCTAATCCTGTTAATGACCCTGTAGAACAGAAGTGAGAAAGGACATGAAGCATGTTTTCATTTCTTCTGAGTCAGATTAGATGTTGAACTGGAGCTAACATCCATGCTGTCCGTGTTCTGCTTTTTGGATAAGAACAAGAGGATTTCAGCCATGTAGCACCCAAAGGACAAAAATGGTCCCACAGGGTGGCACAGGTTAAGAGATGAGTTAAAAGAGAAATCTGAGCCTTAATTCTTCAGTTCTGAGGTAGCTTACCTTTGTGCCAGATACCGAGTTCATTCACTGAAGTAACTGTTAATGAAACAACATTAGTCATCTTTGTGCAAACCAATTAGGGGGTAAAAGACTGGGACTCGTTTATCTGATTTACAGAAGGAGTGTCACAAAGCACCATGTGGTACTGAGCAAAGAGTGCATTCATGGACTGTGCCCTCCTGTCTAAATGAAAATAGAGATTCATAGAATTTACACTTTACAGAGGAGAGAATGTTCACTTTGCGGCTGAGAGTTTGAAATATGGAAGCCTGAGAGTTAGGAATCTTGTGGTTTTTTTACTTAAAACATACACAGGAGTTGGGCCTCTCTTGTCAAGCAAAACATGGAATAAACACAACCAAATAGAAAAATTACCCAATTAAGTGATATATTTCTTTTGTTTTCAGGAGCATTCAGATGACAGTCTTTCTTACTCAGTTAAAACCAGAAATGGAACATACCTCCTAAAGCTGAAGAAAAATAAGTATGTGATAGAGTGTTCTAAGGAATTGCCTTGTTTTGGGGTTAGTTGCATACAGAGAAGAATTTTTTATTCTGAAAAAATTCAGAAGAAACCATTTAAATGTCAGATTGTAGCAACTACAGAACAGCTCTGTTAAATACTGTTAAATATAGTGTCTCTGTTATGGTAATATCTTGTAAATAGAAGGGAATAATAGTTTTTCTAGCTTCGAAGAAATTTATTTTGATTATTTTTTTATTAGCAGTGCAAGACAGAACATTTCAGAAAATCCTTAGGAAGAATTAGAATTCAGTTCAATATTAGTTTTTTATTAGCAGGTCAGAGGGGCTTTACCTCTGTTGTATTTTAAGAAATGTTTCTGTTTCTCGTATTCCTCATTCCTGAGCCTGTCATAAGCCAGGTCCTTATGCAACTGAGTCTGCTTAGAATCCTCTCTGTGGATCTTATTACAATAAATAAGTTTCAAAATAACTTATTTTCCAAAAATTCCAGCTTGTTTTAACTATTTTGTTTCATGTGCTTGGATTTTAATAATAATTTAGCATTGAGTGTGCTGCTAACAGAATGTAGAACTCACCAAGACTCTTGACTTGTTTCTTGTTTCTAGACCATTAAAAGAGCAGTAGTTTATTTTTGTTTCCAGAAAACTTCTCAGTGACAACTTTAAGCTGTACACATATGGGGGCAATGGGAAACTGCAGGCAACACCATCCAAAAATGAGGTATTGTACACAATAAAACTTCCTCTTTGTGTCAGAATTTTCTCTGAAAAACCAGGGAAGCCAAGAAAAAAAATATATTTGCTGGGAATGAGATTTTTGTGAGTTTTCACAGTGGAGCATTTCTGTTTAACAGTTACCAGTGATTTGAAGATGAGGTCCATGAGGGACTGGGCTGTTTGTGGGTGCAGCACCCCTGTTCCCCAAGGTGTGAAAGGATTTGCCAGGAGATTATGCCAGGCCTGAATTTGAGCCACCTTTGCACAATATGCAATTTAAAGTACAATGGCAGCATCAAAGCTCTATAGTTTTTAAATTCTGAATCAAACAAGCCTTATAAATACTTCTAAATTTAATTTCATCTTAAAACTGCACATGAGCTCAGTGAGACTTAATTGGGTGGGTTATGCATGCAAGATCTTCTCAGAGCAGTTCTTAAGCAGCATGAGAAATGTAGATTAAAAATAGAAAAATATTTTATAAAAATACTATAAAAATTTATAAAAATATAAAAGATGGGGGTTAAACTAAAAAGCTGGCTGTGTTCTAGAACCACAGGACTTTAGGTACTCATGTCAAGGGATATTCTCCTCCAAAAAAGTCAGGATTACTATCCAAGTAGGGAGCTCTGCTGTAAATTTCTAACAGCCAGCCCTGATGTTATGCAAATAATATGGTTAGTTAGAAAATAAGTTTGCAGTTGAAGGCAGCCACCTTGTTGTGTCACTAATTATGTGGGTTTGTTGCATTTCAGACACACTGTTATTATCATGGCACTGTTGAAGGAATTGCTGACTCCACACTTGCCCTTAGCACATGTGATGGCCTTAGGTATTTCCTCCTCCTATTTTTTTTTTTTTAGTATTTCATTTTGATGAAGCTGGAATTCATTAAAGGTTTTATAGTGTCTCTCATCTCCCACTTTTTTCCTCTTTTCCAAAATTCTTTCACAAAAAAAAAGATAATATGAGAGAAATTGTAATAAATTTAGGGAGAAACTGGGCATGACCTGAGGCTTCCAGTACTTGTTGTGACCAGAGATACCTTTGTAGAAAAAAAAATCTTCCCTTGATGAAGCTTTTGTTGAACTTAAAACACTCTTGCAAACAACTTTGTCTTACGAGTGGGCACATTTCAAAAGACAAACCATTTCCATGAAAAAAAATTTTTCCCAATTTGAACCATTTTTTTGTGTTGCAAATACAGTAAAATCACAATTGAGATAAAATTCACCTATTTATCTTTCAGGTGAAGCTTCACAGAGAGATGTCACTCACAATAAATCAGGACATATCCTGGCAGTCCTTTAAATGAATAGAGATAAGGGCTGAAAGGGACCCTTTGCATCAGCTCTGTACCCACAATCCAGACTCATGTACTAACAATTTGGCTTCATTCTCTTTTATATCCTTCCTTTTCTAACTGATTCAAGAAGCCCACACTTGTTGAGTATTTTAAATAAGTTCTGTTTTGTCTTTTATTGGGCATTTGAACTTACCCCATATAATTTCAAATAACAATTTATTTCAACATAGTGTCTAAGTATCCAGCTGTTATTTATTCATCTAGTCATAACCATGAGGGGAAAATGATGAAATAATGTTTCATTCTATTATGATTGTTAGGGGAATTCTCTACATTGGAGGCAAATGGTATGGAATGGAGCCCCTCAACACATCCAGCACATTTGAACATGTTCTTTATGAGTTGGAAGATGAGCAGGGTATCCCCTTCCACTGTGGGGTGCTGAATGGCAGCCTGGAGCATCAGATGTTTGTGAAGCAGTCTGTGAAATACACATTTTCATCAAACAGTACCTCCAGCAGGGACAGGCTCCTCAGGGTAAATATATTTCTGTTTCTCCCTTGAGCTGCAATCCAAGGCATCTCCAGGGCACTTGCTCTGGCACAGCATCACTGCAGGTGGGATTGGCCTGGCAGGACATTTCCTTGTGGCCTTCATTTCCATGGACACCAAGCTGGTGGGAGCCCTGCTGAGGAAATCCTGGAGCAGAAGATCAGCACAATGGGGATCTCACCCAGCTCACAGAGTCTGGCCAGGACAGCTGTGGGTAGGACATGAAATGCACAAGCTGCCATTCAGCTCATGCATCCCAGTGTCTGACCTGCTGTGAATTACTGACACAGATGTTTGTGGGGTAATCTAACACAAATTGAGGCCACGTTACAAAACACAGCATTGCAAATTCATTGTGTTAATTTACTGTGCTTTCTCATTTGCAGGAGAAGAGAGCTGTCCTGCCCCAGAAAAGCTATGTAGAGTTATTTGTGGTTGTGGATCACAACAGGGTAACTATATCATCCAACACTAAATACATTTTATTGTTTTGCTAATTCTTCTCCTCTGACATTGCTGTGGTATTTTACAGTTCTTGCTGAAGAATTCTGATCCTGCTGCAGTGCAAAAGGAAACAGTGGAGCTGATTAATTATGTTGATGGGGTAGGTCAGATAAGTTGCCTGATAAGATATGTTTAGGTACTTTCATAAAATTTTCAGTTATACTTCATTTTATATTCTAAATATTTTTATTTAGTTTAGAATGTATAAATATTTTATACTTCACTTACAATTACAAGTATCATATATTGATAATATATAAAAATATATTTCAAAGAAACTGAAGTTATCTCCTGGTCACTATGTTCAGCTTATTGTTTACTCAGTAGTAATGAAGTCATCTTTCAGAATTCCATTAGAATATCTGAGGGACATTAATTATAATTTTTTTTTCAGATGTATAGTGCATTAAACATCCAGATTGTTTTGGTTGGATTAGAGGTTTGGACAGATGCCAACCACATATCTGTGATGGATGGTTCAGCTGGAGATGTGCTGAGCAGATTTGTTTCTTGGAGACAGAAAGATCTCCTGAAGCGCTCAAGAAATGACGTTGGTCACCTCATAATGTAAGTTTGCATTCAGTGGGAAAACCAGCCATGCTGCCAGTGTTAATGTATGTGACTTAGGGCTTGAATATTCATTAAAATATTCCTGGAGTAAAATTCTCTGCACTTCCAAAATGGTTTAACCTGGAAAAATGACAAGAAAGTATAATGGATTCTTAAGAGTGACAGGGTGACCTCCAGAGGTCCCTTCCCACCTTAGCCATTCTGTAATTGAGTGCACTGACACAGCAGAATTAGGTGATTGATCATTATTTTCAAGCTCTTATTCAGATATTCATTATTAATTAGAATAAAAGCCTGCTGTGGTGATAAATTCCTTCTTGACTTCAGGAAGACCAATTTTTGCCTTGCCATATTTCCAACTCATCAGTGTCTTTTAGTAGAAATGATGAACTTTGAACCCATCACTAACACCACCTCCAAACTGCTCTTGTTGCAGAGGGAGAAGCTCTTTCAGTGGATCCATTGGAATGGCTTTTGTGGGTACTGTGTGCTCACATGTCCAGGGAGGGTCAATCAGCACTGTGAGTACATCATCATTTGGGTATGGAACAAACTGGTCCTTGACCTACTTGGTCAAATCACCCTGGTCATGGAGTTGGCTGATTTCTTTCATGGGGTTTCTGAAGTAAAGACTTGTGCATATTTTACACCTTTTTTTTTTTTTTTAAGTATTTCCCAATTTCTTTGTTAAATTCCAGCCTATTGGGCTCATTTAATCTTCATTTAATCCTTTTGGTCATCTTTTGTGCTTCATCAAACTCAATATTGCATAATCTCATCCTTATACCATTGAAGTTTATAACCACAGAGCTTGGGATGGGAATGCAGCTACAAAATAATACTCTTTTACTCTTTAAAGAAGTAGAAAGTGAATATAATGCACTGTAGTCTCAAGTGTTTGGAATTCTCACAATAGGACTGTAAAGAGGCAAAAAAAAAAATTAAAAATTAGTACAAACCTATTTTTTCTCCATCCTTGGGGCAGAACCAGTAACTCCAGAGGTTCCTGTCCTTAAAATATGGATGCCACAACATTGTGGACAATCTCAGAAGCAGATCCTGTTCTTGCCCAGTACATTTCTTGTTGAAGACTCCTTTGAAATCTAACAGTGTTAAGCAGTGTCTAACAGTGTTAGAATAGAATAGAATCACAGAATAAAACCTGCAATGGTAATCCAGACCAGCTGCCAACTTATTATCCAGAATATGATCCTCAGGGAAGGGGTGGCAGATTCTGGCCCTGCCTGAAAATAAAGTGACAAATTTTCAGTCCTTGCTGCTTTCACCTTGCAATACAATTTGTTATTCTGCCTTCACCATCCCTGAGAGCTTCGTGGTGGGAGTAAATCACTGGGTACAAACATTGTTTTCCATCATTTCACTGTTTTAAACTTGATTCTCTTTATTAGCTGAATCATGACAGAATGTTACAGCATGCCACAGTAGTGGCACATGAGCTGGGGCACAATCTGGGAATGAAACATGATGACAAGAGGTGTCCTGCATCCTATATCATGCACAGCACAGATAAGTGAGATTTCCAGTTATTTTATTTTAATGATTTATTTTGTTTGCAGTGACAATGCCTTACAAGCTGTGAAACTCCTATGAATCTGGAAGAGCTTTAGTGGATGGGGAGTTGTTTGAAAAATTTGATCACAGAGGTGGAGTCACTGACTTAGTATTTGATATCATATTAATTTTTATGAAATTGCATCTGTTTTCTGACCTCTTCATTCTTTATTTGTAACATTCTATTTGTAACATTCCTAAAAACATATTTGGACTTAATTTTTTTTTTTTTAATAATGGTGTGTTGCTGGGGTTTTTTCACCCTGTTGAGAATGCTTTATATGTACTCACTGGGTCTGTGCAAATATGCAACATATTATTTAAAAGTTATTTTTAAAAAAAGCAACTTCTTGGCTTATGTTTCCTTCATTTCATTTATTCTTTGGCTTCCCCTTAAGAGAAAAAGATCATAATATTTTATTTATCCCCAGTTGTATTAATAATCAGGATAAACACTGGAAAAAATTACTCTAGGAAGGGGCATTCCTTAGTTCTTAGGGACTCCAAGTTAAGATTAATGTTTTCTTGAGAATATTTTTTAATCAAACACCTTTAGACTCAGTATAGAATTTTTAAGGCCTGTTTCATACAAGACACCAGAATAGACAATGTGATGATCTCTGGCCTCTAAAAGCATTCATATTATAATAGTATTTTAAACTTCTGGTACTGCACTTTAATGCAAAGTAAAATAAAAATTAACTGTTTCATGATCTTCTAGCATTATGAAATGCAATATTTATCATGGAACAACAATATTTTAAGACCTTGAGTTGCAAGTTCTCCTGTAAGCAAAATATTTATAATAATACAATATTATCCTTTCCAGTGGATCCAGGAATTTCAGCACCTGTAGCGCTGATGATTTTGAGGCTTTTATTCTAAGTGGAGGAGGAAACTGCCTTAGAAATCCTCCCAAAACAAGTAATGTGTACAAAGAACCTGTCTGTGGTAATAATGTGGTTGATAAAAATGAAGAATGTGACTGTGGCAAACCACAGGTAATGCATCAAATTGAGCTGGACACTTGTTGTATTTATATATTATATTAATTCTATTCTATTCTATTCTATTCTATTCTATTCTATTCTATTCTATTCTATTCTATTCTATTCTATTCTGTTCTATTCTATTCTATTCTATTCTATTCTTCTATATATTACTGGCCTAATTGCATTATTATCTGAAGAGTTTTTCTTGTAATTTTGCGTTTTCTCCAAGCAGTATCAAAATAAATGTTAGTAAAAGTTTAAAATCATGCTTTGATTTTGATGTGGACTCAGTTAAGGGCTCTTGGACTCCACAGAACATTGAGGCACTGCTGAGAAAGAAGTGAAATTCAGAGCAGAGTGTATGGGAGCACCACTGGGGTTTTCTGCTGGTTTTAGCATCATGGATATTTCTGTTCCATGACAGAGACTGTTTATCTATAGAACATGTGCAAGTTTGTCAACTGCAACCCTTCAACTTTGCCTACACGAAATGACTTTTAAGAGTCACATTTGCATTCTCAAAATGTCCTTCCAAGAATGGGAGGTATTGGCTCATTCTTCAGAAGGTAAAAGTGTCTCAAATAAGGCATGAATAAACCAAAAGGCTGCCAGCAAGCCCTGGTTCCATTGGCATCCCTGTGCCACAACCCATCAAAGCAGGTGTTTTTCTGCTGACTTGTACAAATAAAGCACAGCAGCAGTGTCTGCTGGTTCTTTTTACAGCAGGAGAATGTGAGAATCTGACACAGTTATTTAAAGTTTGGCTTGTCCTTCCACATGGAGTGGTGAGTGCTTTCCTGGCTGTATAAATCAAACACTATTCCCTTTCAATGTTCTCAGGAGTGCTCCAACCCCTGCTGTGATGCTGCCACCTGCAAACTCACACCTGGCTCACAATGTGCTCAAGGACTGTGCTGCAAAAACTGCAAGGTGGGCAATGCTTTATTAAACTAAATTGTTACTATTCACTGAGATTTTTTTAATGTTTGAAAAGAGCTATCCTAGTCCTCTTGACATATTTTCAAGTGACATTCACCAGTAAGAGAGTATGTAAGAAGAGAATTTGTCTTATAAACGATCCCAGTTGTCTTTGTTTCACTCTAGAACTTCCTCTGTTGCAATACTGAAAGTGTTCTCCCTCTCTGGTCCTAGTTTAAAGTGGCAGGAGCAGAGTGCAGAGCAAAACAAGATGCCTGTGATCTCCCTGAGTACTGCAATGGAAGCACTGCCTACTGCCCAGATGATGTTTACATCATGAATGGTCACCCATGCAGCAACAGCAAGGCTTATTGCTACTATGGAGTGTGCCAGAGCTTTGATTCACAGTGTGAATCTATCTATGGCAAGGGTATGATTGGCATTTAATGTAAACCCATTTGTAGGCTCCTGATACACATTTCCAATTTTTCTTTCTGGTATTTTTCAGACACTTTACTGAGATTGACTATGTTTTTTTTTTTTGTACAGGGGCACGAAAAGCACCTGATATATGCTTTGAAAAAGCAAATATTAAAGGAGATAGGTTTGGAAACTGTGGGATAAAAGGTGGAGTGTACAAGAAATGCCCTGTCCAGTAAGTCACAACCAAATAAAAGCTAACCCTAAAATCTTCAATGTAAAAAAATATATTTGTTACAAAGCCTTAAAGTGAGAGATGTAAAAGAATATTTTTTAAAATACAAGCTAAAAAGCTGGAATGGATTACAGTGATCCTGATTTTTATCTGTTCACCTTGTCTCAGAGTATCCTTTATTCCAAACAGGCA
The DNA here is from genome assembly GCF_027477595.1 of Haemorhous mexicanus. NCBI lineage: Eukaryota > Metazoa > Chordata > Aves > Passeriformes > Fringillidae > Haemorhous > Haemorhous mexicanus. The sequence goes on from NC_082347.1 coordinate 38,621,080, forward strand.
CAGTCTGTGTGGGAAGCTGCAGTGCACCTCTGTCAGTCTCCAGAACCTCCCAGCCTGGAGCGTTGTCAATAACGCATCCGGGGTTTTGTGCTGGTCCTCTGACTTTGACCTAGGATCAGACATCCCTGATCCTGCCCAAGTTCATGATGGCACAGCCTGTGGAGAGAACAAGGTAAGAGGAACCATGGCAGCCTGACAGAATATATTCCAGGTGGAAGGTTCTGAACTTCCAAAAACACTCCCTGGCTCTCTTGTTCATATGCCATAGCACAATAAAAATCTTTTGGGATTAATACATGCAAACAATTAATTAGCTGTTCAAAAACTGGGGTGCTACATAATCAGTCATTCAAATTACTCCATCAAAATGCATCCACAGAGTTAAGCAAACCTGAGACAAATAAAGTTATAAAATTTGGAAATACTGAATGTTGTATCAGTCCTTCTTCTTAACATGTAAGTGAAAGCTGCAGACTTGTAAACATACACAATTATATAGTATATTTATAAAAGGATGGGATTTTTTTAAGTTTTGTGTTTGAAAGACACTAATTACTTGTTGCAGGCTTGTTTAGGTTTTGAATGTCTTGATGCAAGATATCTGGGCTACAGCTGTGATGTAAAGCAGAAGTGTAATAATAATGGGGTGAGTAGAGCATGGTGCTTTGTGTCCTGTTCCTAGACTGTGCAAATTCCCTGCATTTAAACAATAACCAAGCAGGGGGCTTTGCTTTTTCCTCATTTGTATTAAAAGTTAAATCCACTTATTTTACCTGTATTCGTGTTGCCAGAACACTGCAAACCCCTTAGCACTAACATTGAGAGGCATTTTGTCTCAATTTCCCAAGGGATTTTTTTTAATATTACTGAGTTGGTGAATTGCAAAAGGAAAATATTCCTTTGAGGATGTTAGTCTGGTAATTCCTGATTTATACATGTCTCTGTGAAAAATCAAAATGGAGTCCAAAGGTTGTAAAACTAAGAAGGTTTCTGGACTGTGATTCATTGCAGGCAAATTACACAAATGTTAACTTAGAGAGAATTACCACGGGGTATCAGAATCCCTCAGTGGTTTGGGGTGTTATGGAGGGGCAGAGCTTATTCCCAGTTAATGTTTCATGTATTTCCATGCAATACTATGCAGCATTTCTTGTTTCCACCTGCAATTCCATGCATGGAACTCCAAATCCATACCAAAGGTTTGAGTGGCCACTCTCAGGGAGGTGTTGTTGGACTAATCCCTGTGTTTGGGCTGAGGGGTGTGACAGCTCGGGGGACTGTCCCTGCCTGACTCACAGTCCCTCTTGTTTGGGCTGTAGGTGTGTAACAACAACGGGAACTGCCACTGCAATCCGGGGTGGGCCCCTCCCTTCTGTAACCAGTCTGGCTACGGTGGCAGTGTTGACAGTGGTCCAGCTCACACAGGTAGGACACTGAAACTGGCCCCTCATCCTGCCCCAGGGTTGAGAAAATAATCGACTAATAACATAAAAAATAATCTACTAATAGCATACTAAGGTTGTTTTTTTTTTTTTTTCTATTGCATGAGACCCAAATTGTGGACTGGCTTGAAGAACAAACATTATTATTTGATAATGAAGTAGCTTTTGTTGGCCTTTACACATCTCTTTGTCTAAAAGCAAAGTTCATAATCCAGGGTTTTCTGAGGAAAATCTGTGTTCCTTTCTGCAGAACTTTATTAGATTTTACTAAATTTGTACTTTGGGAAAGGGAAAAAATGTTTGTATTTATTAAAAGTTTAGGAAGGCAAAGCAAAGATGCAGAGCAGTTGTGGTAAGCAAATACAAAACCAATTTGTCTGCTTCAAAATTATTGAAAACATTTTATGGAAAAGGAAAAACATTGCATATACATAGGGTGGGTAAGGCAGAAAGAACTTGTAATGCCACAAGGCCAAATCCTGATTGCAGCATGTTATAAATTTCAGTGAAGTTGTTAATTCTATTCTTCAACAATTTGAAGATTGTACTTTTTAAAACAAAAAGAAAGCTTTAATAGCTTTTAAATGCTGTTAAATTCCATGATTTCAATTCTTTTTTCCTAGATACATCACTTCGGGATGGGCTGCTGATTTTCTTCCTCCTGGTGCTGCCTGTAGCCATCCTCACTGCAGTAGCAGTATTTAAACGTGATGCAATAAGGAGAAAACTTTGCAGGAAAAGCAGAGGACAGCACAGGTATTTCCCTTCTTACAGGTGCTATTCCAACATGAGAGTGTGCCCCAGGTCAGTGCAGCAAGGCTTTATCTACAGAAAATATTCCACACCTCCTGAAGGACAAGCCTGCCCTGCTGACAGCAGCAGTGGGGAGTTCAACAGCCCATCCCCTGCTCCTTGGAAGTGCAATCCAGACACTCCACTTGTCTGTTCTCAAGCATTTTTTCCCAAATCCTTTGCACTTTCCTAATTTTTGTTGATAATTGAATTGTGTGGATGCAGGGGCAGAGCATATTGAAATTGCCTGTCAAGTCCAGAACAGGATGGACTCAAAGCAGAATCCAGATGCCTGAGCTGTAGCTGTGTCCTTGGAAAATGCTGCATCCCTGAAGGATTCCTGATGATGTGGTTTCTGTTTCAGGGATAGCAATGGGCAGGAACCAAAGCAAAGCAACAGAGCAAGTCATGAAACAAGAAATAATCAGGTAAAATAGATGGAGACTTGGATTATTTCATGTTGGGTAATTCAGACTGCACAGTACCTTTTCTCCAACACAGTTAATCATGACTTGATTTTCTGACACATTGAAACCATCTCTGTTATTTCTTAGGCCAAACACTGGAGATGCTGCTTAGCCAGGCTGTGGCCTCTGATAAAACTGAATAAAAATTATCAAAACAAAATGTTGCAAGAGAATATGAAGAAAGCCCCAGCAAATGAGAGCCAGCTCTAAAATGACATTAGCTTAATACTGAAGAATTACCTACACTTTATGTTTTCTGCTAACCTGATTTTCTGCAATGTTTTTTCCAGCCTGCTGCATCAAACCACAATATTTTTACCATATTGCATTTTCCTGGTACAAGGTTTGTAGTGTTTAAAACCTCCTTCACTTCATCTTCCCTGTTTATGTTTCTGTAAGTGAAGTTATTGATGTCCTGTGTCCTGCTTAGGGGGATTTTTCATGTAGCATCATGAAATAGATTAAAGATTAGATTAGATTTAATTAATAGATAAATTAAATTTAGATTAATTAATAGATTAATAGATTTTTCATGCAGCATCAATCATTGATTAAAAGCTTGAAGGAAAAATGTTGGCATAAATACAGGTAAATGCTGCAAGGGAGAGGAAGGGGCAGAGAGAATTAGGTGGAAAAGCTAGAAACTGTTTAAAAATGGTAAAGAACCAGTTTGGAAATGTCAGCTGTCTCAAGTCATGAAATACTAAACCCAATGTGTTTTCCACACTTCAGGCAGCCAGTCCAAACCCAGCTTCCTGCAGCTTCCTCAGGACTTCAGCGACCCCCAGTCCCACCTAGACCAGTTGTCTGAGATGTTTCTTGGGAACCCTCAACCAATTCTGACACAAACTGGCCTGAAAAACAAATTAAGGGATTTCAATGCTCCAGTGCTCTCCTTGTGCAGCCAAAATGCCTTTGGAAAGCAGGTCCCTCCTGGGAGGCCTGGGTGCCCAGGGGCACTGAGCACAGATTGGTGACACCCCAGAGTTTTGCTCCTTGCTGCTGGCTGTGTTTGTGCCTCCTCTACCTCAGTTTTACAATTCAGACCCTGGAGTTCAACATGCACAGGAGTGAACCTGGGAGAGTGTCAGAGAACAGGACTCTTCCACGCTGCTGCCTCCCTCTCAGGCCACAGAGAAGTGAATTCTGCTGTTCACAGACATCATTCAAAGATGGGAGATCTGCACTTTACCTCCTGGGCTCTCCTCTCCTCAGGACACTGCCAGGAATTCCAAGGGCTCCCAGAGCCAGGTTTGGGGACAGTCCCTGTGCCCTGCTCTGACACCTGTGTCTTGGTTTGGAAAGACAGGTCTCTGCTAAAGAAGGCAGGAGCTTCCCCTGAAATGGAAAATGTAAACCCCCTCCCTCTGAATTGCTATAAATTTTAAATTAAGGGGCTCTCAGACAAAAATATGAGAGCAGGAATAACAGTTCTTTACTAGGGAAGAAAATAAAAAGATAAAATAAACAATGCACTAAACTAAAACAACACTGACAGAGTCAGAACAAAACCTGACACCCTGTGGGTCAGGGTGTTGGTGGCAGTCCAGTTGGAATTGTGGCTGCAGCCCTCCTGGATTGCCATCAGCCCAGAGCCCACATCTCACACCTCACCAGCCAGGTCAGCTTCCATTTCAGGTAATTTATAAAAGTATCCTCACTTGGGGACATCAGAAACTCTGTAGGTCATGTCCTGGGTCTGAAAGGACCCATCCATCTCTGTTACAGAAAATGTGGGATATTGGGAGATATTGGGAATACCTCTCCAGCTCCACAGTGGTTCAGGGATTACTGGGTGTGGCAGTTTGGCATTTTTCCTTGAAACTGATTCCACCACAAAAGCAACAGATTAACTTTTGTCATTCTAAACGGCACAGTTAGAAACCAGCACTGATTTCAAAGAGGGTGTATGGAGTGACATAGATTTCCAAATAGGCTCCATCAAATGTCTCTGTAGGAGATGGATGCAGGAAATCCAGGGAAAGTCTCCACCAGCTGCAGTGCAGAGAGCACCTCGCTGCCAAGAGCAGAGCTGTGGGTGTGCACCCACCTGTCCTCGGGGACTGCAGCACACCCTGGCTGTGCTCATGCAAATTCCAGAGTGCAAACTGGGAAAATGAGTGAATAAATTACAGGATTGCCTCACTGAGAGAATATTTCCAACCCCTCAGATGGCCACATCACTGAAGAGCTGGAAAAAAGAACCCAAAAGGGATTGCTGGCAAAAAGTCTGTGTCTTCCAAAGTGGCCTCTTCCTTAACCCTTTAGAATCTCAAACTATTATTAAATATTCCTGTCATTTAGACCTCAACTATAATATGACACTGATTTTATTTATTACATTACAATTTAAAATAAATCCTCAGGGGCAGCACACGTGGTTGTATCTTTGTTTTGTGATCACCACAAAAGGGGCAAGGGGGGATGGCTCAGCCTTTAATGCTCCGAGGGGGGCCAAAGAAAATTCTCCTGCTTATTGTGGTACCAGAACCGGGTAAAAAATGGATAAAACCAGAAATTAGTAAAAAATGGGCAAAACCAGAACCGGGTAAAAAATGGGTAAAACCAGAAATTAGTAAAAAATGGGCAAAACCAGAACCGGGTAAAAAATGGGCAAAACCAGAAATGGGTAAGAGATGGGTAAAACCAGATCCGGGTAAATAATGGGTAAAAGCAGAAATGGGTAAGAGATGGGTAGAAACAGAAATGAGTAAAAAAATGGGTAAAAGCAGAACCGGGTAAAAAATGGGTAAAACCACAAAAGGGTTAAAACCAGAACCGGGTTAAGCCAGAACCACAAAAGGGTAAAAAGTGGGTAAAAGCAGAACCGGGTCAAACCAGAGCGGGGTTCAAGGGGCCGTTCGTGGCTCTGTCGTTCGCACCGAACCCGCCAGGGGCCGCCTCAAAGCGCATGCGCACAGCGCCGGCGGAAGCGGCGGAACCGGCAGCGCTGGCGGCGGCGGAGCAGCAGCAGCAGCACCGGAGGAGCGGCGGCAGCGCCCGGGTGGGGCTGTGCCTGCTGTGCGGGCTGCCCGCGGCCGGCAAGTCCACCCTGGGCCGCGCCCTGAGCCGCCGGCTGCCGCAGCGGCCGGGCTGGGCCTGCGCGCTGCTCGCCTACGACGAGCTCATCCCGCCCGAGGCCTTCCGCACCAGCCCGTCCCCATTGGTCAGTGCGGCTGCGCTCATTGGCCGGGGCGGGCGCGCCGGTGTTACGTCATCGCGTGCGACCGCGGTTGCCAGGCAACGAGACGCGGCCGGGCCAGGGCCGGGTCCCCTCGTGTCGGGCCCGGAGCCGGGAGCGCTCAGCGGCGGCGATGCGGGCCGTGATCTCTCGCCTTTCTCTCTCCACAGCTGCCCGGCTGGAAGCAGAGCCGCCGCGAGCTGCTGCAGTGCCTGGAGGGGCTCCTGCGGGCGCTGCTCACCGGGGCGCCGCTGCCCGGCGCCGCGCAGCCGGGCTGGCCGCGCTTCCTGGGCTGCTGCCGCCGGGAGGGGCTGCTGCCCGCCGCCCTCGGGGACGCCGGAGCCGCCTCCCGGCCGCTCGTCCTCCTGCTGGATGACAACTTCTATTACCAGAGTATGCGCTACGAGGTGTACCAGCTGGCCCGCAAATGTAATTATTCCCTGATCTTCCGCATGAGGATGTTTGTAGGAAATTCGGCGCGCTCCTTCTTTCAAGTGCTCTCCCGGAGCGTGGGTTATTCTGATTGCTGGGTGCCTGTTATAGAGTAGCAATCAATGTAACTTTGTTACTGCCTTATTATAAATTGGTAGATCGTGTAAAGCCCTTCCTAGAGCAGCCTTAAAGCACCTTCCAGTACATAAGGAGGCTCCAAGAATGCTGGAGAGGGACTTTGGACAAGGGCATGGAATGACAGGGCAGGGGAAATGGCTTCCCAGTGACAGAGGGCAGAAATAAATGGGATTTGGGGAAGGAATTCTTCCCTGGGAGGGTGGGCAGGCCCTGGCACAGGGTGCCCAGAGCAGCTGTGGCTGCCCCTGGATCCCTGGCAGTGCCCAAGGCCAGGCTGGATGGGGCTGGGAGCACCCTGGGACAGTGGAAGGTGTCTCTGCCCATGGCAGGGATGGAATGAGGTGACTTTACCATTCCATTTTTCTGTGTTTTGATCTCAGACATTTCCTGTGCAGCCTTGAGGTAGAATTCTGTTCCCTGTCCAGATTTGTGTTCATGTCAGGCTCAGAAGCAGAGCAGAAGCTCCTCATTCATGTAGAGCCTTTCTCCTACATGCTGCTCTCAGAAATTGTTACTTGAACTGTTTAAAGATAAAATTGTCTGGTTCTGTTCTTTTTAGATTCCTTGGGCTTCTGCCAGTTATTTTTAGAGTGTCCGGTGGAATGCTGCCTGCAGAGGAACGGCCTCAGAAGTGATCCTGTGCCTGAGCACACCATACAATTAATGGCAAGGAAAATAGAAATGCCAGATCCCAGGAAAAACACCTGGGAGCAGCACAGCCTCATTCTGAGCAGTTCTGATGGCATCTCAGAGGATGAGTATGTCACTGATTGATCCCAGAGTTTTCCCTAAGTGCTTTTTTCAGTGGTAGAAGCTTTTTATTGTATCTACACAATGTGTAAAAAGTATTTAAAAAGTATTTCCGGGGTGATTTTTGGCAGTTACACAGAATCCAGGTGTGGTGGGAGTTCACAGCACCATCCTCTGCAGTGTTAACCTCAAAACTCACAGCATTCCTGCCCTCTCACTGAAACTCTGTGCAAGTTGTCTGAAATGCTAAGGCTGGAAATAATTTGAGTTGTAATTGGTTTTCATTTCAGAGTATTTCACTGATTGCCATAAAAATTTACCTGAAATCATGCTTTTCATTTTTTTTTCCTGTGGCATCTTTAGAAAAGAAGTGTATCTGTGTGATTGCCATGGTTTACTCTGTTTGTTTTCTTAGTGAGCAGATCATGAACTTGCTGGCCACTGCTTTGGAAAATCCAGAGATGCCAAATGAGGAGGACACAGAGCAGAAGGTAGCACTGCTGGGCTTGAGGACACAGCTTTGGAATTGTTCCCTGGGAGGGTGGCAGGCCCTGGCACAGGGTGCCCAGAGCAGCTGTGGCTGCTCCTGGATCTCTGAAAGTGCCCAAGGCCAGGTTGGACACTGGGGCTGGGAGCACCCTGGGACAGTGGAAGGTGTCCCTCCTTTAAGGTCCCTTCCAACCCCAACCATTCTTTGACTTTGGAGAAATCCTTAAAAACCTGGCTACTCAAACAAACAGAAGCAATTTTCACATACAAATTCAATTTGATCTAAAAGTTGTTTTAATCTGATGAAGGTTAATAATAAGTTTTTGTTTAGTATAGTCTAAACTCTTTGTGCTAGGACTTGAACACTAATTTAGGCCAGGCTGGACACTGGGGCTTGGAGCAGCCTGGGACACTGGTGCCAGCCTGAGGTGCTGCTAATGTGTTGTTCTCAAATAGCACTTTAAAAGTCAGGTAAATTCAAAGTGTTTGCTTGTTTTCTTCCTTGCTGGTGGCCCTGGCCAGGAGGCAGCTCGAGCCATCTGTGCAGCCAGTGCTGTCCATCAGGCTGACCAGGCATGCAGGAGAGCCATCTCTGAGGCCATGCAGGATGCCAAAGGTACCTCGTCTGCCCATGCCACCTATCCCAGCTCCAGCTGGCAATGGGAAGCAGCCCCTGCAATTCCCTTGGGATAAACTGTTCAGGATCCTATCCCAGCAGGTGTGCCTGAGGCAACACCTTCACAGCTCTGGTCAGGGTTGTTTGTAGAAGTTTGTAGGTTTAAAAACCAGAATCATATTTAGTAACTGTATTAATTACAGCTTTAATAAACCCATTTAGTACAGAGCAGCATTTCAGAGGATTTTTATACTGTCTTGGGACACGTGCCAATAAGGACAGGGGCTTTGCAGCCTGCACTGGTTTGCTCCTAAGATTTATATGAGGAGCAGCTTGGTGTCCTTAACTGCAATGCTCAGCTCTGTGCCTGCTTCAAGCTTATTCCTGTGACAGGGACAGGAGGGAATGGCTGGAGCTGGGTCAGGGGGGTTTAGGTTGGATTTAGGGAAAGGTTCTTCCCCAGAGGTGCTGGCACTGCCCAGGCTCCCCAGGAAATGGGCACAGCCCAGAGGCTGCCAGAGCTCCAGGAGTTTGGACAGCACTGCCAGGGTGGGGTTGTTGGGGTGTCTGTGCAGGGACAGGAGCTGGACTGATGATTCCTGTGGGTCCCTTCCAGCTTGAGGTATTCTGTGGTTCTGTGATTTTTTTCTGTAAGCATGAAGTTAAAAGTTCAGCTTCGATGTTCTTTTAGGTAAAAACATTCTCCCGAGTGAGATGAAGAGCCTGGCAGAAGAACTCAACAAACTGAAAGCAGAATTTTTGGAAGACTTGAGGCAAGGAAAGACTTTGAAAACCCAATATTCTGACCCTGCTACAAGTGTTATTTCTTCATTCCAACATGAGGCAACCAAGGTAGTAAATAAATATATTTTAAAATAATGACATAGAGAATGTTGGGTGTTTAGGAGTCCCAAGTGTTTCAAATGCAGTACTCTGAGCACTGCTGCTGAGAGATCTGAGGTGCAGATCCCTTCTCTGGAGCCCCTGTGCCTCCTCTCCCCATGATATGGAAAAGAAACACTTTAATCAAGTCTAACCAAGCTGTTCTTGGCTGTGGAGATCAAGCCAAGAGCGAACCATCCTGAGATTTAAGTTTCACAGAATCAGAAAGAATTAACCCAGAAGGAGCACTTGGGAAATCACCAGCTCCATCCCTGGAAGGATATGCAATTAAGAATTGACATGGGACCTAATTAGAAAGTGTTATTTTATTCATATCTTACAAAAGCAATGCTTCACAACATGAACTACACGAGATAGAGTTATTTCAGAATAAACCTTGTCGTCTCAGAAACGTTCACTAACATTAAAATTTATTTTACAACTCTAACAGCTTTCATTTTTGCATAAGATCTGCTCTTTACACTGAAATACATATTATTAACAAAGTAGGTACTTAGAAGCACATACACAAAGATTGCTCAATGAAAGATGCTTTAGCAGGAGAGAGATTTCCTGCAGCAGAACATAATTTGCTGTAGATTTTCAAAGAAGCTTAAAATTAGTAGAGAACTTGCCAGTGAAGACTTCTAAATTACATTCCCTTTGTCAAAAAGAAACAAAAAGCAAACCTCCAAAACATTCTGGAGCAAAACAAACAGTAACAGATTATTTGGCTGGCAAACACTGCTGGAAAGTGTCCCAGCACTGAGTTTTATTATTAAAAAGCCAATCAACATTTTCTGTCTAAATCCTCTTCATCTAAACATGTGTCTGTGAAAAAAATCAAATATTTTTCCTATTGCCTCCTTCACTGTTGAATATTAACTGAGATAACGAAGATGTTCAAATATTCAGATGTTCATTGGAATATTCAGTCTCAAAACAGGAAGTGTGTATTAAGAGTGCTATAAGTAGTGCATGTTAGAAATGTCCACAAAGCTGTAAAATAATCTGTGACAATAAAAACAAAACCCCCACAAAGTTCATGTTTTGCAACTACAGAACTTAACAGAACTGAGCTATGGAATAATTCCATCTCCTCTCCAAACCTCCATTAATAACAGTTAAAATGCTAATCACCTTATAATGTGAGGATTTGGGTTTTTAAAAAACCACCAAAACAAGAGTGCAGAGTAGCACATGGAGGACTCAATATGAAAAGTTCTTCTAACAAAGGACTCAATCCCAGAATCCTGGACAAGTCTCCCTCACTGACTCTGGGTAAGGCCTGCTTGTGCAAGGGATCACACTTGGAAAGAATTTGCCAGTACCAGCTCTGGTCTCTAAATTACATGTGTAAATTATGAAAAATAGGAAAATACACCTTCCAAAGCTCCTCAGCTGACAAGAGGGGACAGTGATGTCAGGGCAGTGTTTGGCACAACAGAACACACAGTGTGATCATGGAACTGGAACAGTCCTGGGAAGGACACAAGGATCCACCCCAGCACCAAAGCTGCTGCTGCTGCCCAAGACCCCCCCCTGCAATGATGAGTTTGCCCAAGGAAACAAAGAGCTTTTTCATTTCTCAGCAGTTCAGAGATGTCCCAACTAATCTTTCCCTTAGTCACTCCAGAGCAGAACCAGTGGTGTCCAGGCAGCAGCAGGAAAATCCTTCCAAACAATGACTTGCAAGGCTTGGGCATAGATTTTTTTCACGCTGAGTTCTGTTGTTAAGAACATACATTCCCCACAATGGGATCCCCTCCTAAACAAGGACCCCTTTTCCATGAGATCCTGCAGGCTTCCTCCTGCTCCCAACTCCTCCATTAGTGACCTGTCCTGAGTTCTGCCCAAGGCCATCGTGGTTCAGGAGTCATTTCTCTAAATCACCAAATGATGAGACAAAGAGAAGCCTCTAACAACCTGAACACTACCAACAGCAGCCCCAGAGGTCAGAAACCACATCTGTGCCCATGGAAATGACTCTTTCTACAAAACCAGCAGGGAAAAATCCAGAAGCCAAGGAGCACTTGGCTGCTGTGATCACTCAGTATTGAAAGGTGCTCCCTGGAGCACCAGCATGCCACAAGTTTCCTTGGGAATGCCAGAGCTTAGGAATAGGAGAGTGCATCATCTACCAAAAAGGCAAGGAAAACCACTTCCATAAATTACTAATTGTAAAGTCTTGCAGTCTTCTCTTAACACTACATTTGAGCCAAATTTAAATTGTAGAATTGTTCAATGTGTGATCCAAAGAGAGCCACCATTTCTGCCCTCTTTGACTGGAAAAAATTTTGATTCCAAAACCTGTCCAGGAGCAGTAACTTCTAACTGGATTCCAGTTCAGTCAGCTTTTACTCCTTAAAATAAAGGATGTTTACACGAACAGACTTGCAGTTTTACTTAGAAAATAAATCTAAAAAGTATAAAGTGACAATTTTTTTGGAATTACAGAGTGTCCTGGTGAAAAATGCAAATTACATGCTGTCTTACAAATCCAGCAAAACAAATTCTGAACCAGGCCTGAAAACAAAACAATTTTTAGGGATGACAGTGTTATTGTTCATCTTCACTACACTGGAACCACTCCAGTGGCAGATTTCTGACCTCATTACTTCAAGACTGCACAGCCAAGAAAGAACCCAGTTCCTCAAGCACAGAAATTCAACAGTAGGTCAGTCAGGCAGACAGAAACACGTCTGGTATCCAAATTTCTATTTAATTAAAGTCAAAATTACTTCTACAGCTCAAATTCTTACACAGGTGGTTTTCCTGCATTGATCTCACCCTGATCAATCTAAGTTTTTCCATTGGTTTCAGGAAGTTTTAGCATAAAAATATAAATTTGAATAAGCCAAAAACTTCCTGTTGAGATTCCAACCTCTGACTTATGGAACATTAATAAAATCTCCTTGCTTTTAACAAAACATGGTTGGCTGATAGGAAAAGGGGAATAGATAAGGGAAGCTTTAATTTGTCTCAAGTAGGACAAACCAAGGCAAAAGTGCATGTCTAAATATGGGAAAAGTAACAGTTCTTCCTTTATTTTTAATGTCTCAAATTCTTATCTAGCACATAAAGTTATTATTCATTTTAATTAGATGTTTTACTCAGGTTTATGTTAAAGTGCCTGTCCTTTAGCCTGAGGACTTCTAAAGATGAGTGTACACTATGAAACAAAATCAACAACTTCAGTTATCATTTGCCATCCACAATTCCTAAAAACAACTTCAGTGTAGTCAGTCAGTTTTCCTTTGCATCCTACATGGAGCCCAGAAAAAGCCAGAAGTCCTTCCCCTTATTCCCAGCACACCCAAAGGACATCAGACCTAGGAGAGGGGACAAACCAGGCCTCCAAGTCAGCTAAAATTTACAGTAAACTGGATTACACAACTCTCAAATATACAGGCAACCTCTCAGTTGTAGCCTGGCCCAACATAAAACTGAACAAAGGAGTTTGATTTGTAAACTTCTTGTTTGTTTCTATCAGAACTTCTATCAGCAGGACAGAAGTCTAACTGTGCAAATTTTAAATATCTGTACAACTCAGTTTAAGGCAGTTAGAAATCTCACAGAATATATATTAGTTCTACAGGCTCTTCATTATGTCTCTAAAAATTGCCTCCTCTGAAAAACAAAGACATGGAAAATTTAGTAGAGTGTAGGTAAAATAAGGTATCTTACTTTTTTGTTTCTATAACTCATGAATGACAGGCCTTTAGATCTTTCTTTTTCCTACCATAGTTTTATTCACAATAACCTATTATCTTCTAGTTTTGTGCTAATAGTTAAATTAGTGTTTAATCCTAGCATGAAGAGTTTAGACTATGCAAAACAAAAACTTACTATTAACCTTCATTATATTAAAGCAACTTTTAGATCAAATTGATTTTGTACATGAAAATTGCTTCTGTTTGTTTGAGTAGCCAGGTTTTTAAGGATTTCTCCAAAGTCAAAGAATGGTTGGGGTTGGAAGGGATCTTAAAGAAGGGACACCTTCCACTGTCCCAGGGTGCTCCAAGCCCCAATGTCCAACCTGGCCTTGGGCACTGCCAGGGATCCAGGGGCAGCCACAGCTGCCCACCTCCCACCCTCCCAGGGAACAATTCCTTCCCAATATCCCATCTAACCCTGCCCTCTGGCACCATCAAGCCTTTCCTCCTTGTCCTGTCTCTACATGATGTGTCATTGCATTGCCCTTTCATATTTTATGTATAATATATCTTGTCTTGCCTAGTAAACAATCTGGGAATTACCTCCTGTGGGTCAGGACACACGCTCTGCTTCTCCACTTGCAGAATGTTTATTGGGATTAAGTGCAAGCAACTTAAATTTAGCAACCACAGCATGTAAATGCATTCCAACCCTTACAGCACTCTTGGCTTTTTTTGAAAGGCTACATATAAAACAGCAACTGAATCTGATACAAAATTTCCCTGGCAAGTTTTACAAGAACATGGAAATTAATTTGCCTCCTTTGTTGAACTGATTAATGTGAAGACTCCTTATGGGAATGTGCAAGCTTTCCATCAGCAAGTATGAAAAATAGACTGTAATATGTTAAAAAACTAAACAAAAGCATGTTCTCAGTCAATGTTGATTATGTTGGCCTCTTGCAAAGTGGCAAGCGAAGTCGTACTTGTTTTTACACTTACACCCACAAATGTTACACTGGAAAGGATTTTCAAATCCATGGCATCCCATGTGGATGGTGTAAAGGATATTGTCTGCAAAGTACATGTCACAGTGTGGGCAGTGGTGCAGGAGCTGAGGGTCCTGCACAGGCAGGGTTGGAGCTGGAGTACTCGGCTGGCTGTTGCTGATACTGGGAGTACTGGTGTGGGCACTGCGGTCACTGCTGGGTCCTGCCACGGGACTATAGTTCCTCTGATTGTGTGTGGGCCGGGAGTCAGGGCTGGTTGGAGAGGAATTCTGAGGAATATTTGCTGACACAGCTGAAACTACTGCAGGTGCAGCAGGCTGCTGTATCATGAAAGGCTTTTCATCTTGACAGGAAACTACGTCAGGAGAGGCTGGATTTTGGTTTTCAGGTGGCAAACTGGACAACTGTCCAGCTAACGTGGAGAGCTGGTTCAAAGGATTATCCACCATGAGGTCCTGTGGATCTCTTGGCAAGCCCCCGCTCGGAGTGGTTTTTGCCATGCTCTCGTACGCCTCAGTCTGGATATTGGGGATCTCATGGGTGAAATCATTAAGGTAGTCTGGTTTCTGCACCACCATGGAAGGTGGACTCAGATTAATTAATGCTCTTCTGCTGTAGCCCAAATTGCTGGTCTTCTTCTGCAGAACCCCCCAAATCTTCTTGCTGCTCAGGGAAGACCTGGTGCCCTTGATGGGCACCATCTTGTGCTTGCGCCGGCGGTGGTGGGACAGGTTGCTGCGGTCGCTGCAGCGGAAGGAGCACAGCTCGCACTTGTAGGGCTTCTCCCCGGTGTGGGACCGCATGTGAGCCTCCAGGTGACGCTCGTAGGCCGAGGCAAAGGGACACAGGTGGCACCTGTGTGGCTTCTCCCCTGAAAAATCAGAACAGGTTAGCCCACAGCACCTCGGAGCGCCTGGAAAAGGCTTTGTGTGCGGCTCGTTGTGAGCTGCTCATCCAGCTTCAGTCACCGCCAGCCTCGAGCTCAGCTGGGTATCCTGGGAGAGTGGAGAGCACTGGGGCAGCTCTGCCTCACCCAGGGATCATCAGCACACAGAAAAATCCTGAGTGGAATCAGGGTAACACACAAACCTGCCTGGGAACTGCAGCAACAACGCCAAGGACTGAGTGCAGTGATGTTTGTGTGGTGCCCTGGGTCCAAGCTCTCCCTCAGCCATGGAGTGCACAGGGGAACACAGCAATGTCTGTACCACCAAAATGGTAACTCCGAGGGAAGGTATCCTTCTGGAACCTTCCAAACATCCCTACTCCCAAACATCCTGGAACTTCCACCCGAATAACCCACACACACAGGCAGCCACTCAAGGACTGAGCTTTGAAAAAGGATCCTGTGGCCAAAGAGTTGTAACAGAATACAAAAGCCAGGTATTCCCTGGAGAGCTGTGTGCTCTTCCAGCTGGGAGATGGGATGATGATCAGGGAGACCATCATGTCGTTTGCACATGCAGAACTTTGTTCTTCTATCAAATGAAATTTAAAGATACAAAGTTTTCTGAGTATTTTTAAAAAGTTAATGTGAGTAACAGAATAACAGGCCAGCCAACACTTTTGTAAGGCAGCACTTTAGGACTTCTGATTTTCCCTTGGTAGACTGATCTAGGAGTTACAGATCCAGGTCTGCAATGTCAGAAGTGCCTAAAGGATCTGATGTGTGTTCAGGTGCTGAAATGAAAGATCATCTTACTCTTCCTATCTCGAGTGCCAGCTCAATTTCCAAATCCCTGTCATGTGACTGATGAGCACTCCACAGTTTGGAATCACAGTCTGGGATACCAAATAGATTGTTTTTATTCCTCCTACATCACTGGCTCTCTCAGAGGAATAAAATAAATTTTTGTGCTACCTCTAAGTACCTTCTTTACCAAGTAAAACCATGATGTCTCCATGAGCATCTCTCTGCACTCATATATACACACAAGGATAGGTAAAGATCTGGAGACTTGATAAAATGGTATGAGAAGATTGGCAAATTCTGTGTGAATGCAGGGAGTTTGTCAATCTGATTTCATTCTAAACTAGTTCCACAGAGATCAAAGTTTTGCATCCCAGGTAGCACAATACAGCTGGTGAACTACTCATTATCTACTCTCAGACTCAGCATGAAGCCAATCCTGCAGTAGGCTGCACTTAATAATAATAATAATGGTTGCATGATCATGCCTGGGTCACAATTCCTTTGGCAGATGTCCAGGATGCTGTAGCTGTTTATTTACACTGCTCTGAGGCTATGAGTCAGCTGCCACTTCCCTACTTTAATGCTGACTCATCTGATCCTTCACAGCACAAGAACCCATCTCCTGGCCCTCTGCCAGCCCTCCAAAACAAACAACACTCAGGCCTTGGATCTTCTTCCCTTGAGTGAAAAAACAAACCAAACCAAACGAGGAAAACCAAACCAAAATAACTATTTTCTTGTTCTGGAAGACACAAGAGAAGAATTTACCAGGTCCTTCAGAATCTGAACCTCAGAACTCTCTGATTTCTGGCTGGTTGCCATTTCCTACCCCATCATGCCCTGTTGAAACAAGCCAACACTGCAGGGCCAGTGCAAGGAGCCCCATCTTTCCCAAAGGTGAGAAAGTTAATGAGTTTTAAAAAGTTAACGTGACTAAATAATAACAGGCCAGCCAACACTTTTGTAAGGCAGCACTTTAGGACTTCTGATTTTCCCTTGATAGACTGATCTTCTAGGAGTTACAGATCCAGGTCTGCATGTCCTAAAGGATCTGAAGTGTTTTAAGGAGCTGAAATCAAAAACCATCTTACGCTTCCTACGTCGAGTGCCAGCTCAATTTCTAAATCCCAGTCATGTGACTGATGAGCATGATGAATTTGCCAACTGCTGACATGGAAATCCCAATGCTGAGTGGATCCCCCAAGGCCTCCCAGGCAGACAGAGAGAAGATGCCATACCTGTGTGAATCCTGATGTGCTCGATGAGCCGTGCTGTTCCTTTGCTGGCATAGTTACAGTATCGACACTTTAACTTCCCATCAAAAGTCCTTTCGAACCCATCCACCAACATTCCTGAGTTTTCATCCAGTGAAACTTCAACAGAAGGATGATCCAGACCATTCTGATCTCCTTCTGTCCCAGCTGTGAACAATGCAACACAGATTTTAATGAACAATCCAAGGGATGCCATCTGTCACACCGTGAGCAAATGCCAAATAGCTTTTGCTTCTCTCTGCCCTTGGTCTTCAAATATAGAGAATTGTAAAAACATGCCCTGATTAAAACAAAGGTAAATACACATCCTTTGTGACTTGAAAATGACTATCAGAAATGCTTCCATACAGCTGCAGCATTACCTGGACTGTGAACACTGAAGTCACACTCAAAAAAATCAAAGTTATGTTACTAGAATCAGCTCACCTCCCTGGAGAGTCTCTACTTCCTTGTCACCAGCAACCGATCCAGAAATCATATTGACATGGTGAGTCTGCTGGGTCAGATATTCCTGAAAATCTTTCACAAAATCCAACGGTTCTGCCTTCTTTTCCCCCATATTGACTCTTGCATTTACAACCTCTCGTGCCTAGAAGGGAAAATGTTTTAAGAACACAAGTGTCATTGAGTTTAGCTGCATTCATAGTAACAAGTTCAGGTTTTGGGTTGGATTTTAAGTGAAGAATTACTTTTATCACACAGTTTGAGTGTCGTGGTTTAACAAAGTCTGGTTTTCAGTTGAGGGGGTGGTTCCCTGAGGGGACCTGGTGGAGCCGATGAGCTGACTAGTTTGAAGAGCCAATCAGCTGGCTAGATTTGAAGATTGACATCTGGTTAACCAATCAGCAGGCCCATTTGGAAGAGTGACACCCGTTTAAACCACTTAGAAGAGCTGAATAAACCTTAATGAGAACACATTTAAGGACAGGCTAGGCCGTAAAGAGGTCACTGGCTGGGCCAGGCCAGGCTCATGGTCAGGCCAGGCCAGGCCAGGCTCTCGTGGCCAGGTTGGCTCACTGCTGGCCAGGATTTCTGCCACCCCCGGGCCGTGCTGCCGGGACTGTCCCGGCACCACGGGCAATCATGCAGCCAGGAGTGCATGGCTGGAGCCAGCACGGCTGGGGCCATCTCGGCATGGCTCGCAATGAGCTTTGTTTGCTTAGCTGCTTTTAGGCAGCCACGCTGCAGGCAGCAGCAAAAAAGCAGCAGCAGCAGTGGTTTTGTTTCTTTTCCTGACACCCCACATGAAGGAAAGGCACAGGGGTGGCTCCAGCAGGGAGCACGTGATCAGCAGCCTGAGACATGGCCATTCCTCAATGGTGGAGCCTGGGCAAGAGCAACCTTTCAATGCTGCAGGACTCCATAAAAACTGCTTCCATTGATAAAGCTTGAGAAAAAATAAACATACTAATTCTCTCCCAAGTCAGGAAAAGGAAAGGGTGAAGACACATACAGAAAACATCATGGACTCTGAGGGCAGTAAAGAAGGAATCAAATTCTAGATAGGAGAGGATAGAGGACATGCCTTAGTCTTGGGCTGAATTTCTTTTGTGAGGCTATGGTGAAGATGTATTTTGATAAATCAGACTTTGCTTTTTCCCTGTAGTTCATGAAGTGCATGGGGGGATGCAGCATTCACCTGCAGCCCCTGAGAGAAGGACACTCATGCTGGAGCATGTGGATGCTGTAATCCAACAAGAAGCTTGAACAGAGAGATGAGAAACTTTGCCCCGGGGATAGAAGAAGAAAAACCTCTGATCCCAGAGATAAAAGAGAACTTTTGTTTTTATGCTAGAACAGTTCATCCTTAAAATAGTGCCCCATAAGTTACCATGGCCCACAAAAGCAGCTTTGGGAAAGCTGTAACTCATGGGAGGGACTTTCTGCAAACAGATTTTCCTTTCCTGGCAGCTGATTTGCTGCTGACATTGAAGCCACAAGAGAACTGCTTCTTGTGGAGAAGTCTCCATGGCATGGCAAGAGAGACTCCACTCCCTCCCCTCCACTCCCTAGGTGGACTGAAGAAAGGTTATTTTAGAGGTGACAAACTTTCACTGAGTGAAAGTTCCAGGTTTTGTCTCTTTACATTGTCTGTGGGAAAGAAAAGACGGTGTGGGAGGAGAAGTGTTCTGAAGGGTTGTTCCGATTTTATAATTTTTTATTTTAATTCTGTTAATAAAGTTTTCTTTATACTATTTAAAGTTTTGAGCCTGGTTTGTACTCAAGCTCTTTATCCATATCTCACAGCAGGAAATGAGTAAATAAATAATTTTTAGTGGGTGCATGGCCAGCATTATACCCACTACACTGAGTCAAAGAACAAACTGGCAACCATAAGAATATTGATTTCTGAATTTTTAACTCATTAAAGATCACCAAATACAATTTATGGGGAAATCACTTTCAGCAACAGGTAAATGACATAATAATAAAATAGTAAATAAAATTTTAAAATAAAAAACCACATAGTAATAAAAATCAACCTGCCTTTTTAAAAAATAAAAATATTGGATCATACCTGAATTTTAGTTCCCTGCTAAGTAGCAAACATGCTCCAAAATGTACCTCAACACGTCAGATAAAAAGCACAGAGCACAGCTTTTCCACTTATCCTAGAGGGAATAAAAAGGAAATGTAAGTCTATTACTCTTCCCAACCCCCACGAGTTAGAAGAAAGAAACCTGAAAAATATTTGTGTTTGAAAGACAGGAATCTAATATTCTGCTGCTCTAAATTTTATTAAAACAATCACACTTCCAGTAAAAGCTTTTCAAAGACTGCATCCTCTGCTTCCTGGATGTCACCTAAGGACACTTCTGACTCCCTTCTGTTTTCCAATAAACACCTGGCTCCAAAAAACCCCAGATTTGGGTCAGTCAGTTATGGGAACTGCAATGTTGGGAAACAACTGGATGTCAGTGATTAGCAAAGCTGGAAAGAAGCCTTAGGCAAAGCACTGTTTCACAGTTCTGCCAAAATTTGACTTTCCTATCCTGAGTAAAAATCTTAATCCAGTCCATTATTTTGCACTGAAGTGATTTAAATATTCCCCAGAAATCAGTGGCCAGGCTTGTTTTGGGGAGTGTAAATAACAAACCTCTATAAAGTCCCAATTCACAATGAATTTGGGAAGACAGAGCTTGGGATACATTGGAAGGAGACCAACAAGTCTGTCATATTATTTCTGCAGATTATAATCAGAAATAATTTACAATGCTACCATTTCAATAAGAATATTCCTTATTTTTAATAGGTACTCAGGTGACCTACAGGAACTCAAGTTCTGAGTTCCAGACCACATTTAAATATCTTCTCAGATGTAAGTTATCCTTATCCTACTTACAGATGTTTGTTCATTTTTGGCATCCAGATGAGGATGCTCTTTGCCATCTTACCTGAGTGTGCTCAACTCCCAGCATTGATTACCACCATTAAGTTAGTTTAGAACACATTTTTATGTATCTATCTACCTACCTACCCTCTTCCAGGTGTCACCACCCTCCTGTAGGCTTAAGTTAATTTGTGTTCCATTTGTTGGTGTCTCCTGCAATAAAAAAAAGAAATCAGGACATTAATTACAATATTAAAGATATCTCTAATATTGAAGCTATTAAGAGAAAAACAGGACAATGTAACACAGAGTCCTGACCAGGCCAACATTCCATGAATTATAATAAGAAATAACAATTTAAAATTAAACCATTCAAAACATCAAAGGCTTGTGTTATCAGAGGAGAATCTGAGTGTGCCTTTGGGTAAGGCACTAAAACTTATTTCAGAGAATCACAGAATAGTTTGGGTTGGGAGGGACCTTAAATCCCATCCAATTCCACCCCTGCCGGGGACACCTTCCACTATCCCAGGTGGCTCCCAGCCCTGTCCAGCCTGGCCTTGAGCACTGCCAGGGATCCAGGGGCAGCCACAGCTGCCCTGGGCACCCTGTGCCAGGGCCTCCCACCCTCACAGGGAGGAATTTCTTCCCAATATCCCATCTAACAGCCATTTCCCCTTGTCCTGTCACTCCAGGCTCTTGTAAATAGTGTCTCTCCATCTTTCTTTTGTGTTGTTTCATGTACTGAAAGGCCACAATTAAGTCACCTCAAAGCATTCTCCACACCAGGAGGAACAACTCCAGTTCTGTCAGCCTTACTTGATTGCCCTGACTGCTTTGAAAAAACATTTAATTTTGAAAGAAAATGACATAAAAATCTCATAAACAGGTTAGGGATCAACTGCATAAGACTTCCTTTCTCTACCTCACTGATTTATCATGAGAACACTTATCCTTTTCTTTACACCAGTGTAGGGAAGTCACCACAATTTGAACATGACCCAAAGCTCCCATCTGTGTGCTCAAACACTTCTGTGATTTTATGTGGCATTTTTTAGAGCTACACAGCCAGCAGGTCTCCTTCTCAGGGGAGAATGACACACATCTGATCCTTGCTGTGTCACTCCTGCAAACCAGAAAATGCAATTCCAATTACCAGAAACTGAGCAGCCCAGCTCGTGTTCCTCACAACAGGGATGGGCTGATCACACCAGGTGTTACCCGAGCTCTGCTGACACAACCACACCTCCTCCAGCTTCACACCACCACCAGCAGAGCACTGGTTACTCATTTTCTACCAGGCACAACTGCTGGACTGAACAGGGGTCACAGCACTGAGGTGAGCTAAGTTTGCTGTCAAAGAACAGCCAGGATAAAATATTCTGCCTAAATAATGCTGCTAAAGAAAGCAGTTCATAGAGTACACTCAGCAGTTTCACACACACAGTCAGAAGTAAGCCTGCAGTAATTATAAGAGCATAAAGTATCCATGAGAACATGTATGTAGTAAGAAAAGAAATTTATTGTGAGCATATGTATGCATCCCACCTTCTTCTAAGGAACCCCGGGGAAAAAAGGGGGAGTGTTCTCTGTTCCATCTTTTCCGTAGCAAATAAATGAAAGCAAGAAGGATTCCAAACTCCATCCAAGCCCTTCCCTGAAGGAGTTTGCCCGTGGCAAGGGGAATGAAGCACAGCGCCGGTGGCCACCGTGACCTGTCACCAACTCCGAACACCTCTGCTCGATCCCGCTCCTCCTCCTCCAGCCCAAGCGAGAGTGGGGAGGGACACGGCCACGGGAAACCTCCCAGAAGCCCGCGTGTCCCACTCCGGGCTCCTTGGGACAAGAGGGACGGAGCTTCTGGAGAGCATCCAGTGATGGGCAGCAAAGATGCTGAAGGGACTGGAGCATCTCCGTGCCCGGGAAAGGCTGAGGGAGCTGGGGCTGTTCAGCCTGGAGAGGAGCCCCAGCTGGGAGGGCCCTCAGCCCTGGGTGTCCCTGGCTGTCCCTGGGCGTCACAGGCTCTGCTCCGGGAACCAGCAGTGGCACCAGAGCCATTGGTGCACCGCAAGTTCCACCTCAAGGAGGAAGAACTTCTCTACTGTGAGGGTGACAGCGCTGGAACAGGCTGCCTAGAGAGGGTGCGGAGTCTCCCTCAGTGCAGATACCCCAGAACCTGCGCCGTGTGTCCGGGAATGGCCCCGCCTGAGCAGGGAGGTGGCACCGAATCGATTCCTTCCAACCTCACCCACTCTGTGATCCGGCGATTACAGGGACCCTGCGATTTCAGTAACTCTGTGATTTCTGCGATTCTGTAATTTTTGTGATCCCTGATTTCTGTGTCCCTCAGCTCCACACCAAGGCAGCAGCCTCGGCGCTGCGCCGTTGACCCGGCCCCGCTCCCAGCGGGGTAGCGCGGCCCTCCCCAAGCGCTGCCCCCCGCCCGGTTCCATCACGGCACAGGGAGGCCCCGGAAGGAGAAGGAGGGAGGGAGAGGGAGAGGGAAAGAGACGGAAGGGCAGGAAAGAAGCGGGAAGGGGAGGACAGGCAGCACTCACCGCCGCCGCTCCCGCCTCCCGCCGCCGCCATGTTTGTTGTGCCTCCCCCCGGCCCGGCCCGGCCCGGCCCGGCCCCGCCCACCGCAGTCTCGCGAGACCCGCGCGCGCCGGCGGGAGCGGAGGGGGGCGTTGTCCCTGACGTCATGGGGGCGTTGGTTCTGACGTCACGCAGGAGGTGGCCCTGACGTCACGGGGCGGGCGAAAAAATGGCGGCGGCGGCGGGAGCTTGGCTGAGGGGCTGCGCGAAGGTGACGCCTCAGGGCGGGACAGGGATGAGGGGACAAGGGACCGCTGCACCGCGTCTTGCTGGGCTGCGGCAGCTCCTCAGCCCGCCGCTGCTGCTGGGTGGGGCTCCCTGAGCCGGGGCTGGACGTGTCGGGGTGCAGGGGCAGCTCTGTGAGGCGCGGGGGTGGTGGGGAACGTCCTTTTCTCCTTCTGCCCTGTGGGTTTGTGTGTGAAGGGACAGTGTTGGGTTTGGCGCTAAGAGAAGTTCTGAGAGTCTTGTGAAATGTTTGTGGGGAGGCAGCACCGGCCTGGCAGCAGAGGCGCTCTGGGGTCTCCTTCAGTTATAGAACAGCAAAAAGCTCTCCCGGAGGGTGCTGGCACTACTGGGGAAGGGGCACGGCCCCGAGAGCTCCGGCAGCCTTTGCACCGCTCCAGGGATGCTCAGGGTGCCAATTTGGGCCAGGAGCTGCACTGGGTGATGCTCTGGGTCCCTTTCAATTCGGAGTATTCCTGGTTTTGCTAAACACGCCTGAGGCATTGGAGCTGTGATCAAGACACGCAGACACCCCGGGGTTTTGCCATGTGTGCCTTGGCTCTGCACGGTGAGACCTTCTCCTGCAGCTCCTGGGGGTGTTGTGGCTCTAGAAATAAACTGAAATAAAGAAAACCAACCCTAGAAATAAATGCAAGCCTCCCATTGGGGAGCTTCTCTGCTGGGAAATAGGAGCTGTGTGGAAACCAGCTGGGATGGACGCAGGAGTGGCAGTCACCAAGGCAAGCAAAGTGAGCTGAGGAAAACATTGCTTTGGGGTTTTTTCTGTCTATATCTTAATGCTTCTGCCAGGTCCAGCATTAAAATCTTGTTTTAGATTGTAAAACAAACAAGGAAACCAGGAGAACTGATCTTATAAAGAGCCGAGGCAGAGGTGAGAATTGAGATAAAGAGAAAAATCAATGTTATCAGCAACCAATTCTCAAAAGCCTGTGTTTAGCAGGGCAAACAGTCTGAATCCTGTAGCATCGTAAATCACTACCTACAGAAGAAGAGCAGGAAAAAAAGGCAGGGAAGCAGCAGCCAAGGATTTTAATGCACATGTTCTTTAAATAACTGCCTGAAATTAGTGATACTACATGGCCCCTAAGAAAAGAAAGGTGCACAATAATGTAGTGACTTGATTGTTTATTTAGTTTTTAAATCTAAATGTTGACCTGAAACATAATTTCCACACTGGGCTGTTATTCCTCTGGGACAGCTGTGAGTTGCTGCTCTTTGTGTGGGAGTTGCCAGCCTTAATCCCATCCCTTGGATGCATCCCATGGATTTTAAAACTTTTCAAGGTAACCTTTTCAGGAATTTTTAGGAGTATTCCTTTGCTCCTGCAGAGGAGCAAGATGTCTCAAACAAGTACTGACCAAAGCATGGTTGATAAGTGCCTGGATCAGCTTGGACAGGGCTTGGAGCACCCTGGGATGGTGGAACTGGATGAGCTTTAATGGCCCTTCCAACCCAAACCACTCCATGATTTTATGCTTTATGTTCCCAGTGATTCACCATGGAGGAAAACTCTTTTCTTTGTGCTTGGGAATGAAGTAGTGGAAGGAGCAGGAGGTGTGTGTGGCTTGCAGCCCTGTCAGTGCTCAGGAAGCAGCACAGAATAGAAATGTGCATAAATAGAAATGTGCATGTGTATGCTCAGGTTTTTCCTTCTCAGCCCTCACCAAGGACAGACTTGCACAGGTGGATGTTTGCACACCTGGGTGTCAGGTATGCAAATAATCCATTCCTGCCTGGCTGCTCCAGAACATGGGTTTAATCTCTATTAAAACAATGTTTTCTTTATTTTGTGAAGACCCACAGTAACTCCATCATCCTTTGAAAGTGTTGTAGACCATCCAAATGCATTCATAATTTAGCCCTGCTCACCAGTGGTTGTTTTATGTCACCAGGAGTGTTGAATGTGAATAAACACTTAATTTTCACAGAAATATTTATTTTCTCTATTACCACTTCTGACTGTTTGTTATTGTTGGGTTTTATTGTTGTTTGTGCCAAAATGAAAATTTCCTTATCAGAGCAGACTTTTGCTTCTTGTCTCCACAAGAGTTCATGGATGTGTTTTCCATCAGTTCTTCAGCCAGAAAGATGACAAGTGTTGAAAGCCAACATGAAAGAGGGGGAATGATTGGAAGGATCAAAGGAATTTTTACTTCCTGACCCCAGAGTTTCTGCTGGTTCTGGAGGAATGCTGCTGTCCCAGTGTGCATTGTGGGCTTGCCCTGTGTTCTGTGAGCTGAGCAGGCGCCTGCTCAGGGCACAGCCAGTCTGTTCCTCACTCTGGGGGTCACAATCAGTGCTGCCAAAAACCTGTGTTGGCAGACGTGTTTTCATATGCTCCATGGCCCAGCTGTGTCTCTCCTGGGGGTTTCTGTCAGCACTTGTCCTGGTGAGACATTTGTGTCTCCACACTTTTCTCTGACAAGGCAGAAGTGCCAGAAATCTGTGGCAGAGATCAGCCCCCGAGTGGGCTGGGTTTGGGGAGCTGTGGGAGCAGAACAGAACCATTGTTCTGTCCTTTTTGAGACACTGACAAACTGTGCTGCTTTTCAGGAATACATTTTAGCTACTGCTGGCCCCATACTTTTTGAGCCAGATCCTTTATGCAAACTTCCTTTAAAATCCTAAGGAATTATTCTGTGTTTGGAAAGCAGATTGGCCTTCATACCAAACTTGCCTTTCTAAAGCCCACTGTGAGTAATTAAGTCTTTGAACACAAAAGTTTTTAGGTCTCTGGGGGACAAAGCTTTCACATTATCTATGTCCTGACAATCACTGTGTGTAGCTTCCTCCCAAAAGCCCCTGTTCTGTTCATTTTTGTGACTTTTGCCACATATCAATACTATTCCCCACAGTAAAATGCTCAGCCTCTGCTCTTTTGGTTGGATAGCCAATGCTTCTTGAAATCATGGTTGTATTTTGTGGACAAATGGGGAGCATAAGCATAAATCAGTTAGTTTTAGTTCCTTCCCATGCTTTTAAAATAAATCAACCAAATAAGACACATTAATTATTTGTTACACTATCAACATACTAACTGTGGGATTTTAACTGTGTGGAAATTAACTGTACAGAAGCATTCAAATGCCAGGGCTTTGTCTGCAAAATGTGTGCTCATTCTGAAAATCATTAAGTGATGGATAAGAATTCAGTCTGAATACAGAAATCCACAGTGCAGTTAAAAGTTAGGCCCTTTCACAGCAAAATGTCAATAATCCACATGAGGAGCTGTCAGATTGCTTTAGAAACAAGAGTTGCTGGTCCCTAGAAAAAGAGGGAGAAAGCTAAAGTCAGTCATTAAAGTTGACAGGCCTGTAAAAGTTACTGTATGTGTATTTTATATTTACTCTTATCATTCTTGTTAATGAAAGTAGTAATTCTATTGAAATACACACTCACTACTCTGAAAATTGCAGTAGACTTGCAAAATCATCTATAAAAATGAATACTATCAGCAGGGTTTATTTGCTGTAAACACTAAAATTGACTAAAAAAATGCTTGTGCATACTTTGTAGAATAAAAGTTTGTAAACTTCCAGGAAGAAAATTGTTTCATGTCAAAAGAAAAGTAATTAAAGGATACTTTCTTTTAGGACACAGGGGAGGGGAAGGTTATATTTTCTCAAAAGCTTTCAAGCTGAACATTAGATGTAAGTTATATTTCCTCATCATTTACTGAATAAAAGCACTGGGTAAAGTTATATTTGGTTGTCTGCATACAAATCTTAACTGTTTGCATGTTCTGTATTTGTTGCCAGCAGCTGAGAAGACACATGCCAGCACACCTGGCTCCTTGGAGGGTTTCTCCCTGTGCTTTTAGATCCTCCAAATCAGAACTCAAGCCAAATGTAGCCAGTGATGGACTTGCCTGTGCTCCACTTCAGACATTCACCGAAGAGGAGGCCATGCTGAAAGACATGGGTAGCTATTATCTCTGTGGTTAAAATTCAGAAATGTTTCAAGTAGAAGGGATATTTTAGCTTAAAATTTCATGTTGAGATTTTTTTGGGGGAGTTGTGCTTTATGCCTTATGTTGGGCTACTTAATTTTTTCTTCTGACATGCATAACCTGTCAGAAGCACCACATTCCTGTTATATTGATTCCCAATGAGACTGTTAATTTATTTATTTATTGAATATTTACACATTTTCTCTCTTCTCTTCATTGCAGTGACCAAGTTTGCCCAGGAACGAGTTGCACCTTTCGTGCAAAAGATGGACGAGAATGCCAAAATGGAAGACTCCATTGTACAGGGATTGTTTGAACAAGGGGTCTGCACACCTTTACCTAATCTTTTGTTTAAAAAGTAACAGCATTTTATGTATCTCTAAATGTACCTTGTTCAGATTTACAGATGAAAAGATTGAGGGATATAATTCAAATGAACTAATGAACCATTAAAAATTTTCGGGTTGTCAATCACATGACAACTTTCTTTACAGCATTACCACTCTCCATCTTTTACTGTAATTCTTTTTCCATCTCCCCCATACCACATACTTCACCTTATCTTTTAGTTCCTTGTCTTCCCTCCCTCACTTTTTTTAAATTGGATAAGCATAATTGCATGCTGGAAAGGCCATGACTCCAAGTGTTGATGGAGAAGAGAACCAATATTCCTCTGTGCCTTGGTGGGCAGCCATGAGGACTTCATAGCCAAAATCCTGGTGTTCATTCCTGGATTCAATTTTAGCCTTTCCAGCTATCAGGGCCAACAAATTTATACCTTTGCACCTTTTCCATTTCAGCTGATGAGTATTGAGCTTGGGGAAGAATATGGAGGAACTGGAGCTTCGTTTTTTTCAATCATATTGGCAGTGGAAGAATTGGCCAAAGTTGATCCAGCTGTGGCTCTTGTGTGTGAGCTCCAAAACACTCTAACAAATAAGTTGTTTACCACCTATGGAACAGAAGAACAAAAGAGAACTTACCTGCCCAGGGTGTCCAAAGATACAGTGAGTCAAAGTCTTACTTGACTTAACAATTGAAATTATATTATTGTTTAGTAATGTTAGTGGGGATTTTTTTTTTCAGTGGCTAATGTGTGTCTGCAGCTCTGGAAAATATGTGTGAACTTTGAAACACTGGTTAGAGCTGAGATCTGTGGTGATGTAGATACATCCTGTCATCAGTAGCTGAGAGGTAAAAGTGGAAAGGCACTTATTAGTTTCATTAAAATTTAATTTACCATGAGAAAGAACTGTAAAGCAGTTGACTTTGAGAGATGTGTAATTACACAGTGTTTCTATTCTTAATCTTCACAGCTGAAACTCAGTTACTTTATTGCAATAGGTTCAAATGTTTGAATTTAAGGGACTTGTGCTGGCTTATAAGTATTTTCCTTATAGGATTTATTTACATTTGTGAAAATTAAATTGGCTTTTTTCCTTCCCTTGACAGTTAGGCAGTTTCTGTCTGTCAGAGGCTGGGTCTGGCAGTGATGCTTTTTCCTTGAAGACTCGAGCTGAAAAGAAGGGAGACTACTACATTATCAATGGCTCAAAGATGTGGATTAGCTTGGCAGAAGATGCAGGAGTTTTCTTTGTCATGGCAAATACAGACCCATCCTTAGTAAGTTGCTATAGAATTCTTGTATTTCAGTGACAGCTGCTGATATATGAAACTGTGGATTTTATACTAATAATCTGATGTTAGAGGTTAATACTCTGTGCACCTTTTCCTAGCTGACTGCAAACCTTTAAAGATATTTCCCAACAAAACTTGAGAACTTGGTGAGCAATTTAATAAATTCCTCCAACCAGGGAAAAGAAGAATGTCAGGATCATGGCTGCTTAGATGAAGAGCACAGCACTGGTGGTGTTCTGAGTAACAGGACTCAGTATTAACATTTTTCCAACCTTTCTGACTTAGCTGACAAGTTCCTGTTGTTAAAAGGCAAAACGGAAAGCTAAAAAGTATTTTATAGTAAAATGTGTCCAGTAAAAAATTACATAGCTGAGTATGCAAGTATCAGTCTGGATGTAGGTAGTAGATTTTGAGGGATATTAGTATGAAAATCAGTTTTTGATTATTTTTAATTCCCCCCAGGGCTACAGAGGAATTACATGCTTTGTAGTGGATCGCAACACAGAGGGGCTTCAGGTGGGGAAAAAGGAGGACAAGCTGGGGATCAGAGCATGTTCCACCTGCCCAGTCACCCTGGACAACGTGAAGGTATTGTAAGTTCAGCTCTTGAAGCATAATTTGTGTGCAACTGGAACCTGGCCACACATAAGGAAAGAATATTAATTAAATTCCCTATTTTTTCCCCTTATATACACTGATTTTTGGGCACATTTTAGCATCTTCCTTCCACAGAAGTCTAGAGAGGGGTTGGATTTCTGAAATTTTGATGTAGTTTTTTCTCAGTCATCAGTTTATAGCCATGTGAATCTGGGAATGCTCTAATCAGGTATCCTAGGAATCAAACTGTGGTTTATGTTTTATGCCTTCACTTATGAGGAACAATTCATAAACCTTGTGGACCCTTTTAGTAGTTGCAAAGCAGAAGAGAACAGGAATAATTGGGTGGTTTTATTTTTTAGGTTCCTGAGAGCAATATCCTGGGACAAGTGGGACAAGGCTATAAATATGCCATTGGAATGCTCAATACTGGCAGGATAGGGATTGCTGCACAGGTGGGTGATTTGGTTTGTTACTGAACACAGCCAGGATATAATTTGAGTTTGAACTGAAATTTGTGGAATATTTAAAGCTGTTTGGAAAATACTTTATGAAAAGCTCGATTGCCACTAGATGTCACTGTTCCCGTAGCAAAGTTACAGCAAAGATGGGAACAGCGGCCAGCGGGAAAATTCTCCTGTGGTGACATAAGCAATAGACTTCAAAAACATTAAATGGCAATTAGCTTCTCTTTGATCGTTAAGTTATTGCTGCTGAATTATGTCCACGTTCTTGTCTTCCACTATGAAAATTTATTTTACAAAGAAAACTAACTTTGTAATTTTAACCCACTGAAACGTATAAATTAATGCTTCCAGCTGGGATTGTATGGGGCTGGCAAATGTAACCTAGTGCTAACTGATGTTTTCCCAACTTGTTTTCGAAAGTCAACTTAATTTTACAATAAATATCATTTTCTCTAGCAGAGCTGTTCCAGTTCATTTTTGTGTTTGAAAATTGCACTGTATGGCATCTTAGGGGAGAATATTTACTGACCTTGGAATTATTTCAAAATGCTGTATTTTGCTGTAAAGTCAGTTTGGATTTCAGAATGCTGCTGATCTTAGTGGAAATCAGGTTCAGCCCCAGAATAAAATTACTTGTGATAAGTTTTTGTATTTTTAATTTACTTTTGAAAGTAATCTTTACTTTGTTTATACTTTGTGCAATATTTCTGCACTACTAGTCTCCTTTATCTTCTGCCCTGGTTTGCAGACACACCAGAAGAAATCATCTTCATGAAATTGAGATTTTTCACATGGCAATACTCTATGCTGATAATTAGGCTGGCTTTTCCATCATTTCTAAAGATTACCTCTGGTTAAACTTTGTCTGATGTGGCATTTAAAAAGGGCTGTGGGCCTCATTGTTCCCAGAGATATAAATAATATAAAGGCTGTGCCAGTAAAATACATGGTCTGGATTTTACTCTTAATTACTCCAAGTTACACCTTAATTAAAAGTTAAGGTCAGGTAGTTGTTATATCTTAATTACTGCCTTCTTGGCACCTTCAAATTAAGAGAAATGGACTTGACAAGAACAGCAGCTCTAAAGCCCTGTGGTATTGAGTTTAGTTTTGCAGTTGTAATAGTTTTAAAAGGTAATGAAGATCTTGTAAAAGGTAATTGTGGCTTTGAAAACAGTTTCAGATAGTTTAGTGCAAGGCAGCTGCAATATTATTACAGGTGCTGAAGTTGATGTGCTTTGTTCTTATAATTTATATAAGGAGATGACAAATCTGATAATGGGACTGATTAGCAGCAGACTGCAATGTTTTATTTTACTTTTTTCCTGTGTATAATTCTTTTTCTGTTGTACATCATTCAAGGTAGTTTTTCTAAGCTGTCTGATGTGACACTTTACTGCTTTTGCCTTTGTGGAAAGACAAAATTGATCTAAATTCTTCTACAGTTGTTCTGCAGAGTTGGAAGATAGTGCAAGAAATGTTGTCTCTCCTTCCACTCCACTAAGGTTCTAACTTCTGAAATAAGTTGCTAATTTTGCCAATTCAGTCTGATGTCCTCTAGAAAATGAGAAATTATTTTACTTATGAAAATAGTTTTGATTAATCATTCAGATTCTTTTTCCTTTAATAGGGTAATCTATAGATCTTCAGCTTACAGTCGTTTTCATATGCAATTACAAATTTTTTAAAGAAACAATATTTTTGCAATTACAGCTGACCCATAAGTTTTGTTCAAAAAATGAGTGATAGTGTTTTCAGAAATACTTGCCTTTGGTAAGAAGTGGGCATGTAATAGGTTTGTTCCTCAGACTTATATTTTTTATAACTCACCTCAGCTTGTGTGATAACTGTAAAATTCTGGCTCCTAGGATTCTCTATACAAGCTTTAGCAGTATCTAGGTAGGAGCACAACAACTTTTCTCCTGGATATCAACCTGCCTGACCAGAAGATGGCCAATTATGATCATCTCCATTAGGTGCATTCAATGAATCCATTTTTTTGACCATATCCTTTTTTTTCCTTACAGATGTTAGGACTGGCCCAGGGGTGTTTTGACCGCACAGTTCCCTACACAAAGGAGAGAGTCCAGTTTGGGAAAAGCGTGTTTGATTTCCAGGTACTTGTTAATGGAATGTTTCCTCCAAGAAACAATAGTGACCATAATAAACAGTATAATTAGGATTATTATTTGCATAATTCATGTTCCACTTCATGTCTTGTCTCTCCTCAATATTTGAGTATTTTTCAAAAAAAATTCTGGATGAATGTTCATCTGCCATGTAAAATTCAGCAGTTCAGTGCTGTGTGCCTTTGCAAGTGCCACACAAATAATTTAAAACTTAAAAATATTGTTGACATATTCCTTTTGCTTGATAACTTACTGACATTCTTTGAAAATAATACACATGGAACTCCCTTCTGATTTTAGTATCACACTATACTGAATGTGCTCCAGTTTTTATACCCTTTCATGAGGTGTAGGGGAAGGGCTTTTTCTGGCGACTAGAAATGATAAAAAGATGAGGAAAACTGAATTATTAGATTTCCTGTGTTGTACAAAGACATTTCGTTTTCATTATAATATCTGTTTCTTACAGCCAAAAAGACTCTTTGTTGCAAAAATGATGTATAGTTTAATAAGGAAGATACATAATTGTAATTACTCTGGTAATTTTCTTGTTAAAAGAAACCTACATCTCAGCTGAAGAGAAGGAACATTAGCCCTACTCATAATTTATGCAAATTTTAGGAAGCACTCATAGATACCTAGGAAATGATTGGAACTACGTCTTTTGAATGGGAAATGGAATTTATAATTGCCAAATCATTTTGGTATTTTGACCTGCCTATATATTTCTGCAGATCTGAGGGAATGGTGTTAATGTTCTAATAAGATGAAAGATTTCATTGTGTTTTAGACTACTAAATGTTCATATTCAATGATCATAATATTTGGGTGTTCTTAAATAAACCCATTCTTCTGTAATACCATTCAGATGTGAGCTCCACCACCTCTTTCCTTCCCTTTTAATCTATTCCTCAGTCGTGTCCTCTGCACCTTTAAGCTGCTTCTAAATCTTGTCTTGTGCCTCTGGGCCAAGGAAAGGAGTTGTCACCTTGCTAGTTCTCCACTTTTATTTAAGAAATATTTGTTTGCAAGTCTTCCTTGGCTAATCTCATAAGGGAAGCAGACCTGGTTTTGTCTCAGTGAACAGTTGCAGAATGAAAATGCAGCTCTGTCTTCCTCATGCCTTTGTAATCCTGAGGAGGATATTAAGATTGGAAAGAAATTATCCTTTGTATTCCTGGGTTTAAATAGGTAACCCTCTGTCCAGTCAGGCCAAAAAAACCCCAGTGCTCCTGAATCCAAGAACAGGAAAGGAGAAAATAGAACTGCAGTTCCTGAGAGCAATTCAGTGGCCCAGGAGTGTTCCCAACCTCTGTCAATAAACACAGAAGGAACACAGAATTGTCAGAACCCAGGAAATTCCTCTGGCTGCCCTGGAGAACTCGAGACCCTGACAGGGAGCTCGGAGACCTTGGCACAGAGTCAAAAAGACCTGTGCCTTTGGTTTTAGCCCTTGGAAACAATTACTAACTTTGTGCAAAGAGTTACAAGCCACTAGAGTTTGAATAGAATGATAGTGAATTTACCACGGGGTGAAAAAGTAAAATTTTGGGGTTTTAGAATGGGGGTTCAGGAGGCAAGATGGAGGAATCTGGGCATGTCCTGTCATTCCTCCTGTTTCTTCTTATCCTCCATCTTCTGCTGTGATGGTGGCACTTTTGGATTGGTTTAGAGTAGAGACAAACTGTCTAACATAGGTGATAGGTATTGGAAAGGTATTGTAAATAATGTACACATAGTTAAAAGATAACACTGCCCCAAGGCAGTCAGTGTACCACGAGGCGACTTGCTAGCCAGACCTCAGCAGGTCAGAAGAAGAATGTTATAGATAACAGAGAATAAACAACCTTGAGAACCAGAGCAGAGGAATCCTGACTCCTTCTTCAATTGCGGGGCTGGGAGAAAGAGACTTCCCAACCCCTCGGGGTCATCTCAACCACAGAGACCCTGTCACAGATTTGCTTCCCACCTGGATCTGATGTTTTTATTTTAGAGTGCAGGTGCATGGCATGGTTGTTGCTGGCAGCTCCAGTGGGGCTGTGGCTCTGTCTGAGTGCTGTGCTGCTGTTGCAGGGGATGCAGCACCAGATTGCCCAGGTGGCCACGCAGCTGGAGGCAGCCAGGCTGCTGACCTACAACGCGGCGCGGCTGGCGGAGGCGGGCAGGCCGGCCATCAAGGAGGCCAGCATGGCCAAGTACTTCACTGCTGAGGTACCTGAGCTCCCTCACTGCAGGCCTTCATCCCACTGCTGCTGAAGCTCCTTCTGCTTCCCAGTGTGTACTCGGAATTCATCTTGGCTGTAGAAGCTCTGGGTGTACTTTTATCTTGGATGCCACATCCCTGGTGGTGTTCGAGGCCAAGTTGGGGGGGGCCTGGGGCAACCTGGGCTAGTGAAAGGTGTCCCTGCCCAGGGCAGGGGGGTTGGGATGAGATGAGTGTTAAGATCCCCACCAAACCATTCTATGTTTCTCAGTCCATGCACAGAATCTGATGTAAGTCACCAAAGAATAAGCTGCTCATGCCCCTAAATAAAATTTTTAAAACGAACCAACAACACTAAAAGAGGAAAGTGAATTAATACTTATCAAGAAAGATTTAATTTTCTCAGAAATCTTATTGTGGCATGAGAAATGACACTGTAAAGAGCTCATTTGTGACCATTTCAGCTCTGCTGGTCACATCTGTGAGTCTTAAAATGACTCAAAACTGGATGGCTTTTCCCTCTTTGCAATTGCTGTCTTGCATACCACTGCCAGTCTTTTGCACAGAGCAGCAGAGAAACTATTGCTGTAACAATTAGTGAACTCCTTATATCCTCTGATTTATGTTGTTTTTATCCTAAAATGGCTTGCTGAAGATTAATAACAAAATACCCATCCTTCTTCCCTCCTGTTCTAGTCACTGCTTTATTCCCTGTTTTGTTAATAATCAGGTACAAAGTATAAGTTTTACTACCACTGTCTGAAGTTGAATCCTGTAACTCTGAAACTCTCTTTGCAGGTTGCAACACTGACAACCAGTAAATGTATTGAATGGATGGGAGGTGTTGGATTCACCAAAAACTACCCAATAGAAAAGTACTACCGTGACTGCAAGATAGGTGAGTGCCACTTGCTTACCAAGTATCTCTTGTAGCTTTGGTGCTATTAAAGTTGGAGGAAGAAGGGCTGGCCTTTTTTCTCAGGATATTTTTTCCTTGGGAACGTGTCAACACTAATTCAAAGGCTCAGATATAAAACTTTAGTTATAAATGAATGTACATGCATAAGATGTTTCATTAGATACCAATAAAATACAGACACAAACACTGTTTCCCATTCTATTAAGAAAATTTCTGTAAAAAATAAAATTGATAATACTTTCATTGGCTTTAAGATCTGAATCCATGTGGAGTTTTCTTTTCAAGGCTTTCTTGTTTATCAGGATAATCCTTGGACACAACAGTTTGATATTTTTAACAATATTGGCTTTTATTACAATAGCATTTGAAACTTCTTTATTTTTGTTGGCTATTTAAGAACTGCTTTTCAGGAAAATGTCTTTGCATTATGTGTTGTCAGCCAGAAAAGTGCTTTCATTGTTACAGATAATAAAATAGGAATGTTTATAATATTATATAAGTACAATTCTGTGCTAGTACTTGCACAGTAAAGCTTCCTTTCATAATTGCAAAGGTTCTCACTGGACTTTAGGATGATATTTTGATTTCTCTTCATAAACTCACTGTGGGTTTAGAGTCTACTAATTTGTTTTCTTCTGATTTCAGGTACAATATATGAAGGAACTTCAAATATCCAGTTGAGCACAATTGCAAAATTCTTAGCACAGGAGTACTGAAACCATAAGGACTTCCTTGATGCTCTATAAAAACTATTTCCCTGAACACTAATTGTAGATTTAATGGTAATTACAGAAGGCATTGATGACATAATAAATAAGAATACACCATCACAGTGAAATCACAGGGAAACCCGTTTCAGGAGAGGGAGTGATTCATGTGAAATCATGAATTCTACATTCAAATCCAAACTTCTTTCTGCCTGTGACACTTCCAAGCACTGGATTTAGCTCCCTTAGCTCAGTTCATCTCCACTTGGAGATTTCAGAGTGAAAACAAAGGAATCCAAATCCCTGGCATTTCTGTTGATCCATCTGGGAGAGCTGGTGTGTGGGGTGGAGCTGCACTTGGGGTGTGCTGCTGCATTAGCATGGGGTGCAAAGAGAGGGAAGTGATGCTTTCCTCTCCCAGGTGGAGTGATGTCTGTGGAGCTGCTGTAATTGGAGTCATTTTTATAGCAGCCCTCAGTGTGTTCTTAAGGATATCTTTGTAATTAAGCCCTTGCAGCCCCAATTTGTACTCCTGAAAGGTGGATAATATCCACCTCCCTTTCCAGCCTTCTCAGCTGTTAAGGGTTTTAATCTAAGAGCCTATTTATAGTTCTCCTTTCATAAAAGGTTGAGTTGAAATCTTTCTGAAATGGGGTTAAAAAAGCTCTAGTAGTTCTGCAAAAGGACAGATACAAGCTGGGTAATGGGAGTGCTGTGATTCTACCTCCCAGTGGCCTTTCCACATTCAATGCATTTTACAAACTTTAAAGGGAGGCTCTGTTAATTTGCAGCCTAGAATTCCTTGCTCCTGGAAGTTAGTTGTTCTCTAGCACAGTTTTCCCCTTTTTTAAGAGAGAAAAAAGGGGCAGGGGGTTGGGAAGTATTTGCTTTTTTTATTTGTCTGTGTTTACTCTAAAATTAGACATTTTATTTACAGCAGAAACCTCTTCAGTGCTGGAGAGCTAATTAACTAATAATCAAGAGACAGGAAGCTTAATATATGAAAAATCATCCTAATTGCTGTAATTGGCAATCTGTTTCAAGTGTTTTGGGGAGGGAAGGATTGGTTTTCTGGTTTTGGCTGACTTTGAGGAATCTCATATTTAAAGCTTGCCTTTCACTGATGATTCACTCTGAGTGGAGCTTAGAACATTACAGGCTGAGACTCCCAGAGGATTTCCTAGCAAAACCAGGACAAGTGACACTTAACAAGTGGGATTTGTAAAACAAGCAGTGCCTTAGACAAAGAAACAAGCTAGGATGAAAAGCACTATTAAAAAGTTCTCTGACTTCAAAGGGAAGTAACTGCTTTAGTGAATTAATCCCTCTATGTACACACTTTGCCTGGTAATGGGCAAAGAATTATTGGGGTGATTATCCTTGTGCCAATAAAAAAGCTCCTCCCATATCAGTTTGATCAAGAGCTTTGAGATTTACAAAAATACAAGAGTAGGAAGGAAGGCTAGATGGTTTCTGAAGTTTTCTTCTAGCAATATTATTAGTAATCATTATTAATGCATTTCAGATTTACTTGCAGGCTTTCTTTCAGCTGAATTGAAACAGCTGGGGAAATTTAGATTAAAATTAAGACTAGTCTTAATTCTTATTTAGACTAGAATAAAGACTACAGACACCACATTTAACTGCAGTTATTCTGCTCCACACAGTCTATCTGTGAATCCAGAATAATCAAAACCACTGCAAAATGCTGGAGTTAATGCTGATTGCTGTGCTGAGGTGTGCCAAGGTGAGACAGCCTTGAGGCTGCTGAGGTTTAATCTGCTTTGCTCACATGAGCGTCCACAGAAAACAGGGCTTGGCTTTTGCTGTGATCTCCTGGTTTGTGACACTCTCAGCTTGGCATCTACAGTTTTGTGTGAGACTGAGGACTGGCAATACTTTACTGATTCATTACAGAAGCAAGCCCTTTGTGGAGGGAAGTGCAGAGCTCTTTGAAGGACTGTTAAGGGCTGGATATCCAGGATTATGTAAAAAGACTCTCTTTATGTAGAACTGTGTCAGGTATCCATTTGAAAAAATAACCAGGGGAAAATGAGATTAATGTGATTCCTCACAGTCTGATATGGGGTGCCTGAGTCCAGCAAACAGCCTGAACATCCTCAGCAGCAATTCAACAGTAGCTGATGAGCTTTTCTTCTCAATAAATCAAGGTCAAGCCTTTAACTAATGTTACAGCTGTAAATATTTCATGTCTTTGTTATGTATGCTGTATTTTGTACACAGTTTTGAAAGAAATAAATAATGTATTGTATTTATATACAAACTTTTGTGGAGGAGTATGTGCACAAATCAATTACAACCCCTGAGTAACTTTCCTTGCTGTTTTAAGAGGACAGGTACCTGTGTGGAGAGCATTGACTACTCTGGTCACTGATTCTGGGGAGAGTCACAGAATGGTTTGGGTTGGAAGGGACCTGAAATCCCAGCCCTGCCATCTGAGCTCAGCTGTTTGGTTAGGAATGAGACAACCTGTGCTGTTGTCCAGGAGCTGTTTAGAGCTGCCTGAGCTCCCCAGCCCTTGTTCTGCTTTGGGACAGGCATTTTTGTATGGTCAACAATGGCAATTCTACATTTGGCACTGTGGGTACAAGCTGCAGAGCTGGTGTGGGCAATGCTGGGAGGCTTTCTGAGCTTTTAATACTCAAGATGTACTCAAGATGTATTTTATCAGTGACTTTTCCCTTTTTATGCCTTTAGTCCATCCAGTCTGTTGTCCTGGAACAGCAACTTCAGTAACAAATGTTGCATGTGAGCTTCCCTGGTTAGAAGAAAAAACCTGTATTGACAATGTATTAAAAAGTGCCTGAATTTTGGTTTTGACTTGATACAATGCTTGTATATGAATTCATGGTTCTCTAATAATCTGTAATTTAAAATTGTTGCCAGATCTTGCAGGTTTTGTACCAGGAGAGAATGGCTGTGTCATGTCAGGTTTCTCTAGTTCTGCTCTGCTTGGTGATCAAGGCAGATTTCCACAGAAAGGTTTAATCACTACTTGGGAAATACTCAAATACAACATTGTGTATCATCTTTTCTATGCTGTTGTTCTTTCTTTCATATTTTCTTTTCCCTATGTAAAGATTGTGTTAGAAAAGGCTTACATGAACTACAGAGTTATTGTTCTTTGGGAGCCTTTTGCTATGCAAAGACTTTTCTAATTAACATGTTATTGCATTTCCACTTGAAAATCTTTTGGTGAGAGACACATTTCAAGTTCTTCTACCAAGCCAAGCTCAATTGGAAGCCCAGTCTGTTTTGAAAGCAGCTGTCTGACTTCCCTGAGCTGGTACTGGATAGACAAAAGCTGAAGAAATGCTTTTCCCCAGCCCCAGAATGTATTCAGGGTAACTAAAAATAACCAGTGTGTTCCCTAATAGCTTGTTTATTGTTCAAAGGAACATGCAGTGTACACTGTAACCTTTTTTTCTGGTGAAATATTTAGAAATATAAATCAAAAATATGTGCAGTCTCACTAGACAGTAATAGCATTTTTATATATTTTGTTTTTCAAGATTATTTGGATTTACATCTTTCTGATGCTATTCTCTCTCTCAGTAACTGCAGAGCTGCTAACACTGGAGGAGACTTACACAAACTAAAAAAAAGTCAAGTTTTTAGTGATTCCTTTTTAGTGAGGCTGAAGAGGGGCTGTTTGCTGCCTTCAGTCAGGGACATTCAGCCAAGTCTCAAGCAATGACCCAGCCCTCAGTGGAACAGAATCATTTTCTGATCATCCTTCTCATCACATTAAGTTTGCCACAAGACTCTTGGATATTTTTGGCCTGAATTGTGTTCAAGGACACCCTGTAAATTCTTCTATTCCTTAATTTGCATCCTAAACATGCAAATTAAATGCAATTTTTTCAGTACAAACAGAGCAGGTTTTAATTTAACACTGTTGTTGAGGTTTTCTGCTTTTGTTTAGATCATTCCCAAAGACATGATAATGACATGTTTGACATTAGCTTCTTTGGTTTTCTGTAGAAGAAATTTGCTAAACTGCTGTAAAAATAATCCAGGAATAATTTAAAAAAAAAAAAAAAGTTAAGGTTCTGGAAGCATAGTTAAATAGTGAAAGGCTCCAAAGAATTTGTTTGGTCAATGGAGCTGCTGAAGATAGAGTTGGTCCTCTCAATGTCTGTCCAATCAGGCTTTGGAAGGAAAATTATTTTCTGGGTTTAATTGCAGCAGTGCCTGCATTTGATTGATAAGGCAGTTTATTTTGACTGTTGCTTGAATAATAAAAGCTGAATTCAGCAGGATATTTGTAATAAAATACATTTGAGTGCCATGAGGGTTTCACAGTTTCAAAGGACCAAGGGAAGGTGCAGCAACAGATCTTCCATTTAATGCTGGAAGAATTTTAGCTCTGCTGTGCTTTGACTCCAGTGATCCAATTTGCAGAGATAAACAATTCTCTGGCAGTAATGCAGCTTGCCATTATTTAATAATTATTTAAAATGTGCCTTGTTACCCTTGTGTAAGAATCTGGGCTGCAGGGGAGTGCTCTGATTCTTCAGGGGCTGACACAGCACTGGGTTAAAGCACCCCATGCTCTGGTGTCTCAGACTGTTCTAATTTAATAGCAAACCCTCTCTGTCCTGCTGCTTCTATTTAGAAGTGTCCAAAAACCTTTTTTTTTTTTTTTCTTCCCCAACTGTAAAAGCCTTCTGGCACTAAATTACATCTATGACTGAAACATATCTGCTCTATGCTAACCTCATTATCCAGGAATGATTTCTAGAAGAGGAAGTGAAGAATAATTAAATCATTCCTAACTGAAGGAAATGCTTCGCAGAACTATACAAATTCCAATTTGGCCAAGATGCTGTGGTTTCAGATTCTATTTCTGGGAAGGGCAGAGGGACAAACAGTTATTTTTGGAGTCATGGGCAGCTGGATTCTGCCTGCAGTTTTCTCTCTTACCTTGAGCTGGGAGTGAGCTGGGACATCCCTGCTGAGGAGGGAGCACATTTCCTGCCACCACCCTCCTCAGGACCTGCCCTGCTGGTAAATTTAACTCATCCTCCTTGCTGCAAGTGTCACCTGCTCTGCTTGGTGCTGGCTGAGACCCTGAGTTGGGGAATTTTCCTGCAAAATGTGCCTCAGCCCTGGTCTGTAGCAGTGTCTTGTCAGCAGTGGTGCCCTGCCCTTGCTGCCAACACAGCTGTGAGGGGACACAGACTTCCCCCACTCAGCCTGGGACACAATGCCTGGAATAAAATCAGGATAGGATTTTGGGGGCTGAAAATGAGCTTGCTGTGTGTGTGCTCAGCCTGGGGGAGTCCAGGCACAGCCCCTCGTGGGCCTCTGCGCTCACATCTTCAGATTTTCACACTTTTCCATCTTCTTCCAAAGGTTAAGGCAAAAAGAAGGTAAAAAAAACCCTCACAACTAGCTCTTTTTATGTGGGAATGTGTGCAAGTATATTAGTGATGTATAATTGATTTATTAATTGGGAAATAAACAGCTGGCATGCTGGAAGAACAGCTTTTCAGTGCTCCACAACTTTGGTCTCTCAAGGAATCAGATCACTGAAATGAGTTATGCATTCAAGAAATCCACTTAGAATTAAGAACATATGTCCTACTTTTCCAGTTTTTCCCTTAAAAGTTGCATATTACAAGAATGGTGTAAAGAGTAAACTTCAGTGATTTGTAAAAGGCACCAGCCTTGTGCCTTTTCCAAACTGGTTGATTTATGTGCTGTTTGCTGTTTTTGAGAACACAAAACAATTAATTCATGTGTGAAAAGAACAGTGAATTAATCCTAGAGAGCCCTGGAGCCTTTAAAGACCTGAATCATATGTTGAGCTCGTTTAAAACTTGCATAAGAAATTAATGTAGAATAAAGCCCTTTAATTTGAAAAGTGCATCTATAGTAGGTGTCCCTAGGATATCTTCTGGATCATTATTCAGAAAGGTTAAGGAGGACTTTATTTTTTCCTTTCTTTCTTTCTTTCTTTTTTCCCCCTTATATTCAGTATGTATTTTCCAGTTTGCAGCTCAACGTGGTGCATTTCAACTCATAAAGAGGCAGAGATTTTAAAAAGAAACGGGGAGCTTTTTATTCACCTTCCACTTAATTTCCTTGCTGCCTTGCCAGTCCCAGCTTAATGAATGTAATTGCTACCTTTGATGAAAATACTATTATCAAGATCACACATTACATTGGAAAACAGTTTTTCTTTAAACACAGCTACTGCAGTCTCTAATTATGCATGTAACAAGTGGCTCCTGAACAAAAGAGCATGTTGTCTACAATTGCTAGGAATTGGAGCAAGGCAAATTTGAACAAAGAACAGATTAGATTTGCTCCATGCTCCACAAAGCCCATTCCCCTGATTAATTTCCTGCAAAAACTAAAACAATTCTCTCTTAAAAGAAACTAACCCTCATCCCCAGAATGATCCATATGCCATTTGTGTCAATCTATATGATGATAATGGCTACAGATTTAAATTATTAACTATTAGGTGGAGTAAAATAGGAAAGCTCTTTTATAAACTTACCTTTTCATATGTAAATAAGCAGTACAAGGACTTAAGGAACAAAAACCTGACTTTTCTGTGGAAACCAGGAACAAGAAAGCACCCAATAACTGAAAGTCTGAATTGTGCATGTATAATCCAATTATTTTGTCAGTTTGCTCTGTGCTCCGTGTTCTGCACAGGCACTGCAGCAGGAGAACCAATGTCCTGTTGGGTTTTCCAAGGATGACACATTTGAGAGCAGATTTCCTTGTTTCCATTTGAGGAGAGTTCTTCTGAAAAGGCTTTCATTTGATTCTCAAAACAAATCATTTTGTCAACAGGGTTTGATGAGCTAAAACCATATTTGGAGATGTATTTTGCTATCATTCCATGGAAAAGCAGGTAACATTTTGAATTAGTACTTGGCCTCAGATAAAATCCTGCAGTATGGATTGAATTGTTTTTTGGTATTTCTAATCCAAGGAATTAGTCACAGCAGTTTAGAGCACAGTGTTATTTTTCATCCCTACTTGTATTGATCCAGGATCCCTAGCTGTGGTACAGGATGCATATAAACCACACTCAGGTGGGTAAAAGCCAAAAAAAAAATAGAGAATCTGCTCCAAAGTGTTTACAAGCTGGGTTAGGACTGGATGTGAGCTAATACAAACCAGGGTCCTGATTATTTTTAAGGAAAATTGGTGATTTTCTGTCCTAGAAGGAAATAACAGCAGGCATGGTGGTTTTGGTGCCAGCAGTGGCAAAGTGAGGGGGCAGAGGTGTGTGTAATAGCAGCTTGTTTTTCTCTGCACAAGAGCTGCCAGAGTCTTTGTGTCCTCAAAATGTCACTGCAGAGATCCCAGGGACAGTCCTGCCCCTGTCACACCTGTCATTTATCCCTCTCAGTCCCCAAACCTGCTTTGTTTGCAGCTTATCACAGTTCTTCCCAGTGCACATTACCTGTAGTCATATAAAATCTTTAAAATCTCCCCTGCAGGTCAGGAAAAAAGCCCAAAACCAAAACCCCTCCTAATTTTAAATGTGGATAGAATTAATCAAGGTGTAATTATGACACCAAATGAAATTACTTGGAACATAAAATCCTTCTTCACCATCTTTAAGAAACTGAATTAAAGAAAATGTAAGACATTTCTTAGAAATGAAAATCATTTCTGTTTCCAGACAGTTTTTTTGAGTGTTCCAGATACTGTGGGTCTTCTGATGGTGGGACACCACAGAGCCTGCACTGGGGGAAAAACCCATGAGAGCAGCCCCACGGTTTTGAGGCTTCTGGCTGCAAATATCTGTGACAAAACAGAGCAGGCCTGTAATTACTACCTGGGGAAACTGGAGAACAAAACCAATATAACCACAAAATCCAGAATATCTTGTGTTTTAGTTCCCTGTGTCCCCTCCAACAACTGGAAAGCAATCTCATGAGTCTGGGGCAGCACCTTCATGTACTTTTCTAAGTGTCAAGGTGAGAGTTTTTCTCTTTTAGACACAAATCCATTGTTCATCTCTTCTTTTAATGTAACATTTGCTCAACACACTGTAAAAAAGCTGGCTGGGGAGCTTGGCAATATTCCAGTGGCACTTGGAATATTTATCCCTTGGTCACACTGTCCCTATTTGGGTCTCACATCAGCCAAATGCAGAAGTTTAGCACAGTTCCTGGTGGAACCCCCAAATCTGTGTTTTTCTAGGTGTGAGGTAGCACCTAATAATGCATTTTTTAGCACAGCCATTGTCTGGAATAAACATTAATTCATTAATTCCCTGGTGCAGGGACTGTGTGGGGTCACTGCAGATTTCTCTGGGGCTGTGATGCACCTGATTGCTCTGGAGAATTGCTTATTTTGCACAAGAGGATCAACCAGAAACTAAAAACTCCAGCCCTGAAGCCTGCACATGGTGCTACAGGGAATGGAAAGGAACCAGCCCCAGGCCCAGCTCTGGTTCCTGCAGGGAGTCCTCCTCTGACAGAG
This sequence comes from Haemorhous mexicanus, assembly GCF_027477595.1. NCBI lineage: Eukaryota > Metazoa > Chordata > Aves > Passeriformes > Fringillidae > Haemorhous > Haemorhous mexicanus. The sequence goes on from NC_082347.1 coordinate 38,665,161, forward strand.
GGAAATGCTGCTCCCTCCCTTTGCACAGCCACAGGACCCTTGTGCTGGTCACAAACTGGGATCTAATTATTATTAGCCCGTGGTGGGGAAGAGTAAATAGTGGACCAAAGAGGATGATAAAGAACTGAAAAAGAGAAGGCTTTAGTTGGTTTTCCCACCTCAGTCCCCTTCTCCATCCAGTTCTTAAAATAGAGCAGGGGGCAGACCTTGCATCCACATTTAAATAATCCCAGTGCAAATAATCCTTTTTCTTTCAAATAATCCCAGTGAGGAAGCAAAAGGGAAAGAGTCAGTGCAGAGCCACTGATGCCTTGTGAGGGCTGCCCTAGAGCAGAGGCTGGACAGAGCTAAAGAATGAAGCAGGGATTGATTCCAAGGATCTCCTCCATGGATCCACCTTGGGCAGCACCAGAGCCCAGCCAGGGCTGCACCCAAGATGACCCAAAATGGCCCCAAAATGCACGGCCAGGCATGGGGTCTCTCCCTGGGATCAGCTCTGCTCCATTTGCACCTTGCAGTTCACTGTCCCAGCCCAGCTTTAGCCCAGGCACTCCCACCCTGCTTGTTTTTCTCTCTCCAGCCCACGGGGTTTGTGCTCCTGGGCTGAGATTGGGATCATTTGTCCTTGGTGCCCAGCTGGAGCAGGAATTGTTTTGTCTCCCTACTCTGTGCACAGAGCTCACCATCCCCAATATGAAACCCAGACCCACACACTAAAGCAGCACAGAATGTGAAAAATAGAAAAGCTAAAACCTGAGGCATCACCAGGGGCAGCTCTTTCCTCAGCTGTGCTGGAGCTGAGCACGGGCCAGCTCAGTGCACCCCAGCTGGCACACAGGGGCTGTTTGTCTCAGGCTCTTCCCTATCCAGATGTATGATCCAGAGAGAAGGAAAAAGGAGTTGAGGTTTAAACTCTTATCACTAAAGTGAGTCTCCCTCTACATTAAAAAACTATCCAGACATTGTAACAGGAATGGGTTCAGTTCTTATGTCATAAATTTGTGTGTGTAGAAAAAAGACTTATTGGCGAATTTAGCAGTATTTTTCGTTGAACTGGCAGTTGCTAACCATTACACCAGTATTTATTTGATTCTTAAAGAGCACAAAAGCATGGACTACAAATAAAGAAGATGGAGTAATAGCTTTTGACTGGACCACTAGCTTTAAACTTGAAATGAAGTGTCCAGTTTTGAGTTACTGTGTCCAAATGCCATTTGTACAGTTTGAAAAGTGGGGGCATTTTTCCAGCTTGTCACTGTTAGCTGTAGTTCATTCCAGTGAATGATATCACTGAAGGAGCAGTTGTTCTGCTATAAGTACTTCACTCATGACTGGAATGTATTAAATGTATTAATCTGTGCCTGAGAGCGTAATTTAGGGAAGCCCTACATTTGACACATTCTTGTACATCCTTATTTTATTGCCTTATCCTGCAGGTAACAATGTCTCAAAAGCAAAGGGACGGGATGAAGTTAAAATTACATGTCACCAAATATTATATGCACTTTTTGCCGCTCATTTCCCTGTCAGAGTTACGGATTTTCAACAACATTAGTTTAAATATGTTTATGACTTGATTTACACCTCTGATGTCAAAATAAAATGCTAGGCAGGAGCCCAAGGTTTCTAATGAGCTGGGAGGTGAGATGAAGCCATGAGGGGAATGTCCCCAGCCTCGGAGCTCCATCTTTCATGACAAAACTCTGCCGCGGCCGGCGCCTGGGCCAAGCAAAGATAAAACGCGAGGGTTGAGTTATCCTGGAGAGTATTTGTCAAACCTGCTTTAAGCCAGCGGAATAAAAATGTATTTTTGTGGCAAGGTTAGGCTTTATGTCAACGAAGTGAACCCGTAAAGCATTTATAGCCACCTCGTGACTATTGCCTGACATAAATTTGAAACGCTCCTAATCCATGGGTGCGTAATTTCGAGGCGCTCGAGGCACTCTCAGCACCTTCCAGGGAATTATCCCCCATATTGCTGGGGGAAATTTGGGATGGGCATGGTCAGAGGTAGCAAACAGCATTTTCTGAAGGGCACTGGGAGCTGTGCACCGGTGAAGAGGAGCACATGGCTCGCTGCCCAGACCAGGTGTGGTGTGGGAGCCCTGGCTGCTGCAGGTGCCCCTGCTGCGGTGAGCAGCTCTGGCTCTGAGGAAATCAAAGCAGTTTGGGTGGCTGGATTGAAAGCACAGCCCTGGTGACTGTGCTCAAACCAACTCACCTCCCCTTCCTTCACAGAGCGTAAAGAGAATTCAACAACCGGTGCATCCCCAATTTATGCTGAGCCAGAATCTCCATGAAGAGCTGAGCCCCTCAGCCTCCAAACACCCCGGGCTGCTCCTTTCCTTTGACACCCACGTGTTCCCTTGTGCACATCCCAAAATAACCATCCCAGGCTGCCCCCAGCTTTTCCTACGGGGCAGGAGAGCCTTTGGCGCCGAGGTGCCCCCGCTCCACCTGCAGGCACGGTCAGCTGGCAGTGATGGGGATGATGGAGGAGAGGGGACCAGTGCCTGAACTCCGACCTTATCGATCCAGCCACCCCCTCCCAGCTGAGTGGCTGCAGCCCAGTCAGCTGAAAAGGAATTTAAAGGGCGCCCGTGGTCCCCGCGCGGCCCTCCTGTCATTAATAACGTTTTCATCCGTGACAGTGATAAACACGCCCTACTTGAGGGGAGTTTATTAAGGTCAGTCCATAAATAAAAATTAAAATTTAAAAAAATGGGTTTACACAGATGAACAGATGGATGAATAAAGTGATTGGTAAAACAATAAATATGAAAATAGACAGATGGATGAAGTATCTCTAAAAGGCCAATGCCTCAAACGCTGGCGATGTTGTACCAGACCCTGCTCTCCTCTCTGATAAAAAACAGATTTAATGAAGCTGCTGCAGAACTTATACATTTCGGGGATCTATGGCCTGACTAATATTTTGTCATTTAATGCCTATTCTCCAGCCTGATAAAAAGGATTGCAGCCATTTCTCTATGTCAGGTGTATAACTGAGTGCTACTAAAACTTAAATGTCTCATCTGTCCTTGGATCTAAATACAGATGGCCTTAAACCTTCGAGTTTTTCTTAATGCAGGATGGTATACAATACCCTGCCTGACTTCTTTTATCATTCTCAAAGAGACAGAGATTTGTATCTTGATGGAATTCAGACTACCAGGAACCAAATATTCTACTTCACTTTCAAAATCTGAATATCATTTAGAGAAATAAAGCCAAAAAGCCCAATAACACTCCAGCTGAGGAATTCTGGCAGATCTTTATGCTTTATAAAATCCAAAATTTCCTTGGGAAGTATTTAATGCTTGGCTATCATGTCAGTTAAATTACAAATTTCTTCTTTAGCTGGGCATAATTTAAAAGTGAAGTTAATTTTAGTTTCATGTGATCTTCGTGCTGGCTCTGCAGGCAGCTGAACTGGAGCGGGAGGAAACATCATTTGGGGAAACCTGTGCAATCCTTAAAGCTAAACACTTGACTTGGATTCAAGGCTTTGAATTTGTAACATCTAAAAGAGCCTTAATTGCTGCCCCTGATTAAATATTCCAAAGCAGCTACCTGGATCACTGTGATTATTGATCCCTGATCAGCCCTTCGGTCCTCGATGGCCACGCACGCGTTGCTTTGCCTCCCACCCAGCCACGTGCAGCCCTGTTTGCTGCAGATGAAGATTCTGAGTGCAGAACCTGAGCTCAGGGCTCACCCAGCCTGAGCTGGCCATCAATTTCCACG